>NC_133407.1:168635312-169249843 GCF_049350105.2 Macaca mulatta | reverse complement strand
GAGAAATGGGCAGTGTCTTTTTTTTGTTGGTGAAGATATTAACTGAGGATCTAGAGGATAGTTTAGTAATATATGCATTTTACTTTTGCAGTTCCACTATAATTAATTGATCCCAAGGAAATAATCATGTAAGTGTACAAACATGTGTACACATGCATGTGCATATAAAGATAGTTATTGTGGCATTGTTTAGTAAGAAGAAAGTTCCAAATTCCCAACTGTCCATCAGTAAGTGATTGAGTCAATAAATTATCTACATATTGAAGTGCAATGTCACTGTCAAAAGATAAGGTAGATCTCTATTTATTAACATGGTAAATGCCTATTACAATGTTAGGTGAAAAGAGTAGAATACAACGCAGCAAGTAACTTTTCCTTTCAGTATGGAAAGAGAAAGAAAAAGAGAAAGATAAACAGGACCTTATGGAAATATATTTCCTAAGTTATTAATAGTGATTATCTCTGGGCTGTGAGATTTTAAAGGAATTTAACCTTGTTCTTTATAAATACTATCAATGCAACAAATTCAAGCAAAACTAAATGTATACTTTTTAGAATTAAAAATTAGAACTTTTACTTTTGGGAGAAAAAGAGTTTACCTAAAACCTGCAATAAGTACTTAAAAATTCCAATATGATTTTCATAGTCATCAGCAATTACTAACTAGCTGTCTTAATAGGGTGACATCAATGTCTGCCTCAAGTTTCCTCCAAGTTTGACAATTGAGATGTACATCATAGTTCTTCCTTTAAAGAATTTTAAAATATAAAATTTCAACTAGTGACTATAAGCCAAATATTTTTATCTAGGGCATGGTTAGGTAAATTCTGGGGGTTATATGTGATAGGATATTATTCAGATGTTATATCGATATTTATAGAGAGTTTTAAATTATATCAGGAATTATTTATTATATACTATTGAATTAAAATGGGATACAACTGTATACATGCAACGTATGCTCAAGTATGTTAAAATCTAGAGAAGACACTAGAAGGTGATCTAAAAAATTATTAATAATAGTTGTTTCTGTGTAGTGGAATTATGGATGCTTTCCCCTTACTCTATACTTTCTTAATATTTCACAATGAGTGTGAATTATAGAATCATGAAAAAAGTAAATATTAAAAAAATAGCTGTTTTTGCTCAACAGCTGCCAAATTTTACCCCAGATGTATCTGCAATTTAGTTTTTAGTCAAATGACCCTAACATCATTTCCTAAAGGGAATCTCACAGAATGGAATGTGCCCAAATAAAGATAAGCCATGATGGCCACCACCTCTTTCTAAGCTATCATTTTATAATGCTTAAAATAAATCTGAGTAAGGGATCTTTCTTCTATTGGAAGTTAGAAACTTCCACCTCTTTGAGACCCTCTCCATATCTTCTCTTGCATCACCAGCACCTGAAATTTATAATTAATCTATAGTACCCTGGTATGTTTCTAGGTCTGGAAACTGTTTTTGGAGGCTGATGGTGTAGATCACCATTAGGGATGGAGGATTATTTATTCATTTTAAATGGGAGTTCCCTTGAATAACAAACAAGGATGAGTTGCTACATAAGATCTTGTGTAGTTAATATGCTTTCTTCCCCTTCTATATTTATATTTATTTATTTTTTGTTTTTTTGAGATGGAGTCTCACACTGTTGCCTGAGCTGGTATGCAGTGGTGCGATCTTGGCTTGCTGCAACCTCTGCCTCCCAGGTTCAAGAGATTCTCCTGCCTCATCCTCTCGAGTAGCTAGGTTACAGGCGCCCGCCACGATGCCTGGCTAATTTTTTGTATTTTTAGTAAAGACAGGGTTTCACTGTGTTGGTCAGGCTGGTCTTGAACTCTTGACCTCGTGATCTGCCTGCCTCAGCCTCCCAAAGTGTTGGGATTACAGGCGTGAGCCCCAGCACCCAGCCAGCTTTCTTCCTCTCCTTTCCATCCCTCCCTTCTTTCTTCCCTTGTTCCCTCTCTGACCTATCTACACTTCCTGTCTCCCTCCCTCTTAAATAAACAACTTTTCTGAAGAGTTAGATGCCAGCTCTTAACATTTAGAGACAATTCACACTATACCAACACCACAGTTCAAGTAGGTGATCTAATTTTTTCTAAATGATCATATTTTAGCAAAAAGATAATGGGAGAAATCAGAGTTGCCTCTCACATATGTATGATGCATATTAGAGGCTTGGTAATAAGGCAGAGAGTAGATATGTTTTTGAGAAAGTAAAAAAACAAAACAAAACAAAACAAAACACACACACACAAAAAACGGTATTGTCAGGACAGGGCAGAGGGAAGGAGCAGGCATAAGAAAGAAAAGGAATGACATGGGTCTCCTGGTTCTTGCAAAGGTTATTCAATTGCCTGTTCCTGGTGTTTCGGATCAGATGTCAGCCTACAAACCACCTTGGACTGTGAGTTATTTGAAGGCATAGATGGTGTCTTACTCGCCTCTGTATTTTCTGTACTAAACACAGTGCCTGATACAATATACTCAACAGATGCTTGGAGAATTTAACTAAGTCCTTTCACTGCCCTTCCTTACTGGCCTCAGCTAGAATCAAAACGAGAAGCTAAAACTCCTAATGTCACAAATGCTAGGTGAAACCCTATCCTAATTAAAACTCATTTCTTCTGATTTTGCACCTTGGTCCCCAAACTGCTGGAGAAAAATGTCATGACAGGCAGATAAGTATCAACATCAACCCACCAGACTCACCTGCACCTTCCACACTGCCAAGGAGAGTCCTTCTGTATTTCTCTGGTCAACTTGCTGTCCCATTTGTCTCAAGAATGATTTCAAATCTCTACTTTCCTTAAATGTCTTCCCCACTTATTCTCAGCAGGACCTTGCCCCTTAGTGCCCATCATTTGGGAAACCTCTTAACCTTTCAGTACCAAATCTACATGCGGGCTTGCATCCGGCTCCTTTCCTTTACTCCTCCTTTCTTAACAAAAATAGAAGAGGTGTCCCTCCTTCCATTTCTCCACTTATACTCAGGATTCCATCTCTCTAGCCTTATCAGTAATCTTATACTACCAGTCATCCTATGCTCTTCTCTCTCCTGCACATTGGATCTCTCCTCTCTACTGTATTCTTCCCATGAAACTACAAACCAAAAAAAACAAAAAACAAAAAACAAAAAACTAATGTTTCCATGTTTTTCAAACCTTCTTTTGACCTCACTTCCCTCCTCAAGATGTTACACTAGCTCATTTTCCTTTCCTTCATAGCAAAACTTCTGAGTGGCCCACATTTGCTGTTTCTTCACTTCTCACTCTCTCCTCATCCCATTACAAACACATTATTGTTTTGACCACTTCAACAAAACAGCTTTTGTTGAGGTCAACAATAAGCTCAAAATTAATATATGCAATATATATTTGTTAGTCTTTAACCTACTTCATTGCTCAGTAACACTTCACATCACTGACCACCACCTTTGAGGCACTCTCTTAGCTTCTGTGCCTATGTTTTCTGATTTTCCTTTCACTTTCTTAGTGGCTCCTTCTGAGGGTATTTTATGGCCTCACTTTTTTCCAACAGCGGATTAAATATTAAGAGCTCTTCAAGTCTCAGTTTAGGGCTTCTTCTCAATATAACCCTATCCTTAGGCAATGTTCTTCATGCCAACAGATTCATTCAACACTATATGTTGCTTACCGTGAATTCATATCTCCAGCCTTTATGTTACTTCTGAATTCCAGTTTTATGTATATAAATACCTTACAATATGCTCACTATATATCTATCAAAAGCACCTCACACTCAACATCTCAAAAACAGAACTTACAAACTTCTCTCCAGTCCAGTCCTCCTTTGGTGTTTTTATGTAACTGTGAATGACATTATCCTTCATATAGTCTGATAAGCACCAAACCAGGAGTCATTGTTGCCACTTCTCTCTTTTATTTCACATAACCAACCATGAAAAAGTCCAGGAATATTTTACTTCTGAAGTATCTCTCAGTTTCATCTATTTCCCCCTATTTCCACTGTCACTACCCTAGTCTACCTCTTGTGTGGTCTACTGGAATAGCTCCCTCACTGATTTCCTCATATCCATTTTTGATTTCTTCCAAATTATTTACCAAAGTTAAGCAACCTTGATATATATTTTTAAATTTTTAATTTCAAGATAACTTAAGATTAACATACAGTTTTAAGAGATAATACAGAGAGATTTGTTATTCTTTTTACCCAATTTTGCCCAAAGGTAACATCTTATATAACTATACTGCAATATCACAATCAGGAAACTAACATTGGTGCAATCCCAGAATTGGAAAAAACTGCTTTAAAGTTCATATGGAACCAAAAAAGACCCTGCATTGCCAAGACAATCCTAAGCCAAAAGAACAAGGCTGGAGGCATCACGCTACCTGACTTCAAACTATACTACAAGGCTACAGTAACCAAAACAGCATGGTACTGGTACCAAAACAGAGATATAGACCAATGGAACAGAACAGAGCCCTCAGAAATACTACTACACATCTACAGCCATCCAATCTTTGACAAACCTGACAAAAACAAGAAATGGGGAAAGGATTCCCTATTTAATAAATGGTGCTGGGAAAATTAGCTAGCCATAAGTAGAAAGCTGAAACTGGATCCTTTCCTTACTCCTTATACAAAAATTAATTCAAGATGAATTAGAGACTTAAATGTTATATCTAAAACCATAAAAACCCTAGAAGAAAACCTAGGTAATACCATTCAGGACATAGGCATGGGCAAGAACTTCATGTCTAAAACACCAAAAGCAACGGCAACAAAAGTCAAAATTGACAAATGGGATCTAATTAAACTAAAGAGCTTCTGCACAGCAAAAGAAACTACCATCAGAGTGAACAGGCAACCTACAGAATGGGAGAAAAGCTTTGCAATCTACTCATCTGACAAAGGGCTAATATCCAGAACCTACAAAGAACTCAAACAAATTTACAAGAAAAAAACAAACAACCCCATCAAAAAGTGGGCAAAGGATATGAACAGACACTTCTCAAAAGAAGACATTCGGCCGGGCGCGGTGGCTCAAGCCTGTAATCCCAGCACTTTGGGAGGCCGAGACGGGCGGGTCACGAGGTCAGGAGATCGAGACCATCCTGGCTAACCCGGTGAAACCCCGTCTCTACTAAAAAATACAAAAAACTAGCCAGGCGAGGTGGCGGGCACCTGTAGTCCCAGCTACTCGGGAGGCTGAGGCAGGAGAATGGCGTAAACCTGGGAGGCGGAGCTTGCAGTGAGCTGAGATCCGGCCACTGTACTCCAGCCTGGGTGACAGAGCGAGACTCCGCCTCAAAAAAAAAAAAAAAAAAGAAGACATTCATACAGCCAACAGACACATGAAGAAATGCTCATCATCACTCGTCATCAGAGAAATGCAAATCAAAACCACAATGAGATACCATCTCACACCAGTTAGAATGGCAATCATTAAAAAATCAGGAAGCAACAGGTGCTGGAGAGGATATGGAGAAATAGGAACACTTTTACACTGTTGGTGGGACTGTAAACTAGTTCAACCATTGCGGAAAACAATGTAGCGATTCCTCAAGGATCTAGAACTAGCAATACCATTTGACCCAGCCATCCCATTACTGGGGATATACCCAAAGGATTATAAATCATACTGCTATAAAGACACATGCACACGTATGTTTATTGCAGCACTATTCACAATAGTCAAGACTTGGAATCAACCCAAATGTGTATCAGTGACAGACTGGATTAAGAAAATGTGGCACATATACACCATGGAATACTATGCAGCCATAAAGAAGAATGAGTTTGTGTCCTTTGTAGGGACATGGATGCAGCTGGAAACCATAATTCCCAGCAAACTATTGCAAGAACAGAAAACCAAACACCGCATGTTCTCACTCATAGGTGGGAATTGAACAATGAGATCACTTGGACACAGGAAGGGGAACATCACACACTGAGGCCTATTGTGGGGACGGGGGAGAGGGGAGGGATAGCATTAGGAGATATACTTAATGTAAATGACGAGTTAAAGGGTGCAGCACACCAACATGGCACATGTATACATATGTAACAAACCTGCACGTTGTGCACATGGACCCTAGAACTTAAAGTATAATAATAATAATTAAAAAATTGGTGCAATCCATCTGCCTTACTCAGGTTTCACCAGTTTTATATGCACATGAGTATGTGTGTGTATATTTAGTTTTATGCAATTTTACTACATGCATACTCTCATGAATCTAATTAGTTAAACTAAAGAGCTTCCACAGTGAAGCTACTGGAGAGTTCCATCACAAAAGATCCCTTGCATTACCCTTTTATAGCAACGCTCATCTCCATTTCTACCCCAACTCTCTAACTTTGTCAGCCACAAGTATGTTCTCAATCCTTACATTTTTTTTTCATTTCAAGAGTGCTATAAAAATAAGAATCATAACAGTACACCATCTTGAGATTAGCTTTTTCACTCAATATAATATACCCTTGTGATTAAAACTAGTCATTGTATGTATCAATAATGTGTTCTGTTTAGTGTTGAGAGGTATTCCACGGTATAGATATAACAGTTTGCTTAACCACTGACCCACTGAAGATAATCTGGATTGTTTCCAGTTTTGGGCTATTACAAATAAAGCTGCTATGTACATTGGTGTAACATAACGTACAGATGTTGTACAGTTATGTTTCCATCTCTCTGGGATAAATGCCCCAAAGTTTACCCTTTTAAAAAACAACATTGATCATGCCACACTCCTTCTTAAATTTGCTCCTCTACTGTCCTTAGGATAATCATAAAAATCCTTAAGATGGCCTACGAAGGACCTGGTATCGTTGGGCCCTATGTATCTCTTCAACCTCAACCTGGGCTGCTAGTCACCTCTTTCTCTCTATGCAGCTATCTTCAGGGACTTCATCCATGCTGTTTCCTCTGCCTGGAATCCTCTTCCACCATCCATCCTTACTTTTTGTTTTTAACCTTCAGGTATTTCAAATGTCAATTTTTCAGAGCAGCTTCTCCTGAATTTCCAGACTCACTTAAATCCTCTTCTTTTATTTGCTCTTAGAGCACATTGTACTTTTATTATGTAGTGGTAAGCACAACTTGTAATTACAAGTTATACTGTGAGACCATTTGCTTAGTATCTGTCTTACATTCCCCAGATTATAAGCTCCAGAAGGAGACAGATTATGTTAATATTCCTCACCATTATACCTTTAGCATTAAGTAGACACTCAACTTTGTGTCTAGTAAAATTTGGCTGAGGCTTTTAAGACATAGTCCTGGAATCAAATTCTATCTCTACCATTTATTAGGTGTTCTTATAAAACAACTCAAACATGCTAAATCTGTTTTCTGATCTGCACAATTAGGATTATAATAGCATCTACTTAATAGGGTAGTTTTGAAGGTTAAATCAGATAGCCATTAAAAGTATTTAGTCCAGTATCTAAAGCAAGGCAAGCACTCAATAGTTATTTCTTATTGTTACTGTTAGTTGAACAAGAAACTAGAGTTTTTGTATTTTTTTCCTAACTAGGCTTTTGTCCATTATCTTCATTACTCGCCTGTTCCCCCAGGTTCTGATTCTTCTAACTTTTGAGACTCTGAAAAGGGGCCCTTAGTTTAGATCTTGAATAACCAGTAGGACTACTGGTTCTTACCCCAGGTATAGACAGATGAGAGCCTTGTTTAGCCTCATGGTTCTGGTTCCCATTTTCATCTCATTCAGTACCTCCTCCTCTTGTTTTCCAGTCTATGGATGTCAGTGTGGGTAAGAATGCCTCTTCCCTACTCCTAGTTTCCAGATGTTTTCTAAACACTGCTTTCCTCTTGTCTCATTCCTTATACTTCCCCATGGAGGCAAAGTATCCCATTGGTGGGACAGCCCGTGGTCTATATTTCTCAATTAGGTAGAACTGATCTACCCAAATTTGTAGGCACAGGAATTTAGCCTCTTTGTCCTTCCTTTTCTACTTAGACTAGCGGGAGGTGATGACCTGGAAAAATGTTGCTCATATGCAGATCCACATTTTCCCGTGAGAGGGCTTTTGCAAGGTTTGATTGAAGGGAAGAGAGTCAGCAAACCCATTTCCTCTTTACATTAAGCTACGCTCTTCAACCTTTATAAAAATGCTGGTTCCCTAGCTATCAGTTCTTTTGTCTTATTTTTCAATAGGTTTAGAATTTGAGTGGGGAAGAGTGATGCTATTTATGGGCCCCCTTGAAGATTCCAACACTTTGGTATATGATTTGCTTGGAATATGATTCTTTTTCTCTTCATCTTTTTTACATTTTAGCCAGTTTTCAAGACTCAGCTGAATCAGTTTTACATGAAACTTTCTAGCCTGCAAGACTCTTTCATGAACGAAACCCTATGGTACTTCCTGGACTGTATCATTCCTTTTGGAACTTACTCATTTATTATCTTGGGTGCATACACAACGCTCAACAATGTAACTGCTTTTCCTAACTCAATTTTAAATTCCGCAAAAGCAAGAAAGGATCATGTACTTATGCTATATTTATGCTTTAACTATCCAATAAACATGCTTTGTACATAGTTAAGTGTTTAATAAAATCCTACAGGGTGAATGTGGGGGAGGGTGGCCTACTGACCAGGCTTTGATTTGAAGGCCAAGGTACAATGGAAATGGCTTAGTAGCAGGATGGTTCCTGAAGAGGTTGTGGCAGTGCAGTGGTGAAAGAAAGAAAAGGTTACTATGGGTATGTCCCTGAGGTGCGTATCAGTGCAAGTCTGTGTATAGACACACAAACACACACACATACACACACTCTTTCTCTGTCTTACATATACATGTAAACAGAACTTAATTCTGTCTTGTGCTTTGTTTTCACCTTAGTAATATTTAACTTTATTTCTCTTATTAAAAATACATGGAGCTCACAATCTGATAGGTAGAAAGGCTAAGAGAAATGCAACCAGAGGGAGGTAATATTCCTGGCTATGGTCGATTGGTGTTCAGTGTGTTTTGATTCTCTGAATGAGTCAAAAGATTGAAAAAAAAATAGCCACTCTTATCACTAGCCAAAAGAAATGAGAAGGAAGGGTCCTGAAAATGGTGTCTGAGCAATTTAAGACAGGGAGTATTTTAAAGATCACAAAATTTAATTTATTCAACCTAAATGCATAAAAGTACAGGTGGGGACATTATTTATGCAGGTATATGCAAATCACTTTATAAAATAGGCAAAGCCCTTCTGCTTTTTATAAGTTGCCAAGGTGGTTCCTGATATTTTAAAAGCTATGCACCTTTAATGTAGTTTCCTAAGAGTTGGAATCCCTCTGTCGAAATCACAGTCATTGTCAGAGCAAGTTTATTTTATTTTTTTCCTATCCTCTGGGACATTTACAAGGATCTTATAACCATCACAAAAAGAATGGTTTCCACAGAGATGTGACTGGAAAAATCCCTTGGAAATTGCTGAGGAGCAAGTCACAGTGTTCAAAGCAGAGAACATAGGCTTTGAAAACATGAACCCATCTGACCTCTTGAATTTAGTACAGTGAATTCCTGAGCTCTGAAACATGGGGCCCGGCTGTGCATGCCATATTGGTGCTATAAGACTGGCAGTAGGTTGGCTGTGGCATGGTCTATTTCAAACTCCTTCACAGTGCCCAGTGTTGCATGTTCCCAGATGACATTTGGTTGGCAGAAGCTGGGCTTCCAAAGCTGGCAGCCTGGAATGCAGCCCACTGTGTTTTGACAAACACATAATTGACCATCTGATCACCAGCCTACGTTCTGCACTCAGGTCACTGGGGGACCTGGGCTTTCAATAGGTCCCCACTCCTCATCTTGTTCATCTTCCCAAACCTTTCTCCAGAAAGCAATATAGAGAAGGCTTAAACACACCCACGCATATCCTCCCATTTGCAAAAGAGAACATAGTACATGAAACATAAGCTGTTGAAAATTTCCTTTAAATTGTCCTGGCAGCCCAAAGTGAACAAGAGAAAAGCACACTTATGGTGAACTCTAATTCAGAGAGAAGGAATGAATACACTGAATTGTTTCAACACCCGGCTGTGCATAAGTTGCAATTCAGTTCAATGGTTTGGAAATTTTGCTTAGAAAAAGGGAGCAATGAGAAAATGATAGGAAATTGGGGCATTGATTGACTTTAGGGGGGCATTATTTAGAAACTGTTTCATTTCCAGGTGAAAGAAGAGAAAAGCAGGACACTGGGAATGTCTTCTCCTTATCTGCCTGCTCTTCCCCCACACCTACCACGGGCAGTAGGAGGTACGTGAGCCTGGCGACCAGCGGGCAGTAGCTCAAAGTGAGGTCATATTCAAATTGAGGTCTTTGCTGAAGATCCCATAAGGATGTATTTTGGTCTGAAATTTGACTCCACACAATGTATCAGCCTTTCTCCTAGAAGGCAAAGATTATGTAATAGGCCAAGATACGCTGGAATTACACAAAGGTTAATGTCTATTTCGACACTACCAAATAGCCGCTCCCCTCCATCCTACCCCTACAGCACAGTTCAGGCCTTTGGCTTTTACCTTTGACCTGGCCTCCCTATTCTGAGCCAGCCTCTCCACTTTCACCAAGTGCTCTTTCTAAAACATACATCTGTTTATAATTCTTCAAAGCCTCCTTGAGCCTGCAGGATCAAGTCCAAACTCCTCTGCATGACATACAAGGTCCTCCATATGGTAGGCAAGGTCCCTTGCCTACCTTCCAGCCCAATCTCATACTACTCTTTCAACCACCATGTTTCAACCACACCGAACTATTCACTCCTCTGGATCTCGTTGTTACTTAACGCCTCCTGATTTTGTAAATGCTCTTACATTTTTCTCAATTATGATCCGCTTTTCTTTCTGCTCTTTCATATCTACCTGGTAAACTGCAATTTACTCTTCTGACTTTAAGACCCAGCCTGGGCAATTTACCACATGCAAATGGGCACTCCTTCTTCATTCCTCTTACTATGTCTTGTATACACCTGCATTTCAGTGTCTATCATATGCTATAGTCTTTATTCACTTATTTATTTCCCCTATGAGACTGAGATTTCTAACGAAAGAAAGCATTTCTTATCTCAGAATTTCCACAACCAAGCATAGTGACTAGCTTTCCATAAATGTTTGTTGAATGAAAACTAAATAAAGAGCTGCGCATGATAATTAATCAAAACGAAGCCAAGCAGTAGTGTTAGCTTTTATAAGCATAGTAGGAGCCCATTAGCAATCTAATGAAGGCAGAAGATCCCAGCAGTAAGGCACTTTCTGATGGGTATGGCAGGGGCTGGTGACTGGCTGGGGTGACAGTAAGAGTGAGGGATAAATTCTGTGATGGAGGAAGGTCTTTTTAACAGAGAATGCCATTAAGGCTGTAAATTAACACCCTTTTCAAGACTTAATATTCAATACAGAAATATATTGCCCTGAGAATACATCTGAATCTGAATTGTAGACAGACCTAACTCATAAGATCCAGGTTTCCCAAATAAGGTAAGTCTGTGCTACCCATGCTTCACGGTAGAATGGCAGATTATGGAGGGTTCCTCTTTGTTTCTGCTAAACAGTAATGGAATGGAAAATTCTTGGGAGAACATCTGACAGCTTTTCAGTTCCTATTGAAATCCAGGTCAAATACAGATTGTGATACTGGACTAAATGCACTGCTAAGAAGAGAAGATTGAACAAACAGAATTCTGTACCTGTTTAGAGGAGGCCATTGAAGAGGCACTTGGAGTCAAAGCACTGGGGAGATAATGTTCTGATCTGTTCTCAAGGGACATTGGACATTTCTTTTCCTTTTGTTGGGCCTCTGGGGCACCACCCTGGAGCCATCAACCATAAACTGTGTCTGTGGGGTACTTTAGGACAGTAGGACTGTCATAAGCCCGGTTACCCTGCTGATACGACAGCAGCTTCAAGATTTGGAACTTATGAAGCCTGGCCCAGGGATGGGACAAGGTCATGGGTATACGAACGGATTATCTTCTCATTACAGGTCACTCCCCCAGCCTTATGTGTAGTTAAAAAATGATGTATTTCTAGAAGCTACGTGACTGATGATTGATGTAGCATAGAACCAGATTTGCATTTTCCTATGAGCCAGAGACAGGCTTTCAACAACACTTTTTATCTCAAAACTCTCCCCCTTGATTCCTAATTGGTGACACAGGTCCCCTGTACTGCTTGTGTCTGAGGCTCGCCCTATAGCACTGACGTCACAATAGCTGAGCCGTGCGGGCAGGAGTGCACTGTGCTGACTCATCCCGGTGATGTGAGGATTAATGCCTTGTCTAACACAGAGCTATTATGTGAACTGTTTTTACACAAAAGAACTGTAACAAAAATGATTTGCCAGTCAGAGGACTAGAAATATGCAGTGCTAGGTAACTGAGGGGACGGCTGTGCAGATATAAAGTGGTAACCATAAGCATGCATATTGACATCCTCCAAAGCATTAACAGACCCACTCTATCAACACTGAAATAGAGAATAACAAGACTTGTCAGGGGCAGGTAGGACCCATCCCTGTTGTATAAATGCATTATACACAGCTCCAGTCTTTCGGGAGTTTAATCAATCGCCTTTCTCTGTCAAATAAACTGTCACGTTACACTTTAGCCTTAGCATCCTTTGGAGGATTCTGCCTCCCTAAATACATTTGCCACTATCTTCTAGGAATGTTAGTGGAAGGCATGCACAAACAAAATAGCCATGGGAACCTCCATTCTGTGCAAATGATTACAATACAAGAAATACCTTGGAGTGAGGAGTCAGTGAAGCAATATATAATGTGAATAAGGGACAGTGCTCACCTGAGAGTGGGAAGCAGCCAGAGGATATCGATAACTATTTATCACATTAGGTGACTATCACTACCTGTAGATCTCCTGGGTGGTGTCTCTTATAAGTGACTTTGATTATTTCCATTCACTGGCCTAGAATCTCTTTCAAGCAGTTCAAAATGAAATTTATTTAAACCCATTCAATGCAGCCTGGTTTGAACTTTAAATAATTAACGTTCCCTTTTTTTCATATAAAATCAAATGGTCTTTTTTTCCCCCAAATGCCTTTCCATCTTTTCTAAAAAAGAGTGGTACCTTTATAAACCTTCTGGCACATGTGAATCTGGGATTTCTTTTTTTTTTTTTCTCCTGTAGATTTCAAAATTTTGCACAAAAGTTTAGCCTATTTACTTTACAGTCTTGTACTTAGTAAAGGGATATTAGAAATTTTGTCAATAAATGAAAGCTCTGATCTAGAAGTTAAAATTAAAAACTACTGGACGTAGGGATGGGTACATAACTGAAGAATACATAATTGCCCAATGATTGACAGGGGAGCAAAAGCCCAACTGTTGCTGGTATTTGGCTGAATAATACAAGCTATACTTTAAAAGAGCAGTGACTTTTGCAAACAGCAGCTGCAGCCAAGTAAAGGGCAGCCTTTATAGAAGTACAGTGTCTGGGCTGCTGGTATTTTCTGCACCCTCATGGTTAGCAACCACCAACAGCATAGACTCCAAACTCAAAAGAAACTAATACACACTACAGAAGCACTAGAAACCACAACAAAATCAACTAGGAAATATGCCAATGAAGACCACAATTTTCTAAACCTAACGCTTTTTTTTTTTAAAGGTAAATAAATCACTTTTACTTACGTAAAGAGAAGGGGCAAGTCACAGACTGATGGTCAAAGATCTGAAAATCAAAGAAAAAATAAGGAATTAAAAGCAAATCTATATATTATGCAAAACCAATATATAAAAGCAAAATGATATAGTGGGAAGAAAGCAAGCAAATCTAGGTATAGATGAGACTGGTTGTTCCTAAAGGAGCCTATTTCGTCACTTCTAGCCTCAAAATAAAGGAGATCCAGCTTCACAAAAACTTTATAAAACACCCCCAGCTATGATGACCAAGACAATACTTCCCAGCACAAGGAGTGCAAAGACCTTTCTTTGTCAATTTTTTTCCAATTATCTATCATACAGTGTGTCTGGAATTGGTGGGTTCTCGGTCTCAATGACCTCAAGAATGAACCCACAGACCCTCGCGGTGAGTGTTACAGCTCATAAAGGCAGCGTGGACCCAAACAGTGAGCAGCAGCAAAACTTACTGCAAAGCGCGAAAGAACAAAGCTTCCCCGACATGGAAGGGCACTCTAACCGGTTTCCACTGCTGGCTCAGGCAGCCTGCTTTTATTCCCTTATCTGACCCCACCCACATCCTGCTGATTGGTCCATTTTACAGAGAGCTGATTGGTCTATTTTACAGAGAGCTGATTGGTCCGTTTTGACAGAGTGTTGATTGGTGTGTTTACAATCCTTGAGCTGGACAGAGTGCTAAACGGAAAAGTTCTCCAAGTCCCCACTAGGTTAGCTAGATACAGAGTACCTATTGGTGTATTCACAAACCCTGAGCTAGACACAGTGCTGATTGGTGCATTTACAATCCTTGAGCTAGACACAGAACGCTACACGGAAAAGTTCTCCAAGTCCACACTAGGTTAGCTAGATACAGAGTGCTGATTGGTGCACATACGATCCTCTGGCTAGATAGAAAAGGTCTCCAAGTCCCCATCCAGTTCAGGAGCCCAGCTGGCTTCACCCAGTGGATCCTGCACCAGGGCTGCAGGCGGAGCTGCCCGCCAGTCCCGAGCCGCGCCTGCACTTCTCAGCCCTTGGGCTATCGATGGGACCGGGCGCCACGGAGCGGGGGTCGGCGCCCCTCCGGGAGGCTCAGGCCGCGCGGTAGCCCACCGCAGGGGAGGAGCTCAGACATGGCGGGCTGCAGATCCCAGCCCTGCCCCGCAGGGAGGCAGCTAAACCGGGTGAAAATTTGAGTGCAGCGTCCGCGGGCCGGCACTGCTGGGGGACCAGGCGCAACCTCCGCAGCTGCTGGCCCGGGTGCTAAGCCCCTCACTGTTCTGGGCCGGCGGCGTCGGCCAGCGGCTCAGTGTGCTAGGCTCGCCGAGCCCGAGCCCGAGCCCGCGCCCGCGCCCGCCGGAACTCACACTGTCCCGCGAGCGCCGCGCGCAGCCCCAGTTCCCGCCGGCGCCTCTCCCTCCACGCCTCCCCGCAAGCAGAAGGAGGCGGCTCCGGCCTCAGCCAGCCCAGAGAGGGGCTCCCACGGTGCTGTGGCGGGCTGAAGGGCTCCTCAAGCGCCGCGGGTGGATGGCGAGGCCGAGGAGGCGCTGAGAGTGAGGGCTGCTAGCACATTGTCACCTCTCAATAGGATTTGGTAGAGCTATGTTACCATATAATACAATAGCACTAGCCACATTTGTCTTTTTAAATTTAAATTATTTAACATTTAATAAAAAGCTAAACATTTAGTTCCTCAGTCTTGGCAGCTGCATTTCAAGTGCTCGATACCCACATGTGGCTGGTGCTGCCTTACTGGATAGCAGAGATAAAAAATATTTCTATTATTGTAGACATTTCTATTGGGCAGCACTGATTAGAATAGGTAAAAACTTTACTATATAGTACATGATCAATTTTAGCTAATTTTGACAAAGATGAGTCAAACCCTGATGAACTTTGTCTCTTTTAAGGTATATTTAGTATGTTTAATGTCCAGAAGTTCCTATGAAGAAATTCAATACATTCGTGTGTTGCTAAGAACTCAGTCCTAAGTTTGCCCTGGGCTTGCCTTCTAAAACTGCCTCTACTCCTTATCACCAGCCTAGAAAGTCCCATCTATGGTGGAAAATAATCTGTAAAGTGATTTTAAACAAATCATCTGTCCCACCAAACACATCACTGTTTGGTGATGAAAATTTCAGATTTTGGAGGAGCTGACCCTAACAGTTTTATTGTTCTGTGTTTAAAATCTGGTATTTCACTCTTTAAATCACAAGCCAGGCCAGGCGCGGTGGCTCGTGCCTATAAATCCCAGCACTTTGGGAGGCCAGGGGGGTGGACCACTTGAGGTCAGGAGTTCGAGACCAGCCTGGCCAACATGGTGAAACCCTGTTTCTACTAAAACTACAAAAATTAGCCGGGCATGGTGGCAGGTGCCTGTAATCCCAGCTACTCGGAAGGCTGAGGTAGGAGAACTGCTTGAACCTGGGAGGTGGAGGTTGCAGTGAGCCCAGATCGTGCCACTGCACTCCAGCCTGGGTGACAAGAACAAGACTCTGTTAAAAAAAAAAAAAATCACAGGCCAAAAAAAGCTATTGTAGGACCGGTCTGCCCATCATTGTGCTTTTTTGTTGTTGTTGTTGGAGAGGGACTCGCCCTCTGTTACCCAGGCTGGAGTGCAGTGGCACGATCTCAGCTCACTGCAACCTCTGCCTCCTGAGTTTAAGTGATTCTCCTGCTTCAGCCTCCCGAGTAGCTGGAACTACGGGCGTGTGCCACCATGCCCAGCTAATTTTTGTATTTTTAGTAGAAATGGGGTTTGCCATATTGACCAGGCTGGTCTCGAACTTCTGAACTCAGGTGATCCACCCACCTTGACCTCCCAAAGTGCTGGAATTACAGGCGTGAGCCGCCACGCCCAGACCCATCAGTGTTTTGATAACTTCTCTTAGAAGGATAAAACTGAAGTAGGGGGAGACCCATGAGAAATTAATAAACCAAAAAAAGATTCTGAGAAAACAAAGCAGGTCCCTCTACCTCGAGCCCACTAAAACATATCAAGGATTTAATACAGGCTGATTCAATCTTGCCTGTCTGACACCATGATTTTAACAACTTCACATAAGGCCTCCAGAAATATGCAAAACAAACTTCACTAAAGGAGATCAAGTAGAAGGACATGATTAAGTATCTTTGGACTGAAAAGGCTAAAGCAGAAAACCAGCAATTAAAGACATCTCCTTTCCTGGAAAGTTTTTGTGACAATTGCACTATTGTAGAGATTTCTTCAGAGAAATGATTTCCCTTTGTGGTCAATGTGAAACCTCGCTCAAGTGCATGCAGGTGTGAAGGATGGTGACAAGACGAGCTAAGATGAAAATCTCCAGCCTGGATCATTATACATGCTAACACAAGGGAGGTTGAAGATCTCCAGTGCTTTAAAATTGTTTCACAAAATTGATGAGTTTAATGAAAATTTTAAGCAAGATAATTAGATTATGTATGATTCATTGAAAGTACATACAAATTTGAAATATATATATAAAAGACTGACTAGTCTTCAAAGATTTTAAAGCTCTAAGTTTTGCTATATTCTAGTCTTCTCTACAAGCCAGGATATTAGACTATGGCACTGGGACCTATTTTCTTACCATTTTCCTCCCTCCCTCTCTCCCTTCTTCCTTCCCTTCCCTCTCTCCTTTCCCACATTCCTCTCTCTTTCTTTCTTTCCCTCTTCCTTTTTTGGACTTGCTGTCTTTTCTAACCTTTGGGGAGAAGAAGAAAATATTAGCAATTTTCTATGAAATATGTTCAATGATTATTTTTCTGTTGCATGTTATAAACCCAATAACTCTCAACAATATTATGCTCTTTTAAAACTATACCTAGTGTTTGTGTTCTTATATCTAAGCACATAACTTTCTTTTCTAAATTTCAATGAGCATTTATTAATAAAATTAGTCAAAATTAAATTTTTGATGTGCTCAAAAGAGATCATTGTAAATTGTACCCAAATTGGCTAATACATCCAAGGTCTGGAGAGAAAAACTATCTTTCCTGGATGTCAAATGACACACAGGCTGGCTGTCAATGATAGGAATCCAAAATGGAGAGAAAAATCACAGTGTGTATGTCACAGTCTAAAGCAAATTAAAGCCAAGTTAAATGGAAAGTTTTTATTGGATATAATTGTTGTACTTATATGTTAATATAAAATGATAATATTGATCCCAAACTTAACACTATGGCTAAAAATTTAATCTCAGAGTTCTTACACAATTCATAAATGTTCATGGGCATCAAAAGATGCCTACTTCTTGACTGAATTATAATCTGCTATGTAATTCTGAGAATATGTTATAATCTACATAGATTTATATTTGCTCAATTCAAATTGCTATTTCATTGATATATGCTCTTTCCACTTAAGTGATCTTCACCTTATATGTCTATAAGTTGTTTTTATCTAAAATGCAAAGAATTATCTATAATGGTTTCACAGAGGATTAAAAATATTTGCATTAAGCACACTTGGTTCAAAGCATAAATATATCTAGCAGAGTATAAAACTGTAAAGCCCAAGTAATTCAGGACATTAAAACATCAGGGTGGAGGGTGGGGGATGAGCAGAGAGAGGGAAATGATGAGGGGTGAAGTTTAATCTTCATCATATAATTAATGAGTTGAAATTATAATATGGTATCAATCTCAAAGAATCAAAAATATTATTAATTGTAACTTTGAAGTCAATTCTAGTGTAGTTTACATAAAGTTCTACAGCAGTGGTTTTCAAGATTTTGAAGTGATACAGATCCCTATGAGAATCTTTCTCCAGATAACTTCTCAAAAACACCAAGTTTCAAGGAACTCCTAGACTCTATGAAGGCCATTCATGAATCCCAGGTTAGGAACCCCTGGCCCAGGCAGAGAGGGGAGAAAACCCTCTTTCAATCCCATAGCTACTCATCTCTAGAGAGTTTTAATGAAACACTATAAACTAAAGCCAGGAGCAAAGAAAATGTATAAAAAAGAGAGTTCTAAGTGGGTAAGGGTATGTGGTTAGAGCCACACAGGCTTCTTTGGAGGCCTGCCAGACTCCTACCTTCCTAGTCCTTTATAATTTCTTTTTTAAAAAAGTGTACAAAGCCTTGGCAACAATGGAGTATAGGAGTACTGAGCAGAGAGATGATAATGATAATAAGAGTCACTATTTACTGAGTCCTTCAGATACTTTGAAAAATAAATCCTTCTCAAATTTGGATATGAGTATACCCAGGAATGTGAGCAGTGTAACGGGAGTAGAAAAAGCCACAAAATAAATAATAAATACATAGCTGTCTTCCTGGAGGGTCAGTATTCCTTGTGGGCAAGTAATTTAAACTCTTATTTGTACACGTATTCATTTATACAATAACTATTTATTCGATGTTATACAAACAAGAAAACAGATACTGTTCTTGTCCTCATGGAACTTCTGGTTGAGTGAAACAAACAAGAATATATTGAGGCACTGAAAGCAAAATTTGTATATATATATTTTGGGTGAAACCTGAGACTTCACTGAAAAGTCTTGTTTGTGGCAGACGACTTCAAGCAATGTCCTGGCGGGCACCCTTAGTATTGGATCACTCACTCTAATTTGAGGATCACCCAAGTGGAACAGTTTGAGAAGCATGGTTAACAGCATATCATTTAATCCCCACTACAAGAGAAAATACTGTTACTTCCAATTTACTACAGAAAAAAGGGAAATCTGAGAAATTAGGAAACTTAGCTCAGATCATACAGCTGCTGGCATCTGAATAAGTGTGTGCCATTCCAAAGTCTACATATTTTTAACCACTAAATTACACTACCTTTAGGTGTTTCCCACTTTATGTTTCCCCTTGAATCTGGGCTCATTCAGGATTACGCAGGCTAGTTTAAGCTTCTCTTTGGAAGGAGACAGGTTTGGCTTGATTTGCATTCTAAATATTTCACAGTGGTAAGGGAAAGCTATTATTATACCCATTTTATGGTGAGGAAGCTGAACCACTTGCCAGCTGAGGTATCTGGCTGGGTTAAAAACGGAATCTGGGTCGTCAGACTCTCATTCCTCTTGACTAACTCCAATCCTAGGCACTATTACTGTCCATGGGCTTTTCTGAACATGAGATTCACACTGGGTGATAAAGAGTGAGACAAATTCTGCTAAGAGAAAACAATAATAGTGCAATAAAAAAAGGGAAAATAAGTAATCATAACTCACACAAAAATTGGTTACTTTCAGCACTGTGAATAGAAAAGGGAGAGATTATTCATCACAAATGAGTCAGAAAATTAGAATGTGTCACTGCATTGATGACAGAGCTGAGGAATTTGGATGAACTGAAGTTCAACACTTACCCTTCTAGCTGAAGAGGGTAAATGGTGTGACAACAGGACAGAAATGACCTCTTATTTCCAATCTTAATTAATATTTCCAATCTTTTTTCTTTAACTACTCTGTCTAAAAGTTAGATGGGTGTATATGTTTGTTTTCTATGTGTAGAGATAATGTTTTAACATCCCTTTAATGTTCTAGAAGTATTGCGTTAATTAATTCTTATGTGGGAGTCATTCCAAATAGTAGGATGATGATTTTTACCTTATTGATTTTCCTAATACCTTTCTGGTTTCCAGTGTTTTCAAAGGATGAGGCACTATTAGATTTTTAGATTTACATGTCTCTCAAAATTAAGTGCCTGTCAACTGATATTCCATCTCTACTCTGGATACATGATTTCCTTTATCTGACAGATTCAAAAAAATTTGTACTAGATTTAATGACATTTCATGCATTCTGAATTTGGAGTTTTTAATTCTCTGTTTTCTATTTGGCAAAAGGTTTACAAGATAAAGCCAGATGCAAGGGTATTTATATGTGCATACAGAACCTGTGCCATCACTCTCTAGATACTTTGGGGTTTCCTGCAGGCCAGATTCTTGGTGTATTTTCATTTCTTTTGGTCAGGAAGAAGGAGACTATAAATGCCATAAATAGTCATACATATCTTGGGGTCTGCTTTCCAAAACCCACATTATTTTGGATCCATCTCAAGAAGAACAATAAGAGAATGATACTGAGGTCTCTTTTTCTTAAGATGCTATGATAACAATCCTAAAAAATGGCCAGTCTTCAAAATTTTGATGATGAAATAAGGTTATAATCAATAAAGAGAGAAGATTTTAAAGTTCAGCAATTAGGTCTGGGACTGCTTCTGCGCCTGAGACATTGCCAAGATACAATGTAACACTCCATCCCACCCCATGTGAGTCTCCCTGTTCCTTCTTGATGCTTTTGGGGATAGGGTCTGAGAGACTAGAATGAAATGAAAGCAGTAGTGCTGGGAGGGGTGGCAAGGACCGAATTTGTTTAATACATTTAGGATGGTTTTTTATTGCTGCTAAAATAGATACAATTCCTTAGCATGATGACATTCAGGAACCCTTTACAATCTGATTCCAAAGAACCTTCTCTTCTATATCTTAAACTACTGAAATTGCAGCTCTGTAAATTCCAAATGGATTGACGTACCAGGATCTTTGACTTACAGTAAGCTTATCTCCATAAGGGATGCTGGAAAGGTGTGGCACTGCTATCATGTGGTCTAATCATTTAGACTTGTCACTACCAACTATTTGTTTAAGAGCCTCCAAGACCTTTCACAGTCTGGCTCGGGCCCACCTCTCTAGTTTTAAGAAAAATTTTCCCACCACTACTTCTTTATATACGGTGACAGACTATTTGCTCCTTTCTGAACATGGCCTGGGACATTTATGTCCCTGAGTCAGCTAACAGTTCACACTTGAATCTCCCAAGCCTAGCATAGTGTGTGAAACACAGCACGACACTCCAATGTTTGTTGAATAAATGCTGTCCATCTATTTTAGGAGGCAGAGATGACAGAAGAAAGTTGTTAAATCAGTAAATAAATAGCACCAGAGAGAGGTCAAGGAAAAGTTAATTTTAGTGCATTTTAGGAGTGGGGGCAAGATGAGCTTGAAGATTAGGAAAACTGATGCTCTTTATTCCTGGGTCTGGCCAATGCTATGAGTCAGTTACTTTTTCGGGAACAAGTTTAAACCTCAAGGTTAAATGAACACAAATGCCCTGTCCATCAGCATATAATGAAAAAGTTGTGGCTGTTTCCACATCAGCACAGTGAAATTAAAATATGCAGTGCCTCTCTAAGAGGCATCATATATGACAGAGCTTTTAAAAATAGTGCCCTTTGCCACTTAGGTATAGAAAGAGCTATAAAAACAAAAGTAAATGTTTAAAAAACTGGGATAATTTAGCTTAGGGAAGAAAGAGCTGAAGTGTGTCTTTATAGTTTTTTGACTATAAGAAAAGTTGTTACAAAGAGGATAATGATCAGCATTTTTGTCCTAGGGCAAAATGACATTAAACCGTCCAGTGCAGAATTTTAGACTTAAAGATGAACATTCTAAATATGCAAGTGGTAAATAATCAAATAGATTGCTAAGAGCAGTTCTGAAATTTCTTTCTTCCTGACTCTCTTAAAATAGGAAAAATCTTCGTCTATTTTGGATAAAATAAATGCAGCTCTGCCTCCAGTCAGGAGAATGAATTCAATAACTTTTCTAGTCTTGTTTAACTCTGTATGATTCCATAAAATTCTATAAAATGTTAACCCTAAAAATTATACAGAATCACCATACAGTTGAGTAAAATACATTCTACAGTTTAAAGAGAAATAAGCAATACAGAGAGTTGGTAAGTTATTAAATTCAAAATAGTAATATATGGTTCTTACACTTTTGATTCAATTTGCCAACTGCATATAACAAATAAAATTGGCAAAAATGTACCCAAATTTACTAAACTTTTAACATAGTGATTAGCTAGAGTAAAACAGTCTAACAATTCTTTAATGTCTAAGAAATTTGCTGAATATTTCATAAACCTCTTATTGAATATGTATATAAACTCAATTTCCAATTAAAGAAAAAGTTTTTTAAAGGTCTGGAAAGTAATATATGAAATCACTATTATTTCCTGGACTATCTTCAAAGACAACGGGAGAATCAATAAACAATTCCTTTAAATGACCAAAATGTGCCCCATATGATTAAAAATGTAAATCTAAAAACAGACTCACAGATAAGGTCTAACAGGGGTGGCAAGTTACTGGCTTTCTTTGTCTCTTTACCTTGTAGCTTTGGAGCTCAGCAGAAGCGTCCATTACATACAGCACAGGGTTAGATGAACAGCTCCAATGACCTTGTCTGAACCAAATTCATTTAAAGCAGTTTGCCACTTTTCTTAAATAGAAGATGAGTCCATTCTATCTATGGCCCAGATTTGGACTGGATCACTGAACTATTGCCCAACTCTTATAAGCAAAGCACTAACATGTACCAATCAACAGGCGAAGGCATCAGGAAGGTAAAAATACACATACATAAGAAACTGGCAGTACATTATAGAAGAAAGCTGTATCTAAAGATGGACTTTGGCTTTTAAAGCCTTTGAGTGTTATTCGAACTTTGTTAAGAAAAACAAAAATAAAATCTTCATTCCAATGTAACTTGCAAAGAAGATCCAGTGAAAAAATGAATTTGAGAGAGAAAGAAATGTAGTTTTATTTTGCAATCCATTATTTCCGTAAGAACATGAATCAAAGAGACAAACTATGCCAATTTCTTCATAGCTGACTTGTTACAGGATATTGTTCCAGTCTTCACTAATGACTTCTTGAGGTTGGTTACTACTGTGATCAGGAGTTGGGAGGGCAGAGGTCTAACTAAGACCTTTCAAAAGAAACGTTTTGTTCAGTGTGACTACAGAAAATAAAGCTAACTTTGGCATTAAGCTAACTTTGACAACCTAACTAGGAAAATGGTTAGTGTATGTAGCCATTGCTTATGCTGTTTCATAATGAACAGAATGAACGGAACAGCAAAGGAGTCAAGTTAACCAGCAACTTGAATTTTGAAAAGCTGTGGAATAAGCTGATAACATAGGTTGTTAGAATTAGCAAAACTTACTCTCTGCTTCCCTCACCTTTTAGTCCTATTTATTTCCACATCCACATTCCTGTCATCAGGCAGTTGAAGAAACAGAAATGTGGCTGGGACTGCTTCTTTGGGGATACTCTTAGTGAGCTCTCCATCTCCCCACCCTTGCTCTCAGTTTGCTAAAAATATATTCATTTAATTGTTTTAATACCTCTACTTAGGGGAATATGCATTTTCTTAACCGTTGATACAAGATCCAAATTCAGTTTTTATCACAGGTAATAAGCAAAGTATTTGGGGGGTGTGTGTGCGCGCGTGTGTGTGTGTGTGGTGGTGGCAAATTCTGTCCTAGATGCTTCGAGTTTTCCAAGTATACTGCTAAAAGGGGTCATTTGCTCCCCACCTCAAGAAGCCAATTGTGCTTATAGTTTTACTTCAAATAAAGATATATACCTATAAATGCATACATTATACACACACCTTCTTCTCAAAAGTCATAAACATTTGGTGACTCTATGTATACTCCATGAAGTGCTGTTACTACTAAAGTCAGAGTAATTTAGGCAGAAACATAAGAAACCCCAAATGGTTTGCACTGAAATTTTATTAACATATTTGTCAGTGTTTTCCTCATGGATAATTTCCATTGGTTCCTGGCTCCTTGTCAGCATATGCTCCAGGAGCCTTTCACAATATCTTTCTGCCCTAGAAATCCTGGCCTGTGAGATTTCCTTGTAAATATCTGCATTCTTGTATTCACCTATTAATGATCCAGGGATCGAGGATGTTTTCTATCTGCTCCTTAACCTCCCACTTCAAGGATTAGATTGTAAACAACCTAGTGGGAACCCTTCAGGCCAAACCACAGCTGAACGAATCTCAGCAGGCAGGGAACCCACAGCAGTCTGTGAAATACCGTGAAACACAATTACGAAAATATGAAGGATTCACCCGTACTTTGGGGAAGAAATTATGTTGTTTCCAAGATGAGACCTCAAAAATAAGGCTAGTATACTAATTGAGAAAGACATGATTTTAAAAAGTGTCAGCAGAGGTAAATTTTTAAAAGTACCAGATTTGCCAGGTCTCTCTCAAACCATAGATTCATTTTCAGTATACGACAGTGGCCTGAGCCGACACTTCAAGGGAAGTCCCTTCGTCTCTGACCAGTGAAGCCCAAAGTACTCACTGCATGAAAGCGTTCCTTTCTTGTTTCCAAAGGCAATCAATTTTTGTCCTAGAGTCTGAAGGTTCATGGGCTTTCTTTTAATTTTGTCAGTCTGCACATGCATGGTTCCTCCTGCATGATTTGGTTCTGAGGAAGTGACCCACCCACCACGCCACAGAGCTAATTAACCCCATACTGAGCTTTTTTTTTTTTCTCATTTCACACATCCACTCAATGCTTTAAATGACCCAGCAGCAGTATGATCATATGATTTTTTTCCCCTCAGTGAGGAAAGCATGGTGTTGCGAGGAGCAGGGTATATCTGCCCTAATTCAAACCAGCAGTGTGATCCTAAAATATTATCTAATTGCATTGCATCTGAGGGTGCAAAGTACTAAAATATCCTCGAACAAATCTCTTTCATGTCATTCATTTAACTTCTTGCAGTGTCCATTTGAAATAGCAAATAATACATAATAAACATGGAGGTAGAGAAGTTTGATCTATACTCAGAATGTTTAAAAAACATCCGGTCTTACTGGGGGTAAAAGACCGAGAGCTCCTTCCCTATCCTGAATAGCTTCAAGAGAAGGGCCTTTTTTCCATTTGAAGGAACAGACTCATGTTTTTCCAGATTTATTTTTTCCAAAGGGAATGCCTTGAAAACTCTAAGATGATCACTGTTTTCTAACTTTTCAAAAAAGAAAAAAAAAAGTGAACATGATGATGGTGGGTGATTTAATGGAATCAGCTTGTCAACATGATGAAACTGAAAAAAGCTTTTACAGACTCTGTCCACATGCTAAAAAAAAAAAGAAAAAAAAGCAACCTTTAACGTCTTTAACGTTATGTTTATAGTATAGAGTGGTTTTTGTCATGGCAGAGAAAATAAATATAATTGTCTTATGCAGTAAATGTGAGGCTCTGCTAAGAATCTCATTGGATAAATCATAGAAATACATCCTGGCCAGATAAATGGAGCCAGACAAGTTCTAGGTCTTGTAAGAAGTTTTCAAAAGAATCATCATATTGTAAGTCTGTCATCTCTGTAAGTGACAAGAAAAATTCTAGGCTATTTCCCTTGGTTCTACTAGTAACATGGCTTCAAAGTTTTAAATATTTAGACATAAATGGACAAGAAAATGACTTTTTCTAAATATCCCATCTTTTAGGCAAACTATCAGATTTCTGTCATTCTCACAAGTAAGTGTAGCAAATTGGTTCACCTTGGAAGGACTTGGTTAGAGATCATATATGTCTTATGTGAACTTTTAACATCTCTTTCCTTTGCAAAGTGATTTATGCATATGCTATTAAATACACAGGAATCCTATAATTCTTAGTTCAGTGAACAGTTAGTACAAGGGAACATCTATCTAATATTTAAAATTTTTGTTTAGTGTCTTAAATCCTACACTTTGGAAATGGAGACCTTATAGATATGTTCTATAAGGTCTTCAGTGTGCTGAAAAACACATTTGCTACTACTCCCTAAGCTTCTCTTAGGTAAGGCTGCCAAATGGGGTAAACTGATGGGTAAAGCTGGCTCAATAGGCAAAGAACAAAGGTCCAGTTAAGCACAGTTTATTTTTATTTATACTGGTCAGAAATATCACAGTTAACAAATAGCCTAAATCCAGCTCTTATATCTAGGCTTCCAGCCTTTGGCTGAAGTGTCTCATCTGGTCATTCTGAAAAAATAGGGTGATGGTTGTGATTTCAAAGACTCTCCTACCCATTAGACTTTTTCAGGCTCACTGATGCTTGGGATTCTAAAGCCTTTACTATGGTTTGTTAGACCAATACAGTATGTCCCTTACTACTTGTCTGACTTTATCTCCTAACATTTTCATGCAAAATTGGTCCAATAGACAATAAAATATGCTTACCTATGGGTGTAGACAGGAATAGGAATGTGAATGGGGATTAAAAGTAACTAATTAATAAAAATTAGTTGCTTTGTGACCTTGTTAAATATCAACTCTTCCATGACAGCCTAATAAAATTTCTGAACTTATCTTGAGAGTAGGTTAAGATAGGGGAGAATATACAAATTATTTCCAATACTATGTATTCATTCATTAATTCAACAAATAGTTTTTCAGAATCTATTATTGATTACTCTGCCAATTGGATTCTACTCCTGCCCTCAAGGACCTTCCACTCTAATGTATATTTTGGAGAGTTTCTGTCTCTATTATCACTGAGACGTTATTAGCCCACTTTAGACAAGTTATAAATATAACCACCTGCCCATGATGATTCCTCTCCTCATTCCTTATTTGTTTTTATTCATTTGCCCTGTAATATCACCATTAACCTTTCATGAATGACTTGACCCTTTGTAACCTATATTATCAACTCAGCTAATTTTTATATAGATAAGGAACCCCTTCTCCACTCCCAACTACCTTTTCTTTCTCAAACAGCCATGAAAATATAAAAGTCTACGCAGAATTATTTAAGTTTTTGAAATGAGTCCTTACAATCTGATCTGAACTACCATTTTTTTCCCTTTCTTTTTTGAAAGAGGGAATGCAGCCTCAGCCCCTAAGATACATATCTCAAATTACAGGCAAATTACATACAAGTCACTGGTCTCCCAGACTTAGTACTCACTCCTCTCTAGGGTAGAACAATTTCTGCACTGAACAGAGGACCATAATCTCACTCAAGTAATCTCAATCTCAGAGAACAGTTAACCAAGTGCATGTTTCTGGTCCCTATATTCCTTTATAAGGAATTACCCTCTTCACTATATTTTGCTATTTTCTGAACCTGGCTACCTTAGGTAAATGTCAGTGGACATGGTAAAAAGAACAGTAACTCTTCCTCAATTTGTTAAACTTGTTTTTCCTCCTCATATGCTTTATAAACAAAAATGGGAGAATTTAATGTATGTACAGAGCAGCAAATGTTCTCTCTGTTGCTTTTCAGACATTTTTATCTTATATAAACAGTGGTGATGAAATTATAAATACCATTATTCCACCTCTATGTTACTACTCTTATTATCTTGCATCAACAGAAGTGAACAAATACGTACATGACACCAATCAATCCCTTTTCTAAAAATGCAGTTTTCGTATTTCTAAACAGTGAAGGAAGAATTTAATGAATTTAACATGTAGTTTACCTATTTATATTTTGAATGTTAATAAAGCAAAACCAAACTATTGCTTAAGTTTTTTCACACTTATATCACCCATTAACACTCTCCATGCTGGCATGGAGTAGGGGGTGTGTAGAACTAACAACGGCAATGGGTCCAAGTCCCCTGGGTCAGGTGGTTAGGGGTTTGGCAGGCTAGAGAGGATGTTTAGATGCTGGGGCAGGAGATTTCAACCTGCTTGGCAGGTTAGAGATATTTTCTGGCAGTAAAAGGAATATTTTTTGTAGAAGAAATTGCTAGGAAGAGGTCATTTGGGGGCATTAGGTGAGAGAAATATCAAAACCATACCTAAAAGCAGTCTAAGGGAACTAGGGAAAAGAAAATCACTACTTTTTCAATCTCCTCATTGGTTTCCCTTATTCCATAGTGTACTTTCTCTTTCCATCTTCTATCACTTCATATACTTTTCTCCTCCATTCCTTCAGGATTTTTTCCTCCTACCTCTTTATTATAACAAAAAAGCATTTAGGAAGAATTTTAGGAGACACTGAGACAAAAAAAAGAAGAACTTAGAGAAGACATAATAACATACTGCATATTTATGCATGTATGTATGTGTGTATATGTAACATATATTCAATTTACCAAGAAGGATAAACGGATTTTTGAGATTTAAAAAATTTATGGTATGTCTGGTCATATTAATCTCCAAACCAGCTGGTTTTTAGCATTGCTAGAGCGATAATAGAATCAGGAATAGAAAACAAAAGGAAAAAAATAAAATTTTACATAGGATTTATATTTGCAAAGGAAAGAGGACTTATTTAGAGTTGTTTATTGAAATTCCCCCAAAGCTATTTTTTGAACTTATGTATCGACAACATCAAGAGAAGGAGCTTAGGAATTCTCATAGGGTTTAGGAACTACTAAACCTTGTGTATTATGTTCATCTCAGTCCACTCAAGCAAGTAAAGGATAACTAGAGCATGGTATCTCACAGTGCATAACATGGTTGGTTACTTTGCTAGGCTGACATATGGAGACAGGGCCCATAGGAGCAGGGATTTTCTTATGAATACCAGAGAGAGACACCCAGGTTCATCTAAATGTATAGGGCATGAGGGATTAGTGGTACAGTGTTATCTGCAAAGTACCTAAAAGTGTTTTCTAACCAAGAACTAACTTCTTAGCCCAGTCTTCCTGGGGATTAAAAAAAATCCAATAATAAGTAATGGGAATACTTCATTTGGTCACTGGGTTGGGGACGGTTGCTGAGACATATGACAATATTCAATCCATAAAGATAGGAGGAAATGAGGAGAAAGAGAAAACACAGAAAGGGAGAGCAAGGGCCAAAAGAAGAGTGTCACCTCTGTAGACTCTCTAACAGAATAAATTGATAATCTTAAGAAAAGTAAAAGAACATGCCTTGAGGGAAACCTCAGTACACTTTTGGAATCCAAGGCAAAAAATAAAACAATTTGCCTCTTGTCAAGTTTATTGCCATTGCCCCATGGGAGGTTCCTATTTATTCTGCTCTTACGTGCACAGGTATTTCTTCTAGTCTTACATTCTTTTCCTAAGGATTAGCATTCTGTGATAACGGTGGTAATGACAGCTGCCTTAAATTAATGGCAAGTTAGGAATGAAACACTGACCACCAGGCTATGTTTTTGGATCCAGTCTATGCCCTATAATGTGTTCATTCTACTTTCTGCAGTTTCTCTGAGACTTGTGGCATAAGACTTGTATTGTAGGGCCGGGCTCCTTACGGGGACACATATGACTCCAGAAAACAAGTACTCTACTTTCTTAACCTGACTTTTTGGTTTTCTTGTTTTTTCCTCTTTTTTCCCAGACTATTATTTTCCAGTTTCTTCTCTACCAGTCTGGATGCCCATTGTTGTTAACTTTAGAATGTCCACCAGCTCCATCAAATCCCTCATCTACAGTTCTCAACTGTATTTACCTAGTTCTAGAGCTCAGATGAACCCACATTCATGTTCTCCTCAGCTTCCAGGCTGCTGATCCTTGCTGAAGAAAAAGCACAAAACTGTACAGCTTGATTCTCCTGCAGAATTATGGTTTCCAGCATAAGTTTGGGTTTCAGAATTCTTTTTCAATTTTAAAATTTGCTCCTAGTCAGTTTCCTTTTTCACTCCCCACTTTCATTCATTATTCTATTTAACTAGTTATAACCCATACGCTACTCTTCACTCTCAGCAACTAACCTTGCCTCCTTTTACATAGAGAAAACAGAGGCCATCAAATGGCACTTCCCATCTCTCAACCTCTGCCACCAATGAATCCACCTGTAACATTTCAAAGATCCTTCTGCCTAGCACTGATAACCTCCTCCAGGATCTTATTATATCAGTTACTTTTCCTTTCTTTTGTGTTTTCGATTTTCCTACTGCCTGCCAACATGCTTTAGCTGGCTTCATTTAAAGTAACAATAATAACAATGATAATAAACTAACAAACAACAAACCATCTTTTGCAGACCTTATCTTTCTCTCTTTTGTGTCACCTTCAAGCTTCCTAAGCTCCCATTTATTCCTCAAACCATTACAATCTGGTTTCTCTAGCTGTGTTTCTAATTAAACCATTTTTTTTTTTTTGCCAAAGTCACCAAACACTTCTGAATTGCTAGCCTCCAAAATCCATCCTTCAAACTCATTGTTTTCATTCTTTTAAAGGTCGAGTTCACTGGGGTATAATTTACATACAATAAAATTCATCCTTGCTATACTCATTTACCATTCAATAAGTTTTGCTTATATGCTGGAGGCCTGTGTAATGAAGTCCAAACCCCAAGCCCCTTTGCTTCATATACAAATCCCTTTGGCACCTCTCAGCAGTCTTCCCCACATAACCCATTGTCTGGTGACACCACACTACTCAGAATTCAAGAGTATATGCCATATACCTTCATGCCCCTTGGACTTTCTTTATGTTTCCTCTCTATAAACATATATGTCTTGGTATAACACAGTAAATGCTATTTAATATTACCACATCAATTTCCATATAGAATCATAAATCTAGATGTTATTTTGAGAAGCTGATGTTTTCCAAATAGAAGTCATCCATCAAAATGTTACTACCTGAAGATCTCTATTATTTTAGTATTATGGGTTGATTATGTTCCCTTAAAATTCATATGTTGACATTCTGGCCCCCGATTCTTTAGAATATGAATATATTTGTGAATAGGGTCACTGAAGATGTGATTAAGATGAGGTCATGCTGTAGAGTGGGCCTGTAATCCAATATGACTACTTATAAAAAGAAGAAACTTAAACACAGACACGCACACAGGGAGAACATCAGGTGACGATGACGGCGGAGATTGGGGCTGATGCTTCTATAAGCCACGGAACACCAAAGATTGCCAGGAAACCATCAGAAGCTGGGTGAGAGTCATGGAAGAGATTCTCACAGCCTTACAAGGAGCCAACCTTGCTGATACTTTAATCTTGAACATCTAGCTTCTATAACTGTGAGACAAACGATTTCTGTTGTTTAAGCCACTCAGTTTGTGGTAGTTTGTTACAAAGCCCTAGAAAACTAATATACTCAGTAAAAAAGTTCTTCAGTATATTGGAATCAGTTCTTTCACTCATCAAGTACTTATTGAGTGCCTACTATATGCTAGGCACTGCCCTAGGATATTGAATGAATAAGAATTTCATCACGTTATTGCATTTTTTGTTCACTAATAAGTAATCAATCTATCAATTTATTAATAGATGAAGTGCCTATCATTTATTTCTTCAGCAAATATTTGTTGAATATCTACTATGTATCAGACATCATTCTAGGCACAGAGGATAACATTAGTGGTAGAGCAAGTACTCCACGTTACGTAGTTTAAATTCCAGTAGAGGAAACATACATTAAACAAGAAAACAAGTAAATAAGATATGTAATTTTACTCTGTGCCCCACACTGAGAGTCATAGGCATTGATCCTCTACATCACTAAACAAAGGATGGAACTAGATAATGAACATGTTACTTCACAGTTCACAAAGTAATGAGGAACACAATGAGGTCTCACACTAGAGGCACGTTAATCCACAGGCAATGCACAGGCTTAAAGTGTTTGGGAAGGACACCCCAAAAGCTAGGTTTCTCAGTCAGTTTGTCAGTCATTGAACACATATTTCTTTTTTCTTTTTTTTTTTTTTGAGACCAAATCTCTCTCTCTGTCGCCCAGGCTGGAACGCTGTGACACAATCTCGGCTCACTGCAACCTCTGCCTCCTGGGCTCAAGTATTTCTCTGCCCCAGCCTCCCTAGTAGCTGGGATTACAGGCACCTGCCACCATGTCCGGCTAATTTTTGTATTTTTAGTAGAGACAGGATTTCACCATCTTGGCCAGGCTGGTCTTGAATTCCTGACCTCCACCCGCCTCGGCCTCCCAAAGTGCTGGGATTACAGGTGTGAACCACTGCGCCCAGCCATTCGACACGTATTTCTTAAGCACTTACTGTGTACCAGGCCCTATGCTGAAGACAGTAGAACTGTGGACAGAGCCAACATGGTACTAATATCCACTGAGCTCACATTCTAAGGGGAAAAATCTGAACAACAAATCTCACAGTCCGTTCTTTATCACTTATCTTCATAAGAATACATAAAGGGGGTTCGGAGATCACCTGGGTCAGAGGACTGGCCCATGAGGGGTTTCCAAGGGGCCTTCCTTGAAGATGTGGTGCCCAGACACTGCTTTAGGGCTGGGGTGTGGGTATTTGTTTGAGCAGGGTCATGAAATCTTAGGTTTCTTCTTCCTCATCCCCTTTCAACCATGTACACACATTTCAAATACTTAAAAGCACTCTTCAAATATACTAGGAACACCAAGAACTAAACACAAGAGGAGGACTCTCCAGAGGAAAGGGGCCAAAAATAGAAGAGAAAAAAAAAAACCCTAATCTCACCATTTGTTTTGAAAACACCCAAAATGATTAAAACATATTATAAACTAAAACATATGAACTAATCACTTGCCAAGTTTCATTTTTAAATCAAAGCCGTTTTGAGGTTCATAAAATGAAAAAAGAATCTTCAAATATGAACTTGTGTTTTCCTTTTCTTGGCCCTCAGTTGGCTTGAAGCATTTGCTGTTATGCTGTGTGGAGGGAAGGGGAACCTGCTAGTTAGGAACATGTGGCATTCATCTACTAGAAGGTAAGCTCCACGAGATCATGACTCTTCACAGTGGCATCCCTGATAAATAGAAGAGCGCCTGGAAGATAACAGGGGCTCAATAAATACCTGCTGAATGATCAACTACTGAATATTCTGGGCCTTTTAAGGGATTCTCCAACTCTCTTTTCTTACCCAAGCTGCATCTGGCTTTAGGCCAGTGGTTCTCAATCTGGGGCTACTTTTTGCCCCCAATCAGGGGACATTTGTATTTTTTGTTGTCACAGTTAGAAAAGTTCCTACTGGCATTTAGAGGGTAGATGCCAGGGATGCTGCTAAACATCTTACAGTGCATAGGACAGCGCTGTTCCACAAAGATTTATCTGGCCCCAAAGGTTAACAGGGCCAAAGTTATAAAACTCCGATGTACACCCTTTGTTTCTATTGGGCTGTACCTGGGAGTCAGATCCTCTGCATATTTGGAATGAAGTTCAGTCCTAAAGGAAGCACCCCAGAAGAGCCTCATTGCTTAATCCTCATTCCCTTCAAGACCTAATAGAACTGCCTCCACTCTAAAGCAGGCTCAGAGAGAGCCAATTTTGCCTTTTGCCCTCCCTGGGTCAACAATGCAATTGCTAGGGAAATCATCTGACAGTCTGTCTCTACAATGCAAGTGAATAATTTTTACTTTACATTGGTAATTTCCCTGAGCTTACCTAAGCATATATACTAATTTAGTAAAATTCTCTTGTTTACGAACTAGTCATGTATCTGCAGGAAAAAAAAAAAATCTCAAGTTCAACCAGTTTATCCATGTCTGCTCAGGATCAGTACATGAATCTAGCTTTATTCATGATAAATAAGATCAACTTCAAGAATTCCATCAAACCCCAATAATGTGCCTTTAGAGAGACTGGGTTTATAGCATTTCCTCTGCCACCTTCCTTGCCCTGTATATTAAAATACAAGTATCTGATCCCAGTTTCAATGGGGCAACTTCTGTGGTACCAAAGGAGGGCATGCGCTGATTTCCCCACTCTGATGGTTGCTCCAGTAATCTTGGTGTTGTGGCATGTGTCCCAGTTACCATAGAGACTGCATACACTAAGAGTGCAGCATTGTGATTGGTGGGAAAGACACATTTTGCAGACGCTTTTCTGGAGAGATAAAGGTAAGACACAAGAAAGAAAGTGAGACTGCCAATAAAGAGGCAGAGCACAGAGAAGTCCCAGACAACCATACATTCTAGAAAATTGGGACAACAGAGATTACAACTACTACTATAAAACCAACATAAACTGTTCACTCAGTGGCCCCTGTCAGGAAAATTTCAAGTATAGGCAGACAGAACAGACACAAGATATTCTAGAATAAAAAGGTAAGCAAGTAAACCTACTGAGGTATAGGGGTGACAAAAGGGAAATGGCACGAAAAAATTTTAAAATGATTCAATGCTAGAAAAAAAAAAGAATATCAGAGAGCGCTAAAATTTAAAGTTACATTTCTGTAGGATGGCTGACTTACAGAAAGGCTGACCTTTGGGAAATTATTTAAGTTCTGAGTACCTCTGCTTCCTTCCCTATGAAAAAGAAAAAGAAAAAAAGAATAAAGATGGAAATAGAATAAAGATGACTTCTCTCTCACTGTTTTACAGGAGTCTCTTTAAATATCTCAATCATTTGACATTATATCAGTTGAATATGATGTACCCCCACACAAAAATTGGACAAAAACACTTAAAGGTGGTGATAAATAGGGGGACATCATTAACAATGCAAACTGCCTCATTCCATAGTTTCTTACAGTAATGAGTCAACTGACTATGTGATCTCATGTACATAATTTTGCTCGGCATGCAATTTTGAGGTATACAATTACTACAGAAATCAAGGCATACCTGCAATGTAAAGGGTAAATCATAGGCATTTTAAGGGAAGGCTGAGGATAGGATGTGTGTTGGTTTGAGGGATGAGTAGGAGTGGATGTAAGAGAAAATCAGTCTAGGAAAATATCACATAAGTGTTTGTAAGTTCTTTGATACTCAGCTCTGTATCCTGTAATGCTTTACTAGACATATTTCAGACTAATATGTCCATTGCCTACTGGACATTCATATCTCCCTGTTTTTAAATACCTTTCAAATCTATATCTTGAGCCATTACTTCTCTCTTGATCTGTAATGCTTTATATCAAATGAACTACTAGACAATTACAATTAGATATTCCAAAAGCATCCTAAATTCAACATGTCCAAAGCTGAACTCATCTTTTCCTTCAAACTTTCTCTTCCTCCTATGTTTCCTATGTGAGTAAATATTAGTAGTATTACCATTCACCCATCTGCCAAAGTTCCATACCTAGGAGTCATGGTTGGTTTTATCTCACCTTCAAATAATCCTCCGTGTATATAGACGTGTAATTCTAATAACCAAAGGAGGCCTTTTTTGAATAGAAAGCAATATTTACAGTTAATTGGGTTTCGAACTAATATTAATTTATTAAACTTACAAATTTTAAAAGGCTAGTTTTCTTTATACTTTTACCTGTGAAAACACATACATATATTTTTCTAAGTCTTCATATAGCAATTTTTGCATAAAATAAGAAAAATTACTTTCAGGAAGGGTGAGATTACTAGACAAAAAATTTGGGACCTCAAACTATTTCAACTGTCAGTCAGAGAAAAGAATGAGAGTTAGGGTCTGATCTGGGAACACCTTTCAAATGATTTTGCCAAGGTCACCAGTAGACACATTGAATATTTTTTATAGTCACTCTGACAGTGAGAAATTTTAAGTCTATACCCTACAAAGGAAAGTTTACAATCCATGTCCTCTATGTTTAAGTTTCATTCTTATCTAACTCTTTTATAATCACTTTCCACTTCATAGCCTGATAAAGGTAGACAGTATTTTGTGTCTCTACTAACCAGATTTCTTGAATCTAGTGCCCTTTCACTTCATAACGTTTTTCACATTTCTACCTCTCTCATCCTCACTGCACCACATTAGCTCAGAGCATCATTATCTGTCACTTGTAATATTGCAACAGTACATTGTACTATGTTTTCTTAAGTTTCTGAGTCTTTGCACATGTCACTACCTGTGTCTAGAACACCCATATTCCCTGATAAATATTTACTAAATGAAAAAAAAGTTAATAAATGCTGTGGATGTTGCTGCTTTGGGTGCTAAACAGAAATAGTGGCCTATCTAATATTCTGGATAAGCCTGCATAAAGCAGTTTTACTTTCAAAATTAATTTTGAAGAATAATAAAATTTTGCCATGGAGAATCATGGAGCCCATGCCACAACATCATGTTTTGCATTTAATAAAACACCTCTAAATCCAGGGAAAGAATCAGTTATTATTTCCTTCAATTCATACAACGAATATTTACTGAACACTCTCTATGTGTCAGGCTCTGTACTAGGCACTGAGGATTTCTTAGAGCACAGAACAGGCAAAAACAAACAAACAAACAAAAAAACCAAAAAAAACCAAAAACACAAAACCAAAAAAACCCCCCCAAAAAACAAAAAAACCTTACAATCATGGGGCTTATAGTCCATGAAAGGGGAAAAAATGTGTAAATAAAATATATATTGTGTCTGAAGGTGGTAGATGCTACGAACCAAAAGGGGTGGAGGGTTAAATGTTAAATACAGTGGTTATGAAAGGTCTTACTTAGAAGTGAAAATTGAGCAAAGACCTGAAGATGATAAGCAAATAAGCCTTATCTGGGGAAAACATTTAAGGCGGCCAGAAAAGCAAGTGCAAAGGTGAAATCATGCATGGTAGGTTTGAGGTTAGGAAGGAGTCAATGAAGGTTGAGGGGGGTGAGCTAGGGTGGAGTGCTAAATGAAGACAGAGAGGTAATGCAGAAATTGAATATGGAAGGTCTTGTGAACTATTGCAAAGGCTTTTCTTCCAAGTGAGATGTTGAGCCATTAGAGAGTTCTGAGCAGAGAAGTGATGTGGTCTGACTGAAATTACATTACACATATTGCAAAGCATCACTCTGGCTATCATTTTGAGAATACACTGTAAGTGGTAAGGCCAGAAGCAGGGAAGACAATTAGGAGGCTATTGTAATAATCCGGGTAAGAAATGGTAGTTGCTTGGATCAGGGTAGTAGTGGTGATGAGGATGAGCAGTGGTAAGATTCTGGATTTATTCTGAAGGTAGAGCTGCAGGATTTGTTCAATGGTTGGGTTTGTGAGAGAAATACAGGTCTGGGAGAGAAGTAAATTTTTGATTTGGGCAACGCTAAAGGTGGAGTGTTATTTACCAATATTGGGGAGGCTATGTATTTGCTTGGTAAAATAAGGAATTCCATTTCTGATATGTCAAGTTTGAGATGCTCATTAGACACACGGTGGAGATGTTGAATAGGCTGCTAAATATGTGAGCCTAGAATTCTGGGTAAAGGCCTGGACTAGAGATACAAGCTTGCACCATAAGCTTGGGTGCAAATATTAAGAGAGTGAATGGAGCTGAAGAGAAGAGCTTCAAAGATTGAGCTCTAGGGCACTCTAATGTTTACCTGCCTGGGAAATGAGAATATGCTCGCAAAAGAGACTGAGGAGGAGTAGACTGTGAGATAGGAAAAAAATCAGGAGACTGTGATGGACTGAATGCCAAGTGAAGAAAGTGTTTTAATGGAGAATGAATAATGGGCCACATAAAACGATTCTGAGAGATCAGGAAAGACAAAGACTGCTAATTGGTTAATGGATTTAGCAAGATGGAAGTCATTGGTGACCTTAGCATCAACAGTTTTACTAGACTGGTAGGCGCAAAAGCTAACTAGAGGGGCAAAAGAGAACTAGAGCATAGGATTGGAGAGTGTCTACAGTGAGTCTAGGGATTTCTTGAGAAGTTTTGCTGTAATGGAAATCAAAGAAATGGGACAGGAGCTGCTAGGAAGTAGGGTTTATAAAGGTATTTTTAGGATGAGATAAATTACAACATGTTTGTATACTGACAGGAAAGATTTGATAGAAAGAGAAAATTTGATAAAGCAGAAGAAAGATGTGAGCTTTTTCAGGAGCACCATTTACGCATGTGCAAGAGGAGACAGATTCTAATGCACAATGAGGGATGGGCTGAGCCAAGAGTACACAGAGGTTATCCATAGTTGTAGGAGAGAAGGCAAAATACATGGGTACAGATAAAAATGGGAGGGTAGGGGTGCTGGACAGCAAGTATTTGTGAAGTTCTCTTTTGATGGTTTCTATCTTTTCAGTGAAGTAGAAAGAAAGATTCTAAGTTGAGCGTAAGGATGGGGGAGGAGGTGTTAGAAATTTGAGAGAGGGAAAATATGAAATATTCCTGTACAGATATGGAAGAGTAAATGACAAGGAAACATTATATTTGCTGGGCAGCGTTAAGGGCCTCCTTGAGGGATCATGAATTTAAATTGAGAGTCATACATTTGCTTGTGTGTTTTTCTGCAGCCACATTCAGCTGGCACACAGGCATGAAATAGATGGGGAATTGCATATGACCAGTACAGTTGAGATTTGTCAGGAGAGCAGAGTGAAGCCAGAGAAGGTCAACGGTGTTAAAGGCGCATGCAAGGAAATGATTAAAATCATTGTCCGTGGAATCTACACTATATAACGAAGTCAGCATATGAGAAGCTATGGGTAAAACCAATGAATTAGGGGTCCTAGTGGGCTTAAGGAATTGGTGTATTAGGGGTAACAAAGGGATTGAACTACTAAGACATTAGGCTGTGGTTGGAAATGGAATGCTTGAAATTGAGATTGTGGAAGATTATAATTATTAGTAATTAAAAGATCAAAAATGTAGCCATGGGAATGAGCAGCTATGGCAGAGTGGTGTATCGATCATGAGAAGTTCAAAAAATTGAGAGGAGGTATTAGAGGGAGTGTGTATTTACACAGTGAATGACCAATAATTGTAATGGGGTAGAAATGGAAAAAGTGTTAGTGAGTTAGGGGCTAACGTTTTCAAGGAATTGGGAAACTTTCCTGGTAGACAACTGCATCAAGGGGGAGTTAAGGGAACACCGAGCTTTTCTACTCCCTCCTCAATGTTTCCTCTCTCTCCATCTTTCCAGCTTATATAACTGGCATTACAAACTTTAATTTCTTAGACTAGATAACTACACATCACCTGTATCTTCCCTTTCTCCTCCCTATCCAAACTATCTCCAAGTCTTAAGAATTTCCAATTTTTTTTTTTTTCTGAGATGGAGTCTCACTCTGTTGCCCAGGCTGGAGTGCAGTCATGCCATCTCGGCCTACTACAACTTCCACCTCTCGGGTTCAAGCAGTTCTCCTGCCGCAGCCTCCTAAGTAGCTGAGATTACAGGCATGCACCACCGTCACACCTGGCTAATTTTTGTATTTTAGTAGAGACGAGGTTTCACTATGTTGGCTAGGCTGGTCTTGAACTCCTGACCTCAAACAATACGCCTGCCTTAGCCTCCCAAAGTGTTGGGATTACAGACATGAGCCACTGCGCCTGGCCTCCAATTTTGAATACTCTCCACTCTTCCCCTTTGGGGCCATCTCTACTCTAGCCTGTCATTATTTTATCACTCAGATTAATGTTCTTCATGACACTAATTGCTCTCTAAACTTAACTTGTTCATTTATTTGTTTGCTTTTTTGTTGGGGGGGAGGTGTCTGTTTTCCCTCATTAAATATAAATGTCATAAGGGGAAAAGTTTTGTTTAATTTGTGCCTGCAACATAATATGCCCTCAATAAATACTTTCAGGATGAATTTATAAATACCCCCCATAACATGCTGATGAATCCTTATATTCTCGGGTTCACACAACAGCTTTGCTTTACTATCCTACCACCTTCTCCCTCCTTTCCTGCTCAAACCATCCATTTCACCCAGTAAAGTCATTTCACTACTCCCCCAAAACACCATGTTCATTTCTATCCAGATAATTTCATCATATTTCTCCCTTGTTTATGTCTATTCCCCACATACCAATTCTTTGAGTCCCAGCTTAGGTCTTACTTGTTGGATGGTTTTTCCATGATTATCAAGAGGCCTGCTGATTTCTCCCGCCTCTAAAGTCCTGCTATCCCTAATAACATCAGCTGCTTTATATTTTCTAATTGTTTCATGTAGGTTATTCTTACCTTTTCACTTTAATATAGATTTTTTTGGCCTGAGGATCCTGACTTACATCTATAGTATACTCAGTAAAAACTAACATAGGGTAGGGCAGATAACAGGTATTCAAAGAACACTATGACCTCCTTGGATAGCTCCATAGACTTCCATCTTCCTCAACAAACATTTTCTACCTTTTATCCTGCTGTTAGCTAAATCTAACTGTTCTTCCTGCTCTGCTGATACTGTCTTCGAGACCAGAACCAACCTCTATGTCCACTACACAGAATTCTACACCCTTGCACTGCAATTCCCACAGCTAAATCGTTGTCATAGCCATTATTGTTCCTGGATTCTCTTGGCAATTTTAGCATATTCAAGGCATAGCTGCCAAGATCATCATCCTCCTTGATTGTTTTGATTCTTTATTTTTTTAAATCCCTGCATTTTTTCCCATCAAACTTTAAGTGTTCCTGTGGGATTTGTTTTTCCTTGGCTCCATCCTTGGCCTGGTTCTTCTCTACTTTCTTATGTTCAGTCACTCGATTTGCCCTTTGTCTCATTTGAGGGTATCAGCTTTCACACCTTCTTTTAAACTACCTTGCATATTTAGAATATTTTCCCAAATAATATAAAATTTATAATATTTATGAATAAATGACACAATGCCAAGATATTCTGTCTCTTCTTTCAAATAACATCTGAAGATGCACCTGCACTAGTGAGTTCTATATTTAAGATATTGAATAAGTATCATTCACCCATCTGCTTTCATTCTGTCCTGCATTTTTTAGGACCTGCTTCAGAGTTGTATTGTGAGGTCTTTTGGATGGGGAACTGTCTGGCATAGTTCACAAAACGGCCTTTGCTCTGTATATTCATGTTCCTTTGACAAATAATAATTAATAATAATAGCCCACTGTGCATTTTTACATTCCACTCATAAATCCCTGGAAAAAGAAAAACTAACAACCAGGGATTATAATAGAAACACAGAAACAAAACTAACCTCTTACCAGGTTTTGCTACAGTTAACATATACTTCCATAGACCTATATTCTAACAAATAATTACCTACTTAAGTCATTTGTAAATTGTTCCTTTGCCAACATTATGTATAATAGCAAATGCCTACGTGGTTTATAGGACAGGGAAAACAACTAGAACATTACAGCTATGTGGGGGATCAGTGCAAAAGCAGCAAAATAAGAGGTTTACTCTGTTGGGTGCACAGTTTGGAAGAATTAGTCTCACAAGTAGAACTACTTGACAGAATATATGCCTGCTCTCCAGCTCCCCCTTCACCCCCCTCCAGATAGTTTTTCAATAATGGAAGAAGACTTACTTTCTTTTTTTCAAATCCAGGTGGGAAGTGTATCATTTTGCGTGAAAAATCTGTTTTTCTTTGAACATAACAAATGGTCTGATTGAAGCTGCTCTATGAAAACGGCAGTGTATCTAACGAGGGAGGGTGGGAACTATAGTTTAATGGGTGGAGCACCTCCACATTTAGCTGCAGATGAGCCACATTTAACTTTTTTAAAAAAATTTAAATTTAAAAAATAAAAGAAGGCCAAAATGTAATGAGTGTCTTGTTACTACAGTGGCCACTAGATGGCAGGTCCAAAAAATCTGATTGGAGCCTGACAGGAGGGCAAATTTTAGGAAGCAGATTGTTTCTGGCACTCAATCCAGCGCTGGTTCATCAATAAGCCTTGGCAGTTTGCTAAAATATTAGGTGGATAAGACAATATCCACATTATTTCACAGGACTGAAGGGGGCAGGAAGCCCTTTGGTATCTAGGTTTGTAGAGTACTGTCATCACATACTCACACATCCAGATACTGCTACATCTTTGGACTTCTGTCCACAGACATTCTAGGAGCTGGTTTTTATATATGTTCAGCTGTATTCCATTATCTAATGGTCTGTGCAATACTGAGACATAATCTCAGGAGTGTAAAAGGTATTTGTCTAATCTGCCTCCATGGAAACAAATGAAGGATGCTGTCAGGCTAGGGTAAGGGTACATATAGCTGTACTATATTTAACAACATATAGTTACCAGTAATTGCAACTTCATGTTAAATATGTGTATTTCCTATACTGGAGGTTGACCATATATTCATGTTTTGAAAAAGAGAATGTTGATATATAAGAGACTTATTATTTAATAGAATAAAATAACTAAGGCCTATGATTAATAATGAAATGAGTAAATTTAGAACAAATTATTTGTTGTACACAGTAGAGTTTTCATTTTCTTTTACTGTGATGGGAGACTTCTAGAAGTGGGTCTTATAAGACTATAAATAAGTCATTCTTGGGCCAATTATTCTGAAGATAGATTGTGTCTTTCCCTTCATAATTTTTTTTATTTTGGTTACTAGATTATCCTGATAAAAGTGATTTAACTACATGGACACTGCGTACTTTTCTTTATCTTTTAATTAAAGAACTGACCTTATGATTTTTAAAAGTAGAGAATCACAAGCTCTGAGATAATTTATCATTCTCAGTAAAGAATATGTGTTCTAGAGTCAAATTTATTTTTGTACAAGAGCTGTGACATGCATTTTGATATACATTTAAGCATCTATGCCAATTAAAATGTTATAACAATAAAAGCAACAAAAACTCAATTATAGCCACACAACTCAGTCATCACTCACCTTTTGTTCCCTTTTTCTTTGAAAATTTAGATAGAATAATGGTAAACATGTTAATTTCATCTATTCTTGCTCTGTATATTTGGATTGTGAAATGTCTACATGAGACACAGGAAGAAGAGGGCACTGGTCTTCAAGATAAAAAACAAAAAAAAATTTTCCTAAAGAAGAAATATGGGCTCTATTGAATTATGATAGAAGATGTTTTAAATCAGTACTGTTTTTCTTTAGTTTAAAGTAAAATTTAAAATGAGATGACTGAAATAATTTACGATAAAATATCATGGTTATTTCTACATATTTAAGGATTAAAAATGCTCAAACTTATACTTTCCTCACAGAAAGAGCACTGAAATGGGAAACTGAGAGGTCTGGGTTCTATTCTGATTTGATAGTGACTCACTGTGTGAGATGCAGAGAGCATGACCTCCCCAGGCTCCTCACTTCTGAAATGGGAGGGTTTTGAGGACAAAGTCTCTCTCTGCTTTAACATTCAATATCCAAGTAAGCAAACTGCTACGTATTGCAGGTTTTTCTTTTCCTCAGAAATAGACTAATTTCCTCAGATGAAAGAAAAATATTGTTAAGAAGCTGATGTTGAAAGCTAACATGTCCCTGCCAACATTGTAGGCTCTACCCATGCAGGTGAAGCTAGAACTGGTTCTTCCTTCAATCCCCCTTTTCCCTATTCTGCAGCACTCTTCCATGTACTCCCCCATCGTCTTTAAGTCTAAATTCTACCTGAGAGGTCCTCTGTGACCCCTAGGTAGTTACTTGCTAATTATTGCTAATTATTTGATAACTATTTTACTTTTCCTCTTGAGCACATAGCTAAGCTCCATTTCCCAGACTTCTCTGCAGATAGCTATGGCCCTGTGACCCAATTCTGGTGAGTAGGATGTCCGTGGAAGTGACATATGCTGCCCCAAGCCTGGTCTATTAAAAGTTCCTGTGTAATCATTGCTCTTTCTTCACCAGATTTCTGGCTGGATGTCACACCCACAGCAACCTTGGAAGCTATGTACTGGGTCAACCTGGGTCCCTGACCAGTCTTTACATAAGCAAGAGAGAAACTTATGTTGAAACACTGAGATTTGGGAATGTGCATATTATAAAAACTAATGTTACCTTAACTACGACTGTTTCCTAAACCAGAAATTTGTTCTCCTTCCAAGACATTATGTTTCTTTTACCACATTTTCCACCCTTAATAATTTATTTACTGATATGTAAGCTGCTTGAGGATAGTACATTTGTTTCACTAGTGTCCCCACAGAACTCTAGGTAGTTGAATGAATTCAGAATAGAACATAGCTAGTTTGGAAATTATAGAAGATACAGAAGGTAGTAAAAGCAGTTTGATTTTTAAAAATTCTAGCTTTGTGTTTTATCCTATAATATTTAGGTAGAAGGTAGGGATGATGGGTTGGGGTTTTGTTAGTTTGGAAATGTATTGTGACAACCATAGCCTTTTAATATATTTTGTGTACTACATCCCCAATAAACATATTTTCCAAATAATGTGTAAACTAAACACAATTATGTGCTATATAATGACGTTTTAGTCAACAGTGGACCACATGTCTGACTGTAGTCCTGTAAGATTATAAGAGAACTGAAAAATTCCTAATGCCTAGTGATGTCATAGCCATCATAACATAATAGCACAATCACTTTTTAAAACATAAATTTAGTGTAGCCTAAATGTACAGTGCTTATAAAGTCTACAGTAGTATACAGTAATGTCCTAGGTATTCACATTCACTGATCACTCACTCGTTCACTCACCCAGAGTAACTTCTATCTCCAAGATCCATTCATTGTAAGTGCCCTATAAAGGCGCACACTTTTGATCTTTTATGCTTTGTTTGTACTATACCTTTTCTATGTTTAGATACATGAAGACTTGCCATTCTGTTATAATTACTTACAGTATTCAGTACAGTAACATGCTGTATAGTTTTGAAGCCTAAAAGCAACAGGCTACATCATATAGCCCAGGTGTGTAGTAAGCTCTATCATCTAGGTTTGTGTAAGTACACTCTATATTGTTCAAACAATGATGAAATTGCCTAATGATGCATTTTTCAGAATGTATTCCTTTTGTTGAGCAATGTGTGACTACATTTTGAAAAGTTAAAATAATACTAAAGGAAGGGACAAGTGAAGAGCCAACTTGAGAAATCTAAGAACTAGGTAAGTTTTAAAAAGCCCTTTTAGTTACATAGGGTTTCTAACATCATTACCACCTATGAAATTACAGGTATTAAATTCTATCTCAAAATGATCACCGCCCTTTTGATACTTTACTCTCAGTGTCATGGTTGACCTATTTTGAGTCAAGTTTATTGGACATTTTCAGTTTCATTTTTAATTCTCCTCATCACTGCCCCTCCCTGAAATACTTCACCCCTGGTTTCCTTAATAATACTGGCCTAATTTCCCTATTCTCTATCTTTAGTTTTCTCTCCTCGTTTGTTTGGCTCCTCTTTCTCATCTATTCTTTAAGTATTAGAATTCCCTAGTGTTCTGCTCTGAGTTTTTCTTTCTCTCATAATTTTTCCTTGAGTCATCTCATCTAGTCTTACAGCTTCACCTACTACTTCCTCACAAATAACTCCCGACTCTTGACCTTTAGTGCAGACCTTTCTTTGGAGCTTCAAACCTGTATTGCCTGTAGTATCCTGGGCATTTTAAGAAAATCTAAATATTTTGTGCCACCTTAAATTCAAGTCCCAAACCAAAAGCACTCCTTGCAAGGCAAACATTCTTCCTCCTGTGTTCTGGCTCTTGGTAGATGACATCAATTTAGAAACATTAAATTCTCCTTTTCTTTCTTTCGTGTCCCTTATCTAAATCATCGAATTAAGTTCTAAATCCTATAGTGTTTTTATAGTCCATTTGAGATTTTAGCCTAAGTTTGAGGACTACATAAGTGAAGACAGATGAAAAATAGGACTTCTTTTAACTGTGTGTCAGAGAATTACTACTACAAATTTCTTTACACAAATATGTAAAAAAGGCAAACCATACAGCATTTACAAAAAGACTTTCATACCCTTCCATCATACCAGAGTTCCATTATCAGCCTGAAGAGAACCAGGAGAGCTGTCCTGAGAGGGAGTTTTCTCACAATCAGGACCAGTTTGAAACAAAATACAATCAATGGAAAGAAAGATTTTTGGAGAGGGGAGAGAAGCTTTGCTTGCTGCCAGTACTTTGGTAACCGCTGCAAAAGAAAAGTTTAAAAAATGACCCTGGCTGGCAAGATGGCTGAATAGGAACAGCTCCCATCTGCAGCTCCCAGCAAGAGCGATGCAGAAGGCGGGTGATGGCTGCATTTCAAACAGAGGTACCTGAATCTCACTGGGACTGGTTAGACAGTGAGTGCAGCCCACAGAGGGCAAGCCAAAGCAGGGTGGGCTGTTGCCTCACCTGGGAAGTGCAAGGGGTTGGGGAATTCCCTCCCTTAGCCAAGGGAAGCCATGAGGACTGTGCCATGAGGTACGATGCACTCTAGCCCAGATACTATGCTTTTTTCATGGTCTTCACAACCTGCAGACTAGGAGATTCCCTCAGGTGCCTACATCACCGGGGTCCTGGGTTTCAATAACAAAACTGGGCGGCTGTTTGGGCAGACACCGAGCTAGCTGCAGGAGTTATTTTTCATCCCCCAGTGGCACCTGGAATGCTAGTGAGACAGAACTGCTCACTCCCCTGGAAAGGGGGCTGAAGCCAGGGAGCCAAGTGGTCTAGCTCAGCGGATCCCACTCCCACAGAGTCAAGCAAGCTAAGATCCACTGGCTTGTTAAGGGCAGCCAGAGAGAAAGGTCAGGTTACTGACAAAGGGCAACCCATCAGATTAACAGTAGGTCTCTCTGCAGAAACCCTACAAACCAGAAGAGAGTGGGGGCCAATATTCAACCTTCTTAAAGAAAAGAATTTTCAACCCAGAATTTCATATCCAGCCAAACTAAGCTTCATAAGCAAAGGAGAATTAAAATCCTTGACAGACAAGAAAATGCTGAGAGATGTTGCCACCACTAGGCCTGCCTTATAACAGCTTCTGAAGGAAGCACTAAATATGGAAAGAAAAAACTGGTACCAGCCACTGCAAAAATATACCAAATTGTAAAGACCATTGACACTATGAAGAAACTGCATCAACTAATGGGCAACATTACCAGCTAGCATCATAATGACAGGCTCAAATTCACACATAACAGTATTAATCTTAAATGTAAATGGGCTAAATGTCCCAATTAAAAGACACAGACTGGGCTGGGCGCAGTGGCTTACACCTGTAATACCAGCACTTTGGGAGGCCAAGGTGGGCGGATCACAAGGTCAGGAGGTCGAGACCATCCTGGCTAACACAGTGAAACCCTGCCTCTACTAAAAATACAAAAAATTAGCCGGGCGTTGTGGCGGGCGCCTGTAGTCCCAGCTGCTCGGGAGGCTGAGGCGGGAGAATGGTGTGAACCTGGGAGGTGGAGCTTGCAGTGAGCCAAGATCACGCCACTGCACTCAGGCCTGGGCGAAGGAGTGAGACTCCTTCTCAAAAACAAACAAACAAACAAACAAAAAAAACCAAAAAAACACATGCAGACTGGCACATTGGATAAAGAGTTAAGACCCATCAGTGTGCTGTATTCAGGAGACCTACCTCATGTACAAAGACACACATAGGCTCAAAATAAAGGAACGGAGGAATATTTACCAAGCAAATGGAAAGTAAAATAAAAGCAGGGGTTGCAATCCTAGTCTCTGATAAAACAGACTTTAAACCAACAAAGATCAAAAAAGACAACAAAGGGCATTACATAATGGTAAAGGGATCAATGCAACAAGAAGAGCCAACTATCCTAAATATACATGTACCCAATAAAGGGGCACTCAGATTCATAAAGCAAGTTCTTAGAGACCTACAAAGAGACTTAGACTCCCACACAATAATAGTGGGCGACTTTAACACCTCACTGTCAATATTAGACAGATCAACGAGACAGAAAATTAACAAGGCTATTCAGGACTTGAACTCAGCCCTGTGACCAAGTGGACCAAATAGACATCTACAGAACTCTCCACCCCAAATCAACAGAATATACTTTCTTCTCAGCACCACATCGCACTTACTCTAAAATCGACCACATAATTGGAAGCAAAACACTCCTTAGCAAATGCAAAAGAATGGAAATCATAACAAATAGTCTCTCAGACCACAGTGCAATCAAATTAGAAGTCAGGATTAAGAAACTCACTCAAAACTGCACAGCTACATGGAAACGGAACCACCTGCTCCTGAATGACTCCTGGGAAAATAGCAAAATTAAGCCAGAAATAAATAAGTTGTTTGAAATCAATGAGAACAAAGACATAATGTATCAGAATCTCTGGGACACAGCTAAAGTAATGTTTAGAGGGAAATTTATAGCACTAAACGCCCACAGGAGAAAGCACAAAAGATCTAAAATTGACACTCTAACATCACAATTAAAAGAACTAGAGAAGCAAGAGCAAACAAATTCAAAAGCTAGCAGAAGAGAAGAAATACCTAAGATCAGAGCAGAACTGAAGGAGACAGACACATGAAAAATCCTTCAAAAAATTGATGAATCTAGGAGCTGATTTTTTGAAAAGATTAACAAAACAGACCACTAGCCAGACTAATCAAGAAGAAAAAAGAATCAAATAGACACAATAAAAAATGATAAAGGGGATATCACCACTGATCCCACAGAAATACAAACTACCATCAGAGAATACTATAAACACCTCTATGCAAATAAACTAGAAAAGTTAGAAGAAATGGATAAATTCCTGGACACATACACTCTTCCAAGACTAAACCAGGAGTAAGTCGAATCCCTGAATAGACCAATAACAAGTTCTGAAATTGAGGCAGTAATTAATAGCCTACCAACCAAAAAAAGCCCAGGACCAGACAGATTCACAGCTGAATTCTACCAGAGATACAAAGAGGCGCTGGTACCATTCCTTCTGAAACTATTCCAAACCATAGAAAAAGAGGGACTCCTCCCTAACTCATCTTATGAGTTCAGCATCATTCTGATACCAAAACCTGGCAGAGTCACAACAAAAAAAGAGAATTTCAGGCCAATATCCCTGATGAACATCTATGTGAAAATTCTCAATAAAATACTGGCAAACCAAATCCAGCAGCACAGCAAAAAGCTTATCCACCATGATCAAGTTGGCTTCATACTTGGGATGCAATGCTGGTTTAACATACACAAATCAATAAATGTAATCCATCACATAAACAGTTTAGAACCAATGACAAAAGCCACATGATTATCTCAATAGATGCAAAAAAGGCCTTTGATAAGATTCTACACCCTTTATGCTAAAAACTCTCAATAAACTAGGTATTGATGGAACATATCTCAAAATAGTTAAGAGCTATTTATGACAAACCCACAACCAATGTCATACTGAATGGGCAAATGCTAGAAGCATTCCCTCTGAAAACCAGCACAAGACAAGGATGCCTTCTCTCGTGACTCCTATTCCAACATAGTATTGGAAGTTCTGGCCAGGGCAATCAGACAAGAGAAAGAAATAAAGAGTATTCAAATAGGAAAAGAGGAAGTCAAATTGTCTCTGTTTGCAGATGACATGATTGTATATTTAGAAAACTCCAACATTTCAGCTCAAAATCTCCTTAAGCTGATAAGCAACTTCAACAAAGTCTCAGGATACAAAATCAGTGTGCAAAAATCACAAGCATTCCTATACACCAATAATAGACAAACAGAGAGCCAAATCATGAGTGAACTCTCATTCACAATGGCTGCAAAGAGAATAAAATACCTAGGAATATAACTTACAAGGGATGTGAAGACCTCTTCAAGGAGAACTACAAACCACTTCTCAAGGAAATAAGAGAGGACACAAACAAATGGAAAAGCATTCCATGCTCATGGATAGGAAGACTCAATATTGTGAAAATGGCCATTCTGCCCAAAGTAATTTATAGATTCAATGCTATCCCCATCAAGCTATCATTGATTTTCTTCACAGAATTAGAAAAAAACAACTTTAAATTTCATATGGAACAAAAAAGAGCCTGTATAGCCAAGACAATCCTAAGCAAAAAGAACAAAACTGGAGGCATCACGCTACCTGACTTCAGACTATACTACAAGGCTACAGTTACCAAAACAGCATGGTACTGGTACCAAAACAGATACACAGACCAATGGAACAGAAAGAGGCCTCCAAAATAATGCCACACATCTACAACCATCTGATCTTTGACAAACCTGACAAAAACAAGAAATGGGGAAAGAATTCTCTATTTAATAAATGGTGTTGGGAAAACTGGCTAGCCATATGCAGAAAACGAAACTGGACCCCTTCCTTACACCTTATACAAAAATTAACTCGAGATGGATTGAAGACCTAAATGTAAGACCTAAAACCATAAAAACCCTATAAGAAAATCAAGGCAATACCATTCAGGACATAGGCACGGGCAAAGACTTCATGACTAAAACACCAAAAGCAATGGCAACAAAAACCCGAAATAGACAAATGGGATCTAATTAAACTAAAGAGCTTCTGCACAGCAAAAGAAACTATCATCAGAGTGAACAGGCAACCTACAGAATGGGAGAAAATTTTTGCAATCTACTCATCTGGCAAAGGGCTAATATCCAGAATCTACAAGGAATTTAAACAAATTTACAAGAAACAAACAACCCCATCAAAAAGTGGATGAAGGATATGAACAGAAACTTCTCAAAAGAAGATATTTATGTGGTCAACACACATATGAAAAAAAGCTCATCATCACTGGTCATTAGAGAAATGCAAATCAAAATCACAATGAGATACCGTCTCACACCAGTTAGAATGGCTATCATTAAAAAGTCAGGAAACAACAGTTGCTGGAGAGGATGTGGAGAAATAGGAACACTTTCACACTGTTGGTGGGAGTGTAAATTAGTTCAACCATTCTGGGAGAGAGCGTGGTGATTCCTCAAGGATCTAGAACCAAAAATGCCATTTGACCCAGCAATCCCATTACTAGGTATATACCCAAAGGATTAGAAATCATTCTGTTATAAAGACACATGCACATGCATGTTTACTGCAGCACTATTCACAATGGCAAAGACTTGGAACCAACCCATATGCCCATCAATCATAGACTGGATAAAGAAAATGTGGCATATACACACCATGGAATACTATGCAGCCATTAAAAAAGGATGAGTTTATTTCCTTTGCAGGGACATGGATGAAGCTGGAAACCATCATTCTCAGTAAACTAACATAGGAACAGGAAACCAAACATCGCATGTTCTCACTCATAAGTGAGAGTTGAACAATAAGAACTCATGGACACAGGGAGGAGAATGTCACACACTGGGGCCTTTCGGGGGCTGAGGGGCTAGGGGAGGGATAGCATTAGGAGAAATACCTAATGTAGATGACGGGTTGATATGTGCAGCAAACCACCATGGCACATGTACACCTATATAATAAACCTGTACATTCTGCATATATATCCCAGAACTTAAAGTATAATAGTAATTTAAAGAAATGACCCTAATGGCTAAACCTATAGAAACTCTAGCTAGGCCTGTGGCTTCTATTCTTTCATGGGTATAATTACAAAGGCTCAAATTTATTTTAAGTGTTACATTTTTCATTGACATTGAAATGAGACTCTCTTCTTGTCTAATTAGCTGCTTTGATTTCTTTGCCCTAAAAATCATTCTTCAATGTTTTCCACAATTCTTCTACCTTTAACTTACTATATAGTATCTGTGGTCCTTTTTCTTTCCCCAGTGTGATATATTTATCATCTATTACTCAAACCTCCTCTTTTGCTTTCTCCCTTTGCACCACCAGCTCTAACATCTTAAATTTTCATTTGACATACTGCTTACCTAAATTATTTCATGTGTGTTCCCATCCATGGAAATTCATTTTTGTGTGACATAAATCCCTACCCTATTCTATTTCACAGTAATAAAACTTTATACTGAATTGCCAGAGAGATAGGTAACCAACCACGCAGTTTAAATTAAGTGCAAGATACACATGTTTGAATATTCTGCTCTCTGTCTAAGATGTGTAGAGACAGGTCCTGTTTGTGTCTGAGCATTCTGTCATCTTATTCAAACTGTTGGAGTTAAATCACCTAAGAACTGTTTTCTCACTTTGATTCAAAAGTAACTTCTGCTATGCAAAAAAGCACAGTTATGAAATAATATGTGCATTAAAAAATCTCATAAATAATGATTAGAGTCGCATTCAGTCTGTGAAAGGAGTAGCTCCATGACTTGAGTACATGCCAATGAGATTAGAACTCATCCGGGGCTGGCATTCTCATTGATTGTTGTCCCTCTGTACCTTCAATGGTTTCCAGTCCTTGTCCAAGTTAACCTTTGCTAGTTGTTGTAGCCATGGTAAATATCCTGTTTATTGGATTTTATTAGCATTTTAAATTTTGACATTTGGAAAAGCACAATCCTCCTTCTTTTTCATCCTGTCATTTTTAATGTATAAGTGTCCAGGCTCCTTCCAATTTTAAGTTTCTCTTTCCTAGCTTTAGAAGATTATAATTTTGGAAAGTCACAATTATTCTGCTAGTTGGTGGCCAGAACATATCAATTGCATATAACAAAATTTTAGTCAGATGTGTCATTCATACATTTTAAGTCTCATAGTTTACTTCTTTCATAATTATTTGACATTTTTGGTGAAATGAGTTTAGTTCTGAATCATGCATTTTGTTATGTTGATTCTCCACTATTTTTGGTGATACAATAGTAATAATGTGAGACATTTGTGTAGCAGTGTAAAGTTTTTAAAAGTGCCTTCACATACACAGCTCTTATTTGCTTCTCGGTATACCTTATGACATAAGCAATGAGGTGTTATACCCATTTTACAGATAAAGAAACACAGGAACAGAGTATTACTTTGGATCACACATGGTAACTCTCAAGGACAGAATGAGCTCCTGTACTAGTATTCTTTCCTTTGCATCATATCATTACTAATGTTTACTTACACCTACATACTTACTGCTTTTCAAATATCCAGATGTCATCCCATCTACTGTACCAGTCTATTATCACTCGTGTCATACTCTGTTTTTATCTCTTTACTAAGGTTATACTCATCCTTCCAGTTCCCCACTGCCCTCACTAGATTCTGAGCTGCTTGAGAAAAATGATTCATCCATCTTTGTATCTCTAGACCCAAGTAAGATCCCACAACATTTTTGCCAAGTGTCTCTTGTGCTATAAATGTTCATCTTCTCTTAGTTGTAAATTGCTTTCAACCCATGTTTTTTTTTTTTTTTTTCTTTAAACTTTTATTTTAAGTTCAGGGGTATAAGTGCAGGCTTGTTATATAGGTAAACTTGTGTCATGGGGGTTGTACAGATTATTTTAACAATGAAGTTATTAGTTATTTTTCCTGATTCTCTCCCTCTTCCCATCCTCCATGCTCCAAAAGGCCCCAGTTTGTATTGTCCCCCTCTATGTGTCCATGTATTTTCATCATTTAGCTCCCACTTACAAGTGAGAACATGCGGTATTTGGTTTTCTGTGGTTTTCTTTGGTTGCTGTGTTAGTTTGCAAAGGATAATATTACCACTGACCCCACAGAAATACAAACAACCATCAGAGAATATTATCAACACCTCTGTGCACATAAACTAGAAAATCAACCCATAATTTTTAAGTTTATATTGTAAATATTAGTATTATCTGAGAGGAAGGCATTACTTCCATAAGTAGAAGGGTGGAAAAATAAGGAGAGTGAGTGATTTATTTGAGAGTATCTGTTTTGTTAGTGAAAGAGGTATGAAACAAACCGTGGGCTCCTCCTACCTAGGCTACATCTGCAACACCAAAGTCCAATGTACTGGAACCAAACAGACTGGCTCTTGTGGGAGGCTGTGTAAGCAGCATGGACAGTATTCCCCTATCCCCAGTGCAGGCTACAATTGCTTAAAAGAACTGTGGCAAACCGGACATTTTGTTCCATTCTAATTTATCTGTGTTCCTGTAGCCATGTCTCCACTTCTAAACGCTAATCACTTCTCTAGGTGAGCTTAAGTACCTAATTATTAAGAGCCCTCCAAATTTCTAGTGTCATCTTCAATATAGTTAGTGTCCTTTCTGTCCCATTTGCCCCCTGTGCTTGGCACTGAATCAGTATAGCAAATATCCCTAATGAAGATCATGGTACAGGGTTAAATTTACAAATTAAGCAATTCCTTTAGTTTTTATGTCAATTCCTTTTATCCTTGTATCCCCACCCTCCATTTGCTTAAAATTCATCCCACTGAGAAGCTAAAAAAACAATGCTACTATGACGATTTAAAGAGAAATACTGAACCCTCTGACTTTTTCCTGAGATTCTTGTTACCTGTAAACTCTTGCATATAGGATCAGATTACCTAGGCTTCCAGGGAACAGTAGGACCATACATTAGCAGATTTAATATTAATCTCTAGAATCCCAGATTTACTTCTTGTCCAGGTTAAATGCCCTTTTGATTATTTTAGCAAAAAATAATACAAAAAATTGATTACAACCATTAATGGAGGCTTAAAATATTAACTCCAATAGCTTTAACCCAGTATCTATAATTAAATGCAAAAAATCTAAGTTAATGCGATGTTAAGGTTGAGCTTCTAATTGCACAAAAGTCATGAAATTTAAAATTAAGGTTTCTAGCGCTACTCTCTGTCATTTCCACAACATTCCTCCAGTGGTTTTCTACAAGATATGTTTCATTTAAATGTGTGTGTTATAGAGTTCCCGGGAAAGAACATAAAGCACAATAGATCAGGATTCAACTTGTGGATGCCTAGTTTTACATGATCAATATTACTGGAAAAGTGTGATTCTTTTTTAAACTACAATGCCCTATTTGAATGATTACCATATTCCTGTTTACAAATTTGCCCATTTCCTCTATAAATCCTTGAATCTTCACTTCTGATTACACACTAGCCATACCCTGGAGAAGGAAAGAGCATTCATGTAAGAAACAAACCAAACAACCTGTGCACTGTGATAGTACCTACAGACCTTTTCTTCAACATATGACAAAGCATATTCACGTGGGATTAATGCTGAAAGAGTAACTCAGAATATTTCGGTTTATGGGTGCATCTAGCAGAACAAGTAAAGGTGAATAGGGACTGGAATCCTATTAATGCTATTGACTAGCTAAGGAAACTTTCATCAAATTATTAAACCTCTCTGAATCTTATTATCAGAGTTAGAATACCTGCTTGTAGGACTATTATGAAGAATTAGTGAAGTAATATATGTAACACATGCTCTGTAAACTTTCTTGGAGTTTATAGTAATAGATCAACTATTACTATTAAAGAATGAATAATCATAATTTAATGATCTTCTGGATGTCTACAGGTATTTTGGAAATGTGAAACAATGATAATTTAAAATTCACTTTATTGAAAGATACCTAGAATTATTTTTTTCACAATAGTTTCCTTAAGGTAGGTATTTGTTTATAGCCTACTATGGAATGCCCAGATAACATTTAATACATGATGCACTGAGCTGCATCAGCTAACTCTGAAGGCAGGTGAGTTAAATGAATTCTTGGATATTGGGCTGCCATGCCCAATATTTTCTTCAAATTTTATGAAACATTTGTGTCTAAATAGAAAATGTGCTTGAGAAATTCTAGCCCAACATGCAATTTAAAGAGAAAGTTATAAATCATAAATATAAGAGCTTAGAGCTAAAGTGCCACCTCAACCATAACTATAATAAAAACTCCTAAGTGCATTCTGGCAGGAATAAATAAAAAATGGCAAAGCCTGTTGTGGACGGTGCAGAGCCCCGGAAGGTAACCAAGTGAGTAAACAGCTAAGGCAGGATTATCCTCATTTGGGAGGAATCCATTCCAGACAGGAATTAAAGAGGGGCTGGGGAAGGGAAAATGGAGGTTGTGGGAGAAAGCGTTTTTGCATTTGAAAGCAGCTAAGTTACCTTGTGGAATGAAAAGGAAATTTGTTTTTTCCTCTCAACAGTAATCTCATTTGAGGTCTAGCAGACTGGTACACAAAAGATACATGTGTTCTACCTACTTGGTTTTTCTCCTCTGGCAGTGAGGTACACAAGAAGGGTTCAGGTGAATCAGAGCCATTCAGAATAACATAGCCAATTTCCTTTCCAAAGGTTTAAATACCTATTCTTTAATAGCTTTCTTCGATAACTTATTGCACTGTTCCTGGCACATTCGCAGCCAAAATTTGTTCCCGGGAGTACTACAATACAATGCAGCACATGGGTTTAAATGAAAGTTGGAAAGATCTGTACTGAAACTATGAATCACAATTACTGAAAGCAAAAAAATCTCATACACATATAATATCCAGAAAAACATACAGTTGTCCCTTGGTATCCGTGAGGGATTGGTTCCAGGATCCCACTGCAGATACTAAGACTTGCAGATGCTCAAGTCCCTCTTATAAAGTGGCACAGTATTTACATATAACCTATGCACATCCTTCCCTTTTACTTCTCACCATCTTTAGGTTACCTATAATATTTAATACAATAAACGCTAGGTAAATAGTTGTTATAGGGTATTTTTAATTTGTCTTTTTTTTGTGTATTGTTACTTTTTATTGTTTTTTTCCCCAAATATTTTTGATGTGTGGTTGATTAAATCTACAAATGTAGAACCCATAGATACTGAGGGCTGACTGTATAATAATTTCTGAGTCCTTTTGTCTCTCCCTATGTTAAATCAATGGTGTAGATGAGATTTCTCTGAACAGAGGGGAGCAGCTGGACCAATAAGCTGCGTTATCACTTAGAGTTATCAGGACTATATCAACCGATTCAAGCCTTAGCCCCCATCTCTGACTTCCTGTGATATGCACCAAGTTGCCTCTCTTCCTGGTACTTCTGTTTCTTAACAACAACTAGTAAATTGACTATAAAACCCTTGGCTAATATAAACTCTATTAGAAAATTGGCTGCTTCCAGCATGAGCCAAGGACTCTAGCTTTCGATACTCAAAGATTTATATTTCTCAAGTTTCTTAACAACACCAGCTGTATTTATTACAATACAGTTTATACGTTTAAAATCAAGCAAAAAGTTAAGATTTTAATGGTCATAAAAATGAAGAAGGCATTGGCTATTTTCTGAGTAGTGAAAAAGTTCTCTTTTATAATAGCTTAACTCAAGAACTTTCGAAGTCTTTTTCTTCAAAGATTTTTCAAACGAAAATTACCTTTGAGGGTAAGCATGAAAAAATCTCAGGAAGTAGGTAAGTATTGTTAATTTAAATGCCTCCCTTTTCACTCCAGGAAACATTAAACCAAATGACAAAGTACAGATGATTTATTCCACAACTATTCGTTGAGCACCTATTATTCTCTGGCACTGTGGTAGGCAGCGAACAACTCTGCTTTAACAGTGAGAACAACATTCTTATCTCCTGTAACCCTTAAGGAAAGACTAGCTGTAGTTAGACTTACTGGATTTGGTCACAAAGATAAATTAAATATAAAGCAGTAACCATTTCAGTTTAATTATATTAGAGAAAATTTGAAACAATAGCTTATTTAAATCATTTAAGTATTTGTTTACAAATTTTTACCTTCTTTCTAAAATGCCAAGAATTGCCAACCATGAAATTATGAAAAGAAATCAATAAAAAATACAATGATTTGAAGAACAAATCTATTTAATATAAAAAGGCACATAACCTAACACCAATAAAATTACCTGTAGTACTCTTAAAAACTAGATTTCTTTTTTCTTTCTTTTTTTTTTTTTTTTGAGAGAAGGTCTCACTCTGTTGCCTAGGCTGGAGTGCAGTGGCATCATCTGGGGTCACTGCAGCCTCTGCTTCCTGAGCCCAAGCGATCATCCTACATCAGCCTCCCGAGTAGCTGGAACTACAGGCATATGCCACCACGCCTGCCTAATTTTTGTATTTTTTTTGTGGAGATGGGATTTTGCCATGTTAACCAGGATGGTCTCAAACTCCTGAGCTCAAGCAATCCACCTGCCTTGGCCTCCCGAAGTGCTGGAATTACAGGTGTGCACCACAACAAATGGTCCAAAAACTAGGTATTCAAATGTATGGGGGTATCTCTCAACTATGTCAAAAATCCTATGAGTCATTCATTCAGTCTGTATTTAATACCAAAACATGGAAGATAGTATCTCTAGGAACTAATTTTACTCCAACAATAAATCTAGAAGAATGAGTACCTATTTCATGTGGTTATCATGAAAAAACTCTGTCAGAAAACTAAAATGAAATGGCTCATGAAGTTGATGTATATATGAAAATATAAGAATTCTGCTCACACCTCTTCTTTCTTCCTGGGTGTATTATCCATGAGCATCATCTCTGTATACAAAGGAGGGAAAATCTGCTTTGGATATATATGCTTCTGGGTAGTCTAATCAAAAAGGAATATGAACTCTTTTATCTCTGAATGCTTCTAAATACCACAGAAGAATAATTTATGGAGTTCTGTATATGACTAAAAGAGCTGCTAGTACTTTTAGAGTATTCATTCTTTCTTTTTTCCTTCTTCAGCATGATCTGGAAATTGCCTTTCCCAGGACTTTCTGTCTCTCATATACACTACCATCTGTATACCACCTTTTAGGTTGCAAAATGCTTTCACATGTATTGTGTAATTTAGTTAGAAGGCAGCAGGGTGCGAGGATCAAGAACACTGGCTTTAATACCAGAGATATCAGTGTTTACCAAAGCTACTTACTAGTGGTACACCATTGTGTGAGCCACCTGATCACTTTAAGCAACAACTTTCTCATTTGTAAATTAGGGATAACAATATCCACCTTGCAATAAGGTAGAGATTAGCAATAGGGTAGTTAAGGTGTTATTATGATTAATAACCCATAGTAGGGACACCAAGGACTTCTCAATAGTCTGTTTCTCTTCATCAGGCTGGAGAAGGGGGTCTTCACAGTTACTTATGAGTACATATTACAAGCTTCTAGTTAAAGTAATGGCCTCTTCAAATCTTAGATCTGAACCATCTTCATAAAACAGTTCTTTAATTCATGGCCAAAAACAGCCTTTCCATATACTCTCAGAGACAGAGTTCTTTTGGAGCAAGACATAAAGTTTAATTCTAAGTCTTTTTTTAACCCTGAAACTATTTTCCCTGAAGCAATCCATGTGCTGCCATCAGATTTTATTAGGTGGGCTAAAATAGAGTCAGAAGGAAATTTCTTTACATAATAGCTGTCCCTACAGACACTTGAGACAGTCAGTTTAAAAATTCTTTTTAATGAAGAATTCTCGAGATCCATAAGTACAGGAAAAAATTTGATGGTCTTTCTCCCTTACTGATTCATTGATAATTCTCAAACACTGGGCTGGCACAACTAGAGTAAATCGGTACATCTTACACAGTGGAAAGTGGTGGGTGTAGATGTTTTTGGAGCCAGTCAGTCTCTGGCAGCGGATTGAGTCACACTTGTGCTTTGTTGCCCATTTACATCTTCAGAAAGCAGCCTGGGTGGGCATGCTTATCAAATGTGTTCATTTAAGGATAAACCCATTTGAATATTATAACAACATTTGGCAAACTTCCTCTACCGAATGGTGGACCTGGCCCGCTGCCTCTGAAAACTATTGCCTGGCCAGGCAACATAGGTCCTTTGACTTTCTTTACATGGTAGAATACATCTGAGACCTTCTAATCAAACACCCAGGAGGAGTCCTGAGTGCTTTACCTGTTCTTCAAGCATTCTGAAGCTCCTAGTCTGGACTAGTGGGTTATGGATATATGGATATGCAGTGAGTCCTTCCTTTTGCAACATACACCTGTTTTTTTTTTTTTTTAAATCCAGACTGGAGAATTCAAATGCCTTGTTAATATCTAGTGGTCACCTATGGCATGAAGAAGTCAGCAAACATTTACTGAAAAAGTTGTATGTGGAGAATTCTGTATCATAATTAAGGAGATGCCCTCCACTCCCTAAAGATGTTTATAATTCTTGCTGGGAATAAGGGAAAAACAAAACCTATACAGGCAAAACTGCACAGCACTTATAGACCAACACAAAAGTGTGTACACACAGTGTACAAAGACTTAAGCATAACAAATAGGGTTAAAAAAGAATTTGGAAGAAAGTAATGGATATATATTTTCCAAGGTGAGAGAGATGAATACCATAGAATGAAGAAAGCATAAACAAAGGCATGGAAATGGGAAGTGGAAAGCCCACCGACTTGGCTAACATAGAGAAAGCAGAGCAGTAGAGTGGCGGGTAACTACCGGGGCATGGGGCTGCATGAGGAACCAGTTCGTAAAGATTACCAATGCTAAGCCAAAGCTCTTGTTCATTCCATTCCGGGAAAACAGAAGTTGATGGAGACCTTGGAGCTGGAAAAGAAGAGGAGGCCAAGAAGGATAACCAGTAGTAGAGTGGCTTTACAGCCAGATGAGGAATATGGATTCTAGTCTTCAGGTAGAAAAGCAGCAGTATAAAATCCAAGGCCAAGAAATGAGACATAGAAAATTATGTGTGGGAGCAGGTATCCTAGATGGTTAAAAAAATTGTTTTGTGAAGATAGTCTGAAGGAAGGGTGGCCTATTCCAGTGGTTCAGGAAGGAGATAAGGGGCCACTTGGTTCACTGTGAGCGCTTGAAAATAAATAAAAGAAAGGGGCCGAATGAAGAGACATTATTGGGTGAGAACTGGCAGAGTTTAGTGACTGACTGACTGTTAATGAAGGGCAAACGAAGAAAAGACTTAAAAATGATCCTAGTGCTGGGGCCTCAGGAAAGGGTCCCATGGACAGTAATTGAAAAAGAAAACTGGTCGGTTGTAGAGCATCCAAATGATTAGGGGTTGTATGCATGTGAATGCATGTGTGTTACTATAGGCACAAGTATTTAGGGGTAATACCTCCTTTGCCCTAATGTTACATAACAGCTTACACTTTTCTTTCATCTGAAATCTTTATTTCAAGTATTTATTAAGTGCCTACTAGGTATAAAGTTTACAATAAGACTATGTGCAAGGTTTACAATAATGAAACATAAAAAAGTTCTATAACTGAACAGAAACTAGTTTAAACTTTACTGCAACATTTTACTTAAAGAGTATATTTTCATTTTTATATTAATTTTCTATTATTTGTAATTCTTAGGCCACTGACATAACAGTGCTTTCATTAGTGCTAGATATGCCACCTTGACACAATTTAAAAATCAATAATTTTTCTTAGTGTACTTGGATATCTTCTTTTTCCTAAACAGTGGTTATGCATTTGGATGAAGCCAGTGAATAAGATGGCTTTTGGTTAAATTTCTACTCAGATCAGTCTGGATAGAAGGCCATGTGGTTCTCTGTAAGGGACACATGTGCATGTGCATGTGCATATTCTCTGCCTCACTCAGATTAGCCTTATGGCCATGGTATCAGAACTGCAAATAGTTATATTGTGGATTCTCTCTTGTTTGTCAGTGAGAGGAGAAAGGAAAAGTCACACTTATTTTGAACAAAGCACCATGTAGACATCCAACTGAAGTGGGCTCTGTTCATCCTCAATTCAGGTGCGATGAAAACCTGCAGGGAGTTGACCTTCAGTACTGACCTTTTACATTATCTCATTTCTCTCACGTAACTTCTGTCTAACGATCGCAAGATACCTAAGAGATCAATTAGTCTCAGAATTAAGTTCATCTACAGGTGCGCCAAAAGGATATCAAGTTTTAAAACCATGACTGTAATATTTCTTTTGTTTGTTTTTCTTTTTCTTTTATTTTCTTTTTTTTTGAGACAGAGTCTCACTGTGTCGCCCAGGCTGGAATGCAGTGGCGTGATCTCAGCTCACTGCAACCTCTGCCTCCTGGGTTCAAGTGATTCTTATGCCTCAGTTTCCCAAGTAGCTGTGATTACAGGTGTGCATCAACATGCCCAGCTAATTTTTGTATTTTTATAGAGATGGGGTTTCACCATATTGGCCAGGCTGGTCTCAGATGCCTGGCTTCAAGTGATCCACCTGTCTTGGCCTCCTAAAGTGCTGGGATTATATGTGTGAGCCATTACACTTGGCCTATGACTGGACTATTTCTTAACATTAATATAAAGCAAAGGTTGCAAAAACAATGGATGTAGGAAGTTCATTCCTTCATATTATTAAGAACTGAAAACCTACATTGAAGAAAACTAGTCATGAATAAGAAAATAACTTCTTCACAGTGGTTAAAGAAAAAAGGTACTGAAAGAAGTAAACAAACATATGAAAGCCTCTTAATATACTAAGGTATTACTATATTTATTTCTGACCTTTGGCTACTGGGAAAATGTGAAAGATGACAATTCTATAGCTATTCTATATAATGCCAGATACTCTTCTTATTCCAGGAAACAAAATCCTTTTATGACATTTCACTAAATATGTAATCAAAGAGTATTTTATGTGCTCATTTCAGACAGCCTCATTCACTTGTCCTTATAACTTTAAATGAGTTATTAAGCAGGCCACCTTGCGTATTATTTATGATAAAATACTTTCTTTAAGATGGATTCAGTGTTAATTTTGTACTATATGACTTAGTAGAGTGGGATAATTACATATAACACTTCTTCTATCAGCCCTGTGTTTCTATGTTCTTTACTAAGATATTATCAAAGTAATAGCAAAATCCTGTTAAATGTTCAATGTATATCTTTACTGCTAATTTTTTTTCAGCATGATAATATTACTGGTACCACAGTGACTCTTCATATCTTGAATCTATGCAGTACAATTCATTCTCTACTACCATCATTTTCTTTCTGTAAACAGAAATTTGGCTTTAACACAACAATTTCCACCAAACTATACAAGTGCTAATGATGTCCAATTTAGGACATAAACAGTTTACTACTGTCCTTCTTTGAGCCTCTCTCTTTTTTCATTTCTCTAATCATCACACTAAGGATTTTTTTCTAGAAAGCTATGGGCAGAGTTGATTTTACAATGGGTTATGAGTTGACTTTTTTTTTTTTTTTTAAACTGATGGTGTTAATAGACGTTTGGTGACTCTATCAGTTAAGAGGTATACCTTGTACCTGACATTTTTCTTGCTTGAACAACTGGCCCCAACTAACTCATTTTTAATATTTTGCTTTTCTGTTTCCTCAATTTTCCTTCCATAAAATATTTTTTCTACTTCTATATAACTTCTTTTTTCTTTTTTTGAGACGGAATCTCACTCTGTCGCCCAGGCTGGAGTGCAGTGGTGCGATCTCGGCTCACTGCAAGCTCCACCTCTCAGGTTCACACCATTCTCCTGCCTCAGCTTCCCAGGTAGCTGGGACTACAGGCGCCCGCCACCATGCCCAGCTAAATTTTTTGTTTTTTTAGTAGAGACGGGGTTTCACTGTGTTAGCCAGGATGGTCTCGATCTCCTGACCTTGTGATCCACCTGCCTTGGCCTCCCAAAGTGCTGGGATTACAGGCGTGAGCCACCGTGCCCAGTCTATAACTTCTTTATTTATTTTTTCTTCCCTTATCAAATTCCATCTCATTTTTCTTATGCAATTAAAATATGTCCTCAGTACATTTTGGGTCAGCAGTCCATCATATTTACATCACTTTTTCCATAGTTTGGATGGTGATGTGCATAGAGTACATACACTAGCCAAACTGATCCACATTCACTGCGGATAGGCTGAAGTCCAAATTGCAAGTTGATTTGTAAACAGCTTTGAGTAAGTCTGATGCCAGACAATATTTTAATTCTTCAGTGATATTTCCTCTTTACTTATGAAGGAAGCCTTGAAAATGCAAGTTAATAAGTGCATTGTTTTAACTCTGTAAATGATGCTTTTTGGGGGGTTGTCTTTAAAGATTCTCATTTATTTTTTATAAAGAAAGTTATAATTTCTTATTTTCTGGTTCCATTCTTGATCTCTTTATTTTCTTTCAGTTTTTGGATTTGCTCTACTTTTAAAAACTCATAACTTATGAGTTATTTTACACATCCCAAGATACAGTTTGTTTGTTTTTTGAGACAGGGTCTTACTCTGTCACCCACACTGGAGTGCAGTGGCGCAATCTCTGCTCACTGCAACCTCTGCCTCCTGGGTTCAAGCGATTCTTGTGCCTCAGCCTCCTGGGTAGCTGTGATTACAGGTATGCGCCACCATGCCCATCTAATTTTTGTATTTTCAGTAGAGACGGGGTTTTGCCATGTTGGCCAGGCTGGTCTCGAACTCCTGGCCACATGGGATCGGCCCAGCTCAGCCTCCCAAAGTGCTGGAATTACACACTACAACTGGCCAAAATAAATTTTTTTAAAGAGGATACTGAGCATCTGAAACAAGGGGGTTTGTAGACTCACAACAATTAAAAATTATTTTGATTGTCTTTCTCATTTTGAATATAGTGATGCATTTATCAGTCTATCATTCTGTAAGTAGTATGAAAAATTCTGGAAAAAAAATTCCTGTTCACAATAAAAGAGATTCAATTTGTATAACGATATTTACTGTGTACCTACTGTGTCCTGTCCTAAGACACAGTATTAAAGTTCTTTCACTTAAACAGTTCATACCTAGCAGAGGGATTAGACAAATTTATAGACAATTATGCAAATTAAGTAATAAGCTTTATAAAAGAAGTACACAAAAGTTTATTGTGGGTGGGTGGTATATAGGAGAAGTCAATGATTTTCCTTGCATGGGAGAGGTAAAGAGAAGTAAGCAAGAAGGGCCTTATAAAGGTAGAGGCATTTGGGATGAGCCTTTGAGGACAGATAATATTTGATATAAAATGAAGATAGAGATATACATAAACAACAAAGTGAAGAAAAGAATGATAGATTGGAAGTGGGCCATTCAGGAAAAAAATGCTTTTCTTTGGAAACCATGGATAATATTTCAGTTTCTATTCTTATAAATTAGTCTTGGCAAAGTTGCCACTTATCATATGCTCAATATGAAGTATTTTCCTTGCCTATAAGAAACATTACTTTTGAAGTCAGAAAGGATGTGAGTACAGGTGAAACAGAGAGTAGATGTGTCCCAATTGTGCCCCAGATGTTTTTGTAAACTTCTCAGTATGGTTTCCAAAGAAATAAAGCTCACAGAACTTTTACTAAGAACACTTACATGTCTATAAATAAATGAAAACTCATCTTCAGCTAAAAATATAGTGGCGGCTCACGTCTATAATCCCAGCACTCTGGGAAGCCAATGTGGGAGGATCACTTGAGGCCAGGGGTGTGAGATCAGCCTGGACAGCATAGTAAGACTCCTTCTCTACAAAATATTATTTAAAAATATTATCTGGGCATGGTGGCTTATGTCTGTTGTCCCAGCTACTCAGGGGGTGAGGTGGGAGGATCATTTAAACCCAGAAGGTGGAGGCTGCAGTGAACCATGATTTGTCACTGCACTCCAGCCTGGGTGACGGAGACCCTGTCTCTAAACAAAACCAAACAAAACTTGGAAATTCTAGATATCCAGGTATTTCTTCACTATCACATAGCTTAACTGTATTTCCTTATTATTTTGTCTCTAGCTGAAGTTCTCTGGAATGGTCATGAAAAGAGAAGTCATCAAAGATTAGGAAATATACCCCAAAAAGATCACAAAATCAAGGACAGTGACACCTTTTTGAGCTTTTTACTTGACTCTTCCTGGGTTTTTTTTTTTTTTTTTTTTACTTCCCTTTGTCATTCACTAATCAGTTCTCCTTTAGAACCATTAAAATAATAGAAAAGTTACAGAAACTTGGTAAAATGTTTCTCTGGCCTATTTCCAAACCACCCAAAATTAATGGGAAATGGTTAAAGTCAAAAAAGCTTTTTCTCTGACATGGATTTCTAAACAATATAATTATGGTTCACTCCATGGTTATGAGCTTTGGGAGCTCCCACAAAAAAGTCTTTGCTGCAGATGTGGCCACTGGCTGCTATACCAGGCAATTTGATTCATGTTTGTTGTTGTTAAAAAAATACATAAAACTCTCTTATGTTGGATTAAGAGGCTTTTAAGAGGAAGCTAGACACAAAGGCCAGGTCTCTCTCTATTTGCTCATTCATGACAAAGGTAGAAGCTTCAAATTTGTGATACATGTGAAGAATGTGTCTGTTACTTTGTGTTACATTTTTGCCTTCAGAATTACTGTTTTCAATCATTCTATTGTATATAAACGCACAAAAAATAAGTCCAAGCTAAACTAGTGATGCTGGGTCACTCCAAGAAGTATCCTCAATATAGCTTCACAAATTTACCCTTTTCTCTCCAAATCCACATTTATTTCTTGAGACAGTTATATGATGTTTTACCAAGAAAGCAACTGGGAGCAATGCCTTATGTTTAACTGGGCTTTTAGATTTGAGAAGCAATCCAATCCAAGACTTCCACAGCAATTGTATATTAGTGACATATAAGGACCTTAAGAACTCCACCATTTTATACTCTATATAAATGTATGATGTGGTACATAAAGTATTAATACTTCATGAGCATAGTAGCTCTGTTTATACCAATTTCTAGCAATGTCTATTAAGCAATTTTGTAGAAAAAATATAATAATTGAAAGTATAATTTAGCTTCCACTCCCCAAACACTTAGCCTCTTCATACCATCCTCCTCCAAGCATTTCTTTGGTCCTTGGAAAATCAGTGAAAAATCTGAAACACTGGGATTTTGTGTTTGATTATATGTACTTTTACTACAAGTATACTGGGCTTTCCTTTTCTGATGCTATAGAGATGAACTATAGCTTTCCTAACTCAATCTCATTATTAGCCAGGTCCAGTTTATATTAGTTAAAATGAACATCATAAATTTACAGTATAACTTAGCTGGTACATTCCTTCTATTGTAGTTTGAAAATGTGCCATCCAGGACTGAAATGACTCAAATTATTCAGATTTTATTTCTAGAGAAGTAAAGTCTACACTTCTATAATTCTGTGAACCCATCAGCAATTAACTTTGTCCTGGTAGAATTAATATAGTGTTCAAGTTCAGGATTGAGTAGATGAGAAGAGGAAGGAACAATGGAACTCATTTACTCCCATGCTAGGTTCTGCAGAATAGCTTCCATATTCCCATAATGTGATATTTATCTTCCTTATTATAGCACATTTAAAATCAGTAACCTAAAAATCTCCTACATAAAGGTTTGCCTCTTCCCCCTTAAAAATGTACAGATGAGCTTGTGATAAAGAGATGACGTCTCCTGCCAAACTGTAATATCAGATAGACCAGTTACCAGGCAAAGTATTGAAGAAGCAGTCAAAACTTCATATACCTATCTATCCTTGTCAGCCTCACGTATTCATGGATAGGGTCACAGCTTGTCCCTTTATCCTTTTTGGTTAGAAAGTCTTTCCAGATGAAGTCATCATTTTCATTACTCTGTTTCTTCCTCTCTCACTAGAGTGTCTTTCTAAAGGCAACCAAGGACCACTTCAGTGAAATATTGAAGGCAGGGGAGGCCTGAAAAATGATTAAAAGAAACAAAGCTTTCCCATAGCACGTGTCCTTTTCTTTGTAAGGAGATGAGGTAATATATAATCTTCCCATGTTACTACCACAAGGGCAATCTGTGGGAGGGAGAGATGGATTTCTGGGAGTGAAATCCAACTGCATAGCAAGGGCTATTTTCAGAAGGGCTCATCTTCAATATCCTCATTTCAGAATTGGTCTCTTTGCTCAGAGCAATACCTTGGGCAACACTGAGAACTCCCATCTCTAAGGTAAGAACAAAAGTTATTTCCTCATTGACGGAATATCTGATGAAGAAAAAGGAAGACAAAAAACAATAAATTATTCTTATAAAAGCTGATGCATATGAATAAATGTCAAATCCTTCTACTATTTCTCATGTGGCTTGTACACAAGACTTCTATTTGATCTTTGGCTCTGCAGTTTCTACCACTAGATGACCCACATGTGTAATCTGGATAGGCAGCTAGTTTGCTTACATATAAATTAAACAGCCTCAAGTTTCAGCAGACCTCTGTATCTTTTTAATATCCCCCAAACTGCTTCAAGTAGGAACAGTTACAAAGAACCTTACCAAAGGACATGGAATTCACACTTGCCAAAGAAATCACTGCACGTGTAAATTAGAAACTAATCATCACTTCCTCTCTGGTTACAGTGGCAGCTTTGCCTTATAGTTTATGTTGAAATATACATTTTTATGAAATATTTCCCACTGTAGTCAGCATCAATTTAGGAGTATCAAACACTGATTCCCAGTTCCGGCACACCAGAAAACTAGAGACAGAGAAGTGCAGACAAAGGGAATTGACAAAGGCCTGGACTTTTCTTATACTTGAAGATGCTAATTGTGTTTGTAAATTTCTGGTTAAAAACCTGACTAATATCAGATCTGCCACTGCAAGGCTATTCCTCAATTTCTTCATCATATATTTTTCCCTAAAGTCTCTCAGAGAAGTAAAGGGCTTCTAGAGATGAAAATGAACTTGACAATCACGTTGCAACTCAAACTGATCTTGATTCTTTTCGTCACTTTTTAATTCATTGCAGATGGTGTAAATGGGATGTTTACTGGCTGGCAGGTAATGAGTCTTGTTGTAGATAATAGTGATGGACAGAATCTCACGCCTGTCAACATCCCAGCATCTCAGCAGCTATATATGGTTATCATCCATTGCTTTGAAGCACATATAATATTGTGGCAGGATGCACAATATTTCCCCCATAGAAACGACGGTTGGTACACCTGAATCTCACTAGTTCACATATGATTTGTCCTGATTCCATCCTCACTGTCCACATGAGTAGACATTCTAAGATGTGATCTAATGGAAAATGTAATCTGTTTAAACATCCAAACACTCCTCTTCCAAGGTACCACCATTTATCACAACTGTCAGTGCCTCTGTGGAAGAGTAATGACCCTCAGGCATGGGATAATGCTCCATAGGGGCCTTATGAATGCCACTGCCAGGTATAGAAATTGATCGGTTTTCAGTGGGGATGGTATGTGCATCATGAAAGAGCTGCTCTTACTCACTAAATTACAAGTGGCTGTTTACCCCTTATACAACAAAATCTAGGTTAGGAAGTCACAGACCCTGCTGTCTTTAATTGTCCCAAACATGTGAGTACTAGATTTGGACCTGACTTTAAAATGGACTTAAGCAGCTTGAAACTGGAAATTGGATCAGAGTCATTCAAAAATACATTGAGAGATAACATAGGTATTGTTACCTTCCACTTTTTTGCCTTTTTAAAAATCCTCTCTATCAATGGAAGATAACAACATCCCACCATCCACCATTAGCGATTAAAAAGTAAACAGAGTAGAAAAGTTAACTATTTGTTTCCTTCTTATAAGCTTCCCTTCATCCAGAAGAAAATCTGGATCTGGATCTGTTCATATATTGTTTCTACAAAGCAGAACAAAGATGAACAGTTATGTGGTATGAACTCATGATTTTCAAGTACCTCCCAATGGGTCTATTTCCTCATTGATGATTTCCTTGAAGTCCTCCCTACCTTCCCAATCTCATCTACATTTTCTATCAAATTGCCTTAGAAATAGGATCACTTGCACTCTACAAACTGTTTACATCTCAGTAAATGCTCTATCGCTATGAAAGTTTCATCTAAAACATATCTGTTCCTCAGTGCTCAGACATCCTGAAGATAACCTTCAGGATGTAGCATCCATATGAAGTCACAAAATACCAGCTGATCTTCCTGTGGAAATTGTTTTCCAACCTATATGAATTGAATGGCTCAACTAAATAAATGAAGAAAATAAAATCTTTTACTCACAGTGATTCATTCCATATTAAGAAAATATACTAAGTAATGAATGGCCCCTATGAAATCATAACAGTTATGAGCATCTTTTCTACTTGAGAGATCTCTGTTCCCCTGGCAGTTGAGTTATGCCCAACTTAACTAAGATTTTGGTATTCACAATGTTGTGATTATTTGTATCTCCGAAGATGGGACTTAGACACTTTCCTGAGAGGAGAAACTTACAATTAGATACACCTTAATAATTAATAAAATTAATGAGATAATGAAATTGGATGCTCTCAGTATACTGCTGAGGATGAAGGAATCTTTTTGACAATTTGGAATGTTCTAGAAGACAATAAAAAAGATCAGATTGTGAACTGAGCAAAACGACCTTTGATGTGAAGTGTCAGCTAGAAATGTCAATCCAATTCAAGACTGCATACAAAGGGACATTGTGTCTTTGAGCTGAGAGGTATTAAGTTACCTGATTATCTTCTCTGGAAGAACGCATTATGGTTTAGACACTTTTATTACCTGAATGATGTAGACAAATTAGGGAAGATTAACAACCAGTTTTATTAGGAAGTAGCAGATGAGCTGGTGTGAATGGTACTGGTTGTTATGAGTTCTGTATTCTCTTTTCAGCTTTGATATGCTCTCATGTGGGAATAGTCATCCTTAAAATTTAGATAGGATAATTTATATTCTTTTCTCCAGAGAAAAGACACTTTGGGAATGAAAGGGAGGGGAAGTGTTTAAAACGGCACAAGGACCTGGGGTAACAGAAGGGTCAGAAATTCTATTATAGAATTTTTCAACTCCGATTTAAAAAAATACAATCAACAATAACCAGTTGTTAAACCTTTATTTGAATAAGCTCGGTACATTTAGTATTTGCAGTATGTTTTTCATATATCATATATAGTACCTAATTGTTTTTGGTACACAGAATAAGGCTATTCCATGATACTATATTATTATGTTCATGTTTCCCTGGAAATATAATTTGCAAGGTCATTCTAGGAACTCTGATTATGAAATTCAACATCACTTTAAGTCAGTTACCCTGAACTCTAATGCAGTTTCTTGTCTCTTCATACTTACCCTGGAGCTATAACCTATAGTCTTATAGAAATGCCCTTTTGGAAAAGGCTCCCATTCCTTGCCTTCTGAATGACTGTCTAAATATATTTTCATCTGTAATTGCATACTACACCAAATTTGCATTATATATGAATGCCATTGAGAAATGATTAAGATAATTGTTTAGTTTATTAGTGAAAATAAGTGGTACACAAGCTAAAATAAATTATTATTTTTACACATGGCATTATTCCTAGTTGTATTTATTACGATTTACCATTTACTAAAGTATTTCAATTGGTTGACAAGGAATAATAGCACTAAACTTCCTTCAAGCAATACTGGTGACTCACTACAGCCCTAATATTAATACATTCCCTCAGACTTAATCTTTTAATTCTATTGGGAAACACCTATAAACACAACAGAATTTTTTCCTTTTCTGATGTTCATTCAAATTACATTACCTATTTCCACCATTCAGTGTAGTAATTTCTGGGAACTACCTTGAGGGGTGGATGGTGGTAAAGAAGCAGGACATTTAAACCTATATTAAAAAGGGACAGAAGAAGATTTTAGGTCACCTGTGATCTTAGGCAGCTTTCAGGAAACAGAGGAAGCACATTCGTGATGAACCTTAGTAAAACTGGCCCATATTCCCAATAATTCCCTTACCTATTAAGATTCCTGGTTGCTAAGGGCTTTATCAGTTACTTCAACAATCCTCCCTCCCCGCTAATAACAGTACCTCATTTGCGAACCATACTGGACTGTATCACAATTCCTTTTCCCCTTTCAGAAAGAACACTTTTAGGCCCCTAAATAGTCCTATAAATGGCCAAAGACATAGGACATGCTATACCTCATGAATCAGTTTCTGTCCTCTTGGCTGTTCAACAAAAGACATTTCAAATTCTCCATGAGGCAATGTATTACACTGCCATGAGATTACTTTCTGTCTTCAGCTTTGGACATTTCTTAACTATTAACTGGGATTACTTCCTTTTTGCTCCTCTACAACCCATTCTCTATACAGAAACTATAGTGATTTCTTTCAATGTGACATTAGATTCTACTACGTAAATCACCAGTGGCTGCTTACTGTAACTAGAACAAAATTCAAACTTCTCACTCTGCAGTCTATATAGTCTGGTTCCTGATTCCTTGTCTGAACACATCGCCAATATACTTTTCCTAATTCACTGACCTGTCATAATTCACGTGCCTAGCTCACTTGAGCCTCAAGGCCTTTGAAGCTGCTATTCCAATTTGCCTGAAATGATTTTCCTTCACATCTTCATATGGCTAGTTTCTAACATCATTCAGGTCTCAACCAAATGCCATCTCCTTACATGCCATCTGTATGAGGTTTTACTTTTATTTTCTTCATTTCATTCTTCATTGTGTGTTAGTAAGTTTACATATTTATTAACTATCTCCCCTAACTAGAATGTTCTGGAAGGAAGGAGGGCTTAATGAGTTCTGATCACTACTATATTTCCAGTGTCTGGAATAGTAGGTGTTCCACAAATACTTGCTGAATGAATGAATAAATTAATGACCCAACAGTAAATAAATAAATAGCAAACAAGGCCAATATCAATGCTCTTTATTACAGTAGCTATTTAAATGTACCTCAAAATACTGTAAAAATAAATATGTGCTTTCCCTGAACATTAGGATTAAAAGTACTCATTTTACTAATTAAAAGCTAGGACCTCAGTTTACATTAATGACTGGTCCAAGATCATATGGTAAATATGTATTGCATAATTCTGGTCTCAAATCTTGTCAGCCCAGTCAGTCCTGCAGTGATTTTCTTAGAACACAATTGTGAACCAGGGATAATTAATTTGAGGTCCCCTGATAGGCTTGAGGGGGTTTGTGAATCCTTTGAAAAGGTATTGCATGTTCTTTTGGGAAGAGGGTCCATAGCTTTCATCATATTATCAATGGAAGCCATAGACTAAAAGAGGCTGGGAATCTCTTTAAGCAATACCATTCTCAAACAAATTATTCTGAATCCTCCCTAGGTAGATTGGAAGGCTGCTGGCTTCAACATTTTCTGTTAGAGAAGGAACACCTGTGAAAAACCTATCACTGGCTGACTAGACATATTCTCCTTTCCAGCACCAGCTCTGGGGCATAGCGGGCCTCACAGGCTGGCTAACCCTTCTCGGAGGTCATGGGAAAAAGATGTCTGGTTCAATGAAGATGAGAAGGGAAGTATCATTCTAATCATGTGGAAAGCTCACTGTGCTCTTAGTTTGTATTTGTAGCATTCTTAGCTTAATTTCAGGGATGTTACTGTAGCTGTGAAGATTAGATAATGATAAGAAAACCAATTCTTAGGCACCAGACAGACAATATGAAAAAAATACATAATTCTAAATGTAGGTCAAATTTTATATTTATCAGCATTGATGTAGTGTTGTGGTCTGTTCTTAAATTTGTTTTTGTTTTATGAAAAACAATGAATGCAATAATCTTCTAATACAGTGATTAAGAAACAGGGTATATTTTTCCACATACTATCAAAGCAGAGTAAAGAGTGAATTTTGCCATGGGAAATACTATATTGCTATAGTAAGTAAGAATATTAAGTTTACCAAGTTTTTCTAGACTGAAGACTTAACACTAAATAAGGCACATTTTCCCTGTTAAGGTTTCTCTTGAGTCTGTTACTTTTCAGTAGATGATGATGATGATGATGATGATGACAGCAACAGCAGCTAACATTTGTTGCTTATTATGTACCAGGTACTGCTCTAAGTGCTTTACATGTATTACTTCACTTAATCCTCCCAGCAACTATGTCCATGAATTAGGTATTATTATTATTTATTCTTAGAGATCAGGAAAGTAAGATGAGGAGTTATTTAACTTGGTAATGAGGGATAAAACCAAGATTCATATCCCACCTGTCTGATGCCATGCCCAAGTCTTTCACCACTATGCTTTCCCGTCTCCCTCTGTGGTAGTGCAGCGATACTCTGGAGATGTAACATATCTTAATTAAAAATACTTTATTGCTGAAAAGTGCTCACCAGCCTCTGAGCTTTCAAGATTACCATCTGAGTGATAATCTTTCTGCTGGTGGAGGGTCTCGCTTTGATGTTCATGGCTGCTGACTGATCAGGGTGGCTGTGGTAATTTCTTAAAATAAGACAACAATGAAGTTTGCCACATGATTGACTCTTCTTTTCACAAATGATTTCTCTGTAGCATGTGATGCTGTTTGATAGCATTTTACCCACAGTAGAACTTCTTTCAAAATTGGAGTCAATCCTCTCAAACTCTGCCATTGCATTATCAATTGAGTTTATAAAACATTCTAAATATTTTGGTCTTCATTTCAAAAACATTCACAGAATCTTTACCAGGAGTAGATTCCATCTCAAGAAACTCACTGCTTTGCTCATCCATAAGAAACTACTCTTTACCTGTTCAAGTTTGATAATGAAAGTACAACAATTCAGTTATGTCTTCAGGCTTCACTTCTAATTCTAGTTCTCTTGTTATTTTCATCACACTATGTACAGTTACTTCTACTGAAGTCTTAAGTGCCTGAAATTCATCCACGAGGGTTGGAATCAACTTCTTCCAAATGCCTGTTAATATTTATATTTTGACCTTGTCCCATGAATCACAAATTTCTTTATGACATCTAGAATGGGGTGGATACGTTCCAGAAGGTTTTCAATTTACTTTGCCTACATCGATGACAGAAATCACTATCTATGGTAGCTATAGCCTTATGAAATTTATTTCTTAAATATAAGACTTGTAAATCAAAATTACCCCTTGATCCAAGGGCTACTAATAGATGTTGTGTTAGCAGGCATTGAAACAACATCAATGTCTTTGTACATCTCCATCAGAGTTTTTTGATGACCAGGTATTGTCAATGAGCAGTAGTATTTTGAAAGAAATCTCCTTTTTTCTGAGTGGTAGGTCTCAACAGTAGGCTTAAAATATTCAGTAAACCATGCTATAAACAGATATGCTCTTGTTCGGGCTTTGTTATTCCATTTGTAGACCTCAGGCAGAGTAGATTTAACATAATTCCCAAGAGCCCTAGGATTTTCTAAATGGTAAATAAACATTGGCTTCCAGTTAAAGTTACAAGACAGTCAGCCTATCCTTTGATTCTTTGAAACCAGGCATTGACTTCTCCTCAATAGCTATAAAAGCCCTAAATGGCATTTCCTTCCAAGTAGAAGGCTATTTCACCTATATTAAGAATCTGCTGTTGTCAGCCACCCTCATCAATTATCTTAGCTAGATCATCCAGATAACTTGCTTCTCTATCAGCACTTGATACTTCACTTTGCACTTTTATATTACAGAGATGGCTTCTTTAATTAAACTTCATGAATCAATCTCCACCGGCTTCAAACTTTGCTTCTAAAGCTTCCTCACCTCTCTCAGTCTTCATAGAATTGAAGAGTCAGTGCCTTGCTTTGGATTAGACTTTGTCTTAAGGGAATGTTGTGGCTGGTTTTATTTTTATTTTTTTTTTTTTGAGATGGAGTCTTGCTGTGTTGCCAGGCTGGAGTGCAGTGGTGCCATCTCAGCTCACTGCAACCTCCACCTCCTGGGTTCAAGCAATTCTCCTGCCTCAGTCTCCTGAGTAGCTGGAACTACAGACACGTGCCACCGCACCCAGCTAATTTTTGTATTTTCAGTAGAGACAGGGTTTCACCATGTTGGCCAGGATGGTCTCGATTTCTTGACCTCATGATCCGCCTGCCTCGGCCTCCCAAAGTGCTGGGATTACAGGTGTGAGCCACTGTACCCGGCCTGGTTTGATCTTTTATCTGCACCACTAAAACTTTCTCTATATCAGTAATAAGCTTGTGTTGCCTTCTTATCATTAGTGTTTTACCTAGAGTAGCACTTTTAATTCCCTTAAAGAACATTTTCTTTGCATTTACAACTTCCTTACTGTTTAGTGGAAGGGGCTTAGCTTTCAGCCTAGCTGGGCCCTCCTCACTAAGCTTAATCATTTCTGGCTTTTGATTTAAAGCGAGAGATAATGTGACTGTTCCTTTCACTTGAACACTTAAGAGGTCATTGTAGGGTTATTAACTGGTCTTATTTCAATATTGTGTCTCAGGGAACAGGGAAGTCCCAGGAGATGGAGAGAGATGAGGGAACAGCTAGTTGGTAAGGCTGTTAGAACATATAAAACATTTACTGATTAAATTTGTCATCTTATATGGGTGTGGTTTGTGGCACCTCAAAACAATCAGAATAGAAACATCAAAGACCGCTAATCACAGATCCCTCAAACAAATATAATAATGATTAAAAAGTTTAAAATATGGCCAAGAACCACCAAAATGTGACACAGAGACATGAAGTGAGCACATGCTGTTGGAAAAATGGTGCAATAGACTCACTCAGTGCACGGTTGCCACAAACTTTCAATTTGCAAAACATGTAGTGTCTGGGAAGTGCAATAAAGTAAAGTGCAATACAAAGAGGTATGCTTCTATATCCTCTTTTCAATACAAAGATGCTAGGTAGCCAATTTCTACCACTGTCTTTGTCTGTTTGGGTTATGCTCACTTTCCCCTACAACTTTCCCATGACTTTTATACTGTCAACTTTTTTGAATAGTAGATGAGACACACACTTGTACCCTCAGATCTGCAAAGACTCCTTTGGCCAGTTGGAACTGAATCCCATTTTTAACTGAACTTGATGAAAATAAAGTACATTATTAGCCTGAATTTTGCATAACTCTAAAATGTATTAATCTTGGTAAAAATTTTATTCTTAGTTTTAGAATCCTCATGAAGTACTTAGAATGTTTAAATAACACTGGGTATATTAAACGTTATGAAATTGCCATTTCTGTAGCTTAAAAATGGTCAATTGTTGCCATTGTCAAGTGGTTAAACCTAAGGTAAGTACTCAAATGTTAATCGCTATTGTTTGTTGTTAAGAGAAATTATTCTCACTCTACAATCCTCCCTCCCTGAAAACTTTCCTAGTTTGGAATGTACTGCTGATAACTGGTGCTAGGGAGACAGGGTTGAACTTGCTCATAATTTTAATTTGTAATACATAGGCTTTTAAAATTCATATCATAGCAGATATACCTCCAAATGATACCACAAAGACAGGCTAGAAAATGGGCCTTAGAAGATTAAGTTAATAAAGGCTTATTATTTTTCCTATACCTGAATGTACTTTTAACTAGATAACTTATCAATAGAAATAAAGTTCATGAAGCAGGTTCATGGGACCTGTATTAGTTTCCTATCACTGCTGTAACAAATTAGCACAAACTTATAGTTCTGGAGGTCAGAAAGCCCTAAAATCAAGGTATCAGCAGAGTTGTTTTTTTCTGGACTCTTTAAGAGAAAATCCCTTTCCTTCAGTTTTCCAGTTATTCATTGGCTCATGGTCTATTCCTCCCTCTTCAAAACCATCAATGCAGCATCTTTAAATCTCTCTCTCTCTGACCTCTGCTTCCATCCCCACATCTCCTCTGTGAGTCCTGCCTGCCTCTTTCCTTTAAAATGCCCTTATAATCATATTAGGCCCATCCAGATAATCTGGTATAATCTTCCCATCTCAACAATCCTTAGTTTAGTCACATCTGTAAAGTCTCTTTGCCATCTGAGGCAACATATTCACAGGTTCTGAGGATTAGGATGTGAACATCTTTGGTGGGGTGGGGAGGGGGGCATTAATCTGTGTGTCACAGAGACCAAAATATTCTAGGTAGCCAAATTTCAAATAGCAAGCAAGATGGTATCTTATTTCTTTAAACCTCATAGCATGGTAAGCTGCAAAGACATTTTTACATATACCCTCATCATTATTTAAAGAGATTGTGATTTACAACTCTCCAGTCTCTCTTTTGGCACAAGTGTATGGAAATCATGGTCTTAGCTTTGGTTTGTAGAACCAGATTTTACTCCTTTACCCAGTTTTAGTTAATCCCATTTATATTTAAATTTGTCCTTTTTGAGCATTCATACTGCTATGCTTAGCCAAAGAATTATTAGTACAGCAAGTGCTTCCTGCACTTCTTTCTCCTAACTCTAGGAAAAAAAAGCACATGTGTTTAGCTGAGAACCAACCAATACAGAATTCTAGCACTTCTCATTACGCCTTTTTTGCGCCCTTCCTTCAGGCACTATGTTGACATCTCAATAAGCAAATAACATCAGCATTGCAGGTGTTAACACCAATGACTATACCATGAGAAATTCCCTTATGTCGCTCCTTGCATGGGTAAAGTTAACTCAAATGTCTTCCTTCTCTTACCTAAAATATCTGCTTGCCTGACCTACATCTCCCTTGTCCATTGTTTCCAATGAACACTAGCCCTTAAACACTGAAGCTTCATCAGCACATGCCCATCATAACAGCATAACATCCTTGTCCTGCTGGAAACTATTCAGCATCCAGAGGACCATCTTTATGCTGATAACACTAAAATATAAAATAATGCCAACAGCTGGTGCTACAAATGGCTTTTAAAAACGATGTTCATTCACTAAAATTCCTCTTGCTACTTTTGACATGAAACACGCAGTCTCTAATTATTCTGATCAAGACGGTGAAATACAAAAACAAACTTTAATTGTGTTTAACAGATATTTAATCAGGACTCACTGAACTACAGATTAAAGCTGAAATTCATAAACCATAATTACCCGATTGTCGCAATCTTTTGGTCCACATTCTCCTTCCGTCTGGGCGTCTGGCACCTTGCCCCGAATTTCTTTTACTGTCTTCTCAGCTTCGTTACTGTTCATGTTTTCCAGCAGAGATTTAGCACAGATTACAAAATATCTGTTCTTGGCAACTTTCTTCATTAGCTTTTTTCCCCCTTGCAAAAAAGTTTATTTTTTTTTCTACCAGAGTAGCTGGAACAGGCATACGTTTAGGGTGCTTTGATGACACAAACTAATTATATAGTTATCAGGAGATAATACGGTAGTGATAACTAAAGTTACTATAGTTATCATGTAGGTATCACGCAATTTCTCCAGTATACCATGCGGTGTGTCCCAGTCACCATGTAATTACCTAATGTCGCTACTGCATTGTTTCATGGAAAAAGCTTATCTCACCCCAACAAAACCTTTTCTGCCACATTTAGAGGAAAAATAAAGAAGTGAAATTCTTAGTTCTTATTTCCAGTACTGTTCATTCCCAGTAAGATGTTGTTACACAAATTTAAGGGAAACACCTGTCCTCTCCTGAAAATTTGCTTTTACAGGGAGCAAGTGGAGAAATTCCGTTTTTTTTTTTTTCCTGCCTCACTCTTTCCAGGTAAGAGAAGTAATTACCAACAATACATACATTTTTTCTTTTGTTTTTTAAAAAAAGAAACCAATCACCCCAGCCCCGCCCCGAAAGAAACACCCTATTTACTTAGGATTCGTTTAGTCTGGCACTTCCCCCCTATACTCTTTCCTTTCAAATTTCAGTCACTCACATTTGTTTTTCCTAGAATTATGGTGTAAATCATTCTTAACAAGCTAACTTGAAACTTCTCTCACTCAGTAGAAACACAAAATGCCACTGTAATTGAAACACGGAAGCTTGAAACTCTTTCTATCCAGTTCTTTTGGGCCACTCTTCAGAAGGACATGCCGAGTTTCCCTCACAGTGCGGTAACCCCGGTGTCACACAGCTAGGATAACATCACAGACCAAGGCAAGAGCATAAAGAGAAGGCACTGGCTAAAGAAGAGGTGGGTGGTTCCTTTATTCCTCCCAGTTGGGCAGTCAACCCTATGAAGCAAGGACTGCAGTTGCTACTTATTTATCTCAAGTTGATGGCTTGAAGTCTGACCTCACTAAGACCTTTAGATGTGACATACCACCTGAGAGTTCCAGTTTAAAACAGGATGTAGCAGCTTCCTTTGCAGCACAAGTTGAAAGCTATTTCCATTTCTGCTTTTATTAGTCACCTCCCAATCTGCGAGCTGCCCCTTCAATTGTACACTTAACTCATGTCGGGGTAAAAATCACCTCCAGATTTAGAAGGGCCAGAAAAATTGCTATCCTATCCTAGCACATTGTTCTTCAATCACACAGTTCCTCTAAATACAGTTGACAGCCTTTGAGATGCAAAATGCATCACTTTAATGTAGTAGAGGTCCCCTTCACTGCATTGCCAAATCTATTTAGCAGAATCTTCTTGGAATAATCTGTCCCTAGACCTGAGGATGCACAGTGATTTTAAGCATTTTAAGCTAACGATAATAGTTAGTGCTGAGAACAGATGTACCTGGCTGTGATGTGATCTATTCCAGTAGGCTTTTATGAGCTGTTCATTCCTATTGACTTAGCATTTTATGTCTGTGCTTTTGCCTGGTGTGATGGTTGCATAGGGGTGTCATGTGTGTATTTTCCTGATGTGTGATGGCTGCACAGGGGGCTGTGTGTATTTTCTCAGTGCAATGGCTACACAGGGTGTTATATGTGTGTTTGCCTGGAGTTATAGCTGCACATGTTATTGTGTGACTTTTCTCTCTATTTGATGGTTGCTCGCAGGGTCCTATGTGTATCTTTTTCTTAGTGTGATGGTTGCACTCATTGCTGTGCTAATGATGGACATTTCTAGCAATTATCTATCTACAGGATCCTCAGGAAAAAAAAATTGCAGTAAAATCAATAAACAGTGCTAGACAGGCCCTTGTAAATATGAAATGACACCATGCATAAATGCCGTTTCCTACTATAGCATGTTAAAATCCAAATTCTGTTACGTTATTGGCATTGGGATAAAATTTCTATGGTCTCTCCATCTCCTTCATATATTGCAATCTTTTGGGGGAAGTTGAGATTACTGCTGGTTGGAGGGCTTTTACACATGAATCTATGTAATAATACTTTTTGCTACATTGTCCTACACATCATCTCTTATACTCCATTCTGACTTATCCTGGCATAATAGCTGATGTTCTAAACGTGAATATGCCTTTCATTTATTCCTTCAGTCTCACCAAGCCCTCCCCATATGCCCCCTACATCACACATACAAAACCCCCTTGCTTGCCTCCCTCTCTCTAGTCTCTCTGTATCCCTCCTGTGTTCACCAAATGGAAGTGACAAAGGAAACAACCAATGAGATTAAAATCTTTTGAAACCCCTGGAATACAGATGAGCTGGGAGGCATCTGGAAACAAAACCAGACACTTGAAATCAAAGAGACAAGTAAATTACTATCCTAATCTAGGAAGAATAACTAAAGGTGTCAGTGGGGTTCCATTGATAGCACTTGGCTCTGGGCCAGAATGCTAAGGGTTCAAACTCCACACCAGCTTTGGGCTCAGGCCCAAGACTTGCTGCTGCAGGGGGCAGCAGCATGTGCTGCAGCGTTAAAGGTGTCAGCCTTCTGCAGAGAGGTTAAGTCCAAGTCCTTCTGCCTGTTTGTCATTACACCCCAGAGAGACACAGAGATAGCCCTAGCTTTCTCTTTGCTGCCTTTCTCAATAGAACAGGCCGAGGAGGAACTAGTGCTCAGCAGCAGTACTTGGTAGTATCCGTATTACACAATTAATTAGTAAAATTCCCCTTTACTGATAAGGCTGCTTGAAGTATGTGCAAGAAAATCCACTGTCCCTCTCCCCGCACGAAAAACCTGATGTTTGTCCTAAAGATTCTTCCATCAATGCAAAGAGCTAAGTTTGGAAACCTAAAACCATGTGTCTAAAAGAAAGAAAATGTTTTCATTGGAACAGCTTACATGTCTGGTACACTTGCATAAAAACTATCGCATAGCATTTTAGAGCTAAAATTGCTATAAAATGCTTAATACAGTAAGAGTAATTATGAGATTTTGCATGCACAGCTGGTATACAACTAAAAGTCTCAGCCACATATTCAATGGAGCATGGGAAAACCATTTATAAAAATTCCTGGTATGCCAGTTTAACTCACCATCAACAGCCTATCAACACTTCATTCTTTAAGTGGATAGGGAAGACATTTACCTACCAAATGCTTTATTTCTTCTCTCATGGATGTTATCAAGACTTGATTCAAGGAATTTGAGTTATTACTTAGAGAGTAGAAATATAAGCTGTTAACAGGACATAAATGACCTGAATGCAAGGCTTTTCCACTGAGTGAGGAAGTTACGATAATAGTAGTAAATAATGAACCAAAAGACCTAAATAATGAACCAAAAGACCAAATCATTAAATCTACTTGTATCTTCCCTTTTTAACCTCCGCTTTTGCTATCTTCACATATTCTTATCTCTCTTCATTTCTCTAAGATTCAAATCCTTGGGTGAGTTCCTGGGTACTCTGGACTCCCTTCCATAGCCCACCTGGCCTTGCCTTCCCCTGGGTAACACCCTGAAGACAGAGCTCTTCTTTTACATTTTCCCCCAATCGAATTATAACAGGTGTTTGTTCTCCATTCCCTTTAGTTCCAGCTACATCACTTGAAAAGAAGCTGATTTGGATGAGTTGTTAATGGTTAATAATAATTTAACAAAGTTTATTTCTTGATGAAAACATTGATTTTAAGAGTCAAATGAAGAATCTCTTTATTGTGGTCTTTTAGGCTCTATGGAAAATGCCATAATAGGTGAGATGATTCTAATCAGAAGCATTGATGGATGCTCCATTGCACTTTTCTGGGCATATGAAAAGGAGCCAGTGGATATATGGGAACTCCCAGGTGGACAGGAAGTTTGGGGACACAAAGGCAGCATGACACAATACAAAATGAACTGGAACAGAATCAGGAAACTCAAGTTTTAGGACCAACAAACTTTGCCACGAAGTGTTTGGCAGACATTCAGTTTCTTAACCTGAGAAATGAGGCAGGCCCTGGGATCAGAAACTCTCCATGATCCTTTCTGGCTCTTATATTCTGTGACTCTCTGACTGCAGGTCGGTCAGCTCTCCTGGATCAGCTAACACCTCCAGTTAAGAACTAATGGTTCTGAATAAAGATGGCGGTCATTCCACACTGAGCCAACCTAACTAAAGAGGTGTTGATGTCCATTGGTGAGTTTTATCTGTTTGCCTACAACCTGCATACATTACTTTTGAGTTGGCTCCTTTATGCTATACAGTATTTCTTAGCATTTTGTTTTCCCTCATTTACTTAATTCGGCAGACATTTAATGAGCACTTTCTATACATGAAACAGAATCAATCACTAAGGACAGGATTGAACAGGGCACCATCTCTGTTGCACAGATGATTTTATTATTCTTGTCCATTATCTCTCTCTCTCTCTCTCCCCACCTTCACTTTTATGCATAAACAGATATACTTCTAGAACTATAAAAGTAGTATATAAAAAATAAGAGGAATTAGACTTATCTGAGCCAGTCTGAAATACTGTTTATTTTAAACAAAGGAATATGATAATAATTTGTGTTGGCAAAATATATGCATTCAATTATGCACTTCAATAGTATGAAGGGTATTTCTCAACATGTATTTTGAGGTCAGTAATTTGCAATAAGGGTAACAATTTGGGGGAAAGAAGATTATAAAGGTAAAACTTTCCCTTCTGTAGAATCCTGATAAAGTCCTAGGATAAAATCTGTGACTTGTGTAAATAACCTCTGGGAAAGTGAGATCATAGAATATTTTTGTTTAGTTTTTGTTTTTCCTCTAAGGATTTTGGGTTCTTATCCCTCCAAATTTTATTTCCTGACTTAAAAATAATAACTGCCACTTATTGAGTAAATATTAAATTCCATCCACTTCAAATACATTATTTTTATAAATACAATATTAAATACAGTATATTAATATATTGTATAATACAATAAGATATAATATATTGTAAATATTAAATACAATATGCTATTAAAGCAACTCTGCAATATAGATATTATTACTCTAACAGACACGAAAACTGTGGGTCAGAGAGGTGAAGTAACTTGTCAAAAGTAATGCAGTGTGCAGAGTTGGAATTTAAACTCAGGTATGTATTTGTCTAGGCAATATGGCTACATAACCATTTCTTGGTTCTGCTGAATCTAACTTTATTTTAAAAATGAGTAATCTTGCTTGAATGCTTTGTTAGCAAGTAAGGAAAGCACACTTTATACTGTTTCTTCACATTCATTCATTGCATTACATATAGTTCAATGAAAACAGGAGATGGTTAAGATTTTTTCAGTGTGGATCTGGTTGCCTTTTCATATTGACTTAGACTAAGATAATTAAATTTGGGCTCTCAATCAAAGTGAAAGAATAAGCAATTTGCTATCTGAATAAGTATTTGTTATTAATTGATCAGACACGGATAAGGTGTGTTATTACAACTCTATTTGTAAGGTATGGTTTACGTTGTTCTCCTGCATATTACTCTGTGCTGTTTTTCATTTTCTTGCACTTTGGACTTTTTGTTTTGTTTTTATGAATTTAGTCACAGTTGGTTGTGTTTTGAACTTTGTAAAAATGTAATACTAAGGAAATTAAAAAAAGAAAGAAAATATTTTCAAAATGATGTCAAAATCAAATCTACCGCTCACTAATTTGATTTGTAGGAAATGGAGAACAAAGTATTAGAAGCAGAATGCTTTTAAATAATCCTAATTACTTCAATGTGCAAATGCATCGACTAAATCGAAGCATGCGTTTAACACTTTGCACTTCAATTGTGCTTATTCATCTAAGTTCTATGGATAGCAATTCTATAAAAAACAAGAGATATAGCCAGCTGTTCCAAAGTTATTGGGGGAAAACTGTTGTTCTAAAATTCAAGCTTACCCCTGAAGTCAACCCACTTTTGGACTAATGCAGATCATTAGGTCAAATAACACAAAATAACATAATTTACTGTAACTACTCAGGTTTCCCCAATTGACTCTGCCTTCCCTATTCATTTTTTCTGCCTTCAGTGGGGTGGGGTGAGGATGTAGAGGAAGGAAAGCTTTTGTTAGCAAAGCCACAGAGTGGAAACAGCAAGGCTTTTGGTAGTCAAGCCACACAGCATTAAGCAGGGCTAATCTTGAGGAATGATGCCATGGGGTTAGAGTGGTTTGTGATCAAGGCTGAGATGGAGTCATGATGCCAGGGTTACTTAGTGCTTGGTCTAGGACCAGCTGCATCAGAACCACCTGCTGAGTATGTTAAAAAGACACATTTCAGGGTCTCACTCCAGAGCAAACCAACTGAATTAGCATCTCTTGAGGTGGAACTCAGATCTCCATTTTAAATAGGCTCCCCAAGTAGTTTTTACGCTACTGAAGACTGAAAGCACTGGCATATGCACTTAAGCTCTCTCTAATTCTATGTCCAGTGAGAGCCCTGCTGCTACACCTGTACACTCTGTCCCAGTTGTCAAGAGGTATGTGCAAGTCTAACTACTTGTCCTGGGAGGCATTAATGCTAATAATAAAGGCCCATCGGCTTAGCTAGGCATGATACTATTTGACATGCAGTATCTCATCCAATCCCCACAGCAAACTATGAGCTAAAGATGATTACTATTCTCATCTTTCAGATGAGAAAAGTGAAATTCAGAAAGACTTAGTAACTCATTGTGGGTGCCAAAATAGTAACTGAAAGAGCTCTTAAGAACTATACTACTGTACTTTAACTCTTAGCCCTGCAGAAAAATATCTTGAAAGATGTTTACTTCCAAAGGTGTTCATAATTTGGTGATATCATCATTCCAAAGAAACTTGCCTAGATGCTAGTAAGATAGATTATGGAATAACACACAAGGTGTAAGCATTTCTATCCAAGGAACTTTTCCTTAGATTATTTCATAGGACTTAAACTCTCGAAAACTAGGCTAAGAATACTTCATTAATTTGTTCAACAATTATGCACTTTGCTAGAACCTAAGGTATACAAAGATAAACAGGACACAGTCTCTGCCTTCACTAGACTTACAGTTCTGAAAAAGAGACAAGCTTGTGTACAAATGGTTCTGGGTTAGCTTATATAGTCAGTGGAGGCCTGAAGGAGAGAGAGCAGTTCATTCTGCTGACAGAAGGAAAAGAGGGTGAGGTCTGTAAAGTTTTAGTTACTCCAGCACTGTGCTATTGGCTAATGTAAGGAATTTAGATTTTAAAGAAGATTATATTTTTACTTGTACAGTTTTGTTACAAAAGGGGCAGACTAAGTTACTTGTATATTTTGAGCCAATAAAACTTTATCTGGTTCATTCTCTCTGGCATCAAACTGTTTTTTTTTTCTTTGGGTAAATTTCAAGGTACAGAGCCAAGTAAGTTGTTACATTTATTCATTCTTACACAGAGCAGCTAAGATTCTATTCTTGAAATGACTGCCTAATAAATTTTATCAGTAGTACTTTATTCCACCCAATAAAAGTGGCTCTTCGGTGACATACTGACTGTGTCCTTTATTTTCATTTGTTTCAATGACTCAGAATGCTATTATTAGACTGGCATATTTTTATAAGACAAATTTAGAAATTAAAAACAATTGAAAACATAAAGAACAATCTAGATTCTTTCCTTTGTGATAAAAGAGGATGATCTCATATACATGTAAATGTGGTTTGAGTATGTTAATGTCAGAAATGAATGAAGAAAACAAGATTCTAAAGAAAATGAGGGCCGGGCATGGTGGCTCATGCCTGTAATTCCAGCACTTTGGGAGGTCAAGGCGGGTGGATCCCCCGGGCTCTGGGGTTTGAGACCACCCTAGGCAACATGCTGAAAACCCATCTCTACTAAAATACAGAAAAGTAGCCGGGCTTGGTGGCACGCACCTGTAGTCCCAGCTACTCAGGAAGCTGAGGCACAAGAATTGCTTGAGCCTAGGTTGCAGTGAGCCGAGATCATGACACTGCATTCCAGCTTGGGCTACAGAGGGAGACTCTGTCAAAAAAAAAAAAAAAAAAAAAAAAAAAAAAAGAGAAAGACAGAAAGAACGATGAAAGAGAAAGGAAAGATGAAAGAGAAAGAAAGATGAAAGAAAACAAAGAAAGAGTAAGAGAGAGAAAGAGAAGAGGAAAAGAAAGAGGAAAGAAAAAAAGAAAAGAAAAAAGAAAAGAAAGAAAAGAAAAGAAAAAAGAAAAGAAAATGAGGTGCTGGAATGTCGAAGTTCAGGCTAATCACTTAAGGCAAAGGTACAAGGATCCATAAAAGAAAAAGAAAATATGAAATATGATATGATTCAGTTTGGGGAAACTGAAAATTTATGTATCCCATATTTCAGTAACTGAATAAATTGGAATCAGACATGTATTCTTTTCTAAGTTGAATTATTAACAAATTTGAGATTCAGTGTTTAGATTATTTACTGCTTGCTTAAAACTTTTATTTTTCAAATTATTAGAGTAATTTTCAAGCATTAAGAAAGTTCAAGAAAAAGGAAATAGAAATATCAAGTAATTCCACCATATAGAGATAACTGCTCTTTATATTTGAATGTATTCTCTAACATCATTATCAAATACTTTCATTTTTGTATTTGGGATTGTTTTAGGTATATGAATTTATTTGTATCTTTTGGATATGTTATTTTATAAACTTTTTCGAATAAAATATTATTTAAAATAAGTTTAAGAACTATCTAATTTGCATATATATGTGGTGATACATATGGCTATTCTGTAATTTAATACTTTCTTGAATTTTGTAATTTAAGATTTTAAAATCTTTTTTCTCTTTTATAAATGACATTGTGACAAACATCTCTGTACCTAAATCTTTGTCTGAGATTCTATTTCCTCTACATAGATGCCTAGAAGTAAAATTAATGGGTCAGAGGATATATTTTTAAAGCAAGGTTCTTGATAATATAATGCTGTATTACTTTGCAGAATTTTGTGTTAATATATAGATCTCCACTATCACTGTAAGTGTCTATTTTACTGTACCATTACCAGCATTGAGAATTACTATTTTTCATAAATCATGACTTTGAATCCTAGTGAATTATACTTTTTCATGTTTATTAGATATTTGTATTTCCTTTCATAATTTTTCTCTTTATATATTTTTTGCCATTCTATTTGATTGAACATATATCTCAATATCTTCATCTCTGTTGCTTCAACTTCATCTCTGATTGTATCACCATAGTCTGAGCTCTCCTTACCTTGCTCTGAATGATGGCATCATGTCTGCCTGGTCTGTATTCCAGGTTTCTTCCATTCTGATTTATTCTGCACACTGATGCCCAACAGTTACTTTGAAAATATGCTTTTATCATGTCAGTCCTGACCAAGAACCTATGACAACTCCTGGTTATTTATCTATCAGCTACATTCACCTGCCTTGTTCAGGGGAAAATTCATACCATTCTTGGATACTCCCTTATGAGTTCTGTTGAATAATTTAGGTTATTGCTATATGGACCCTATATGCACTTACGTTTTTATAAGTGGGTATTTCTATACAAAGACAGAGAGACACAATGCGGAGTACTAGAACACAAGAACTGGAAGGGGCTTTAAAGTACATCAAAACCAATTGTCCACATTCATAAATAAAAAAAAATTGGCCTACAGAGTTTAATGAATTACCCATGGTCATGGAGTCAATTCAGTGACAGAACTAGGACTAGAAACTAAGTTTCGTTATTCTCGTTTAGTGACTTTTAGATAGAGAATAATAAAAGTCATTTTTACAATTTAAAAAATAGAAACAGCTAGGAAGGCAGTTTAATTTCAATCTGTTGTTATGTATAAAAGATTGTTAAAATCATGCCACATAGAAGGCTTGAGGGTTCTTTTAACATGAATAATATGTACTTCTTATAAATCGATCAAATGTGTCATTAGAATTTCCATCAAAATTTGCACATCAGCAAATGACCTAGTTTATTTATACTTTGCTTATTTCCTTGCTAATCTATATTGTTTTATTTAATCTGCTTTGCTACAATAAAAGCACAGTATTTTTTATCCTAGCATATTGCAGATATTCACTAAGTTTCTTAATAATATCAATAAAAAATTCAATTTTCCTAGCAAATTCATATAAAAGATTTCTTTTGACTATAGTTAGGGATTTGAAGAACTACCCTTATAAAATAAAAAAAAATAGGAACTACTTCAAAATGCCTCTATTTAAATAGTAAACAACACGAACTATTGTGGAAGAATATGGGCTGTCATCCATTTAATATGATATGATTATTGCTATTTATATTCAAGAATCCCACTGTATTTGCCAAATGAAAACTTGACGGTAGTCACTGGTTTAGAAATGAGAGTTACCAAATATATTTATTATTTGTGGAAGAAGGGTAGGACAGAAGAGGTAAACGTGGAAATAGCCATGAATGGACCTAACTTTGATAGAAGCTCATTGATTTCCAAGGGCTGATTAACAAAGCACGTGTTTGCCTAACAAAATAATTGACAGAAAAGGTATTTATTAAATCACAAGGTGATTCAACTGTTTATAAAATACAAGGTTTAAACAAAACGGTAGTTCATCAGCAGCAATGAGAGCTCAGCTATGTTTTCTTTCCGTGTGCGCACGTGTGTAACCAAACAGGTCCACTGTTCACTTAACACTCAACCAATGTTTATTAAGCACCTGCTTTGTGCTAGAAGCCCTCTACTACCCAAAATAAGTAACCCTGTTATTCTGTTACAGAATACTCGACTATTCTGGACTACTGTAGAATAAAAATTAATAATAATTTATACCTGATATAAGGTGTTATAACAAAAACAATAAATTGAGTGATAAGAGGAGACAGATGAAACAGCACCCTAAATTTCTCATTTCATGTAGTATATTACTTCATTAATGACAATAATTAACCAGTCTTGAATGTTTTTCAGAAAAATAACAGTGATCATTACTAAAAGAATAAACTATACTTTAAAACTTCAAATTGCTAGATTGATAAAAGCTAAAAAGGTAATCATATATGAAAAGAGAGAGAAAGAAAGTGAGAATAGACCAAGCAAGCATAAAAACATGGAAAATATAAAAAAGATTTCTGAGATAGGACTAGATATATTTTTTACAAAAGGAATATTAGTTAATTTTATTAACATTAAAATAATAACCATAATAATTATAAAAAATAAAAAAACATAATTTAACCATAGGATAGCAGTTTAAGGACACTAGTTTTGGTATCAAAAACAGGATTCAAATATTATTCTGCCATTAACTTGTTATAATCTCTTTCCTATTGGTGTATTTAGTCTATTTACCTCAACTTTCTGCTCTAAAAAATGGAAATAAGAATAACTGAATGTAGAAAGTATTGGGAAAAGGCCGGGCGCGGTGGCTCACGCCTGTAATCCCAGCACTTTGGGAGGCCGAGGCGGGCGGATCACAAGGTCAGGAGATCGAGACCACGGTGAAACCCCGTCTCTACTAAAAATACAAAAAATTAGCCGGGCGCGGTTGTGGGCGCCTGTAGTCCCAGCTACTCGGGAGGCTGAGGCAGGAGAATGGCGTGAACCCGGGAGGCGGAGCTTGCAGTGAGCCGAGATCGCGCCACTGCACTCCAGCCTGGGCGACAGAGCGAGACTCCGTCTCAAAAAAAAAAAAAAAAAAAAAAGAAAGTATTGGGAAAAAATAGTATGCAATGCTTAGTGACCAGCACAACTAAACATTCAATAACTGTAATTTGTACTATTATGTGTTTTAAATGATGTATCTAACTATGTACCCATACAAATTAAAAAAATAGAAAAATGGTGCTGATTGTCTCAATGCAGAGTTGCCACAAGCCTTCAATTCGTGAAAAAACTCAGTATCTGTGAAGTGCAATAAAGCAAAGCACAATAAAAATAATATAAAAAACATAATAAAGAGAGATAAGAATCAAAGGAGTATTGTCCAAGATATATTGTTACCTTAAAAATTCCATGAAATATAAAATGTGAAAATCATAGAAACACAGTCAGACTTAAAAAGAAGATGATTATTTACAGAAAGCTACTAAAAGCGGCCCATGGTGCTGAAGCCATAGGCCTGCTGAAATCTGGATCCAGAATCACATCGAGATACCTAGAATTCTAGCTCTTTAGAGTAATGAGGTCAAAAAGGCTCCATTTGAAATGGTGGACCTGAACCTGGCTTACTACTTTATCACAAGGCTGCAAAAATTTGGCCAACTGCTGCCTGGGGAAACAGCTTATATAGGGCTGTAGGACCTGTGAGGTGGAAGAATAAAGATACAGCATTATGATAAAATATTCATATAAGAATGAAGCTGAAAGCTACCATTGTAAGATCTGGATTGTGACTGAGAAGATCCAGATAAAGGCAACTATAAAAGCACTAGTTAGGTACATGTGAACAAAACGAAACAAACAAAATAAAACCTGTAAAACAAAATTCTAAAACATAAACAAGTAACCTAATGGTAAGAAAATCAATCAATAATTGTAACATTCACTCCAGATAAATCTGATTTTATAAAATTATCTGACAATGACCTCAACATGAATATGCTTGAGATGCTTAGTGATAAAGTACTCATACCTAAAAAGACATGATTAAAGACAGATAGAAATAAAATGAGAATAGGTGAATAAGAGTAAAAATTAATCAGAAATCTTAAAAAATTAAAAATATTCATTAATATAAAAGTACAATAAATGAAATAAGGCAATTTCAAGGACAGAATTAAGTGAAATGGAAGGTAATGTTAAGGAATTCACTCAGAAAAAAATTGTAGTGAGAAGAATTAATTTTCTGAAAATGAAATAGCAATTGAGATACTAATCAGTAAGTTGATTAGGAAATACCAATGTATATCTTATACAAATTCCAGAAAAAGAAAATGGAGGTAATGACAAAGAAACAATAAAGAAAAGGATAATAGCTGAGAATTTTCCAAAATTGGAGTCCTGAGATTAATAAGTACATCCTGAGTTCATGACTAAAAATTCAAAATAAATCCACATCCAGACACATTTCAGAGAAACTACAAGACATTAAGGATATAGAATAAATTTCAAAAACTACCAGGAGAAAAAGCAGATTACTTATAATGAGATAAAAACAGATTGATAGATTTCTCTTAATTAAGAATAGTTGACAGAACAATAGTCTAAGATATAATGGAGTAATGTCTTTAAAATACTCAACAAAAATACCCAGATAAATTGCTATTTAAGATAAAAAACAAAATAAAGACATTTTTAGATATATAAAATGGATGTATTACCCAAGATTCTCACTAAATAATTACTAAAAAAATGTAATAAGAAAAGTGAACCCAGAAAGGAAGCCACAGGATCTAAGAATAATGGTAGGCATAGTAATATCCAAAAAATATTAGTAAATAAAATTAAGCATTGATTATAGAAAATAGTGATCACCACTTTTGAATATGGTTAAAAACAAATAGGTAAAACTAAAACTTCATTACACAATTATAGTAACAAGATTGATACCTAATAGGTAATTAAAAGATGCTATGCTAACCACCTTTTTTATACTAAGAAGAAGGTCAGAAATACTAAAAGGTCGATTTCATATTTTCTTAGAAAAATATATAGTTCAGTATACACAAAAGAATTTTAGAATTAGTGCTAAAGAAACAGATAAACCACCTACAGATTTCAAGCCAGAAGTAAAATCCATGTACCAGATAAAATCACAAAATAAACTAAAAAAATTTTTCAATTAAAACCATATAAACACATCATTTTATTTTAATGCATTTAAATTCAGAAATAATAAAAATAGAGCAAATATGTTTACAAAGTAAAAACATACCCTTCTAAATATCTCAAGGGTTAAAAATAAAACAGATATTATGAAATATTTAAAATTGAACAAAACGACATATCAAAACATGGTATGCAGCTAATGAGAAACCAGGAGAAAAATTTAGAGTCTGAAATTCATTTTTAAAGATAATAAAAATTATTGAAAGTAAAAGGGTAATAATTCAATTCAAGAATCTAGAAAAAGAAAAATGGCCTAAAAATATAAAAAAAATGGAAGGAAATAATGCTAATGCTGATAAAAGCAGAAAGTAATGACTTAGGCTACAAATAAATAATAAAGTAGATAAGCAGAATCAAAATCCAGTTTTTGTACAAATGTAAATGAAACAGAAAAATGTCTAGGGTCTAATAAAAGAAAAGACAGAAGTGTCAAATAAATAATATTATGAATAAGAGGAGAACATAACTAAGGACAAAAAATTAAAAATCATAAGAATATATAAATAACTTTATACAAATAAATTGAAGAATAAACTGTGAACTGTACTTAAAAAATAACTTCCCAAAATTGACTAGAGAAGAATCAGAAATTTCCTCTATGATTATTGGTTTACTTAGATATTCTGATATTCAAGTCTGCCTACCTTACAACCTACTGATGAAAATTACCAAGTTCAGATGATTTTAGATGCAAGTTTAACCAAACACTCAGAATAAATAATCCCAATAATATGAAAACTGTTTAAGATATAGAAAAAATGAAATGTTACTCAACTTATTTTGTGAGGCTAGTATCACTGTCACAGCAAAACTCTACAGTAACAATTAAAAAAATAAGAATTAAAGATTGACCTCCCCATGTAAGCATACTACATATCAGTAAATTAAATAGTAGATTAAAAACTACACCAAGAGCAAGAATATTTTTTCCAAGAATATAAGAAATGTTTAATATCAGGAAATATATTAATATCATATAAAATATTAACATAGTGGAAAATTTTATCATAGTATTGATGCAGAAAATGCATTACATAAAATTTAACTAGTATTTCTGATTAAAAACACTTAGAAAACTATAAATAGCTTAGGAATATATTAAGAACTTCCTTAATACAATAATTTCAATTTCTCAAAATCCCAAGCAAATGTTATGTTTCTAAAACATTTCCATTAAAATAAGAAATAGAATAGATATTTTTAATATGACTATCCTATGACCATATATACAGAGGTTTAGTAATGCAATATGACAGGAAAAAATTGAACATTTAAGAATTAGAGTTTAAGAGAATGCCTGTCATTATTTACTGCTGACATACATGTTGATGTAGAAAACTTGAGAATTTACCAGTTTAGTAATTCAAAGTACTAAGAGAGCTAAGCAAAGTTGCTGAATATATACCAATAATAACCAATAAACAATGAAATGGAAAACAGATATGAATATAATAGTGTAAGAATCTAAGTTATATGAGGAAAAAATTTACAAAATAGGTTCAAGAAATTTATGATGGAAACTTTAAAACATTATTAAATGATATGAAGATGATCACAAATAGAGGGATATAGTATGTCACTGGGCAGCAAGACACATTATAAAAATGTCAATTCTCCCCAGATTATTTTCTAATGTTAATGTAATTACAAATAAAATTCAGCAAGACTTTTGCTAAACTTAACCAACTAGCCCTAAAATTCATATTGAATAGCAAAAGACCAACAGAGCTAAAAGAATTTTAAAGAGGAACAAGGTAGAGAGACTTATCTTACCAATAGAAAGAATATTATAAAGCTATGGTAATTAAGGGTTATGGTGTTAGTACAAGGATAGAAAAATAGTGCATTGGATCAAATAAAGATCATATAAACAGATTTGATATAGGCAAAAGATGGCATTACAAATTAGTCAATAAAGAATGACTAATTTTTTAAATAATGCTGGGATAATTGGGTTATCCATATGGAAAAAGAATAAAATAGGGTGCATATAAGGTACCATAACCAAAAATAATTCCAGAAGGATTAGAGATCTAAATGTAAAAGGGAAACTTTTAAAACTGTTAGAAGAAAATACACAAAAGGTAAATGACCTTGGCATGTGAAAGGATTTCTTAAATGACATAAAAGCACAAATTATAAAGGAAAATATCAATAAGCCTAACTGAGTTAATATTAAAAGCTTTATAAAAACAAATACTACAGAAGCCACAGTTAAAAGGGAACCTACAAATTGGGAAAAAAATCTTTGTAATCTCTGTGGCCCAAAATATGAAATCCAGAATATTACAACAACAGCAACAACTAATACCAAAAACCAAATCAAGTCAAACAAAACAAAACTCTTCCAAAATAATAACAGCACAATAACAACACAACAAATAACCCAATAGAAAGATGGACAAAAGATACAAATTAGGCAACACAGAAGAGAAAATCCCAATGGCTTGCAAGTAAAAAAAAAAAAAAAAAAAAAAGAAATATTATTTAATTTCGATCAGACTGACAAAAATTTTAAAAAGTCCGACCATCAAAAATGTTGTGAAGCATGTGGAGAAGCGCTCATAGATTGTTACTGAGAATATAAACTGGTACAAACACATTGGAGAGAGATTTTACAATACCTAGTAAAGTTCAAAATGCATATTTCTTAAAGTTTAGCAATTCTACTTCTATGTATATACATCTATAAAAATGTTAACTGTGGTCTTGTTTGTGATTGGGAAACATTAAAATAATGTCCAACAATGAGAGAATTGATAAATAAATTTTAGTAATACATACAGAAGAATACATTTCATATAAACCAAAATATATGGCTTATGTAAAACTAATTCATGATGACAGAGGTGACAGTGGTTTTGCTTGTTTTTTACCTTTGTTAAAACTTTGGAAAATTTCACCTTCAAGGGGCACATACAAAGGACTCTTCTTAGGTATTATAAATATTCTGTATCTTGGGTTGGGTGTTGTCACATGTATACTCATGAAGGTAAACACTTAATTTGTCTAGTTTACTGTATGTAACCTATAATAAAATAATAAAAAATAGGTTCAGAAACAAATGTTCCAAATTATTAAACTTTGTTTAACCTGGGTTCTGGATTCTTGTACTTCATATTATCCTTTATACTTTTATGTGATTTAATTTTTTTTTTTTTTTTTTTTGAGACAGAGTCTCACTCTGTCCACCAGGCTGGAGTGCAGTGGTGCCATCTCAGCCCACTACAGCCTCAGCCTCCTGAGTACAAGCGATTCTCCTGCCTCAGCCTCCTGAGTAGATTACAGGCACGTGCAATCATGTGTGGCTAATTTTTTGTATTTTTAGCAGAGACAGGGTTTCGCCATGTTGGCCAGGCTGGTCTCGAACTCCTAACCTCAAGTGATCCTCCCACCTTGGCCTCCTAAAGTGCCAGGATTATAGGCGTGAGGCACCATGCCCAGCCTGTGTTTTAAATATTTTACATTAGAAAGTATATAAGGCAAACACCACAGATCTTCCTAACTAGAATTAATCGAGGTAAAGGAAAGCACTAGTGTCATCTTCTCTTCATTATCTCTGATAATAGAGCCCAATATTAATAAGCACTTCACAGCCAAACATGCCTACAAAGTGATCATTTTGTTGAACCAAAAGCAAAAGTTTTCATTCATTTCTTGACTGACTGTAGAATCTCAGGTTTCCTTAAGTGAGTGACCAGAGGGATATATTGTTGATACAGACAGATGCTGCCAATGCACAAAAATCATCCATTTAGGATTTTCAGTTGAGGAAGGGAGGCATGCATTGCTAAAGGCTTTACTTACATGAATTAACAGAACCAACAGGTGACTTTGTATCAATACTGCTATTGGCTGGCGGGTTTCACCTCTGGTTTCAGAAAAGAAAGAGACGATAGATACCTTTTCAATGCTGCATTTCAAGTCAACCGTATGAAAAGCAAGATTTTATTCCAGTCACTTTTCTTTCTCTCACAATGTGGGAGAAAAGTGCCAGCCACTGCTACTCTCGCCTCTAACCACGGTACAGATGTTTGAAAAATACGAAAACAGAGAAATGAAACAAAAAGGAAACCCTCAAAAATTAAGTTTTGCATAAATGAAAAATCAGTATTTATGTATTATAACTGCAAAAAGATCAATGGACTTTTTTCTCCTGTGTTAAACAAAAATAAACACAGACATTGATTTTTTGACTTAGTGTTTTGTTGAAACCAGCAATTACAAGGACCAACTCAAACATGGCTAAAAGTGGGAATAAAACTAAGATTTCTTTTAATCTGATAAAAGACTTTTTTTTTTAATCTCCAAGAACGTTACAGTATGACCTACTTAAGTGAATACTTATTAAAGAAACAGATTCATTTTAAAAACATGTTTTTAGGTAAATAGGAATGGTGCAAGTGTTTCTTTGAAATCTTACAAAAGATAAAAATTAATTGAACTAAATAAGGTTCCTTACCCTAAGCAAATAAGAAATGGCTTAGAAAGAAATGTCTTCAAACTATTGGAATGTATATTCCTTAGTTGGTGTAACCAATGTGAGGTCTCAGTTACTCTAATAGCAAATGTCCTATTAGATTTAAGCACCTCAGTGCAAATTATTAAAATGAGACTGCCTTTGTTTAAAAGAAAGCTTTCAAAAATGTAATGTAATCTCTGAGGGAGTATTGCCTGAAATGAAAGTTTTAGGCCTAGCTCTGCCACAATCCTATTGTGCATCTTCGTTCATCTGATTAAACATCTTTGGGTCTCAACATTCACATACATTCACATTTCTAAAGTGAGTGTGACATAAAGTCATAGCTTGATCATCAAACTCCTTTCTAGCCCTAAAATTCTATGAATCTAATGAGATTAATTTATCATGAGGTGCTTTTCTTCTTTCCTTTGTTAATTTCCTTACATTAAAGAGACTAATAAATGATCAAATAAGCAAATAAATAAATATTAAAAACACATACACACACTGATAGCTATCCCTTCGAATAGGAAGAAAGACCTTTTTTTTTTGTTTGTTTGCCATTATCTATTCCCTAATGTGTATTTAAAAAGGCAGCTCCCACAAAAAGATTTTTATTTTTTTCTAAATCAAAAATAGCATACCATTTGTTTGCCATTTAAGTTCTATTAAGAAAGAAAACACAAAATCATTATGGAAATCCTATTAGGAACTTTAGAAAGAAAAAGCTGATGAAATTCCATTTACAATTCAAATTGTTCATTCACGCATTTTCTTTTGCAGAAACTTTAAATGCTGCCTCAAACAATCTTCACCTCTTTTTCCAGGGACAACATCCCTAACTCTGCAAAAAAACACAAGGGTGTCTTCTCACACCCTTCCCACCTGTCCTCTGAGGTAGTTGTTCCACAAAGCTAAGGTATAGATTACAGCAAGAGATATTTGGGATAGGAGTAAAACATTTCACCCTGGAGACAGTACTGTGTTCAGTTTGCCAAGTCTAAAAGAAAGTTAAGCCTCATCATCACTTTGGCAAGAAATCTGGTTCTCATGGATGGACAATGATTATCATTTTTACACAAAACTTTTGAAAATGAAAGTACCTGATCACCAGCCAGAAAATAAGTCCGAGAATGCAAGTTTTTCACGTCAATATTTAAAGCAGACAAAACACTATCAGTGTACCCTTAACAGACCTGAAGCGTCTAGAAAGAATACAAGGCAGCTGACACCTTGGTGAATAAGAGCAGCTCAGTTTTATGAAAAGGCCAAAGTCTTAGGGCAAACTCTCTATTGTTCCAAGTGCTGATATACCTATGGCATCAACAAAGGCAAAACACTGTGGGGGGCAATAGGCAAGGCTTCTATTACAGGCAAGGCTCCTATTAAAGGCTGAGACCCTCTGGACTGCACACTCAAGGAACCCCAAGGGTGGGTCCCTGAGGGGAGGAAGTTTCCTCAAACAGAATGGCCAGAGGCCGAAGCTACACAGCGTAGGAGTACTCCCTGCTGGCAGCTGAGGTTGGAAATGAACTGGTGATGTCCTAGAGAGGGCTGCCTAAATTTTCTGTGAGGAGGCTAATGGAGATACAGTGCTTTTGAGGGGACAAGAGCATGGGTCTGATTAGGTTTAGATAACTCCAGATATTATGCTGAGTGAGGAGGAGGTTAAGGGAAGCTACCGATGGCAGGAACTCCAACAACTGACAAAAGCTATGTGTAGAGCTGGTATATACAACTTTCACTTAAGTTTCCCATCTAGTGTCATTCCATAAAGCATACACAGCTGTATGTGCACATGTGTGTGGGGTACAGAGCATGCAGGAAGAAATCTATTTCTGTGCAGTTCATTTTACCCCTGCAAGAACAATCTTTGAAACAGTCTAATGTATTCACAACATTTATGTTTCACAAGGAATCCTATCCATAATTCTGATGAACCTGCCTGGTATGCCCCCTGTACCACTACACCTAAGCCCTAGGCAGGTGGTCTTTGTATAGGCCTGGGGCAACCACACGGGTTTCTCCTCAGTGCTCTGCTCTGTTAGGGTTCTTCTGCATAATAAAATGAAGGTCAAAATGGCAGCCTGCTAAAAGCAGCAGTATTTCAGTTGCAGGAATAACTTGCTTGTCATCAACTTGTTAATGCAATAGTCAAACATTTCTCTGATATGTACAGTATCAGCTAACTTCAGCAGATAAAGGGTCTAGAACAGGAAGATGCTGCAGATGCTTTAGCTCAGAGGAAGGCTTAGCAGAGCCAAAACGTCAGCAGGGCCTGTTTGTTCCATACTTTCCATCGGGCTCTGTGAAAGAAACGTTAGATTACTGCAATGACAAGTTTGTGACAAGCAAGTCATTTGTGCAACTGGTGCGCTCCTGTTTTTATCTGTTTACCATTCAGACTTGTGAATGCCATTTCAAGCACTTAGAGGATTTCTGGCTCCCATTAAGGGGAAATGGTTCCTCCATGTTTAGAATTTTCTACCTCAAAGAGAATTACTAAGCAATTATTTGTTCGTGTGGTCAGTGTCACACAAAAGCACTCTTGAGTTGTTTAGTTGGATTCTGAATCATGAAATGAGGTCCTGAAGACTGGATAGCTTGGAGCATCAAAAATTTCCCATCTAGTTTATTGGAATGACTACAAAGCAAGCCTGTGAGAGTCAATAAAATTATGGCCAGCTTGAAATACCTTGCCCTTTTGCTCTGGGATCATATATCAAGGCCATATGCTTCAAGGCACATAAACTCACTTGTAACAAGTAGATCCTGAGAAGCTAAGGCCTGGCGATGTCATACACTGACATGTGATCTAGCATATGATTGTTTTGGTGACAAGGACCACATTAGTTGCTGAGAAGAGAATTTACACTGACTTCTCTCCATACTTTGTGGGTAACTACAGGGTCATTACTAATCCAGAGAACATTTTAACTGTGGTAAAATAAAGTAACATAATATCAAAATAATAACTAGGGTCATCCTCACTAGGCTGACTTTTTAATAGTGAATGGAAACCCTGGTGGAGTGGAGATCAAGAATTCAAGATCCTCTCATTAGATTCTTCACCTGAAGTTGCTGAGTTTCTTCAAGTCATTTTAACCTCTTGGGAGGAAGGTAGAAAATAACAGTACATGTGCCTTTTCCATCTGACACAAATGGTCTCAGGGTCAGTATTACAAAAGATGAAGAGTGCCTTCAGAACTCAAGAACAAGAATGCTACTCTCTAAACATCATTTATTCTTTCTACAGTTTTACATTTTTGCCCATTGTTGGTACTGAATTTATACATAACCCTAGGTATAACTCTTATTTATTTATTTATTTATCTATTTGAGATGGAGTCTCGCTCTGTCGCCCAGGCTGGAGTGCAGTGGCCGGATCTCAGCTCACTGCAAGCTCCGCCTCCCGGGTTTACGCCATTCTCCTGCCTCAGCCTCCCGAGTAGCTGGGACTACAGGCGCCCACCACATGGCCTGGCTAGTTTTTTGTATTTTTTTTTAGTAGAGACGGGGTTTCACCGTGTTAGCCAGGATGGTCTTGATCTCCTGACCTCGTGATCCGCCCATCTCGGCCTCCCAAAGTGCTGGGATTACAGGCTTGAGCCACCGCGCCCGGCCTTATTTATTTATTTTTGAGATGAAATCTCACTCTTGTCGCGCAGGCTGGAGTGCAATGTTGTGATCTAGGCTCACGGCAACCTCCATCTCCCGGGTTCAAGCTATTCTCCTGCCTCAGCCTCCTGAGTAGCTGGGACTACAGGCGGCCACCACCACACCCAGCTAATTTTTGCATTTTTAGTAGAGACGGGGTTTTACCATGTTGGACAGGCTCGTCTTGAACTCCTGACCTCAGGCAATTTGCCCACCTTGGCCTCCCAAAGTGCTGGGATTACAGGTGTGAACCACCGTGCCTGGCCCAACTCTAGGTATAACTCTTAAAGAACGTAACAGAATGAGGCTTTGAAGCAGACACAGATGTACACTATCTGGGGAAGCAAGTCAAAGCCGGAACAGGGGGAATGTCAAGGACTAGACAAAAGTAATGATGTAAAGTGAAGCAGAGCTTAGAAAGGGCTACTAGAGAATGTTACAGAAAGCGATAATAGTACTCATTGAATAAAAATTGTATTGTGAATGATCCTTTGCCAGACACTATATGTATTATACAATTTACATGTGTAATTTAATCATTACAACAATTCTATGGTATATGCATGCTCAATATTTTTTCAGATGTGAGAACTAAAATGTAGGGATTTAAGTACTTGACACCATAAACATGTAAGCTGCAGAGATTTGAAACTAGTTTTCCCATATTCCAAAGCCCATATACTCTTAACCACAAAAGAACGAAAGTCATTTCCACTGCCTTCAGAAGTCTTCTCTCTCTTGCTTACTGGAAAACATTTCAGTCTGTAAATGTAGGAATTCATTAATTTCATACAAAGGGGCCAGTGAGAAGATTCAAGTTTTATCTGTGTTGCCATCCTTATTAGGCCTCTGAGAAAGCTGAGTTTCATCAAGATGTCATTCCTTTCTCCAAGCCTGACCTATTCCTACTTTAATGCACTAGGGAAGAGGTAAGTGATTCTAACCTAATCACGTATCTCTGTGCTATGAATGGAGGGTGTTTGGCGGCATCTCCTTGTGTCCATGCCAATTCCTTTCTCTCTCTTCATGTGTATAGCCTTTAGTTCATCCTACTCTTTGCTCCCATATTACTTCCAGGGGGCCTTCTTTTGTCACTTGTCTGCTATTCTTTTTTAGGTGGGGGAAGGGGCGGACAGCTTTCTTACCATGACAAGGATCACTGAAACAGTCTCAACTTCAAACTTTGCACAGAATGTATCCTTTGTTCGGTCTTCTGCTTTGTTTCTCTTTAATGATAGCTTTGCCATGAGTCCCATTTGTATGTAACTCAGAGCTATGCAAATCAAGCTGGTAAGCAAGCATTTGCAGTTACTCAATCTTAAAATGAATATGTGTCCAACCAGTGGAAACCTGAGTGAGTAATGTCTCCTGAACATTATGTGTGGAATGGCCGCTTTCCTTGATGGGTGGCAAAGAATAAACTCAGTGAGATCTGCATTATATTCCCAGGTCGCTTTTTAGTGTGTGTTCAGAGTGTGTCACAAGACTGGTTTTAGCTTATGTAAAATTTTTTCTTATAGTAGTTCCACATTTTTTTTTAACTTCTTGGGGTCTCCAAAACACAGAATTCTTAATAGCTACTGAAAAATCCCCATGCCTGAAGAATCCTAAGATCCCAGAGCAAGAATATGGTAAAGAACATTAAATAACCCATGGTCTGGGTCTTAATCTGGTGCTCACAGTGATCATTCAGTCTCTGCTGCATACCACCAGGGCACGGAACTCTCCACTGTAAGACACTTTAGTCTGATCTGTTCTTCATTATGTTGAATCTTAATCTGTATTAGTCCATTCTCATCCTGCTATGAAGAAATATAATCTGTATTAGTCCGTTCTCATGCTGCTATGAAGAAATATCCAAGACTGGGTAATTTATAAAGAAAAGAAGTTTATATGACTCAGTTTCACATGGCTGGGGAAGCCTCAGGAAACTTACAATGGTGGCGTAAGGTACCTCTTCACAGGGCAACAGGAGAGAGAATGAGTGCTGAGCAAAGGGGGAAAAGCCCCTTATAAAACCGTCAGATCTCATGAGAACTCACTCACTATCATGAGAAAATCATGGGAGTAATTGCTTCCATGATTCACTTACTTCTCACCAGGTCCCTCCCACGACACATGAAGATTATGGGAACTACAATTTAAGGTGAGATTTGGGTGAGGACACAACCAAACCATATCATAATCTATCTTTCTAAAATCCCCCCTAGGGCATCTAGTTATTTCTCACCCTAACTTTCAGTTCACAGCTTCAGAAAATTATTAGTTTAATGGCTCATTTAATGACAACCCTTTTGTGTATCACACACCAACAACTGGGTTTAGATTGTCCTACCTTGTCCCTTTCTCCTCACCCAACATGATTTAAGTTCCCACTCCACCCCTCTGACAAGCCAGGGAGAAATAAAAGCTAGTCACACCCATTTCTCATTTCCATTTGGATGTAGGTAATACATATGGCAAAGCATTCTTAATCTCTTTGATATTCTGTCCTATTCTGTGGAAAAATCTTCCCGGACAACCTCAGGTATCTTTGATTGATATGGCTATTTATAGATTGACCATTTAATTTATTGTCTAAACAGGGACATTTGTGACAGTGAAAGGGCCTTATAAATAATTATACCAAGACTACAGGCTTAAACCGAAACTGTCCCAGGCAAACTTACATAACACCTTGCATATACTTTTACTTCAATACCCATCTTTTTGCATAAAAATTTTCATGTCTGTTTTTCCCACCAACCTGTGAGTACTCTTTAGCAATAGCAATTTTACCTATATAGCTTCAGTTCCTAGAAAAGTACTTACAAGTATAAAGACCTGGGGGTAAATATGTACTGATGCACATGCATATGCATATATGCATGTGTATGTGTTAGAATTGATGGTGTATTTTTCAATAATTACATTCTGTGGATCTCTCCTCTTATTTCATGGCAAATACCACCAACACATGTTAACTTCTTATTTCTGGAGATGAATCAAAAATGTTTCATTTAATGCCATAGGAAGAAAATGGTTTCAGTATATTGGTAATGGGTTTGCTTTTAATATTGACAGCAACAAACAGAAAGTGAAATGTGACAAATTTTTCACTAAAAGTCTACTGCACATTTTTTTTAACAAATCACTGAACAATAAGCTCTAATCCCTTTCTTCACAAGTATTATAAATTGTTTCAGGCCGTGCACGGCGGCTCATGCTTGTAATCCCAGCATTTTGGAAGGCCGAGGCAGGCGGATTTTGAGACCAAGAATGGCCAACATGGTGAAACCCCGTCTCTATTAAAAATACAAAAATTAGCTGGGCGTGATGGTGGGTACCTGTAATCCCAGCAGGAGGCTGAGGCACGTGAATCGCTTGAACTTGGGAGGTGGAGGTTGCAGTGAATCCGAGATGGTGCCACTGCACTCCAGCCTACAGCTTGGGCGACAGATTGAGACTCCATCTCAAAAAATAAAAAAAAATAAAAAAAAAAAAATGTCAGCAGCTGTACCCACAATTTCAAGTTTGTAGTACATCAATTATTATAGGAAATGATGGTAACTTAAGGGTGCTCCTTTAATCTCCACTAAAATATTGATGGCATTTCTACTGCTTTCACCCTGGTCAAGCACATTTGGAAGTCCTGGTAACTTCTGGCAGTTTTTTGCTTCTGAGTAACAGTGGTTTTAAAAAAAAAGAAAGGTAAGGAGAAAGCGCCTGGAAAATGTGAACCACTTAGAGAAGTCATTTCTTCCCTTCTCACTGACACATGCAGACCGCTCCAGAAAGATGTGACTCTACACTGGTTAAAGAGCTTCATAGAGGATAATCTCACAACTTCCCTTTCAGTGTTTAGCACACACTATTAAGAACCTACCTCATTATCAAACCTTAAGATTTTCTGTTGCAGCATATTTTGTCATTATCAGACCTCAGTGAAGAAAAGAGAGAAAGCCTTGTTTCCCACTTCTCCTTACTTGCTTAACAGCTACTATTAGCTCTCTACTTTAACATTCCTTTTTCCAAGATAAAAAAGTCAATGTTTTTGACTCTTCCTTGAGAATTTTTTTTTTAAATGTTAAATATAAATTTGTTTGGAGGGGTTTGATAATTCTGTCTCTCTAAGATGTTTGTATTCAGTTTTATCTGAAATCAGAACAAGCATGATTAAGTATCTAATCTATGCTCATAAGAAATAAAAGAAATATCTGTATTCTGCATGCTTCTTATACATTCCACTATTATAGCTATTTAAAATTTCAGTTTGACATTTCGCACTCTTGATTAACTTTCTATAATCTACTTCTAGATGCTATTTTTCCCACAGAGGAAGTCATTCTTTATTTTCAGTCCATCAATGACATTTACCAAACCCATCATGGATAATGAAAAATATAAAACTTACAAGATTCAAAAGAAACAAAGTTACATGTCTGTTATTTCAGAGTCTTAAATATGTGGAAAAAAGAAGACAATCTCACACAAAAGAAGAAACATGGATAAGCATGCTCAGGTGTTTGGTGCTAGCTCACCAGCTATTAGTACAGGCAAACTAATACAGCTATATGGAATTCACTATACAAGTGATAAAGAAGCAGTGGATGAAATGCCACTTTTGAGGTCTGTTTTCTCTCCTGAAGAAAACTAACAATAACTTTTATTTAACAACATTTTGTTTATTCCCAGTTTTACTGAGTGTTCATTTCAGTCCTCCCTCTGAAGTGGTTATACTTATCTCTCAAATTGTTGTTATTTGGACATTGTACATAAAAGCATTGCACTTTGAAAGCATGCATTCCTTGTCCTCAACATCTAAAATAATGATTTGCAACCATTTAGAAGTTCTGGTATCCTGTTGTTAATGTGATTTTTGCATCACTCTTCCCTGCCTATTCCTTAAAACATAATTTTAAATGAAAATTAATTTCATTATGAGACTTTGAAATGTCTCTAACAATAATTTAGAATACACTGAATTTGCCAATATTGGAAAACATGTATCTAGTCTAGATTATCAAGCCAGAATCCAGGACTGACCTCAATAGCATGTCACTTCTATATCTCTCAATACTGAGTCTCATCCCCTACTAATCATTTCCTGAGAATTCTGAAGTGCTTGCCCCAAAATAAATAGGTTAGAATTTTTTATTTTTTGGTCATTTAAGACAGAATTAAAGGCTCTGCTGGTTACATGAAGTTATATCATAATACTAGCTTTGCCTTAGTTCAGCAAAACTTTCACTGGGCTAAGAAAGAAGACAATATATTATCAAGGCATTGTGTCCTGGTATCATCAAACAATGGGCAAATCAATTTTACCAGGTCTCTCCTAGGATATTTCATTGAATAAAAGTTAGAGTTTCATGTCTATAATTTGCAGGACAGAATTATTAAAAATGGTTGTATTTAAGTGCATTTTCCCAAATAGTGAGTTTCCTTTTGGCAGAAAAGAGACAATGAAGGTAAATGTGAGAGTATCATCAACCACAAACTAGTAAGCTGAACTCAAGTATGATAGCAACCTTCCTGTGTGATCCGCCATAGAGCACCATTTGTGCAAGAGTCTGAATTTCTATACTTACTTATTTTTAAACATAACAATGTTTTTAATAAGTGGCTTATCTATTAAGTTTATAGAGAACCTTCCACTAAAGAGATTACTTATTCTAATCTATTCTTTTGTCCAATCTTGTCTCCATTTTTGCCCAGTGTTTTGTTTTTATAATATTTTATTCTATAAAAATCTATATTATACATTTTCTACCTGCCTTATCTATTCTTATACATTCACAATCTATTCTACTCTTAGTATACAATTTGAACAGATTCACATACATAAATCAACATTCATTACTTCTGGGCATATAAATGGTTGCTGGGTCCATGACTGCTGGTTAAATAGGTAGCTTCCAGGCCACTATGACATAAGCAAAAACTGAAAAGTGTTATGTTTTATAATTATTGAGGAAAAGAGGATTTTCATTATGGAGACATATACAACTATCTCAAAGGCTTATTTTTCCAAAAGGAACAATGGCAATGTCCCCATTCTGGGATATGTGCATTGAAAATTCAGTATCAACCTCTTCCAAAAAGGTAGATATTTTGAGGTATTAAAAAGCATTCTTTTATTAGTGATAACACCTCGTACTTGGGGTCCTTTTGAGTTGAAAGTTGGCAAGTAGATTTTTCAGTAAGGCAGGGGTGGGAATCACTATAAATTCATAAACTAAAAAGAAGAATGACAATTTGTTGGCCCCAAAATAGGGGATGGGGGAGATTTCTTTTGTCTTTTTTTTTTTTTTGAGATGGAGTTTCGCTCTTGTTGCCAAGGCTGGAGTGCAATGGCGTGATCTTGGCTCACCGCAATCTCTGCCTCCCGGGTTTAAGCGATTCTCCTGCCTCAGCCTCTTGGGTAGCTGGGATTACAGGCCTGCGCCACCATGCACGGCTAATTTTGTATTTTTAGTAGAGACAGGATTTATCCATGTTGGTCTGGCTGGTCTCGATCTCTCTACCTCAGGCGATCCACCCACCTTGGCCTCCCAAAGTGCTGGGATTACGGGCATGAGCCACTGCACCTGGCCTAGGAGATTTTGGAATAAAGGTGTCCCTGTGACTAAAAACATAGAACTGGTCATAGATAGTCTGTTTACCTCTAGTATCTTTTGGAGCAAGGGTGTGGGTCTCTGTTGAGTGGTGCCTATCATTAGGCATCACAGCAACATCAATAAAACTCATCTCCATAATATAGTAGATTTTACATCATGTTAAGGTAGACCTTTTAAACAACTCCTTCAAGTGTTCTGTTGATTTCCAGCCAGACAGTCAGACAGCTATTTCTTTTTTAGCAGGAGTAGTCAAGGCTAAAGTCAATACATGTGCCTTCCTTGCTGAGGTAGAATCAGGCATATTCCATCAACACATATGTCCCACTGTTCTCATTTCTCTCACTTTACTCTGTGATCAGTAGACAAAGTATATACTAAAGAAGAAAGAGCTGAGGAAGTTGCTAGGATTTCTAAAGAAGAAGAATCCAAATCTTGCCTACTTTAGGAAAAAACATTCTAGTATTAATTGAAAAGAGATGGTTAAATTGCAACCCATAAATCAAAATGTAGTTCCAAAGTGTGTCTATAGTGATCTACAAGCAAATACAATTTCTCATATTCTTTTTTTTTTTTTTTTTTTTTTTGAGACAGAGTCTTGCTCTGTCACCAGGCTGGAGTGCAGTGGTGCGATCTCAGCTCACTGCAACCTCCACCGCCTGGGTTCAAGGGATGCCTCTGCCTCAGTCTCCCAAGTGGCTGGGATTACAGGCACATGTCACTACACCCGGCTAATTTTTTGTATTTTAGTAGAGACAGGGTTTCACCATGTTGGCCAATATAGTCTCGATCTCCTGACCTTGTAATCCGCCTGCCTCGGTCTCCCAATATATTCTTAAAATATATTCTGCAGGCTAATTCTATGTTCTCATCTCATTCCTGTTTCTTCCTCTGTTCCAGAAAGGATTAGTGTCTAGCATACAACAAACAGTATATAATAAAGAACAGATAATACATACTCATAAAATTCTGAATCCACAGCAAAAAGAGGGTAAGGTCTTAGTCTAGCAGGTAAGTCTTATCGACAGTAATAAAGGCATATTTCTAAGCCATCCATGGAAAATACCAAAAATGTTTTCCATTATATCTTGAGGTGAAGTTTTGGTGGTATAAAAAATTATGGTTAATGCTGTGTATGTTATGTTTTATTTGGCTTCATTCTGGGACCACAAAAACAGATCTAACTATAGATAGGGGTAGGAGAGCATTTGTGTTTCTTCATTAGAAGCTGTGCATGTTAGTCTAATGTATAAGAATTAGGAAAACAATACCAAATCCCTTGATGCAGGCCATGTCATAAATCCATTTATAGTTATATAATATTTTCCTTTTTCTTATTATTTCAACCTTCATGCTTCTTTCTTCATTTAAAAAACTTTGGGGTCAGCCCTCATATTACCAGATGATTTCTGGTAGTTGAAGCCCTTGGAAAATTCATTTGTCCATCCATGTTGCCTAGTTTAGTACAACACTCCAAGGGGAACATCCTTCTACCAAAGGCAATGACTAACTGGATTTAAAAAATAACTTCTATAAATATGACATAATATCTGGGGGCCACATTTATAGCTGGTCAAATGCACTGCTAGCGCTACAAAAGGCTCATGATTATGAGGCAATAACATGTACCTTTCTCTTTCTGACGAGAAACTATAGGTCCTGAGTTGTATTAAGACTGCACCAATACTGTTCGTTAAACATTTCTTTTCTGAGTCTCAACAAGTCACCTTAAAATCTATGGTATATAGCAGATCTTGAGCACCTACATGAAAAGCAAGTGCTCAAATGTTAGAGATCTGAATTGAAATCAAGATTGAGATGCATCCAACTTAGGAGTTACTGCTGGTTCAATGAGTCCAAGGAAGAGGCCATTTAATGATTCCTCCAAGGAGCATTAAGAGCTCCAGGGTATTCCCTTGGATATCTGGAAACCTGGGTTACTTGATCTGAGCACGACTAAAAACTGGGCAAAGTCTTGCATATTTATCCTAGGTTGGACACAGATCTCTAAGATAAGACTGGTATTTGGTAAGCTCTCATCTTTCCCATTCCTTTCTTTAGAGTTCAGATTCCTGACGTATTCTTGTCACAAGATATGGTCAAGGTTACACATGGGTTAAGAGCTCACAGTAGTTCAATAACAAACATGTTGCTGTAATACTGGTCTCCCCTGTAGACCTTGAAAGTCCAATATGCTATCTTCTAGGGCAGTTCATGGGAAAGTTGACATAATAATGCTTCAATTATTCAATTTATAAATGGGACATTTAACTGATAGAGTAGGGAAGACAACTGAGGAACGCTTGAAAATGTAAATAGTTTTTGTTTCAGAGAACAACCTTATCTCCCCAACACAGTATATTTCTTCTTTATGTAGCCACATTTCTCTAACGCTAGGCTCACACAGAAGCTATGGAGACTTCACCTAGAAGGTCTCAATGGCCTTAGAGCCATATATATTTCTACCATAAAACAGCAACAACAATTTTGGCCTAAATATAACCTAAGCAAAAATACAAACAAAATCAAACAGACGAAAACTACCTAGAATATAATTTTAAAAAGTACTGCCTATAAGACATTACCATGTATGGTATAAAACCCACCAAACTTAGATTGCACAATGATGCCATTTTCTTCAATTTTTATAATACTGCTTTTTGAAGATTCTTATTTTTATATGTAATGGGAAACATGACATCATATAAATGAGGCAGGAAAACAGAAAGGTGTAGAAGGCAAATGCAAGGTGCCTATATATTGTCTGCCCAGTGTTGCCAGTTGTGAAAGGATTTGACATGCTAATATCCATTCATTCAGAGACATTACGGAGACACTAAGAGCATGATGGCTGGCAGGCTCTGCATTTAAGTGCGGTTATCGAGGCCCCCAAATATTGACAGAGTGCCAGATTGTAAGAAACTATTGATGTACACAGCCGGCCACAGCTCCAGACACCTCTCAGACAGAGTCTTTAAATGTCACAGATAAATGAATTTTCATGAAACTGAGAGAGAGAGAGAAAGGAAGAGCAAGAGGAGAGAAAGAACACAGAATGAGAGGCAGGAAAGAAACAAGAAAGAAGAAAATCACTTCCATAAGACTGACATGAAAGCATGTGGCATCTCATCTCTAAAGCTCAATCATAACTCCTTACACAGGATGTGAGATCAAGCCTGCTGAATGCATTGCATTACCAAAGCACTCAAGCACATTTAATAATTTCATTGCATGGAATTTTAAAAGTTAAAGGAGATACATGTTACAGAATAGCTTCAACAAACTATTTCTGAGCAAAATATAGTTCAAATATAAATATTGCCCAACTCAATCCTAAAGCAAATTCAAAAAAAAATATATATATATATATATAAAGGCCCATAGGAACAGATAAGTATTGAAGCCTCCTAAGCAGTTCTCCATATGCATAGAAGGTGAAAAGTCAAGGTGTCATGAAATCTATTTTTTGCCAAGACACAAATGTGTCCTCTGACATTTTCTTCTCCATAGTCCTACTGAAAGTAGTGACCCCTAGTGGGTTTATTGCACGATATTGAGGGATGCCTTCTTCCTTCACCTCTCTTTTCCTGCCTTTCCACAGAAAACATCTGCCAGGAAAATATACGAGTCAGTTACTTGACACATGATAACAAAAGTGAGCCATGGTTATAACTAGAACGACCAAGTATTCCTTAGAAATCATGTGTAACTCAATATATTTTAAATGTAAAGGAAGCTTTTTTACTTTGAAAGTTTTCCATCTGCTGAGGGCAGCTTCTCTTGACCTTGATACACTGTGCCATTGAAAGCAGTCACACTTTCAAGGTTCGAATATGGCTTGTTTGTGCATTTACTGCTCTATATTAGAGTTGTGCAATCTCCACGTTTTACATAAAGCGATCACGCCAAGGCCCACAAACAAAATTCTTCTTCTAATTCAAAAGCACATGGGTAAGTATTTTGTTTTGGTTTTTAACCTGCAGCAACATGGTTTCACAAAGCCCTAGCTGCCTTTTTACTAGCATCACAAAAAGCCTTGGTGTAAGTTATTTTTCTACATCTGGCTCTCTCTGTTTTGGATACATGGGACATTAGCAAGTATATACTTGGAGAAAAAAGTTCCATAGCTCAAATGTTCAATAGAGGTTTTGTTTTTGCATCAACTTTTCAGTAATTTCTTAGTACTTTTCTTTTTTATGTTAGGAGATAAAATGAAAGGATTTAGATTTCCTGCCATGGGAAAAAATAATTATTTTCTCTGCCTTTAAAGGCTTTTATTTTGAAGACAAAATCAGTTTTAACTCAAATGGAAATTGCAGTAAAATCTCAGACACTGTAATCAGTGACTGCATTAAAACTCTCAAGAAGTAAGCCAACTTCCATGTGAGGCCACATTTCAGCCAGGATCACAAAGAGACATTATCCACTTTGCCTGTGGCCATTCTGTCATTTTAGACTGTAAAATTTTTATCCTGTAAAATTAAGGTTCAAGGAAATCTCTAACTTTCACGTACATACACATAAATACAATGATTTTCCCCTGTAACCATATAATAAGCAAAGAGGTTTTGGCTTACTTTAGATATAAGTGTAGAAGACACTTAATAAAGATTATTAAATTTCCTTCATTATATAAGTAATAGTGTTCAAATATTCAGTGATTAGTTAACACAAACTGTGTTATACACCCTACAGAGAATACTGTAAAGTTGCTAAAAAAAAAAAGTAGACTTAAATGTGCTATATGACAGGATATGACATTATATATGCTAAATCCCTCTTGTATAAAGAAAATTAGTATACATATATACACATATTTATGATAGATAGATAGGCATGTACACAAACATTTTCTTCTGGAAGTATATGTAAGATACTTTTGATGTACTTGGGGAAAATAAGATGGAGAATTTTACTTCTAATTATATATTTTTCTATTCTGTTTGAATTCTTCAAACATACGTTTAAAATATAATGCCAATAGGGATGGATATCTGAGTGGCAAGATTATGAGGAATATTTTTCTCTATATTGTAAAATTTAATATATGATATTTCAAAAAGGAAGCACCTTCAAAATAATTACGTAATAGTAATTCATGTTAGTTACAAGAAACTTGAAAATACTAAAAAAGCATGAAGTATATCAACAAAAAGCCTTGTAATTCTCTGACGCAACAATAACCACTGTTGAATTTTTGCTGGGTTGTATCCAGTTTGCAAAGTCTCTTCTCCTTTGTACATTGTAAGTAAGAAAGATCCTTTACATTCCCTTAAGGAGGGGGACCCCAAACAGCTTTATGTGTCATTTGTTCTGCTATATACCTTCTTAGATACCTTCACCACTACACTGTTTTTAGTTGCCAGGACATTGTTGAAATAGCATGGGCTATATGTGACACTTCCCTAAATTACACAGGTTCTTTATTAATCTGCTGTTGTCCCCTGAAAAACATGATCTCTGTGCTATTTCATAACAGTACATGGCATTTCATGATGGAAGCCATGGAGTTGAAAGCAACAGTGGCCTCATGCTCCGTAATTATTATAGTATACATACTGAAATAGTTTCTGGAGGACTCAGAAATTTCTATGTTCTTCTCTTCTGAATACATAGAGATGCTTCCCTGTAAGGAGCTCTGCCTTAGAACTTCTTTAAAGGCTAATAAAGTTGAAGGAAAAACACAGAAAGGTGATATACTTGGTGTGATATTTTAAGCAATTGACCTAGTAATTATAATACCTTTTAATATTTTCTTTGCTGAGGATCATTTTCTGAAGAAGGGTATGAACCCTCTCTTTCATGCAAAATACCTTGGTATAACTGTTCGTCTTTTAAGTATCTTATTTGCCTTTTGGCAAATTTAAGAATTTTCCTAACTTTGTTGTTGCTGTTATTGAAAAGAAGATAATAATGACAATAATAATTTTATGGCTAACTCTTATTGGTTGCTTTATATAGGTTGGGCAGTTTACTTACATTATTTGTATTTAATTCAAAAAATAGCTCTATTATTATTATTGCTGTTATTCCCATTTTATAGACGAGAAAACCCAGGCATAGAAATGTTGAAAAACTTGCCCAATGTCACAAATCTACTAAGAAGTAGATGAAGAAATCTACATCAGACTCATTCCAAATCTTCCTTAAGATTATTATCTAGATTAGGGTTACACGACTGTACTGAGAGGTCCAAACCATGTCCAGAGCTTTCTTATTTTTCTAATACTATGGGGGGTGAAGGGGACTGGGAGGAGAAAGAGAGTGAGTACACAAGATTCCAAATAAAATGTTATAAAATTTATGTAAGACTTCATTTTCCTCACCTCCAAAATGGACAGCACCCACCACAGAGGTTTATCTTGAGGACTAATTGAGATAATATAAGTGAAAGCATCTAGTACAACTAAAATAAAACACCATTATTTCCTTACAAGTTTCCTTCCTTTGCATAATGGATGTGTTCTGGATAAGGTGATTATGAAAAGGTATGGCTTAACTTCTATTATCAAATCAAAGAGCAATTACATTATAACATCTCAGAGAAGGATTCCCAACAGATTGGGATGAAGACCTAACGTAAGGCACGGGTTCAGGTGGAGGCTGGGTCTACAGGAGATTTACTGGGAGCAGTCTGTGGGTTGGTAACATGTTCTAGATCCTATTCTCTCTCCTCAGGCTCCTTGGTCTGAAAACTCCTGAGTGAACTACAGCAGTTTCCAGAGACGATTTCTTTCTTTTTGTTTTATCTGGTTACAAAGTCTAGTGGAATTTATATGCAATGACAATACTTCACTTGAAGGCCCTATCCCACACATTATGATATATAATAGTTAGAAATTCCTTTAATGTGAGATTCTCAATCAGGTAAATTCATTGTGCTGTATTTACTCTGGATGTTTGGTTACAGGTTTCAGTCATATTATTAATAATACTTGCATTAACTTCATCATATTCATTACATTGAAAGGCTCTGAGTTAGAAAACATGTATTCTACTTTCTTGGAAACCCTACACTTACTAGTGAGACCTATAAATAAAATGAAACTTTAAATAGTGCTAACTTCACCTTCAACTCATAACTAAACCCGACTCTGGGCTTAAAGTACTATTTTCTCCCTCCAGTCTCATCAGATATAAGTATATCATGTTACCAACTGATGCCAAGCTATATACTTACACAATTCACCTCATACTAACAACCTGCTGCATTTTGCTGCTTGCCTTTTCTTGAGGTACTGGGACTTATTCTTAAATTAATGCCTTAGTTTTTTTTTTTCCTAGGGACATCCTTTTACTTATGGAAAATATTCAGAAAGAATGGAATTTTTAAAATAAGCCATCTGCTGCGCAGACCTCAAGAAAAACAGTTATGTTTGAAAATACCAGATTCAACTAATCAGGGGCACAAAAGCCTTATTAACTGTATTAGCTTTCTTATCTTTAGAGCTCAGGTAGGAAGTAATATCTGACCTCAGCATGCCAACAGGTGTCAAGTGAGAGAGGTCAGCACAGTCTACACCCTTATGATGTAGCTTAAACACATCAGCTCAGAAGCATTCTTCATAAATTCTAAAAAGAGACCTTCTTCCAGATTATCTCACACATGGCAGCAGCCTGGGAAGCCTCAAGACAAAACTCTTTAGTTCTAGAACAATTAGAATAATTCAAACAAGGTGCATTTACATTATATTTAATATTTTGCTATAAGCAGACAATACAGTCTACTCAAAACTATCTCTATTTTACTGTTTGCCCATATTCCCTTATCCGTCCTCTATTTCTCAGCTTGTATCTTTCTTGAATTTCTAAAGATAAGAAATCTAATTTATTCATGTATTCATTATACAATAAATATTAAGTATCTCAGAAAAGGGCCAATAAATAGATGATAGATGATTAACAGATAGCTAAATATACAGACAGATAATAGATAAATAGCTAGCTAAAACAGAGATGAGTTATGACCTGAAGAAATGGCTAAGGAAGAAGACTCCATATTGAGGATGTTTTAAACTAGGTATTGAAGGATACTTGGGATTTGGAAGTATAGAGAGCAAGGAGAAATCATTTCAAGCAGAATAAACTGCATGAACAAAAAGGTCATCACACATTGGGAAAAGCAGATCATTTGGTTTGTGAAAGAGAGTAGTAAAAATAAAACTGGGAAGGTAAATTAGGGTTAGATCACAGGAGAGTTCGAGTGCCAACCAAGGAATACTACTCTGTCAATAATCTAGGTTTGAAGAAAGCACAGTCAACAACTCTCTAGCTTTCATAATTTCAGTAATGAGTATTATAATCCACCAAACCTCTGGTCTTTAGGCTCCACAGGGGATATGTTAGATCAGTGGTAGAGAAAAGGTCCTCATATCTAATGAGTCCTCCTCCAGCTGAGATTATCAAGATGCATGTATTGAATCATTTCACATGATTTGAACAAGAATTTCACTGGCTCTGAATCACACTAGCACTGGTCCTTCATTCTCAATAACAAGTTCTATAGAGTTACCTAAAGGCTGACACGGAGGCTGGCTGAGACGAGAGAGGTGAGTATTCCAAGCATATGTGAGATGTCTGTCGAAAAGTTTGACATAAGCTGTCATTTGATTTTGAATAAAGCCAACAAGTTCACAGGGGATTGGTTACTTATATATATCTAGTTCAGGTTCTCCCTATGATACAGAAAGTCATTGTAGTATACGTGGAACTCTAAGATCTCCTTACACATCTTTTAAGGCTCACTCCTAACTGTTTAGGATTCTTTGATAGAAGGTGCTTTCCCAGCACCTGCTATTATGCTCCCTCTTTATTGTGCTCTATTGGATTTACTGACTTCTGATATGCTTTGTTTTTATGTATGTATTTGTTTACTTTCTGCCTCTCCTCTCCAAATGTTAGGTCTTTGAAAACAAGGATTATTTGAATGTGTCTTTTTTGCTCGCTGTTGTATCTCCAGCATCTAGAACAGATACCTATTGAAAGACTGCTTTAGAAACTGAAGACAAAATATAGAGGAAGGTAAGCACATATTAACTGGTATATGGGGGAGAAAAAGGCTTCTGTATAAAACTCTGCCCCAGAACTCATATACTACATAATTTGAAAATATCATCAGCTAATTATGTCATGGATGAATTTGCTATAAAACTCAAAGCACTTTTAAATTAAAAGTAGCTACTTTTTTTCTTCCTGTTACTGAAGTAACATCTCATTCTCTCCATTTTATACAGATGGAAATCATGACAGAGAGAGACATACTCTAAGAGTACAGCAGATGAATTCAGAGCTTCTGACTCCAAGGGCCATCTATATTCTATGCACTATTTAACATTAGTTTGTATTTTACTATCAGTGAGATTCAAGTGCTGAATTGAATAGAGTCCTAGAATTTGAACGAATAAATAATGTTATTAGCTTACGCTCTTTCTGCTAGCACATGGCCTTCTCACAGAAATAAGCAAACAAATAAATAAAGAGCAACACAGAAAGAGGAAAGGTGAATAACTTAAAGGGGTGAACATGGTTGTTCTTATTTTTAAAATCCAGATTGTTCATTTTCATTGTAATTGTATTGTATTCTGCTGGCAGAGAGAGATGAGATTTAGTGTACTATGCAAATTATAGTAGGCCCACCACAGCTTATCAAGTTCTGAGAACGGTATGGGTTCTTTTTCCTCAGATCCTCTTTTACCCTTAAAATATCTCCTGGATTAAAATTCTCATTCAATGAATCACATCTTTCAATGTAAACAATGAAATTATAAAAGTACTAAAAGAAAACATTGGTAAATTTCTTTATAATCTTGGCATAAGAAAGGACGTTTTACCTATAACTCATTATCTAGAAGCCACATAGAAAAGATTAGTAAATCTGATTATGTTTAAAAACAAACTTCAGTATGGCCAAAAAATCCATAAGAAAAGTAATAAAATAAGTGGAAAAAATTTATGCAGCTCAGATAGATAAAAGGATTATCATCTTAATGTATAAATAGCAAGAAATACATAAGAGAAAGACTAACAACCCAATAGAAAGAAAAGGCAAAGGAGATGAACAGACATCCTATAGAAAAATAAATGCTAATGCCATTAAACGTATTTTAAAAAGATGATTGACATCACTTATAATTTTGAAAATGCAAACTAAAACTATACCAAGATACCATCTTCTACCAATATAATTGGCAAAAATCCAAAAGCTTAACCAAGCACTATTTTGTTGAGGCTTCGGTAAAAGGGTACTTTTGTATATGCTAATGGGACTGCTAATTGATCCAAACCCTGTCGAGATCAATTTGGCAAAATTTTTCAAAATTCAAGATGCATATAACCCTTTGATCAATAATTTTATTTCTGAGAATTTATCCTGCTGATAAACTTGCACATCTATGAAATGATTTGTATACATGGTTGTTCACTGTAATATTGTTTGAAATGAAAAAAATAGTTTATCAATCAGGACTGAATAAACCATGATGCATTTACATAATGGAATACTGCAAAACTATAAAAGAGATTAAGGTAGTTCTCTATGTATCAATAGCAAAAGACCTCCAAGAGATACTGGAGAATACAAGATTGAGAACAGTGTATAAAGTGGTTCAAGTTTTGTGTAAGAAGGTGGAAGGAGGGAATATATATTCGCTTTTTTTGCATAAAAAGACCACTGGAAAGTTACACAAAAAATTAATAAGTAAAAGTGGTTACTAATGGGAATAGAAAGAGAAAAAGGTAGATGGGGAGAAGTGAAGACGTTTTTACATAGTTTTAATTTTTGAACCCTGGAAATACATAGCCTGCCTCTTCGACTGAACAAATATATTTAAAAACTAAATAAAAGATAATCTCATATTAAAGTAAAAATGAGAACGGCATAGCAATGATAAAAATGGTTCCTGAGCTCCATAAATTTCTCCCAACTTTTAGCTACCAGTGCAGCCAATATTTGGGTAAATGTGGTAAAACAACTTGGCAGTTTGGTCCAAATGGCATCCTTGGAGCATAAAATGATTCAGGTTCTTCCCTTTGACTTTGTAGCATTTTTAAGATGTTATTAAACAGTTATTCCTTTCTAAGCTCAATAGAGTTACCAGTAAAATGTAAAATGACATTACAGTGTTGCAGCTGTGAACTAGTTGAGATGAATTCCCTTTAAAAGCCTAGCATGATTTCCATGTGTTGAGTAGAGAAGACCTGGATGTTTGCTTGTTGCTATGTAATAAGAAGAAAACACATTTCTTGAGCAATTTAAAGTGTAAAATTATTTTAAAAAATAAGTAAAATCTATTAATTATATACTATTTATCAATCTTCTATAATACTTAGGTGATGTATTCAGTATGCATAAAATTCTTAACAGGAGGCAGAATACAGCATTAGACAAGATGATGTATGTTGAGTACTCAGAAGTTCCTAAAGGAGAAGCCTAGAAAGACAGTACATTATAATTAATAACAAATGTAATAGTATATTTTTTTGTAAAATAAGCAACATATTTTTCCACTAGTCAGAAATTATAGCTTCAATTCAATAAGCTGCTTTCTCATATTTTATTTATACTGAGAGTGCTGACTAGAACAATCTAGAAGCTACAGACAAGAGCAGGGGTGAATGCTCCTCAATTTCCCATTTCCTTTGTGCCATGACATTTTGTAAAAAGATAATCAGTGAATTACCCATTTTGTATAAGAATTTCTTCCTCTGGGTTCTGTTACATATTTTAGGCAATGATTTAAAACATGGAGGTAGGTAAGTAGGGAGTATTCATTCAATCATTCATTTGTATTAATTAAATGCCAAGTATGTTCTGTGTGTTTCGCTAACATTAGAAATGCAGAGAAAAAAGACATAATTTTTGTCCCCAAATATTTCAGTTTAGGGGGGAGAAAGGAAAGTAAATACCCAACTAACTACAACAAAGGGTGATAACCTGCCGTAACTGAGTTAAGCATGGCTGTGAGAGAACAGAGGTATGGGACTCTGACTTTTAAGGAGGAGGCTCAGTAACAGGTTTTGAGGAGTTGGTGCCTTAGCTGAAACTTAAATGATGGAAGAAGTTAACAAGCCAAAGATTTGAGAGGATGGAAAGGGATTCTAGGTATAGGTAACAGAAAAAAAAAAAAAAAAAGTACAGAGCAAGACAGAGTATGATCCATTCATGAACTGCAGGTGGTTCCAGACAGAGGATAGAGTGATGATTGGGAATGCCAGGAAATGACTTTTCAGGCCCATCCAGATTGTGATGGAAGCACTACTTTAGATAAGGTGATAAGGGAAGGTGGAGATCTGAATGAACAGAAAGAGTCAGCCATGAGGGGCTTGGAGAGAACAGTGTTCCCAGCAGAGAACTGCACTTATTGCACGTATATGCCTATTTTAAGGAATGGTTAAAGAGCTAGGGGAACTGATTCTTCCTTGTCGGAGATGAGCAGAACTATTCCAAATACTCTTCCCCTGACAATTATCTAATCTCTTTTGTTGTCTCTGGAAGCATGGTTCTCTCCCATCAATGAATTCATTCAGTCCCTGTAATCAGCTCTGATTAGTGTTGTTTAACATCAATCTTTTCTACTTTTTTTCAAAGAAAGATACCAATCAGTTGCTGCACACCCCTGCTTGTTAAAAGCAGCACCTCTCCTGCTGACTTACCGTTCTTTTAATCAAAAGGGCAGGAGGAAGCAGTTGGGATTCACTTTTCTTTTTTTTTCTTTCAAAGTACACAAATGTCAACTTCCTTAAGGATGTCTGGCATAGCTGAGTTCAGTCATGTAACATACAGAGTCAGCTTGATCAAAAGGTTGCAGGCTGCCCACTGCTAAAATGGAGGAGAAAAGGAAACCATGGGCTTCCCTGAAGTGTGAATGAGTGCATAGGCCACTGCCACGTGTGTATTTATACTGACGACATGCTGGGCTGACAAGGGAGATTAGGAAACGTAAATCCCCACCACTACACTGCTCTATCTTCACCTTTGAACCTCTGGAGCAGCACTTTCTCTCTTTCCTATTTCTTCTGTTGTGCCCAGTGAAGGAGTTACCATATAGCTTTATAGCAACTGCAAGCCATGGCTATTTTTGTATACTTAAAAAAACATTTTTGCGGCCAGGCACTGTGCCTCCCTCTTGTAATCCCAGCACTTTAGGAGGTTGAGGCGGGTGGATCACTTGAGGTCAGGAGTTCGAGGTCAGCCTTGCCAACATGGTGAAACCCCGTCTGTATTTAAAAAATACAAAAATTAACTGGGCGTGGTGGTGGGCACCTGTAGTCCCAGTTACTTGGGAGGCTGAGGCAGGAGAATAGCTTGAACCCAGGAGGCACAGGTTGCAGTGAGCCAAGATCACGCCACTGTACTCCAGCCTGGGTGACACAGTGAGACTCAATCTCAAATAAATAAATAAATAAAATAAATTCTTTTTGCTACTAGTGCCCCAACATTTAGCTGAAGGTTATAATTCTTACCTCTATGGACTTCAAAGTGTTAATAACTAGAAAAAGCAAAAGATTGTTCATTCATTCATTCTCTTACTCTTTTTTTTTTTTTTTTTGAGACAGAGTTTCATTCTTGTTGCCCAGGTTGGAGTGCAATGGCATGATCTCGGCTCACCGCAACCTCTGCCTCCCGGGTTCAAGCGATTCTCCTGCCTCAGGCTCCCGTGTAGCTGGGATTACAGGCATGCACCCCCATGCCTGGTTAATTTTGTATTTTTAGTACAGACAGTGTTTCTCCATATTTGTCAGGCTGGTCTCGAGCTCCCGACCTCAGGTGATCCGCCTGCCTCAGCCTCCCGAAATGCTGAGATTACAGGCATGAGCCAACGCGCCCAGCCACATTCTCTTACTCTTTTAATAAATCAGTATGTATCATGTGATAAACCTGTATCTGCAATATGACAAACCCTTGTCAATAATTCTCCTGGAAGATGCTTCTGGCAACCCAGAACCAGAAAATAATTTTTCCAAAGAGTTGATTATCTTAGACTAAACTATGACTCAAGTTGGTTTTACAAATAGGGAACACTCTGTAAATACTCATGGACATATCTAAAGCTGAACATACATTCTCATTAAGCACAAAAATCATCATATATGGTTACAGCCCCCAAACAAGGCTGCAGAAGAATTTAACATTTGTAACAATGTACAGCTAGTATAATTACATTTTGTGCAACCTCACAATTCTTTAAAAGTACAACTGAAGTGATGAGAAGATGCATACTGATATAAGGTAACACAGCTCTGTGATCTAGCCAAAACTAGAACTCAAGGCCCATAATTTTAATATAGGAACTTTTATGTGATGACCATTTACCAGAAGGAATGGGAGTAAAAAGCATAAGGTAATTGATACAGAGAAACAAGGATGCTTTTATAAAACAAAAACACCAGTCTAAAATAAGACTCTTCTTTACTCACTTGAAATGGCTCTGAATTCCTGGGAAGAGCATAGGAAGAAATGTAACTATAGGATCACTTTTATGTGAGTAAATTGATAAATCATTTCCCCTACGTGCTCTAAGAAATCTTTTAGAACAATATTTCCCAAACTTCCCTAGTCATACCAATTGACTAGTTTCTTGTTTCAGATCCAAATGCCAAGGCCCCTTCAAGCAAATTTCTTATTCTCTAGGTTTATGGTAGACTCAGGAATGTGCATATTTCAAGGGTGACCCTGATGATTCTTAGTTCAGGGATGTTTGGGAAATACTGTTGTGGTGAAACCTTTGTACAATAGCTAAAACATTTCTTCATTCCTAATGAATCATCCCATTTTAATGTTTCTGTGGTGTGTCTTAAGCAGGTGCAGACTCTCATAGCAAACCATAAACTCCTATGTTCCTTTAAAATAGCTTAAGATACATTTACTGACTTTTCAGGATTAGCAAAAAGTCAAATAGGGCTGTTAACTAGCCCATTCCCACAGAAGCACCAAACTGTAATTCCCAAGTATCAATTCTAATGTGTTAAAAAATAAAAGCATATGCTCAGTCATGTAACAGAGGGTTTCTTTTTTTACTTTTATTTCGTTGTCTGTCAATCTGGTTGATCAGATTACTAATTTCTACCTACTAGAAGTGATCTTTAGAAAAATATGTCTGCCCTGTTTGCGTTACAGATACATTAACAATAATAATGATTTTTAAAAAGTAAACCAAACATAAATAAACAGGAAAAGAAACCGCCATATTTGAGTCCAGTCTTTGTCCTGCCTAGTGAAACATCTGTCTTATACCTTTTTGACAGGTAGAAATAAGACCTTTCACATCATCTCATCTCTCTGATAAATCAGTCTGTTTCCTTACAAATTTGGTTTGAGATAAAACTCTTCTGTTCTTCCATTTACCACTTAGAAAGGCACAGTCAGGAACACCATCGAAGAGGAGCTCACTTCCGGTTGTCTTTCAGTTAGACTTCTATTAAATGGATACCAAGAAAGCTAACCAAGAAACAAAAATATTCCTGTCATTTCTTTTGCAACAATTCAACAAACTTGAGGAAAACTGAATTTTGAAGAAAAGAATGGTCTATGCCATCTTATAAGCATGAGACGGAGGAGCAATGACTATAAAGAATATTCGTTAATTGTGGTTGTACTGTAGTTATGTTACAAATTGCACAATTAATTCCCACTATCAAATTAAACTGGTAAACAGGCCTAGATTAAAAACACAAGCCTGTTCTGCTTGTTTTGCTCTGTTATACACAAAGTAATCTTAAATTCAGTTTATTATCATTAGTATGGTTTCACTTTGGGGGAAAAAAAACTCTTTTTCCTCATAAGGCATATTGCATATTGAGATGATGAAGACCAAAGTCAATGCTGTAGAGAGTTGTAGGGATATAACTGCTGCTAAAATAAGCACTTGGTTTAGCAGACTATTTCCCTTAGTAGCTTGGAGCACAATAATTTTTTCCTGCTGGGAGACAATGTATATCCTGAATGGGGTAGGGCCTGAAAGACAGTGAAACACAGCAGGAAATACACCTGATGGCAGAATCCACCAGGATCAGACAGCATCAGGACAGCATTAAACAAAGTGTTTGAAGATAGCAGAGATATGTGGACTATCAAGGAACACTGAAAGATTACACATTGTAGGTGAGCATGGTTTTGAGAATCCATCTCTGCTGGCCACAAGAATATTGGCAGTCAACATTTGCAAGGTCTGTTTAATTATGTCAGTGACCACAGCTAGCCTCCCAGGTTAAGTGAGAACGAGAACTAACAAGCTGCCCCTAGCCTCCTTCAGGACTTAAATGACAAAGCCATGGCAATCACAGCAGCAGCAGCAGCAGCAGAAGCAGCAACAGCACCAGCCGAAGCAGCAACAGCAGCAGCAAGAACATGGTTTTGACCCGCAGTTCTTGCCCATCAAAGAGCTGTGCCCTGTCTGCTCCCACTGACAGGCAGATAAATACAGAGATCTGTCGGCAGTACATATTTATGTATATCTACAGCTTCCTCACACAGACTTACAGGGAATGCATAACAGCTTCTAGTGGTATAACAAATGCACCCACTAATGGGGTGAGACCCATTACTCACAAATGGGTGAAAAGAAGCATCAATATGCAGGTCTTAACCCCAGTTTGTGGGCAGAAACCTGTCATTCCATCGCAGGCCGATAGGTCTCCTATTCACACAGTCCTTGTTTAATTTTCCAAACACCCTTTCTCTAAATGGTGCTACTCTGAGCTGTGTAGTGCAGACAGACAGGTTTGACAAGCAGAGTTGTCAATTTCACATTTTTTATCCCAACTGCAGGGCAAAATCAGGCTTTGTATGCAACTGGGGTTGACTGGTTGGGAAGGCAGGAGAGGTTGGCATTTAAGAGGTATTTTCCACATTAGAAACTCAGAACTCAAGATAGAAAACTCATAAAGGGTTGTCCCTATTCAAAATCCATGAAATCAGGAGAGTCCAAAGATGTGTACTGGTGGTCTACTGTGGGGCATATACATTTTGCTGAAACGAGAAGATGAAGAGAAAAGTAAGGCTTGGTTCTATCTAGAAGGAGCTCTGGGTACGTAAGCAGTGAAAGACACTCACTCAAATATCATAATATAAAATGAGGCACTTGCCGTAAGAGAGGATCATAGCAATGTGTACACACAATTCTTGGTTAACCAGGAAGTTGAAGATATAAGTAATATATTAGCCAAATTTTTGTCCTTCGGAAAATGTTGGAATTGTCCAAAGAAAGGCCAACAGGATACATGCTAGGTAATAATGGGTGGATTAGGCGTACAACGAAAGCAAGTTAACGAGCACTGTTTCTAACAATCAAGTCCCAGAATATTCTTGGGATCTCTGGAACTATCTCAAACATATAACAGAGTCTGGGATGGTTTTGAAATCTCTGCTAGCATATGCTCTGCCCTGAGGTTTCTTTTTGGTGCTGATTTGCTTGAACTGAAGAAGGAAGGGAGAACACATAGAAGAAGGGTTCTCTATTTTCAGGAGGCAGTCCTAATTATATCAGTGGTATAGTTAAGAACCTACAACAAATGCTCCTCCAGAATCCCCTTGTGCAGATTAACACTCTATGGTATGTGAGATTTCACAGAGTCTTGCATATCAGAAACTCGCAAATGGGAACACAGAAGAGTCTGTGTGTCCCTGAGTTTATGCTCAACCTGGCAAACATCAAGAGTAATTTTATGTTGTTCAGGAACATACTATAACAAAGCTCTCACAGGTTGAAGGCTTCAGTGAACCTGAGGGCTCACTTCCCAACCTAGACTTATACCATAAAGAGTAATGGACTTTGCTAATATCAAATCAAAAGGCAAAGGAAATCTGGCATTTAGGAGGTATTTTATAGTTACAATTACCCAATCCTAGGTGAGACTAGGATTAGAGTTGGTGGGGAAATAGACATGGAAAGTGCTGTTAAATGTTTTTTGAAATGTCCCTTTTTGATCCCCATAGTCATGAGAGTATTTGAGTCTTGATTGCTCTATACTTAAATTACTGTCATTGCCCCTCAGTTGGCATCTCTGACTAATCTCAACCCTCTCAATCTACTCTGCACACTATAGCCAGGTTAACTTCTAAAACACTCCATTCATTATTTTTGCTTGTCTCTCTAAGTGTTTCAGTTATTCAGCAAATCCTTATTGCATTCTAACTGTATGATAGCTATTGTTCTCATCACCCACAAAAAATAAATCTGAACTCTGCCTGCCTTTTGAAATTCACATCCTAATCTTCAATAACGTGGCTCTCATTTCTAATTTCACTACTTCCTGTATACACCAACTTTATTTCCACTGGTCGATATTTTTATTCATCCTCCCTACTTCTCTCTTTTCCCATATCACACCATTGGCTACCATCTTTGCTTTTTTCCAAAGGACCTTTCATTCCATTGTCTTTCAATGTCTAGCTTTTACATCTACAGCTAAAGTTCTCCCTCTACTACTAATCAAGCCTTCTATACTCCTTTCTCGGCCACCATAATGCAGATTCTTGTAGTACTTACTACCTTTCGTTATTGCTCATGTTGGTGCATAATGGTAGACTGGTAATTTCCAGTTAGTTTTATGATCTAATTACTAGTCTCTGCAATAACAGTATAAAAACCATAAGCTCTCTATGAGCAGGTATCGTGTTTCTGATAGTAACATTACTAACTGTTGTGATAACTGCGAATTAAGTTTAGCATCATACTTGTTTCTAAATTTAAATTGTACCACTTCTAACAATATTTTCTCCATCGTTTTATTTTAAAAAAGTCCAAAAGAGGATGACAATAACGGGATCACAATAAATATATATTCACGTGTAATGGTTAGTGGTCTTTTCCAGCGACAATAATGTCGCATTTTGCTGTTACCTCCTTTCTTTTTTACATGATATTCACTATTAGACATACTACTACACTAATGCCAACATTTTCCAGTTAAAATCGACAGTAATTAAGCTTTGGTTGTTGCCAGCACTAGCCTAGGGATCGGGTAGGTATAGGGCCAAGGAGACCAAGTTCAGGGTATAAGATCTCTGATATTCATCAAGGAGCTAAGATAAGAAGCATAATGAAAGACAAAACAAATGGTACACCATATAGTATGCCGAATATTTTTAATGCTGATTTTTGTAGACAGAACTTGATATCAGCTTTTACTCATTTGTTATTGATATATGTGTATTTTCTTAAAATATAATAAATATAGAAAGGGTTTGTGAATAACATAATATGAAGATCAGAATCAAGATTAGGGCCAAGGGCATCAGATTAAAATGCACATGAATAATTAATCACCTGTAGGATTAAAGTTCCAATTCTAAATGGAAAGAAAGCATTGGCAAAGGCATAAAAACATGGTTGTAGGGTGGTGTTCACAGTTCCATGAAGGAAAAGATGAAGCAGATAGGAAGGTGGGCCTACTGTATGGACTGAGTACTGGTATTAAGGGTTTCATATTAGGCAAGAATACAAAAATAATTAGGAGAGTTTGGACTGGAAGACTGGGAATGATAACCGGGGATAGTGAATAGGGTGGCCTACGTGAACAATGAAGTCAGCATTTAGCACATCAGGTAGGCAGGACTAGGACCTAACCAAGAAGCTGGAAATAGAAGGAAACTCATTTATTCATTCTCTGACCTTACATTTATTTATTGAATAATAGTAGTAGACTGATCTATAGACCTAAACCAGTGGACTGATCAACAGACCCAGACTAGACCATGCTTAACAGAATTTACAGTTTGGAGGGAAAACAGACATGAAAGACTTAAGTAATAAGATGAGAGCGGCCAGAGACAATGAGTACATAATAGGAGTGAGGCCCACCAAAGAAGTGATCTCATATCAGCTACTTGAAACCAGTGAAGAAAGTAAACTCAGTACCAAGCTCACTTCATCCAAAGCGTGGATTCCTTATATGTTCTCTGCTTGGGATAATATTAAGATCAACCTGTAGGTAGAGCTTACACAGCTAGGACGAGCAAGCATTCCTAGGTCAGAGGAGTGTGCTCATGTGTGATGGTGTCTGTGCATGTAGGTTTTTTTCCTAACAAGTATAAACCACGATCCTATAGCATAAGAATAAGTGATGATGAGAAGAATGATAATGGTAATGATGATAACAGCAGCTGTTTATTGAGTGCTTATGATATACCAGGTATTGGTTTAAATATTTTACATTTATTAGATTAGTTACTCCCCACAGTAATTTTATAATAAAAATAAATTTATGGTTCCCCTCCTCCTTCTCCTCATCCTTAATTTACAGATGAAGAAACTGAGGCATGAGAATTAAATAGTTTTCCTAAGGTTACAGTGTTGTAGAATCTACATAGTCTTCACTCTTAATCACACTGCTCTACTGCCTAAATTCAGGCAACCAACAAAAGAGTTGCTCTGCCTCATCTTGGAGCTTATATATGTCTACAGAATATATATTATTTACATTCTCATAAATGAGAAATGATTTAAGGATATTCTTACCAGAGCAGTAGCCATTCTCAAAATTATCACAATGGTGTATTATATTGTTTAGACATATAATGAGAGTATTGGGGTAACAGATATCGGAGATTTGGCTCTTACAGATTTTAATTCTTAATTGTACTATTTAAGAGAAAAATTAAGTATTGTGAGGAAGCACTGGAACAATGGAAAAGGTAATACGGAAAATAAAAAGTTGAGTCTCAGCCTGGTAAGTGTGGCTCTCTATTTCTTCAAGTTTCCTTTCTTAACAAGGTGACATAAGGGTTAATAAGATGACTGTAAAATACAGTTACCTTATGAAGAATGAAAAATTCCATTATTACTGAGATTTTCCAAATCCTGATAATTCTGCTGGGATTTTCTGAACCATGATAATTCTGCTGGGATCTGGTATTAAACAGCATGTAGACAGATTAATCCCAAGCCCAGAAAAAGAGTGAACAAATAAAACCTAAGTAGCATAATGACTGAAGAAAGTTAGATTGTAGTGTCCAATCTCATAGTGGCCACTTTTTGTTTGCTTGTTTGTTTGTTTGTTTTGAGATGGAGACTTGCTCTGTTGCCCAGGCTGCAGTGTGCAGTGGTGTGATCTCAGCTCACTGCAACCTCCACCTCCCAGGTTCAAGTGACTCTCCTGCCTCAGCCTCCCGAGTAGCTGGGATTACAGATGTGCGCCACCACACCCAGCTAATTTATATTTTTAGTAGAGACGGGGTTTCACCGTGTTGGCCAGGCTGGTCTTGAACTCCTGACCTCAGGTGATCTGCCTGCCTTGGCCTCCCAAAGTGCCCAGAGTGCTTGGGATAACAGGCATGAGCCACCATGCCCGGCCTGTAATGCCCACTTTTGACAAAGTTGATTGTTTGTGTGGGAGCATGAACATGAAAATTTAATTACAAACTAAGGAGAAACATCCTTAACTTTGAATCTTTCCTATTGGTTTACTGGAGTCAATTTTAAAGTATCACTTAATAAATACTATTTGACAATTTGCAAATTTATATAAATGTATTTTCCTTAGAGTATAAGCATTCAACTCCAATATGATGGTTTCCTATTTTCGGTTTGTTATACACCAAGATAGAATGTACCTGTAAGATATTTAGGAAATCACTTTTAGGGGACACTATACAATACCTTACTAAATACCAAGACTACAGTACTATTATTTTCACAAATGAGCATGGGTCAAGGCAAAGAAGGGCAAGTCGGGGTAAGACTATATAGGCTGTTAACCTTGCTGTACAGGTAAATGTAAAAGTTCCTTTTTTCTAGCCTCAATATGCTGGACGATCCTCACCTTTAACTGAGTAGAGAATGTCTTAAAGCAGAGAAACAAGAACACCTGTACTCTGAACTTTGTTGGGGAGTTCTGGCCCCTTTTATCATTTGACCGTCAATGATTAATATAACTGCTTTTAGCCCTTAAGCCTGTGCCAGCTGCAAACGTGACAGATACCTGTCATATTTTAGAACAGCTTATCACCTCAGCCTCTGGAGTGATTGACTATTTATAGATACAAAGATAGAAACATAAAGCACATATGTATAGGCAGGAGTCCCCTGGAGGTGGCGATTAGGACTAGGCAGTAATTTTAGCTTGAAGCTCCTATGACTTAAATAGCCACTTGAGCTCTGCTCTTGCAGTTTACGATGTCAATAGAACCCCTAAATGAAATTACAGCCTTCTGATACGCAGCAGGATATCCTTTCTTTGCCATGCAATGTACACGGCCAGGAGAAATTGCTCTGTATATGGAGTTTCACTAAAGCAGAATTTATCATAAGGCTGCTCTGCTAAAATATCATTATGCTGTTATTCACTGGATAACACATCTAATGACTCGGGGTGCACTTGATAGCCATGTTTCAGTGAACACAGACGCACGCCCTGATGTGAACTGGGCACTCCAGTGCTTCAAAGCACTATCGATTTCAATTCTACCATAATTTACACCTGGCTTGTTTTGCCAATAGCTTGAACCCATGCTAACACTGGAACATACACATACAAACAGAAATGAGCTGTATAGCAAAAATGCATGCAGCAAACTTTCCAGGATTTTGCCTTTATAATCATCTCCCTTGGTGCCGATCAAATATTTTGCACGATTTTCCTAGTTAAGTTTGGGCATTGCCTCTGTTAGCATTATCCTATGGTTGGTGATGATAGTAATAAGAACCTCTTATATTTGGACAAGCTATGGACACTTCTGCAGCAGGATCTGGGTGCCAGTCATCTTCGTTCTCCCACTATCTAGCACAATGACTGGCATATAATAGTTGCTCATGATAATCTTCTCTGCAGGCTCCTCTTCCTCTCTCCATTCCAGAAATGCACTATATATAAAGGACCTTCTCTCTTTGGTTATCTTTCGATATATTTTTCCTGAGAAATGTCCACTCCATAATTTTAACTATTACCATGATTTGGATGATTCAGATGACTGACAAACTCTGTCCCTGACTTATCTCCAGCATTCCGACTAAATCCAACTGCCAGTCTGGATGCTCCCCTAACACCCCCAAATTAAACACATTCAAAAGCAAGTTTGTAATCTTCCCCCATCCTCCAAAATCTGCTCTTCCTCCTCATAGCTTTTCTTGCTTAGTTGTACGAGGTAGAAACCTGGGAGCAATCCAAAATTCCTTCTCTCCATGCCCAGCCCAAGGGTTATTAAATTGTGTCAATTTTGCCTATCTCTTGAACATGTCTCCTCCTCTCTGTCTATTCCCACAGTTATTGTCCTAGTTCAGGGCTTCATTGTTTCCTGTCTGAACACTTTCAGTTGCCTCCTAACTCATTTTCTTGCCTCTATTCTCCCATTCCTATAATCTATCCTCTCCCTGCTGCCAGGGTGATCTTGTATCACACAATTTCATCATTAACGTTCTCTACTTAAAACCTTTTAATGGCTCCCCAAATGCCACAAGATGAAGTTAAAACTTCTTCGCATGGCAATCAGGGTCCAACATGATTGTTCCCTGCCTGCATCTACAGCATCGTTTGTCTGTACTCCCTTACTACACATCAGTGATAGTGTTCCCCAGCTCTGCCATGCTATTTCTAGTTAACTGCCTTTGCCCCTGCTGGCCCCCTTACTGAATGCTCTTCCTCCCTCTGACCATCTGGGAAAATCCTTCAAGTCCCAGCATGGATTTATCAGCTCTTCCGTGAAACTTTCTCTGATCCCCTACTCAAAGATACGTTCAGCTGAACACTCACTATTTTGTGCCTCCAGGGTTCCTTGAACATCCTTCAGTTATGGCACTTAGCATAATGGGATTACCCCAACTTGTTTCCCTATCTGTCTCTCCTCTAGTGAGCAACTTGAGACCATGTTGTATTCATCTTTGTATCGTAAATGACAAAGCCAATGCCTTCACAACAGCATATTAGGGTCCATGTGATCAGACACCCTTATCTCCCTTACTTCATCTTCTACTAGTCTCCTGCTTACCCACTCGGAGTCTGCCACACAGACTTCCTTGTTATCACTCAAATTTTCCAGATACATTCATGTCCAAGTCCTTTGCACTTGATGGTTCCACTGCTGAAAATGCTTCTGCTTAGATATCCACAAAACTTGCTTCTTCACTTTCATCGAGGTCTTTTCTCAAATGCTGTCCCCTCGATGAAGACTTCCCTCTCTACCTCTCCATCCTATTTAAAATTGCAAACTTATCCCTGACACCAACACACATGTACACACTCTTTCTCCTCTTTAAATTTTCTCCATAGCATTTATGATAAAATGCCACATATTTTACATAAATATATTTTATCTTCTGTCTCTCCTATCTAGAAAGGAAGTACTAGGAGAACAAAGATTTGTTTTTTAAAAAATCTACTGCAGTATCCCCAGTCCCTGGAATAGTGTTGTACATAATATGAATGCCTCAATAAATATTTATTAATAAATTAATCTTTAGCTTCTAGAATAATAATTGACACAGAGTAGGGATTCAAAAATGTTTCTTTCTTTTTTTTTTCTTCTTCTTCTTTTTTTTTTTTTTTTTTTTTTTTTTTTTGATACACAGTCTTGCTCTGTTGCCCAGGCTGGAGTATGGTGGTGCAATCATAGCCCAGTGCAAGCTCAAACTCCTGGGCTCAAGGGATAAGGGATCCTCCCATCTCAGCCTCCTCAGTAGCTGGGACTACAGGCATGTGCCATCATGCCTGGCTACTTTTAAAAAATTTTAGTAGAGATGAGATCTTGCTATGTTACCCCGACTGGTTTAAAACTTCTGGGCTCAAGGGATCCTCCTGCCTCGGCCTTTCAAAGTGCTGGGATTATAGGTGTGAGCCACTGCATCTGGCCCAAAAATGTCTCTTAAACTAAAAAATAAATGGGTGAATGAATGAATTAATGTTAAATCCATGTTCAATGAATATAATGGAGAAACAGTCTGTGTACAGTACAGTCTGTGTACAGTAAGTTTAATAGGTTACTATTTATCCTCATTAGACAAATGAAATAGATGAGTCCCAGAAAGGTTAGGAGCCAAAATTAAAGCGACTATACACAGCTTAAACAGGTTTGCTACTCTTTTTCAATTCACTATTGAAAGGAACAGACAATTCTTTGCACTTTGTTCATGATGTACCTCTAACATTTGTTATATAATTTTGCTTCCTCTTGACTAGGAATGCAATTAGCAGGAGGTGCAAAGTGCTAACACTTTTTATTACAATTTGTGTCTTTCCATATTAGGTGTTTCTCACAAAAAGATCCCCTTTCTTTCATTTTCACAAGTGGATTAGGCACTCTTATAATTTTGCCCCTCAGAGTGGTTTGTACATGACTACCCAAGAGGACATCGTATTACAAATCCTGCCAGAATGAACTGGAACGTGAGTGCAGCATTCATAGCTTAAGGATGAACAGGTTGTTTGGTGCCAGGTTTGTACTAATGGAGATGTTCTCCATTAGTGTTAACTCCCAAAGGAGAATAAATTCAATAACAAAACATTTCAGTTTTTGGCATTTCTATGGAGAGTTAACTTTCCATTGTTCAAGGGTTAATTATCTATTACGTGAATCACTTTTCTTTCTATGGCTGCTTACATCTAGGAATTCAGTTTACCAGAGAGTGAGTAGGGAAAATAAAGAGATGAAAAGGAATATTCTATATATATAAACTCCAGGAAAAAAATTGGTTTAGGGGACAGAATTAGATATAGTTTGGGGATTGCTAAGTTGATTGACAATTGAAAATGGGTAAGATTAAAGCATGCTTTATTATACACAATATTTTGGGGTTTTAAAATTGTTTATTAGGGTCAGTTTGTAGTATGTACAGTTATTCTCTGGATGTGATTTTTGTCAGCAGAATACCATCTAGGGTGCTAGAATGGGAATTTAGCAAATGGTACTTTAGAGGCTAGCTCGACTTGATGCCCCTCTCCTCTGAAGAAGGCTCAGTGTGCTGCAGCTTAATGAATGAAACAGCACTAAGCGATTCCACCAATTTCTCTACTCATTGATGAGAAACAACTGCACTAGGCTATTTTCAGCTATTATTTACCTCAAACAGGGCATTTAATTAGTGCTTGTTAAGACAGTGCAAATGATTTGGCTGCCAGTCTTCTTGCCCCTGCTCTTTATTGTGCTGTATGTCTGCCCCGCCTCTCTCCTGTCTAGTTCACAGGGCATCCATAGCCAGTCTTCATGCCTTTCCATAACTGACATCAGCCTGACCTCCACAGATGTGGAGTCTGAGGAAAGGAAGAACCAGTGAGTAACTATAAGCAAGTATTGACAAGCTGGAGAGACTGTTGGTTAATATGATGCATTATAGGTAGGTCTGGTACTTTCTGACTACATGAGCTGATCAAGCTGGATATTTAGTCACTCTCATAAGTCCAGGAAAATTAATGGAACTACTGCAAATTCAAGATCCCATGTTCCATCAGAAATTACCCAAGCATTGTGGGGATTAGAGAAGTAACCTTAGCAAATGGTTGGAAATGCTGTCAGATAGTTGGAAGATCTAACATGGGAGTTAGGGAGGCTCAGATATAGAAGACTCTACCAATTTGTGTTCTAGACATGGACCTGTTTCTTTTTTTTCTTTTTCTTTTTCTTTTTTTTTTGAGACAGAGTTTCGCTCTTGTTTCCCAGGCTGGAGTGCAATGGTGTGATTTTGGCTCACTGCAACCTCCATCTCCTAGGTTCAAGCGATTCTCCTGCCTCAGCCTCCTGAGCAGCTGGGATTACAGGCATGTGCCACCATGCCCAGCTAATTTTGTATTTTTAGTAGAGAGGGGGTTTCTCCGTGTTTGTCAGGCTTATCTCGACTCCAGACCTCAGGTGATCTGCCCGCCTCGGCCTCCCAAAGTGCTGGGATAACAGGCATGAGCCACTGTGTCCGGCCGTTTCTTTCATCATGATAAGCAAGATGTATTCACTGTCAATGCACTGCCATGTAGATATTCATTCGTTCATCACCTATTCATTGATTCTCCACTCAGACTGAGGCAATCTGACATTGTTTGGGAGAGAAATTAACAAACCTAAAACACAAAACCTGCCCTCTAACCACCTGCAGTTTCATACATAGAAAAACTTCAAATTAAAAACATATATAAATGCTAAATGAAGATAGATTTGTAAAATGCTACCAATGTCAGATCACTTTTAATTTGGGTTTATACAAAATTTCAGAGAAAAAGTGTGACTTGTCAAGGATATGATTTGGCTGATCTTGAAAAGGTATCAGAAAAGTTATGGTTGCTGATGCTAATATGTAAATACAGCATCAAAATATTTAACATACAGTAAAATAGCTGAGAAAATAGAATAAATGGGATCATTTGTATATGTACTCAGTTTTATAAAATAAAATGAATTCATTAAATGTATGCTCAATTTTAAGATAATATCAATTAATTTCTTTCTACTTAATTTTAAACTGCTTTATATATACAGCAATTAATATTTTGAAGTTGTACATAATAGAATTTAGGTTGATAAGCTAACGTGTATATTTGCTGACGGATAATTACCAAACTTATCAGCTAACTACATCTTTCTTTTTGCAAATACTGTTCATAAATATTTGTGTAAACTTTCGGTGTTGTCAGCATGACAAAAAGTCAACTATACTTCATTTATGGTCATTATGATGAAAACATTTGACTGAAATCAAAGGCAAGTAAGCCTGTCTAGAATTTGGTCATATTTTTAATAGTTGAACATAGATATATGGTTGTGCATATCTGTAGGCATTTATAAGCTAACATACATATACAATCATATGATGCAAGCAATCAACTCCTTTTTAAGGTTTTAAAATATATGTCTTTCTTAGGGGAATCACATAAATACTAAAAACCATTTCTATACAAATAAGAAAGAACAACTTCTTATTGGGGTAGTGACAATTCTGTTATTTAGCAATTTCATTTGTGTATATTTGCGACTGCCTAATTAAATGAATATAGCATATAGGAAGTACTTACAGCCAAAATATGCATGCAAGGAAATATACATTTCACAACATGCATCCTTACTAATTTAATGAAATTAGAATTTCCAGGTTAGCACTAGGAAACTGAGTTACTGATAGTACGTTGTGAAGGCTTATAATCAAGGTATTGAAAACATAGGTAATATTAATATAGCCATTGAAACACAAAGAAATATATCATTGTCTTGCCTTTGTATCGCAGGTATACTAATCAAATTCTGACTTCTTATATATTTCAATTTAGTCATGAAATTCTTCCACGGCCACTTGGAACTCCAGATCTCAGCCACTATAAGAGAAACCTCTCTGGCAGATTATATATTTTTAAAATGTCATGTCTTGGGAATACTCTTAAATATGTGTTTTCACCTATTCTCTGCTTAAAGTGGCTTATATAATTTCCTATGCAGTCAATAATAACATGTTTTCAAAGCGTTAGAGATCTAGCTTGCCCTCAGTGCAGTTCTAATAGACATCCCTACCAGAGACTATGAGATAGTTTTCCTGGGAGTCTGCGCAGTTTGAATATTAACTGAGGAATGTTAACCTCCTATGTAGGTCTTGGTGGTTATGGCCTAAGAGCTAGTTACATTTTTTATACCATATTGTAAACATTTAACACCATTTCCCTTTAAACTTTTTTTCTTTAGAAAACAAGATAACTAATGAAAATTACCCAAGAAATTCACATAAATAGTGTAGTACTAACTAACATGAGCTAACTACAATAGGCAAACTTTACTATTAATACAACATTAAACTTTTACCATACTAGCCCTAATAAAACTCTGAGAATATTTCCTATCACAATGACAGCTGAGGAATTTAATGTGCCTCACAAACTATAGGAATTGTGATAGGAAGCTGATTCTGTCCTAGAGGCCACTGACACACCTGATAGGGCTGTAGCAGAGGTCAGTCTCTAAAGGAAACTTGGGATATACGAGCATGTATGAGTTCTATGGTTAAGAATCTGAATCACTCAGTATAGCAGACAAAATTCCAAAGCTGAGTACCAATGTAATATCCTGGATCACTGTACCAGCTTGGACAAGAGTACATGCAACAGGCACATACAATGCACATCTGGTTAAATGTAAAATCATCCATTGCTAAAGTATTTTAAACTTCTAGGAGAAATCTACTGACAATGTGTTAATAGCAAGGACAACTAAAACAATAAAATAGCATCTCTCTCCTAAAATTTAAGAACATCGAGTAAGTGCCCCTTAGGCTGGGTTGTGATTCCTGGAAGTTTCAGCCTATGAGAACCATATTGGGGACATCAAAGACTCCCCCTCTTTCCAAAAAGCAATTCACTTCAGATGCTGCCACACAGTCGAATGCTTTTATGGCCACCATGTTTTTTTTTCTGGTTTTTGTTTCTTCTTTTGTTTTTTCCACACTTAATATTTTAGAACATACCAGATTCTTGAAATTAGAAAGAATATGAGAAAACTCAGTAAGATGGAATACCTCTAGAAAAGAAACTAAGCAGGGACCTGATGGTAAAGGGTAAAAACACATTCCAATAGGAATTCTACTTTTAGGGAGAGTATGAGTTATTAAGAAGGATATGGAAGGCACATTTTGGCTATGAAAGCTGGTCTGTGGACTCCTCTGCTAGTCTCACATCAGACAGGATGCAACCACCCCCACTCCATTCCTTCGACAGCTTCCCAGAGCACTCTCAACCAGTGTCCCTTATATTGAGGACAACACTATATTTGGGTTTAATACTGTGAGGACAGTCATTTAGTTTTCCTGTGGCAGGATGATAAATTTCCCCGGAACCAAATAAGGATTCTCATTGCATTCTTCTGCTTGATACTATGAATGCAGAAGAATAAAGAAGAGGGTGTGACAAATCATATTTTCCAAAGGTCGGGTGTGGGGAGGTTCCCTAACATTTAAAAGCAACCAGTTAGCAAAGTGATCTTTAGAACAGTATTAGCAAGAATGTTTGCTCTACATCCAATATAGATATTCTTTCCTGCTTAGCTGGGTATACTGTGAGCATAATGTAAATACTCAGAACAGAAATGCATGGAAAGCTGGTGGAGTGAGACTCCAAATGAACAATTAATCCCACTTTCACTTCCCCCATCTACCTCCCTGAATACTACCTCCCTGCCCCCACTCACCTATCTTCCTCCCCCCACAAGCATGTTTGCTAGGCATGTCAAGGCTGACATCCATCGGTGGCAGTATGAAACCTATGCCTGCAGGCTGCTCCTGAGCATAGTCTCAAGGCTCTGCCATTGTCCGTAGAGTGCTCTCAGTTGTGCCCGCTAAAAATCTTCATCATTCCATTTGACTGTTTGGTAGTATTTCTTTAATTGTATTTTTTGCTTGTTTGTTTTAAAAACACCCTTTATTTCCTGCTTGCCTTAGAGACACCAAGAATAAAATCCTTGACACATCAAATTCTGGAACCTCACCACTCACCAGGACTGTGGTTCCTGATCCAAGGAGTGACGACTGAGAATCAGCACACAGTCTCTTGAGGGTGTCCAGGCCTGGCTGTTAAGCTCCCTGCTCTGATTAGTTTGTCGAGTTCACAGTGTTCCAGAGTGCTGAAGCACAGAAATTAGGGAGGGGAGGTGGAAGGAAAATCACTGGAGCCTCTTACGATCTAACTTCCACTAACTGGGAGGAAATGTCTTATAAATAAACAACAGTAAGAGAAACAAAAAAAACCCATCCCGTCCTGCCAGAGGAATGTACATTATTGTCTCCCGACGGAAAACTTTACACCACACCAGAATGCAGCCATGTCTCCTGAAACTACCTCCCTCAAAACAGAAAGAAAAAGAGAATCAAAAAGGAAAGGAGAACAAAACAGAACAAAAAAGATTTCATCCCCTTGAATTCTGTTGGGAAGTTCATGTGAGTTCCCAGTAGACAAACTAAACTAAGCAATTTCAACAGTGTCACTGTTCCAGAATTTTGTGCAGAGGCTGCTTATTAGCCAAATTTCATTTCTGCCCAGATCACTGCTGTACCATCCAGACATTTTCAGAAGGGAAGTTCAGGGAAGGGGGGAAGGGTACGACTGTGGAGAAGAGGAAGAAGAGAGGACAAAGGAAAACTCCTGATGAACCAGAATGCCCTAGCCACGGCCATGATAGAGCGAGCCCCCACCCGCCACCCGACTACTGCTTGTTGAGGACTTGGTGATGCGGTGTGTTTTATCTACTTACTCTTTCTGCTCGGGAGGCTGAGGTTCCTACATTTCCAGCTCATGCTGGACTGTACCGTAAGCAACAAGTGAAATGAGTTCAGTGATCTCATTCTAGTCCTTCGACTCCTGTCCACATCACTAAGCGACTGCACAGCTTGGCACAGGCCAGGATGAGTCAGCAGTCTCTGGTCATGAGAGGCCAGGCCTGGAATAGCAGGGGGGTTTAGGTCAGGAGCAAAATGAAGCAGAAAGGCAGTCTAGATGGCAGGACTCTGTTTTGCAATATCAGAAATCCTGCAGGTCAAAATGAAAGCGCCTCATCAGCTCTGGGGTGAAGATTGTAGGACTGTAAGAAAAGAAGCATCAAGAGAAAAAAAAGCTGCTTACCAAACATAGCAAGGACAAAACAGAGTGCCACAGGCAGAAAAAGAGGGCGCTGGTAGAGCCCTGGAGGATAAAAGATGCTCATTAAGGTTTCTGAAATATCTTTTCTTCCACATGCTCCCAAACGTGATTAAGAAATGGTGATTTCCTATATACTATCCTAGTATTTTCGCACTGTTTTCCCAATTCAGTAAGTAGCAAAACAAATAAAATGCAAAGCACTGCAGTTAAATAGCAAGAAAAGCCTCATATTTCATAAAATAATACAATTATGAGTCTGATACCTCAAGTACATTAGGGTTAACAGTGTCTGTATACAGCCTGTATGAAATGGTTAAAGAGGAGTACTCTTTAAATTGAGCTTGGGAGGGGATAGAGAAGAGCTTAAAGAAAAGAGAGATACCAGTTAATGATAAAACACAGGGGAACTATGACACTGTGACCATATTTCTACTCAATGGGACCAGCATAGACCTCCATTAAACCTCCATCAAGAAGTGATGTTCCCACTAACAGGACTTCAAACACCTCTCCCTCTGCAGCAGTATTGTAATATAGCAAGGGGAGACGGAAAATAAAATAGACAGAAAAACAAGGTTCAACATAAAAAAAAATAGTGATAGACATTTTGTTTCAGAGGAGGCAAATTGCTCTATAAGTCAACTGATACAAAAAAGTCTTGGTATCTGAACAGACTTAGAGAAATCATATCTAGATGAAGATACCAAGGTGGAGACTGATAATTGTCAGGAAATGATAGTAATGGCCATAAAGACGGAAGAAAGTAATCTCAAGTCACATGATGTAGAATAAAACAGCATGGAAAACAGAAGGAGAGCAACAGACTTGGGGAACACAACTAAAATATTTCTTTAAAGTCCTTTCAAGAGGAATAATGAGGACCCACCACATAGTTCCTAAATGTTGTCCCTTAGAGATGCACAGATGTATATGGGTAAGAAAATGTAAAATAAACTTTCAGCTTTCATTTCAGAGGGTATTAAGTCATCTCAACACATATTTACTAACTGTTTAACCTTGGGCAAATGAACTTTCTAGTCTCAGTTTCTCCCTCTTTGAATAATATTGTCATCCTCATGGAATCATTATAAGCACTGAATCAATGTTCATCAACCCTTATCACAGCGGTACCTGTCATATGGCGAACATTCAATAAATTGCTTATTATTCATATTATTTGATTATCACATCATATCATCTGTATAAAAGTACCCAGTGAAAGAATCCCCTCCAGCATTGTTCCACTGGATTGAGTGGAATCAATATGAAGACTTTAGTAAAATCAGTTGAGTAACACTGCTGACAATGCTGCTTTAAAAAGATTATTTCTGTCTGGGTACGTTAAACATTATACTTGAAGACACAGGATGTTGGAAATCTATTATGTGAAATCCTTGAATTTGGGTATCTATGTTGTCAAAGCAACTTGGAGCCTAACAGTTGTCCAGTAACTAGAGGCCCAAAAAAGAAAAGAGGAATTTTTAGAAGCTTCTCCAAAAGCAACAGGATAAAAGTGTTATTGGCCTTAACCGCATGATGAGGGCTTTTTACCAAAGGGGAAAACGTAGTCCAGTTGATCATCGCAGCCTAATTGATTAATTGTAGGTCTGACCATCTGGCTGATGAATGCTGACACCCAGCAGTGATTACTGTGTAACACAAATCCGGATGTGCTCTCCCTGATGCCTCCCACAATAATGGCAACTCTGAACTTAAGGTTAGTTTATTCAGGCCTCTTGGCTCAATCTCTTCATGGAATAGCGGTTGTGGCAGGGAATATTTTACTAGACCTGGTCAAGCATTATCTTCTCTTATTTCAGTTACCCACTCTTTTCCAACTCTACTCCTACCCACTCCTAAGCCCTCTCTTGTATATAATCACTTTTCATGCAAAGCATTCCATCTGTAGTTTTCATCATATTATCTGATTCTCTCATTTCTGGTTGCTCTGTTCTGAAAAATATTTGACTAAACTAGAAGATCTATACTGCTACAATGCTATTTCACAGGGGATCCTATTGGGACATTTTTATTGTATCTTATTTGCTACTGGTTTACTTCAAATTACTCTGTGCTTCCAAACAAAGAAAATTATTTCACCTATCTCATTAGCCTGACTAAAAGTCCCACATATGGCCCAAGTTTTCCATGAGGTTAACAATACAAGGGTTAACAGAAGATAATTCTTACATCGTAAGCCTACTTCTGACCCTCAGTTAGGAGTATCCCATGAAGAAGATTCCCCTGGAGCATACTTTACTGCTAGAGAAAGAAAGTAAGACCCATGTAAATGACAAGGTTCAACAGCAATGCCATCCACAAACCAATCTACACCTGGAGATGACTTGTGCATGGAGAATTTGCCAAGCAAATAAAACCTGTACATATAAATATAAACCCTGCGGAATTAGAACCAAATAATTTCACTGTATTTTGTGGGAATGCACAGGGGAGTAACTGACACAAAACATCTTATACAACCTTGACCAACAAGTCACAATGACAAATCATCCATTTTCTCTTTTCTTTTCCCAGACTGATTTCCACTCTAAATTCATCTTTTCTTTCACTCCCCACAGATGCTGAATTCTTCTATGTTCCAGGCTGAGTTAGTGTTAACTTTCAGTAGAGGACGGCAGTAGCATGCTGAACTGTACAGTTCCGGGCTGGGAGTTGGGAAATGTTTTTGGCCTGACTGTCAGTAAACAACTATGTGTCTTGGGCAAGTCAAGTCCCTTAACTCCCCATGTCTCAGTCTCTTCATTGAAAAATGATAGGGTAGGACTGCATAAACTCCATAGTCTCTGCCAGCACTAAGATTCTATGGTTCTATAGCTCATTTCCTTTTTTTTCTCCCTTTGGCATCAACTGCTCAACAACTCTGCTTATAGTAATTTCTATGCTCTCAGTTACTAATGGAAAAATATGTCCTTCATTTACTACTTGGTATTTTGTATTTGTAATCTCTCTTTTTTTATTTGATGCTAGATATTTTGAGTCATAAACACCAACATATCCAAATAGATGGCTTTAAATCTGAAGGCGTTTAAGGAAAATAGCTTTCCCATGTAGAATATTTAGTGTAGCTGGGCATGGAGAAAGCCAGCCATCCAAAAGTGGAGCAAAGGGGCCAATTCACAAATGAGAGAAAGCCTTCCATAATAAGAGTCTCCAGACTCTTTAACTTAGATAAAGCTAAAATGCTACCGACTTCCAACTACTTTTCCAATCAATCCCAGACACCATCACAGACACTTAGGACTACAAATCTGAGGACCAGCACTGGCAGCAATGCAGTTCTTATTTCACCTCCACCATCCATTGCCAAGTAGGATTTAGGATGGCATAGTAATAAGAGCCAAGAGGACAATCTGTCATTTATTTTCCTCCAAACTTTTTGAAATTTCCCATTTGGGCTCTGTTTCCCAGTTTTAATTTGGTAACTGCCATTTTTCAGCATTTCCTTTAACAGGTTACTAATAATTTCGGATACAGGATCTCATATTTCATTTTATGCTGTTAGAACTGCTGTTAATATTTCATCTGCCTTCAATTCAGCTCTGAATAAAGGCTGCTGGGTTTTGATACACTGTTAACACTTTGGTTCTGGGGATTTGATCACCATGTTCATCCAGTTTGTCCATATTTTGTTAAGAAAAAGTAATAGGTTAGCTAACTCAGAAATATCTCAGCGTGTGCTATATACATTCTATGGATATGTCAGAGTTGTCTTTTTCTGGATCTTTGATGAAAACCAACAAAAGCAAGTATCCTGCATTTGTTTTCACAAATGACTTGCCATTTGCTTCAGTGTCAGTATTCTGGAAGCAGGGGGCAGTGGTTAAGATTCAGGGCTCATAGGCAGATCTAGGTTCACATTTTGGCTCTGAAATTATTATATGTACACCTCAGGCCAGTTCCTTAATCTTACCAAGTCTTTCTTTTCCCATTTGTAAAATAGGGATGATAATAATATCCACTTCTATTAATTAATATGAGGATCCAATAAATTAATATAAAGTATTGAGGACTTTCTGAGTTCTCAATAAAGGATGGTTATCATTATCCTAGCATTAATAATATACAAATTTACATTATGGAATTATTATTTTGCAACATCTTTTCAGGGTCAACAAATTATTTTTCAGTCCAACCTTTGTTGTTTGCTTCATTATAGCTTACATTTTTAAAAAGTCTCAGCAAAATCATGTAAAATATTTAAAAATTTGATCTTTAAACTGTATATACAGTTAGACTAATATATAGCACCATATTATTGTAGCACTTTCCAGTGTAGCAGCAAATTCTCAAAACTTTTTGTCCATCTAATAGCCAGCCCTAGATAATGCACATTGTACCAATACTAATCTGTTCTATAAAAAGATGACTTATAATATTTACCTTCTCCTACTCCCAAAGAATATAGATTATTTTAATATTCTTTGGGTATGTGTCAGTCAGGGCCTGTTTGTAGAGAGAGATCATACAGCAATTTGAATAGAAAAATTTAGTTTAAATTATTAATAATAACAGGGTATTAAAGTAATGAGAGTAGCTAGTAAGATGTAAAGAATTCTTTAAAGAATGTAAGAATAACATGGGCCAGACGCAGGGGCTCATGCCTGTAATCCCAGCACTTAGGGCCGAGGTGGGTCTTTAGCCTACGAGCTGAAGACTAGTTTGGGCAAAATGGTGAAATGCTGTTTCTACAAAATATTAGTCGAGCATGATGGTGTGTGCCTGCAGTCCCAGCTACTTGTGGGGCTAAGGTGAAAGGATAGCTTGATTCCAGGAGGTTGGGGCTGCAGTGAGCTGTGTTCATGCCACTGCATTCCAGCCTGGGTGACAAAGCAAGACCTTATCTCAAAAAATAAAAAAGAATAGAAGAATAACAAATGTAAGGAACAGCCATTATTTGTAGGGCTAAGATAGCATACCCAAGGAAGAGTCTCCTCCATCCCTGGGCTGAGATCTAGATGTAGGACTCAAGATAAAAATCTTCTGGACCCCTGGACCAGGATCCAGACCTTGTTAGACAACGCACAGTCATAACTCATTGAATGGCGAGAAGTTGCTGGGGAGCTGCATCAGTAGAACCTGCACTCTAGGGTGCCAATGAAAGCTATTTACAGGGAGGTATCTCATCTGAGGCACTCTGCTATAAATTGCCCAATGTGTGTGTACACGTTTGTGTATGGTGGGTGCCAGGGGTAGCTGCTACCTACCAGGTACTAGAGAAGCTATCTGTGCTTCAGCTGCTGGGTACCCGGTTAGCTGCATTTGCTGCAGGAGCTAGACGCTGTAAAAGTTGCTTACATTGTAGAAGCCAGGCTCTGGAGAAACCGTGCGCATTGCAGGAGGCTGCCAAAGTAGTGCATGACAACCAGGAAGGAAAATTTCTTCTTTCTGCAATGTCTCTCTACTTTCTCTACTGACAAAGCACCCTCATACCAGCTAGCAAAGAAAAAATATTCAAAGAATCCAGATACATTTTTGCCGAGCAGGCAAGGAGGACTACATTTGGAAGGAGGCAATATATTGGTAACTGGCACAGACATTATTTGCTCACACACTTCATGAAATAACGCACATTAGAGATTATAATTCAATATTTTCAACTGATTGCACTACTGTTCACGTTTACTAATAAACCAACTCCCTGTACATAGTTAAGCAAATACTGTCAGAATTAAGAAAAATAAGAGGCCAGTAAATAAATGCCTATAATAGAATATTTTAAAAAGTTACAGTACCAGTATATGTACAATAACCTTTTCCCCCAAGTGCTGCCCACATACATTTTAATTACATGTTTATAATTTACTTAAGAAAAAAATGTACAGAAATACTAAGCTATTGACCTAAATTTATGCAACAGTGATCTCACGCCAGAATCTCAACTAAGTGGGTAATCAGGAGAGTCATTACAAACAACCAAAAGCTTTGAGGTAAAAATTACTTCAATTATCATTTTTCCTTTCTCTTTCCTTTTCTTTTTAATTAACTCTAGAACTCATATTTTCTTCTTCTATGACAATTTTGTGGAGGGGTGGCTCTTAAATATAGGGTTTTTTTTTTTTTTTTTTTTTTTTTTTTTTTTTTTTTGAGATGGAGTCTTGCTCTGTTGCTCAGGCTGGAGTGCAGTGGTACAGTCTTGGCTCACGGCAACCTCCATCTCCCGGGTTCAAGCGATTCTCCGGCCTCAGCCTACCAAGTAGCTGGGATTACAGGCATGTGCCAGCACACCTGGCTAATTTTTGTATTTTTAGTAGAGACGGGGTTTCACCATATTGGTCAGGCTGGTCTTGAACTCCTGACTTCGTGATCCGCCTGCCTCAGCCTCCCAAAGTGCTGGGATTACAGGCATTACCCACATGCCTGGCCAAATATAGGTTACTGTTTTTCAGAAAAATACATATTTAGAAATTTTTCTTATGATTCTTGTCCTATATTGTTCTACCCTTAATATTAAATAGAGAGGCATCAATAAATGACCAACTTGGTAAACTATGACATTGTGATCATTGTTAGAACTAGTTTTACATATAGGGAGAGAGTATATTCCAAATTACCTCCCCTGCTTTTGCCTAATTCCCTTAAGAAGGGAACAGGTACTTTTGCTCTATAATTAGAGGTAGGGTTTAAAACCACAAACACCTGACATTAGCAAGGAGTACGGCTGTGAGAGGCTGACAGCAGAAAAGCTAATTGGGTGAGGAGAGTTCTATGGAGAGTAGACTGTACTGAAGTCAAGACCACAGAACACCCTTCTCACCATTCATCCATTTTTACCTATGCCTGGCCATCAGCAGTACTATCTGTTCTCACTACTATGGAAGGGGTCTACTTGTTACTTCACAGTTGTGTTTTCTGAAAGCCAGTGGTATCCGCAAAGCAAGCCATGTTGGGTTGTCTCACAATCACACTGTAGGCATCTCTGCCAGCTGCAGGTGGTTATCCTTATGATTTCCTTTGGTTTGTGTTATGTGTGGTACTGAGGATAAACTTAATGACCCTATGTTTAGTTCTCTCCTCCAACACACATACACACTCCCCTCTCCTCTGCAATTCCTGAGTTCAAAAAGAGATGATGACAAAGGAGTGTCATAAGTCCTTGTCAGGCAGGCGACTCCATTTTATTTTAGTTTGCCCTTCTGTTCTGTTGGCTTTTCTGCTATGACCCACTATACTTACCCTGTCGGCTGTTCTTACTAGCAACATGCCTTTTTAATCAGCCTTCCTGGGGTCTGCATTTGATTACAGCATTTGTGTTCTATTTTGATTCTTTTGTACTGTGCCCTGTGGTGTTAGCTTGAAAGGTGTTATTTATAAAATGAAATTCTATTGTATTGCCAGTTGGATTCAAAGAGGACATATAATATTAATGCAGAATGTATTTAATAATATCTTGAATCTATTAAATCAATTTCTTCATGAGAATACAGAATGGAAGCGAGGCACGTGGGCTGATAATCAGGTAATAAGACTTAAGAATCACCTGAACTTTTTCTTCACAAGCTTTCCTGAAAGCTGGCACAAGAATCATTCTCTTAATGTCAGGGTTTCCAAGTGGAGGAGACTACCTTTCTTCAGCCAGACCAGTGCAGTGCGCACCTGTTTAAACATTCAACTGTGCAGGCCAAACATTTTCCTAGGCTTTTAGATGCAAATTTTTTGACTAAGGAAACTATGAGACCAAACACGAATATGGTTTTTTTACTACATAGGAAGATTTAGGTTATGAAGGAAATGTAATCACCTATTTCTAAGGATCTACTTTCAAGATTTGTAAAAAGAAGTATATTTGTTCTCACACTGACTCTTCTCAAAAGCAGGATAGGAAAATTCTAGTGATACCAAGAACTGATGCAAAGTTTCCAAGGTGGCATGTTCAGAATGATGTTCTCAAATAGCAAAAGGGCAGGTTTCATTATGGACTTCTGGGCCTACAGTCAAACGTTTCTAGATTAGATTGATGGAGGAGTCCCCAAGTTTTTTCAACTTCTAATGTTAATTCCAACTAAAGACGGAAACATTGTACACTGTATCACAGCTTGCACAGCACACTTCTTGCTGCATACATTCCATTCTTTCACCACAATTTTTTTTCCTGTTGATATATCTGAAATCATCAACGGCTATGCTGCTGTTTGGATAGGGAATAAGAAAGAATCTGGTTTGAAAGATGATTTAGGAATCAGGCTCTGCAGAACTTACTAAAAGAAACTGTAACGTACAAAGGAACCTGGCTGGGCAGTCTTGAGAGTTCCTGCATTTTTACCTGTTCTCATTCAGTGGCATATTATATAACTCCAGAAAAATCAGGTCCAGTTTTCTAATCACTAAAAGGGGAATAACTGTCCTTTTCTACTCGCACTGGGCTACTTTAGTGATGGATAAGAAAATGATTCCAGAATCTTCTAAATGCTTGGCAATGAAGGTGAAATACAAATGCACAATATTATTAAAATGATAGTTTAGACCCCATTTTTGTTTCTCCAAATCTAGAGATGAAAATAGTAACAAGGAAATAAATTTCTTCCACTTCAAAAAATAAATAATATACCCTTATTTATAAATGACATGTCAAACATAAGGAACTAGGATGTATTGGGGAATACACATCTCAATTTTGAAGGCATCAAATTATAAGCTATTTGCATGAAGGAATCACATTCATCTCTGTATCCACTCAGGTTCTACCTCATTGATTTACATTATGTAAGTATTCCATTCATTAACATATGTTGAATTGAAATGAAAAATGAGATCGCACAAGTTTAGAGCTCAATTAACTAGAGACCATGTTAAATCCTGTTGCCTCTTTTTGCAGATGATACAACTGAGGCCCAGATAAGTGACTTATCTAAGTCCAATACTAAAAATATAACAAGTTTTACAAGAGTTATTTTAAAGATCCGCCACTGAAAATACATCACTGAATTAAAACAAAATAGATATTCTTCTGTCAAAATAAGAAGCACTATTCAGCTCAAATAATTTGATGTATCCTAACCTAATCAAGAAGGCTGAAGCCTAAAGTAACAAGTAAACGTAATCAAATAGCTATAGACCCATAGGCATGTTAGAAATGCCAAGTTACTGAGTGGTGCATATCTTAACACTTTGTCTATCAGCCAGTTCAAATGGCATATTTTTTTTCAAGTAAAATTAATGTCTTAACAAATAATAGGGGTGAAGTCAGCAAAATGGCAGAGTGGAAAACTCTACCTTTCATTCTTCCACAGAAATACTGATAAAACAATGTTGGAACCAAAATACCTTGAAAATATATTCAGATTGTAGCTGAGAAGTAGAGGTACCCTAGAGGATCCCAAACTAAAAGCAGTTGCATTTGCATGGGTTAAAAGTGCAATTTCACTTTAGAATGTCATGTCACTACTTCCCCCAGACTGGCTTAGCGCATCACTTAGAGGATTGCTTCAGCTCATGATTTCTCCCGTGCCGTAGAAAGTGGGATTGGAGTGTGCATCTGGCTTCCTGGCCTCTGGCCTCTGAGAGAACCCTCTGTTGGGTCAGTTCCTATATTACCTCATCCTGAGTACTGATGCACCTGTAGAACTTTGTTCCCAGGGATGGGCAGGAACAAAGAAAGGAAGGCAACTCCTTACAGTTGGAGCTGCCTTGCAAGACTAGGAACAGGGGCAGAACTGAGGTTATTCTTTCACGAGGGAGGAAAGGGAATGAAGGAGGCCTTATTCTCAGCATTTCAGAGTGCCCTCTGTGAAGCCAGTTTCCATTTCACCTTGTACGACCATTAGAACTTGGTTCTGAGGGCTAGTTAGCAAAAAATAAAAGGAGCAGGCATCCTTTTGCAGCTGGCACTGCTCTGTATAATAAGAAAAAAGCGCAGAACTAAGCCTTTTCCTTGAGAAGGCCAGGAAAGAAGTGTAAAGGGCCTTGCCCCCAGTCTTAGACTGTGCTCCCCAAGGTGTTTGTCTCTATCTTGTCTCATATTCAGCACCATGAACTGGTAAACGTCTCCACTCATCAAAACTAGTCTATAAAGACTGGGAAGATAGCTGCTACTTCAAATGTACGGATCACAAAGAAAATCTATAAGGAACAGAAAGAGTCATCTCCAATAACCATCCTGAAAGAAACAGAGATCCCTGAATTAACTGACAAAGAATGCAAAATAGATGTCTTAAAGAAGCCCAGTGAGTTACAAGAGAACACTGAGAGATAGCTAAATAAAATTAGGAAACAGATACAAGAATAAAATGAGAAGTTAAATAAAGAGATAGAGATAATAAAAAAGAACCCAATAGAATTACTGAAGCTGGAGAACACAAAAACTGAACAGAAAGATTCACTAGAGGAGTTCAAAAGCAGACCTAATCAAGCAGAAGAAACAGTGAACACAAAGACCGATCATTTGAAATTATGCAGTCAGGAATACAAAGAAAAAAGAATGACGAAAAGTGAGGAAGGCCTAAGTGACTTATGGGACTCCAACAAGTGAATCAATAAACACATTAGGGAATTCTTGGGAGAAGAGAGGGAAAGGGGTAGAAAGCCTATTGAAAGAAATAATGGCAAGGAACTTCCCAAATCAGGGCAGAGAAATCAACATCCAGATTCATGAAGTCCAAAGAACTCCAAAGATCTACATTAAATTAAATTATAATCCAATTGTCAAAAGTCAAAGACAGAGAATTTTGAGAGCAACAAGAGCGAAGCAACTCATCACATTCAAGGGAGTCCCCATAAGACTGTCAGCAAATTTCTCAGCAGAATCCTCACAGGCAAAGAGAAAGTAAGATGACATATTCAAAGTACTGAAGATCAAAAAACAACAACAACCTGTCAACCAAGAACCGTATACTCAGAAAAGCTATCCTTCAGAAATAAAGAAGAGGTAAAGACTTTCCTAGACAGACATGTTGAGGGGTGTTCACCATCACTATACCTGCTTTGCATGAAAAGTTCTTTAAGCTGAAAGGATGTTGATCAGCAGCATGAAAAGATGAAAGTATAAAACTTACCAAAAAAATTAAGTGTATAGTCAAATACTAGAAAGCTCTAGTGCTCTAATGATAGTGTGTAAATCACTTTCAACTCTGGTATAAACATTAAAAGACAAAACTATAAAAATAATAACATGATTTGTTAATAGATACACAGTATAAAAAGATGTAAATTGTGACACTAATAACATGAAGTGTGTATACAGGAGAAGTAAAAGAGTAGAGATTTTGTATGTGATCAAATTTAAGTTGCTATCACCTTAAAATAGATGATTATAAGTTGTTTTATGGAAGTCTTATGGTAAATACAAGCAAAACACCTGTAGTAGATATATAAAAGATAAAGAGAAAGGAATCAAAGCATATTGCTACAAAAGATAATCAAATCACAAAAAAGACAGCAACAGAGGGACAAAGGAACTACAAAACAACCAGACAATAACTTAAAAATGGCATAAGTTCTCACCTATTAATAATTAAGTGTAAATGGATTAGCTTCCCCAATCAAAAGATACAAACTGACTGAATAGATATAGATTAAGAAGACGACTAACCATATGCTGCTAAAACAAAACAAAACAAAACAAAAACACACTTTAGCTTTAGGGACAAACATAGACTCAAAGTAAAAGGTGGGAAAAATATACTCCAAGCAAATGATAACCCGAAGCTAGTAAGAGTGGCTATTCTTATATCATACAAAATAGACTTTCAGCCAAAAACTGTCACAAGAGACAGAGAAATCCCTATAACAAGAAAGGGATTAATTCATTAAAATGATATAATAATCCCCTTGATTAGGATCTTTTTGATTGGAATCTTCTTGACTGGAGTAGAACAAAAACTGAATAACTGTAAACTATTATTCTGCAGTAGAGATCTCCAATACACTACTTTTTATTTTTCCAAAGTTTTCCTGGAGATCACAGAGAACTGAACATGGAGAAAAAGTGAGCAAGAGACAGCAGTAGGCTTGATGCTTTAAATGGCTGGATAGCTAAAGATTATTGTTTGTGTATTAAAAAAAAACATGATTCTAGAAACATAATTGGGGTTCCACAGATCAAATTCAAATTATTAACTTAGTATTTCAGCCTCCGTTACTCGCCCTGTCTTGCTTAGGCATCCTAGGTTCCAGTACTTCCCAACAAGTGTTCTGTGGTGAATGCAGACTATGTTAGTGTTTCCCTTTATTTTGGTATTCCCACAGGAGACCTAATTTTAAATTTTCTATTCTACTATCTCCATGATTTCTTAAATTATGTCTAGACTTCTGGATTAGAATATTATTCATTTACTTACTATGATTCAATAAGCACCTTCTATGTGTGAGACAGTAGGAATAAAATACAAATAAGACTTATTTCCTATCTTCAAAGAATAATGGAATTCACAATATAGTGGCCACTTACCACGTATAACATGTGTTCCTGCTTTTAAGCTTTTATTCTTTCTATAATTAGAGTATCCTACCATTATTTTATTGATTGAATTCCTTTATTATAGTCCAGCTTATGTTCTGCTTCTTCCATAAATTAATTTTTACTTTTTATAGCCCATGCTAATTTTCCTTTCCCCCCCACTATTACAGTGGAAGTGGGCACTATTTCCTACCCAAACTCCATTTCCTCATTCTTCCTAGCCGCAGACCTCTATTTTGTGCAGAGTGGCAATGTGCTCAGTGCTGGATGATGAGTTTTGAAATTTATAAGCCAATTATGACAAGTGTATTCTCTAATTTGCTTGCTTCCCTAGCAAAGAAGGGTGGCCTAGGGATTCAATTATAGCCAATAAGATCTATGTGGCAATCCACTTGAGAGGCAAGTTTCTGAGAAAGCTTTTTTTCCCGTTACAAAGAGGAAGGTAAAAGGCAATCCTTCTGTTTCCTCCTCCTTCCCTCTTTGAACATAGACATGATGCTTGGAGTTGTGGCAGCTATTTTGTGATCATAAAGCGACAAGCAAGAAAGAAAGACAAAAAGAATCCCAGAGATGTCAGCACAGACTTTATCACGTACCAGGAATTCCCTACCTCTCAACTTTTGGACTTCCTATTAGGTGAGAAAACTGAATCTCTATTTGTTTAAACCACTCAAGTCAGGATTTGCTACCTGCTGCTGAACACATTTCTAACCAAAGTAATAATAACAACATTCATAATTTGAATTCACCAAATTGTTCTTCCTAACTAGATAACAGACATTGGTCACATTCTTGGCACTTAATAAACATTCATTTGCTTCACATCTTGATTAAATATGCTAGACTTTTATATGTAATGAAATTCTCACACAGAAAGGAAGGGGGGAATTTGGATTAGTATCAGAAAAGAGGATTAAACCAGGTCAAAAAAAGGAAAATTAGAGTCTATAATAAAAAATTATATGACAAGAATTTGTTACAATGTAGCTCATTATACACAATATATAATTATTATATACATATTATATATAATTATAGCTCAATTATTATATACAATAAAAGCAAACTTTTAAATATTTTCCAAAATTAATAGCAACATATTTTAAGTAAGAAATAAGACAGTAGAATAAGCCCCCAAACAATAAATGTTTTAAAGAAGAGATGATATAAACAAGTCTTCTATTAAACATGAAGACAATCCTATGCAGTTCTACTTCTATTGAAACTAAGTGAGGAACTAGCGTTTGTCAAATACCACTAGCAATAAGACTCCTTCTCTGTCCTTTAGGTTGTATGACTGTGATTCGCCCCAATGCTACAGGCTCATTAGCATGCTAATTATTTCTAAAATTTTTCACCTGAGGTTTGAATCCATGACTTAGGAAACTATTATATCATTTGCTTTTGGAGAAAAGACTACATAAGTTGGGACAGAAGCTATTTTTAAGCCTTCCAAATATTACAAGTAAGTAGTAGGGAACTGTTGAGGAGAGAAATGAATAGCTTTGGGTCGTTTTAGGTTAGTGACCTTGAACATAAGGCGTGATTTAATCAGAAGCCAGAGTAATTATGGCAGGAGGTGGGGAAAAAGACTCAGAGCTGTCTGGAGTTAGGGAGGACTTTGGTGGCAGCTTTCAGCTTGAGCTAAAACTGCCGGATTCTGTCAGAGGCTCCACAAACAAAGGGCTGCATTATGTAACGCATCTTGTATGTCTTTGTGAACTATTCCACAACAAAGTTTCATTAGTTTTTTTTTCTCTCCTAGAGATTTTACCACTTCCAGCGTGCAAATTGTTGCTCAGAAGGGAAACTTTCTACCTTAAATAAAAGTTTAAATCGTAAGCAAACTGACATTTTTTTCAGGAACAAATCAAATTAATTTGAACTTTATAACAACTGGGAAAATGTTTTTTAAGTTAGGTGGATGATAAGTAACCTTATTTGAAGAATTTCCCAATAATTTAGCAATAGTTAGCAATAATTTAGCAAGAGTTAGCAATACTAGTTCATATCTCTCTCCCTCTCTGTCTCTATCATTTTCTGATAGTGTTAGTCTGTTTACACATGTAACACTTTTGGGTCACCTTTCAATGGAGCATTTCACAGGCAGAATTGGAAGACAGCATGTCACATGGATGGCACATAGCAATATGTTCTCATAAATAGTATCTGTTTTCAAAAGATAATATTTATTTTGTTGCCCATTATGAAGATATTCTAAGATTAATTATAGTCCTAATACTGTCAAATTTAGCTTTGATGTATAAAACTCTATTTTTTTAGTAGTTTACTTTTTTTTTTTTAAATCAATTACTAACTTAACAGGCTTTCATTTTACAACACTATTTTGGTCAGTTATAAAAATAATTTAACTGCCAAACGGATTTTCCCATTTAACATTTCAAATGTTGGTTTAATGCTTATCACTTAGACCTCTATGAAGATTGACTAAGGTTTACTGGGGGATATTGCATAGACCATGTCTTCTCGTCCAACAGTCTGGGCTGTGAATAGTCTAAATTTGCATGGAAGCTCCCAACTACCAAGTTATTCAAAAACTACAGGGACAGGGTGGGGGAATGATTCTCAGCAGGTGGCACTCTTCCTTCTAATTTGGTCTTGAATGAATGCACCAGCATTCTGCTATCTCTTGGGTGGAGTGTGAGATTGAATCATTCAATAATGCTTATAGCGCTTAAGAACCAACTTCAAGGGAACTGTGGAATGAAGGCAAGTTATAGGTAACATACATGGATTTTCATTCTGCTGGACTTTTTCATTCAAAACAGCATCACTGTCAGACTCAGAATTATGGATAACCATGCCTCTCAGTCTACTCAGGATAGTTCCAATTTCAGTTCCAATGACCCAGGCACAATTATTAGTAGTGTTCACTTTCACTCTCAAAAGTGTCCTAGTTTGGATGATAAATTATGGGGTTACTCTGTATATAAGCTTTGAAAAAGTTATTCATAACACCATTTACAGTGATAATCATTCTATTTAGGACAAATTAAAGTAGACTCTACTGGCCAACTTCTATAAAAAGAAAGAGATAAACTAAAATATCATTAATTTAATCTCAGAACTTCAATCAGAAAGACCCTGCTATCTAAAAAGTTTATTTTACGATGACAACAAAATTTCTATGAATTATTTTGGATTTCTAATTTTAGGTCATTTTTTAAGCTTTATTTTATACAAGCAAGCACATATGCCCTTAAAATTTGTGGTGGAGAAAGAAGTACAATATCTGAAATAAAGTTCTTTGAATCTTAGGTTTGAATTCTAATTCTACTGTTTACTCAGTGTGAAAATTTAAATAATTTCTGTGAACATTATTATTAACCCTTTCTAAAATGTGTTTAAAAATATTTTTAAAACCAGAAGGGAAGAACTACATATGCTATGAAAAGCTGTAAGTTATTAACAGTTACTATTATTTCTTTTTATAAATAATGATAGTTTTTCCCTTTTCAACTTCTATGACACTTTTATAGACTGTAGAAAAATTTGGCCAAGCATGTGGTAGCATAATCACCTTTGACACAGATCCACAATATTTCTGGGTGACATCTCTGCATGGACACTGATGGCCTAAAAGACCTAGAGAAGAAAGACTATAGATCTTGTATACCAAGGCCAAAGACTAAAACGCTGAAATTTAAAGTACAAAATTCTTGTGAACAGTTTTGTTAGTGGTATCATACATACCACTTATATAGATAATTTTTCTAGTATAGTTATAAGAATAATTTTTCTTATATAGACATAAAATAGGGTTCCTTATATAGATAATTTTTCCTTGGAAGGAAGGGGAAACTTGAGGGGAAAAGTGGCTGGAGTAGAAAGACTAGTTTGTAAGGCAGAAAGAGTTTCTAATTACTAGGTAGATTTTATTTTACTTTGTTCTACTTATTTTTACTAGCTAAATTTTAAAAAGAGATTCCGAGATCTCTATAGACACGTTCCCCTTTCTTTTTGCTGATGTTTTCGTATTTCTTTTCTGAAATCTTAATTTGATTAGGAAAAAAAAAATGGTGTTCCGATTCAATTCTCTTAGTTTACATGACATCAAAAAGTATATGGAGGGTGTCTTTAGTTTTTTATTTATATGAATGTAATCAAATAATTTTATTTTTTTAAAAAAGACTCACTGTCATTGTCTAAAAGACATTTCTTTAAAACTTTGAAGTAGTTATAGAAAATGCTCTCATAAATTATCCCTCCAAATTAACTGGCAGAAAGTGCTAATCCTGTTATGCATGCCATTTTTGTTTGTTTAAATTGACTACTCTGAGAATTAAGTCTGTATTACTTAGTTTGAGGCCTCAAGATTTTCAGGTATACACAAGGTTCTATCAACTAATTCTTTGTCTCACTGATGATCCTTTATTTTAAATATATTCTACTTGCAAAGGTGGTAGGGTAAAAAGAGGAGTGGCTGGCAAGAGACTAAAGAGGGGAAAGGATTCCCAAGAAGGTGGTACTTAATATCTCAGGGCTGAAAAAGAGCATTAGAAATCTTCTCCAATCTCTTGGAGAAAAAAATATCTTTCACACATTCTGCCTATTAGAACTTCATTTGTGTTTAACAAGCCCCTCTTTTAAAATGCAAATTTGCCTTGTGAACCTGTAAACCTCGTTCACACCTTATTGTTAATTACTTTGATGTTCTAGAATATGATCAACACTTAACTGATATTGGCAATCTAGGAATGAACAAATTGTTCAGGGTGAAAAAAGGAAAATTTTGGTGGAGTGGGGCTGTAGGTGGTAGTGTGAGAATTTCATTTGTGAGAAATAGAGCATACTGATATTCTGAAGTTTTGTCTAGGAGAATGGCAGTAGTTAGGGTACCACAAAACGAGCACTTTTCCTGATTGCCGATGTCTAGTTGAGATCAGAAAAAGTCTGGAAGCCTGCAAACCTAAGTTTTAAATATTTAGCCGTTACAAGCTAATCAAGCTTGCTATTTTCTAAAAACCTTTTAAGTTAATTCGTAATAGCTCTACAACTCGGTGACCTTGGGTTCTAAGACTCATTTGTTTCAACCTTCCAGGTTTAAAATTCAACTGATAAATGAATTCCAAGGAAAAAAAGTGAATATGGCCTAGTCCTTTTTTACTGTCTCCCTACTCATTTACTTCAGAGATTTTGGAATGCAATCCTAGAACATACTGTAAGCAATTTCAGAAGAATACACAGGATGCAGTATTTATCTATGTGTCTTAGTAAATGTCACTTGACCTGATATATAAAAAGTTTGCAAAATTTGAATTAGACTTTAGTTGACTTAAGCGACACATCTTAGCTAGGCAGAAATTTAAGGAAAAATTATTTTATGGCCTCTTGTAACATTATTAATCACCCCTCCTTTTATATAAAAAATAAATATGCTAAACTCTTCACTGTTCAGAAAGGGGGTCATCTTTCCTGCCAACATGGCTAATTTTAGTTTTTATGTAGTTGGATACATTTGTAAACTATTACATGAAAACATATGGTTGGAACATGCTTACTCCTTCATGAGTGTTCCTCTTTTGAGGCTGCAAAATTTTCCTTAGTTGCTCCATGTGCTACTTTGTTGTGCTGATGACTTCTTGTTCTAAATAATTTTCTTCCTTTTCCATTGTTAATGAAATGAGTTCTAATAAGGAACAAAGAAACCCTCTGATGAAAATCCCTTTCTTGTAGAATGGACTGGGAACTGATATAGGACACAGGGGAACAGCAAATGCTGTGTTGCATGTTCTTCAATCAAATGATCCCTTTGTAGTTTATTCACCTGAATGCATTTTGGCAAAGAGTGAAGCAATAGTGGGAAAAGGATTGTTTGTGTGGCTAATCTTCAGTTACTCAGAAAGTACTAGACATGTTTTCCTTACTATAAAACATAAATCTACACAGTTTGATTGGTGAATCACCATTTTAAGGTATCTAACCCATAAGGAAGAGTGAAAAACTTCCCCAGAGGTATTGAAATTTCACTAAACCTCTTCTTGGAGTTTTGGTGTATGATTCTCAGTTGATCTCTGAGTGTAACAGTCAACTATTAGATTGACATGACTGAAGTACAGTTTTTTCAAATAGAAGAGTATTTTAGAACAAATGAGAATTCTAACTCTTTAATTCAATTTCTAACTTTACATTTTGCCCGTACCTCTCCTTGTAACATTCTTCCCTTTTTCCCTACATATTTTTACCAGTAATCCTTTCATCTGCTCCTTGACAGTGAGATTCTACTGTTCTGGTACATTATAGGTTCTCTTTAACTATTTTTTGAGTGCACAAATGACCATTTGGACAAATATTATAAAGTGAACCATTAAAAAACCTTAATTACGCAAATTAATAAGTCTATACCTTTGGGAAAAAAGCCATGATAGTAACAAAATGAGTAACAATTCCAAGGATATTTAGGAAGGATAAAGCCTAGAAGATTAAAAATGAGATATTTTAGAATCATAAAAAACAAAACAAAACCAAATGACTCAATACAACTGAAAGCACATGTATGTGGAAAGAAGCTAATACATTATTGTAAAAAATTAAATGGAAAGAAACTAGAAATCTGTTGGTATTATTACATCAAAAGCAGGAAGTTACTTCTTTCTGCTTTAGAGAGAACAACAAATTTGCCAATGCCACCAAAGGCAGAATAGAGAGAGATGTTTGGAATTTAAGAATTACAGGTTATGTTATGGTTCGTTCATATCACTGCCATCACCGCAGTTCATTCATTTTGTGTCTAATTATTGATGTTGCCACTGTTGTCAATAAATGCTCAGCATTACTAATCATCAGAGAAACGCAAGTCAAACACAGTGAAATACCATCTCATACCAGTCAGAATGGCTGTTGTTAAAAAATCAAAAGACAACAGGTGCTGGTCTGGCATGGTTGTGCTGGAAAGGGAATGCTTACACATTGTTGGTGGGAATGTAAATTAGTCCTACCTATTAGGTACTGTGCTCATTACCATAGTAATTAGGGTGGGATTCCTATTCCAAACCTCAGCATCACACAATATTCCTATTGACTAAATCTGCATATGTACCCCCTGTATCTAAAATAAAATTTGAAATTTCAATAAAGATGGAACTAATCCCTTATATCACAGAATTATGTAGTTGTGGGTAGTCAGGATAAAGAATATTTAGGATATAATTTAAATGAGTTCACTAGCTCTGGAGATGAAAGAATAAACAGAAAACTAATCTAGAAATTAAAATTTTTTTCTTTCCCTAAGGATAATGAATAGTCCCTAAGGATAATAGTCCCTAAGGATAATGAATATTCATTATCAATATCAACAGCATATTATAATAAATCATATGCATTTATTGTTAATATAGTTTATTGCACACACATACACACTATGAGTTCCACGATGTTCATTGAACTGAATATTACAAAGTTTAAAGACCTATGAAATTACAGCAAGAGCTATCCATATAAAAATAAAATATTAGTGTTTGGAAGGACCAATTGTAGGAGACTATATTGGTGAGTTAATACAAAAGATCATCTTTTGTTTAAGAGTTCATATATTTTTGTGTAAATTATACTTATTTACAGAAATCTTCTTTACTACCAACTGTTCTCAAACCCATGCACTAATAAACAATTACTATATGTGATTACTTTATATTTACCTCAGACCTTTATGAATATCACTGAAAGCATTATTGGCAAATGTAATTAATTATGTAGGCAAATGGTAAGGATCTCTCAACCTCATCTTTCACCTTCTTCCCAATCACTCAAAGACTGACTATATCCATTTGTCTTGTTATCCAGCAATTGGCTTTATTTGTTAATTCCAGAGATGTTTCAACTGTAGTTTCAGCCAGCTGTTTCCTTATATCTTTCTGGGTGGCATCAGTTTACAATGGATAGTATTGTTGAGGATCAAAGTTATTTTATTTTGGTATTATTATTGGATTTTTCCCCCAGTGCCTCAAAGGGGAATGTTGAGTCATGGAGATGTAATGTGACTCCTTAAACTAAGTAGACTTCTACTACAAGTATACTTTTATTATGGAGAAGCCAAATTAATTTTATCAATTAAATGAGAATTTATTTACCATTTGGCTTTATCAGATATTTCGTTAGACACAACACCATTCTCAGACTTTACACAATTAAAAAAGATGTTGTATAAAAACTATATATAAAGCAGGAGATATTTCATTCTTAGTATTTTGCCGAACAAATTATGTAGCTTCAAGGAATAGAAGGAAAAGAAATATTGATGAAATACAGCCCTCAACTATGGCATAAAGTCCAAAGCACAGAGAAGGTCAGAAAAGAATGCAGCAGTTTCGCAGAATTATTGTGATAGGAAGTACTGATAAAGAAAAGTCAACTTTTTGTCTTTAGTCATTGACTGAGGCCCTTTATTAAAAATAGAGCATAAACATTTTAGATATAATTTTTTCTCAATTTTTTTTGTGAAAAAAAAAGCATTACGTGAAAAGTAGCTAAATGGGAGGAAAGTAGGGGTCTGTGGGTGAAACAAGAGGTTACCATTGCAAACCCTGTCCTTGATGCCCTCTCTCAGTAGGACTGGTGGATGGAAGACATTTGAAAAACTTTTATGTAGAGATGAAAAAAAGTAGAAGCCCTAGTTTACAGAGAACGATAGACACATTTTTCTCCTGTGTAATAGAGTTTGTATTTGGAGAAGGAGGAGACTCCTTTCTTCTGATGAAAACTCCTTTCAAGGAAAAACTCCATTAGGAAACATGGAGCAGCAATGGGTGAGAGAGACCAGGTTTAAGATTTGTTTTGGAGGTTACATTTTTTCTGGAAGTTCATAGAATGTGGTGAAAGCAAGATACATTGTAAAATAAGCCAAAAAAAATCTTTCTTCCAGCCCATTCTATATTGGAGAGTTAGTTGACTTTTCTACTGTAAATGTAAAGAAAACAAAAGTTTCATTCATCCTCCTGTAATGATGCCAATCTAATTTGCTATTAAATTTCTATTCAAAAGCCCTATTTTGTTTAGTTACAAGGGATTTGATCCCCTTAAACTTTCCCAGGCAGTTTGTATGGAAAGGCAGTTGCTAAGGGTATTCCTAAGGGAACTTGCAAACGTTGGAAGATAAATAACCTCAGTACAATATGCAGATTAAGTAGAGGCGATGGTTTAAGAGTTACCTTTTGAAGGAAAAATAAAAGATTCCGAATTCAGGGTTAGAGTTGCTAGTTAATCACCGATTTGAAGGTACTTAATGAAGGCAGTTTTATACTTCCCAAGAAAGTAGAACTTTCACATTGTTCCTCTTGGGAACAAAGGTAAAATTATCATGGAGAGGAAACTGGGGAGAAATGTTCACTATTTCCCCCTTATATTCTTCCTTTCTTTCCTCTCTCTATCTCCTCTCTATCTCTAGAGCTCTTCCTCAAAGATTTAAATAACTAAAAATAGGAAGCCATGGGTGGCAGCTTGGAGTTCTCAAAAATCCAAAGCGAGGTTAAGCTTATGACCAAAACTTTTGGCAATTTCCTTAGGTCGAGTGAAAGAAGCAATGTGAAAAAGCATGAGTTTAGAGTCAGTCAGCCATCAATTTAAAATCAAACTCCACTATTTATTATTGGTGTGATCTTGAATACATTAGCCAACCTCTTTAAATTCCAGTCATTACTAAAGGGATGATTATCTATGAAACCTGTATTACATATACAATGTGTAAGTACTTAGTAAATACTCAGTACTTCTCTAGTATCTCTCTAACTTGGATTTGGCTAGTAATCATGACAGTTGTGGGAGAGAAAGAAAAGATATTTAATCCTGAGGGCACTCAGTCTCTGTAACAATCATCTGATAATTAATCAAGTGATACTTTTGATATCTCTTTAATTTTCCAATTGAGAAAACATTAGGAGTAGAAGAAAAATGATTAATCTCTAACTTCTATCGTTGGAAAATAACTAAAGATCAGAGCCATAAAAAGCATAAAACTTTTCTAGATTATTAAAGTTAACCTTTTAGACATTTTCCACAATCATATGGTATGTAAATTTTAACTAAATTATTTCACATTAAATGTATTTTGTGCTATGTTTTGACTAGTTGATTTTACTGTAGTATAGAATGTATTATAACATTCCTTCCATTATCCTCTTATTACTTGTTAATAAAAAATTTGCTGAAAAAACAATTAATTATTATAATTAATATTTATTATTTATTACTAGTAGGCATTGTACTAATTACACTATTATTGGTATTTTAAATGTCATTAATAGCTATAAACATGTTATACATAATAATAATATAAACCATTTGAGGAGTGCTTACTGTGTAATACATTTTGCTAAGCATTTTATATACATTCTTAAAGTTAATAATTTCAAAGATTTAATGAGCTAAGTGTCACCAGATAAAGGAGAAGACATAATAATCTTTCTTTATTAAAGGAAAACTTGCCATATCCACACAATCTTCCAAAGCACTGATAGAACAGAATGATGGTATCTTAAATTTAGAAAGTGTCATTCATAAAAGTGTACTGTTAACTACTAATTTGTGCTATCTGCAATAATAATATTATATTACACAAGGTTGAAAGGCTACCCGCTAAAAGATAGCATTTGATAAATTGTACATACAAATCTAGAAGAATAAGAGTATAACAGAGGAGTGAAATTTGATCCCGAAATACAGAAAAAATTAAGAAAAACAAAATATGTTAGCCCTACTGGAATTTGTCTCAATGTATTTCAAGGTTCAAAATATAGTAGAGGAAGATCATTGACATTGTCAGAATATTATCATTAAATTTCAACCCAAAGGCAACTAACTCAAGCTATGCAGATATGGAAAGTAGTGTTTCCTAAAATGAAACTAAGGCAAATATTATTTATTCTAGCTTCTACTCTTTTGACTAATCAGCTGACCCAGAAATTAAATATTTAAAGGCTTAAAAATTATATACTTTTAAGCAGTCGACCTATACGTTACTAAATAAAATGATCCTCGTTGTATTTGAAGTAGCTCACCATTTACAAATTTAATCTATGCCCATCCATTTTCTTTCTTCCCAAATAATACAATGATTTAATTACCCCATAGTTTGACAGAGGAGCCAAAAAGATACACCATTCCTTTATTGTTAACTTTAAGGAGAAAAATATACTATAAACTGTATCAGAAATCTTATTTTTTGGATGGCCACCACAATGTTTTCACTACTAAATCCCTTACTGCCTGAATACAAAATGTTACCATTCAATCAGACGAGTCTCCATGAAGTGAGAAACATTCAAGTGAAACTCATAAAATAAAGAAGATATACTCTAAAAATTCCAGTTCTTGAGAAGCTGATTACACACAAAAGGGCTATTAGAAGTGAAAGGGTAAGTAGAAAATCTTCTGGACTCATTTAATAAAAGAATGTAGAGTTCCATGGAATTCTTTTCTAAAGAAACCACTAACAGTGTTGCAGATCTACAAATCCTAAAAGAGTGCATAATGGACTCAAGTCTCTGCTTTGTGACTCATGGGTGTACTTCATCAGGATGTACTTCCTCTTTTAGGGGGTCATATAGGTGAATAAGCTGACAACATCTTCAGAGAGAGAAATTCCACATGTGTCACAGGAATAGAATTTATTTGATCTCAAGCTTTCTATATATAGTAAAAAAACAAATTCTAATCCAAACTTTAATGAATTCAGTACTGTTGTTGTTGGTTTGCCTCTAGAATGTCTTGTCACCAACTCATATTACTTTAAATTTATACTAGGTAAATTATATATTTCCCAAATCTTTTATAAAAGCATAAGCTAAATGAGATAACATCAAAAGGCTGATAGCTTTCCTTTTAAAAGCAGTCATAAGAATAACAGCAATAATAATATAACAAAAATATACACTACATTTTGGACACCACGCTTCAAGTTTATATACACTAATATTATTAAGGCAATCAGTGCTTTTGAGAAGCTACTCCAGACTAGGCACTACACAAACTCTGCCACACACACAAGAGAGAAACAATTTTAATTACAAAGAGAGCTAGAAAATAAAATGGATAAGAGTATCATGAAAGATTTTTTGTAAAACTGAATAGATCCTTTTATATTTCTCGGTTTTAATCTCTCCAAATATCCCTATTGTCTGCTTTTTAAAAGAAAAAACACTGTAAAAATTCTGAAAAAATTATTCACAAAGAAAACTTCCATTCATTTATGTAAAGCATTCATTCTTAACTTCATAACATGCATAATGTCATCTACTATTTCTGAAAAATCATTGAAAAGTAGCCATAAAAACTTAAAAAATTGAAAATAGTCTTTAGAGATCAACAGGCCAGGAAGAGTTCTTAGAATATGCATTGGACTTTACTAACTGTTTTCAATGCCATGCACTTTTGTCTGTCAATAGTTTCTCCTGTTATATTTCATATCCCTAGATTAAGAAATATTAACATCTATTTACAAAAAATGTCCTAACAGTTGCCCCCACAAAAGCATATTCCCATGAAGACCAAGAAAACAAAAAACATAACAGAGAGTCAGTATCCTGAGAGCCTTTTAGTCTTGTTCCTCTTGTTCCTACTATTATTACTAGGCCTAGCCTATTACCAGTAGGCTTTTTAAAGGTGTTGGACATAAATATCAGTTGTTAAGTTGCTATTTTCATGGCCATTTAAAATTATTTCAACCACAAATGCTTTTAATTTCCTGAATATCTTAAAGCTGTCTAAGTATAAGTATTCTCCCATTATATTTCTCTATGCTAACACAATAATCTAGTTGGAGTCGTTTCATGAAAATAAGAAAACTGGTACATTATAAACATTTTAAACACTGAAAAATATACATGATAGCTGTAGGATGTAAAGTGTAGTCAGGTCTGTAGAACTTCAGATGCATCATTTTAAAATATCATTTATCACTTTGATAAAGCTGAGGTCAAGTTTCTAAAAATACAACTTGTAAAAAGCAGGAATAAATGAATGAGAGATGAGTCAGCTCGTTTGATGGAAAGGGTTTAAAAAATACTTCAAAAGCGTACCACATGACTTGGTAAATATTCAGTGTATCAAAATGTATTTGCCATCTGGCATTGATAGACTGGGCTAGAATATGTGTTAAAAAAGAACAAGGAAGGAATAATTCAGCCAGGTTAATGTGCACTTGTCTACATTTCATGATTCAGGTATTAAGTGCTTTAATAAATACTATTAAAGAAAGGCTGCATTACAGTCAGACTTGGGCAGTATTTGTTGGGGACAGCTAGAAAGAAATGAAAGAAGACAAGACCTGATGGCACTTAAGGAAGCTAAAAACAACAACAAAAAAGTGGTTTAGGTAAACAGAATTCTCAATCATATGGTAATATTGCCAGAACACTAGCATCACAGTTAAATGCAGGGAAGTGGTAAGCTTATATTTGAAAATAAACTGAAATCTTGATTATTTTTAGCTTTGAATATTTTAATTATTCTTTTCTTTGGCTTTGACAATTTAAAAGTATAAAGAAATCCAGGGAATAAGTAAAACCATTGGTTGGGTAGTAAAAAAATAAAAAAAAGGAAAAACGAAAAAGTCCTGACATTCTTTGAAGTTTTAAAGCTAGAGTTTGCTATTAACTTTGCAATACGCAACTAAACAAAAAGTAAATGTGAAGGACTCCTCTTTTCTCCCTCTTGCTCAAGAAATAAAATATATTTAGAAAGCAGTATCATTCACAAAAGAGAAAAGTGAACACGAGCAGTGAACGCTTGCCCAAGCATTCGACTGTCCAAGGCCGTATCTGGGCTTGTTAATTAGATATTTCTTCCTTTAACCTTGAACATTTCCCAGATTTCCAAATCTTGACAATTTATGTTCTACCACATCTCTTGGAATCAGAGCAACAGGCAGAAGAGAAAAGTTTTAAAACAGCTTTAAAGGTTAATTAGGCCAGGTACCAGGGCAGCCATTAGGAAAATAGATGAAGCACTTCAGGTGAGAGGTGATTAGAATCAACATGAAATTTTTCAGAGTTGAGGTATAATTTATATTCAGCAAAATTCATGGACGTCAAAATGTACACAGAAAGAGTTCTGATAAATTGATACACCTATGTGTATAATATTTACTACCATAACAGAGACATAGAAAGTTCCTTTGTGGCCCCTTCTAGTTAATTTCCACCTCCCATAAACAATCAACATTCCGATTTTTATCACCATAGAATAGTTTTGCCTTCACATAACTTATGTGTACTCTTGTGTTCTGGCTCTTTTGTATACCACGTTTCTGGAATTCATCTACATTGTTGTATCATACTCTGTTTTGTTTTGTTTTATTTGCTTATTAGTATTTCATTATATGAATATACCACAATTTGTATATCCACTTTCCATATTTGGGTGTTTCCAATTTTAGGCAATTATAAATAAAGTCACCATAAACTTGCCTGTACAAATCTTTTTGAGGGCATTGTTTTCATTGTTTTTTGGTAAATAACTAGGAATGTAATTACCAAATAATATGGTAGGCATATGCTTAATCTTAGAAGATATTGATCCAAGATTCCAAAGTAGAACTATATATTTACAGAAAGTCTTGAAATTAGGGATGTGAGTCTTTCAACTTTATTCTTTTTGTAAGTTTTCTGCAATCTCATATACATTTTAAAATAAATTTGATAATTTATCTTAATATTAGAAAAACAATCTGTTGATATTTTGACGGTGATTGCATTGAATCTACAGATAATTTGGGGGGAAATGACACCTTAGAAATACTGAGTATTCGTCTATAACGGATTTTTCTCTAAGGCCTTTTAAAAATTTGAGTGGGGAATCTTACATTCCTTTGTTAAACTTTTATCTAAATATTTTATATTTCTAGGCTACTGTAAATTGATTTTAAAACTTTATTTTCAAATTATTTGCCAGTACTATATAAAAATGCAATCAATTTTTGTGTATTGATCCTGTGACCTTCCTAAATGCACTGTTAGCTCTATTAGTTGTTTTGCATATCCCCTAAGAGTTTCTAATGTAAACAATCATGGTATTTGTGAATAAACACAATGTTACTTCTTCCTTTCCTATGCTTATACCTTTAATTTAGTTTCCTCGTCTTATTGCTCTGGCTAGGATCTTTAGAACAATGCTGAACAGAAGTAGTAAGAACATATATCTTTGCCTTCTACTATATCCTAGGAGGAAAGCATTCAGATTTTATCATTAAGGATGATATTAATTATATGTTTTCATAGAGGCTCTTCATCAGATTGAAGAAGCTTCAATCTATTCTAATTTTCTGAGAGTTTTTACTATGAACGCCTGTCAAATTTTTTCAGTTGCTTTTTCTGCATCTATTGAGATCATATTTTTCTTCTTTATTATGATGAATTTACAGTGATTTATTTTCAAACGTTAAACTAAAGTTGCATTTCTGAGATAAATCCTACTTGATCATGAGGAATTACACTTTTTACTTTTTATTGTTGAACTTTGTTTGCTAATATTTTGTTAAAGATTATTGTGCCTAGAACCATGAGGAATATTGGCCTATACTTTAATTTTCCTGTAATATCTGTCAGGTTTTATTGTTGGGATTATGCCTGTCTCATAAATCAGGAAGTGTTTTGTTTTTACCTCCTATGTTTTCTGAAAGAGGGTGTGAAGGATTAATATTATTTCCTCCTTAAATGTTTTATAGGATTCTCCAGGGAGACTATCTAAACCTGAGCTTCTTTTTTTAGGAATGCTTTTGACAACAAATTCAATTTCTTTAATCAATAAAGGAATCTTTGACTTCTTTGTGTTTACTATGCCAGTTTTGGTAATATTTTTAAATAAATTTACCTAGTTTGTCAAAGTTGTTGAAATTATTGACATGAAGTTTTCATAATATTCCCTTGTTATCCTTTAATATTGCCATCATATGTAATGATAGTCTCTCATTACTGATATTCGTAATTTGTATAATCTTTTTTCTTGATCTTTTCTGTTATAGGTTTATAAATTTTGTTAATGTTTTCAAATACTCATGTTTTGCTTTCATTAATCTTCTTTGTAGTTTGTTTTTATTTCACAGTTTTCTGCCTTTGTTATTTGCTTTTTTTTTTTTTTTTACTACTTTTGTGTTTAAAATGATTATACTTTCCCACTTTCTTAAAGTGGAAACCTATGCTATTGATCTTAAACCTTTTTCTTCCTTCTAATTTAGGATTAAAAGCTCAAAATTTCTGCTAAGCCCCTCTTTGGCTCATATTATAAATTTCAATATATTGTATTTTCATTTAATCAATTTCATAGCTTTCAATATATTGCATAACTTAACTATTTTAAAATTTCACGACTTTTCAACCATGAGGTATTAAGTTTGTTGTGTAGTTTCCAACTGGCCTTTTCTAGATGTTTTATTGTTTTCTTGTTTTATTTCTAATTTAATTAATTAAAACCAAGAAGCATATTTGGTAGTATCTCAATCATTTGAAAATGTTTGAAACTCATTTGATGAACCAGATTAGGGTCTACTTTAATAAACAAAGTAGAACATACATACAGGACACTATTTCCACCTGGTGAATGTGTGTTCTTTAAAACACACATTCACCAGGTGGGAATAGAACACATTCTCCAAGTGGGAATAGTGTTCTGTCTGTGTCAAATAGGTCAAGGCAGTTGATGGTGTTTTAAATTTCTTGTGTATTCTTACTGATTTTCTGTCTATTTGTTCTATCAAGTTCTGGAACAAGGATGTTAAAATCTCCAGTTGGTTACTGTAGATTTCAGTATTTCTCTCTAGTTTTCTGTCAGTTTGTGTCTACATGTTTATGACTTAGCATTCATGATAATTTCACACATATGATTAGGAAATATCCCTCTTTATCTCTAATAGTACTCCTTGGCATAAAGTCTATTCTATGTAATATTAATATAGCCAACCTAGCTTTCTCATGCTTATTGTTTGCATTGTATATGTCTTTCTAGCTTTTCACTCTCAAGATATCCATGTTATTATATTTAAAGTGTATTCCTGTAGACAGCATATAGTTGACTCTTGCCTTTCTATTCAAACTAATACTCTCTGTCTTTTAATTGTAGTATTTAGACCATTTACAGTGAATGGAATTATTGCTATGATTAAGTTTAGGTCTACCATTTATTTTATTATATGTTTTCGATTTTTTTCCTTTCCTTTTTTAATGGATTAAACTGATCAATTATTTTTCCATTTAACTGCACAACTGGCTTTTTAGCTGTACCTTTCTGTGTTATTCTTTTAGCAGTTGCTCTATGGATTACAATATGCCTCTTTAACTATCACTGTTTACACAGAGTTAATATTTTACCACTTTATGCAAATGTGAGAATCTTATAAGTATAATTTCATTTACAGCCATCCAGTACTTTGTAGTATTCTTACATACTTTATATCTGCAAGTACTATAGATTCATCAGAAAATATTATAATTTATGCATTAGTCAGTTTTTCTTTTAAAGAAATTAAAAGAATAAAAGGATATTCTTTTACATGTAAATAGATACTTTAAAATTATTAGTGAAAATTTTCTGTAAAACCAAGTTTCTATTTTGGTTGATAGTGTCATTTCCCTTCACCCTGAAGCACTCACTACCTTTCACATTACTTATAGGAGTTCTACCGACACCAGAAAATGCTTTATTTCTTCATTATTGCAAGATCACTTTGCTCTCTATAGAATTCTGGTTTTGCAGTTGTTTTTCTTTTCAATCATTAAGAAATGGTATTACATTTAGTATGAGGAATGAGTTGATGTTTAATTGTTCCCCTATAGGTGATCTATTGTTTCCACCCTTATGGCTGCCTTTGAGATTTTTCTTCATATCTTTGGTGTACAGAAGTTTGAATACAGTGCCTACATGTGATTTTCCTTGCATATTTTTGTGTTTTTCTCAGCAAATTTTGGACATTTTCAGCTATGATTTCCTCAAATATCATTTCTGTCCCATTTTCTCATCTGCCACCCACAATCTGCTGTTAAGATTCTCCAACAAATCATTTTTTATTTCAGATTCTGTACTTTAACCTTTGGTTCTTTTTAGTAATTTCATTTCTTTTTTCTTCTTCTGAGACATGCAAAGTATAGTGGACTGGTTGATACTGTTGTACAGATCACTCTGCACATTTTTGAATCCTTTTTACTGTCTGTTCTTTATATTAATAATTTCTATTGTCCTGTATTCAAGTTTACTGACACTCTCTTCTGCCATCTACAATCTATTGTTAAGCCACATCAATGACTCTTTAAAAAAATTTCAGGTATTACACCTTAACTTTTTACTTATTTTTAATAATTTTCATTTCTCTGCTTATTTTCTCATCTGTTCCCTCATTATGACAACATATATACATATATTTTTTGAGACAGGGTCTCGCTCTGTTGCCCAGGCTGGAGTGCAGTGGAGCACTCTTGGCTCACTGCAACCTCCACCTCCTGGGTTCAAGTGATTCTCATGCCTCAGCCTTCCGGGTAACTGGGATTACAAGCATACGCCACCACATCTGGCTAATTTTTGTATTTTTAGTAGAGACAGGGGTTTGCCATGTTGTCTAGGCTAGTTTTCAATTCCTGACCTCAAGTGATCCGCCCTCCTTGGCCTCCCAAAGTGCTGGGATTATAGGCGTGAGCTACCGCTCCAGGCCTGAAAATTTTTTTTTTTTTAATCCTGAATATATTTATAATTTCTGCTTTAAAATCCTTGTCTACAACTTCTGACTCATCGAGGGATCTATTTCTATGGACTTTTAAAAAAAGTACATGTCACATTTTTCTGTATCCATCACTAGTAATTTTTGAATTACAGTTGAACATTGTGTATGATATGTTATACAAACTCTGGGTTTGGTTATCTTTCTCTAATGCAATGCATTTTTATTCTAGCAGGTTATTAAATTACCGGTTGATCACTTTGATTTGAAGAGGACTGGTTTTATGATTTGCTAGAAACTTTCAATACTTTAGTTTTGTCTCTCCATTCTAGAACTAATTTCTTAGTTCTTAGTCATCATCTATATTTCTAACATTTGATCCTTCTGGGATTCATAAAGCCTGAGACATTTACCAAACCCTTCTAACTTTGTAAACTCAAACTCCTAACTTTGTTTCCTCTTCATCTAACATATCTGTTCAGCTCTTTTGGCCTTCTAGTTGTTCCTTTTTTCCAGGCACTTATAGGCTCCCACATACATGCACAGTTTATATCAGCCAAAATGTTAGGGTAACTTACAGGTAGATTTATGGGAGCCTTCCCTTGATGGCTCTATCCTTTCTAACACTTCCTTCCTCAATTTCAGCTACTCTGCCAATGCCAGCTCCATTCTCTAACATCACAAACAAATAAGATTGTGGTTTTCTGCTTGAATTCTAACTTCTCTATACCATACAGATCAGTAAGTTCCTTGAGGGAAGAAGCTGTAACAAATGTGAATTTTACCCGGCACAGTTCACTCCAGATTCTGACTGCTTTTGGTCACTCTCCAGTGCCTTCAAATAATTGTGGTGCATGTTTTTTTAAAAGTTTTTAATTGGAGTTTAGTTTTATTTTTAACCCTTAACCATGGTTTGGAACTGTTATCTGTGGAAATATTTGTCCTGAAACAGTACAAGTTACTCCTTTATTACCAAAATCAGAACTACCAAAATTGTGGTTTTATGTTAGATAGTACTTGAACTGATATGAAAAACTACATTAGAATCAAAACCCTCTTCCTCTCTCAATATTCAGTATTTTTTAAATTGAGACAAGACTATTTTTTAACCTTAAAAAAATCAGTATAGTGCCTAGGGAAGTGCTAGACATTCCACTCAATTTCTAAATATGGTCAATGAGTATTTCTATTATTAAATTTAGCTGAATAATCTATGTGAATAAAATGAAACAGAGCTATACATAAAGAAAACTACCTTAAGGAACTTGCTTGGGAGATTAGTGGTATGTGATATTTCTAATTATGACAGAAGTTGAACATGTGGTACAGTTGTGTAGGGAAAATGGATAACTCTTATCTTCATTACTTTTTAAGTCTTATTCTAAGAGAGGCATTTGCTAAGTAGTTTATATATATGAACTTATATAATTTTCATAACAATTTTTAAAAATAGTATCATGACATTATTTTGTAGATGACAAAACTACAAAGTATCCCAGGCCATCAGTCTCCAGAGTTAAATTCCAACCATTCCCTCTAACTACCTGCTCAGAACTGAGATCAAACTCATCCACAATAGTCATCATTTTTTCTAAGAATATATATCACCTATTAATGTTCTTTCCCATCTCCCATGTCAACAACTTTCTTCCTCTGTCATGTAAACTTGCTCTCTATCATCTCCATGCCTTTCTTGTTCATTTCATGGCGCAGCCATAAAATAGAGAACAATTGAAGCAGTGAATAGCCAAGAAGTATCTCTGGAATCAATGAACCTGAAACAGCCTGTTCATTTCTGTCCATCATTCTTGTCCTTTAGAACTCAGTTTCAAATTAATCTCTTCTAGACATTCATCTCTTCCCATGTTTAATCTGGAACCACCTACCCTTCCACCAGAACAATTACCCTGGCAAATTAATGTAATAGACCAGTATTAATTATTTGCTTGTATGTCTTAACAACACTCTAGGTGCTCTGCCAAAAACAAATGAAGAGCAACACAAGGTCTTCTGGTTACAAGCACATTACATTTTGGTTGGGGAGATTTTGACCCATCTCACAGTCATAATCTTCATCCAAGTTATCTCGTGAACCTCTATGTATGCATATATTCCAATATGTTGTTTTGCTTTTCTTTCTTCCTTGTAGTAATTTCGCACAGACTATTCACTTCATGAACCTAACTAACTTCCTGTTGGTACCCAATCCTTTAACTCTGGAGGGTCGAATGGAGCCCTGTGGCTCCTGGCAATGTTCCTGAAGATCAGGTCCCTCTGGTGGAACTCAGTGCTCACTGCCTTATCTAACCTTTCTCACTCAGCTTGTAATCAACTTAACTTTTAAAGTCTGTGTACACATTAGGTAATATTTGTTCTCTGAACTCCCAGAGGGGCTGTGGTAACAGCCCAGCTAGGAAGCCCTACCCTTCATTATTCAGCAACAGCTTGAAGAATATTCTAATTCTAACTTTCCGCCCTCTGACAGACCAGCTGCATCAAAGGCTGTGTTCCCCTGTTTGTTTTTTTCCTGAAGCAGAATCACCATTTCAAACTAAGTAATCTATGAGAAAAGCAAGAACTCTGGGTCCAAATTTTTAAAACATGCCTCTTCTGTGAACCATGGCAAATCTAAACTGGATTATGCCTTATGCTGGAGTCAGAACTTAGGTGGTCCCTTGTTCTTTGCCCTCGGGATCCCCGCATGCTGTTCAGGGGAAGTTACTGGCTTTTGCACTGGCAGTTTGAAAATGAAGGCATTTTTCTTTTAGGGAGAATAGTCCTTCAATGATTTAAACAACGAGCCTTGTGATCAAAATAATTCATAAAGGAAAAGATTTATGAAGTGACTTCACTAGCACACAATGCATTTTTAAAACTTTGTTTTTTAAATAAATCTGTCAGTACACAAGCCAAGACAACACATCTGAATGCAATATCAGTGGACACACCCTGAATCTCTTCTCCTTTGCTTGTCCAAGACTGTGGTAGAAAAGGGAAATGATTCTCTTTGTCTTTTCTTATTTAATATTATTATTAAAATTTTTTTAAAATTCTAGTTCCATGAAAAGACTTTGAAAAATTGTGCATACTATTGTTTCCTGCAGGAAAATCTGCCTTTAAAAAATGTATTTTCCATTGACCACTTGTGCTTGTTTAAGAAAATAAAAAATAAATAAAGAAGTCCAACTTATAATGAATACCTCTGGCATTAGGGAGCCTGTTCTAATCTCCCTTTATCAAGTTTGAGTGATAGTTCTGCTCAACGAGTATTGACAGGGCCGTCCTGTTTCTCAGGCTTTCGTTTCCCTCGGTTGGAGAAGGATACAGTGCATTTTCACATTCTCAAAGTCTGCAGTTGTTTTTATATAAGAAGCAATTTGCTTGGGTCACGTCAGGTCGAATGGGATGCCTGCCCAGCTCTTGGTTTTAAAGGAAAAACATACAGAAAGACACAAAAACACAGCAGTTTCCTTCATTAAATTCCACTCTACCTGCCATGGGCTTCTAGCCACAATGGAATTTCCCACCCTGGCCTAGCCTAGCCTAACTTTTATTTTTAGGGATTTTTTTCCCCTTTAAATCTTACGAGTTTTCTTTCAAGTGAACTTTGAGGTAAGGATTATTAAATGATAGAGTAATTGCCTGGTTAAAAAATAATCAGACATAAAAAACAAATGCCTAGTGACCTTCCATAATATTGCTGGATAACCACCCCCTGGATAACAGCCTTTCAAAAACTGTTCATAATCAGCACAAGAAGACAGGTCATGTAATTCAAAATTAAAACCTGAATCATTTAATGAATAGGGATCAGCATTTTTTTCAATAGTACCCTCTTCTTACCTAATTGCATTGGATGGAGATAATTTTGGAGAAGAAAATGAATAAATGAAAACACAAGGAACTAGATAAATAGATGGGGCGGGTGGGTGGGGGATGGAGAGAGAGAGCAAGTTAAGAGAGAGGAGCTTTTGGACCTCTCTCTCCAAAAAGCCATTTATGCTTTTCTCCATTGCCTAGGGGCAACTGATTTAATCAGGATTGTTCATGTGGATTATCTAAACTATGAAAAGCAACAGGGAGCACTTCCCAAGAAATCCAGACTGGGTCTGCTGCAGAATACTTGGTTTGGGGCCTGGAGCTAAGTAGACTGTTCACATTGTACTCAGGATCCTAAGAAAAGTGGCTCAGTGTCTCTGTAATTCTTTGTCCCTTTGATCTACCTCAACATTTGGTGTCTCTTGGCATTAGAAAAGCTCACGAAAATGACCCTGCCTAGTTAACAGATTCATAGTCTGGGCACACAAAAAAAGGGTAAGAAAGAAAACAAGCTTTGGTAATGAGGGAGAAAAACGTACCTTCTTGCTATCTTTGCTGGGCATAAATAAAAATTGAAAGATGTGATTTTTGGGGATGTGAATCCCGTTCTCCCCACATTTTGTAATAGCCTTTTCAGAGCCAATTCAAGACCTTCTATCAACCACCCCTGTTAAACATATCAAGTTGGATTTCTCATTCATTATTTTCAAGCTGGATTTTGCATAATCTTCCTTCAAATGAATAAGTTTACTTTTCAAACATGTCATTTGCTCTTAGCACTGTTGTTCTCCTTCACCCATTTTGGCTTCTTATCCTCAAATCCCTGATTCCTTATTAAAGTTGATTGTTAATGCAGCCATTCTGTAGCATCACAGCACATTTATACACCAAAAATTAGTTTACTCTGCCTGGCTTCCAAAACCATTTGCTGCTTGAAACCATTTCATGAGTTTGTCTACTCATGTGAATAAATAAAAGCTTGCCTATAATGTGAATCTGGGAAAGGAAAGAGCAACTACATGAAACAAACTCTACAGAGGCCAAAATTATTTTCACCAGTTTCATGGATTCAGCCCTTGCATGTGCCATTCTACATTAACTTTATCTCTGATATTAGGATTTTGCTTCTTAAGTAGATGTCATTTTTCTCCAGTAAAACCAATTGGTTTACCCTGGCATTTAATAATAATTTAGTGATTTCAGAGTTCCTTCTAAATCTAAAGTAAATGTTCATGAGACTCATGAACTTGTATCTAGACAATTAATCTGAGCATTTTAACACTTCCCTGAGGCTACATATAATCTCTCACAACTCCTTGCAAACCCTGAGATTTTGAACCACTGTCAAGTTTGTGGTTGCCCTGGTAAGCAGTAAAGCAAAATCATTACTTATGGCAACTACCACACAAACATTGTAGTGAACTGGAGTATAAGAAAATCACTACTATACTTTAGACAGAACATTAGGATTAATGCTGGTAACCAAGGAACTAAGAGCCTGTAAATACAACTGGCTTAAGAAGGAGAACAGGATTAAACAATATTGTAGTTTAGAAACAAAAGTAGTACTGTATCAACCAGTCACTATGCAGCCAGTCATTACAATAAAACTAACCAAAGGATGGTGGCAGAAAAAAATAAAAGCATTTTTGTGTATAAATCTTCTTGAAGCATTAATTGAATTGCATCTGTAGGGAACAGGTCTCATAGGTCTATTATTCGTCCATCTCCCTAACACACACACACACCCACACACACACCCACATACTAGCCTAGGCCTATATCTACTGTGGTAAGTTTGCATCTGTGAGTCACTGAGCAGCTGCTTTATATATGCAGCATAGGATGAAAGTGAGAAAAATGGGGGTACTCATGGTTTTTGTGTAATATCACAAAGAAAAGAAAACAAAAACAGGCTTAGAGAAAGTTAAAGGTAAATGGGCAGTGGTACCTCATGGTTTTTGTGTAATATCACAAAGAAAAGAAAACAAAAACAGGCTGAGAGAAAGTTAAAGGTAAATGGGCAGTGGTACCTATACAGAACAAGTTAGGATTCCCCAGGAACTGGTAATAGGACTAAACTTGTTTAACATCTATCAAAATGACTTACTCACTCCAGGGTCTTGCATATACATAGCAGAAGCTCAATTAATTTTTGCTGAATGAATAATCTGGAATAGGGAATATAAAATAAATTATCCAAAAATGTTGATGGAGTGAAACTTTTCTGAGCAAGGAAAAGCTAAACTGATGGAACACAGTATTTGTCCAGGTGTGCAGAAAGGTGCCAGTGCAAATATAGAAAAACAAAATATTCAAATACAGTCATGTGCCATGTAATGACATTTTGGTCAACAATGAACCACATATATATATATATACCATGGTGGTTCCATAAGATTATAATACTGTATTTTTGCTGTACCCTTTCTATGTTTAGATATGTTTACATATGTAAATACTTACCATCTACTCTGTTACAATTGCCTAGAGTATTCAGTTCAGTAACATACTGTACAGGTTTATAAGGTTTATAACCTAGGAGCAATAAGTTATACTATATAGCCTATGTGTTAGTAGTATATACCATCTAGGTTTGTTTAAGTACACTCTATGATGTTTCCATGATGATGAAATTGCCTAAGGATGCATTTCTCAGACTGTATCCCCATCATTAAGTGATGCATGATTGTATATGAAAAGTTTAATTGTAAGTCTTACCTAGGAAAGGAACTTGAAGGCCATGAGCTCTTTCAGGCAAAAAGGCCTTCAAAATTTTGGCACTCATTAAGTAAAGTAATGAAAATAAAGTTTATAATTCCCTTATATTAAACCCTCTGAAATTATGCGAAACTATCTGTACTTTGAATGCCATGTTCCTATAACATAACAACTCAGGGTGTCTTACACAGGACAGTCATTAAATAATTTAAGGCAGATTAAAATAATCTGCATTAGTAGAGAACAAATTATTTTGCGGTATTAGAACAATTCATTGAACGTGAGAAAAAGCAAACAAACATGCTTGTTAATAAATGTTACTTAACAGACATCACACTGACATTTCTTAGTGACTGGCTGCCATGGAAGCTTCCTAATAAGTCTAATTTTTTCCCACGTTCTGAGTTTATAAGCTAGCAATATTGTAGCTTTGGGTGTTTACCTTTGTTTATTTATTGGACGAAGTTTTATTGAGTGCCTCCTCCAGCTGTGCCAGTCTGGTAAGATCAAATGGAATCCTTTAGCTATTGTCACTATCCTAAACGGACCCCATGCTTCCTTTGTCCCTTGCATTCTCTGCTTTTCACTGGGGGTTATCTATCATGGCTTTACATCCAAGTCTCTAATCCTGTCTCCTTTCTCATCTGTTTTTCCTGATTTATTTCACTTTTCCCTTTGTATATTTCCCTGTGAGGAGCCAAGAGGCTGTGTAGTTCTCAGTAGCGGTAGTAGTGCTGTCTAGAGTTGATATCCAACAGCACCAGTGTTATAATACACTTTCTATAATCAAGAAATGATTTGATTTCCTTGCCTCAGTAGAAATTTTACAAGTTAACAGTGGTTCGCCTGATATAAACCATAATATTTCTATCATATCATGAAAGAACTCTAAAAAATCTTTTAGACTTTCTTCTACAAGTTTGCCTATTTCCTCTGAATACAGTGAATTCACCTGGCAACAAAGGAGATCAGCTATTTCTTTTTGTATGCAGACAGAAAGAAGTGTGATCTTTCTTTGCCAATAATAACTTCTGGTAAGTGGTGATAGACTTCAAAACCCTTCTTTTGATTTGAAAATCACGGTTCAGTTATCAGGAATTCCAAATTCAGAATCTAAGAACAGTGATCCTATAAAGTCTTGTGATTTTGCACATGCTAGGGATTGGTAAACTGCTGAAGACTTCTTAAATAAGAGAGGAAGCATTGTTCTCTTCATTTGCAAAGAACCAGGAGGTATATTAAAAGAGGTATTAGAGTAAATGGAATGTGTGATAACCTGTTCACTTTCTGTTTTAAAACTGTCCATGAGGTTCCCTTTAGAGATAGGATAGACCACAGAGAATGTGGTGTCTCATTTCTATGGGTAGAAATTCCACAGAACAATGCTTTGCAACGAGTCATACCACCAGTTCCTTTTCCTGTGAGATGCAAATACTAAAAACAGATATGGGCTGGACAAGATTATTTTAAAAATAAATAGAAGGCAATGAAAGCTTTGGTGATATTCTAGATTACATATGAAATGTGTAAAAGGGTAAAATGAAAAGTTCTCCACTTTTCACAAGCTGCATCAAAATTTCCTTCCTACACTGTAATCATGCCCCTCAACCCATCTATGCCTGAGGTTGCAATTTTTTGAATTTTTGCAACCAGACCATGGTGATGACCTTGAACAGTAGGATATAAATAACTCCTACATGCTTAGCGTTCCAATAATGGAACACTAGGCATAAATGAGCTAAAACATAAATTGCTAGGTTCATGATAAACAGAGCACAACTGTAAACAAAATAACTTTTAAAAAATGTGTCTACTCCCAAGACTAAACCAGGAAGAAGTTGAATCCTTGAACAGACCAATAGCAGACTCTGAAATTGAGGCAATAATTAATAGCCTACCAACCAAAAAAAGTCCAGGACCATACAGATTCACAGCCGAATTCTACCAGAGGTAGGAGGAGGAGTTGGTACCATTCCTTCTGAAACTATTCTAATCAATAGAAAAAGAGGGAATTCTCCCTAACTCATTTTACAAGGCCAACATCATCCTGATACCAAAGCCTGGCAGAGATACAAAAAAAAAAAAAAAAAGAGAATTTTAGACCAATATCTGTGATGAACATAGATGCAAAAATCCTCAATAAAATACTGGCAAACTGAATCCAGCAGCACATCAAAAAGCTTATCCACCATGATCAAGTGGGCTTCATCCCTGGGATGCAAGGCTGGTTCAACATACGCAAATCAATCAACGTAATCCAGCATATAAACAGAACCACAGACAAAAACCACATGATTATCTCCATAGTTGCAGAAGAGGCCTTTGACAAAATTCAACAGCCCTTCATGCTAAAAACTCTCAATAAATTCAGTATTGATGGAACTTATCTCAAAATAATAAGTTATTTATGACAAACCCACAGCCAATATCATACTGAATGGGCAAAAGCTGGAAGCATTCCCTTTGAAAACTGGCACAAAACAGGGATGCCCTCTCTCACCACTCCTATTCAACATCGTGTTGGAAGTCCTGGCTAGGGCAATCAGGAAAGAGAAAGAAAAAAAGGGTATTCAGTTAGGAAAAGAAGTCAAATTGTTCCTGTTTGCAGATGACATGATTGTATAGTTAGAAAACCCCATTGTCTCAGCCCAAAATCTCCTTAAGCTGATAAGCAACTTCAGCAAAGTCTCAGGATACAAAATCAATGCGCAAAAATCACAAGCATTCTTATAAACCAGTAACAGAGAAACAGAGAGCCAAACCATGAATGAACTCCCATTCACAATAGCTTCAAAGAAAATAAAATACCTAGGAATCCAGCTTACAAGACATGTAAAGGATCTCTTCATGGATAACTACAAACCATTGCTCAGTGAAATAAAAGAGGACACAAACAAATGGAAGAACATACCATGTTCATGGATAGGAAGAATCAATATTGTGAAAATGGCCATACTGCTCAAGGTAATTTATAGATTCAATGTCATCCCCATTAAGCTACCAATGACTTTCTTCTTTAAAGTTCATATGGAACCAAAAAAGACCCTGCATTGCCAAGACAATCCTAAGCCAAAAGAACAAAGCTGGAGGCATCAGGCTACCTGACTTCAAACTATACTACAAGGCTACAGTAACCAAAACAGCATGGTACTGGTACCAAAACAGAGATATAGACCAATGGAACAGAACAGAGCCCTCAGAAATACTACTACACATCTACAGCCATCTGATCTTTGACAAACCTGACAAAAACAAGAAATGGGGAAAGGATTCCCTATTTAATAAATGGTGCTGGGAAAATTGGCTAGCCATAAGTAGAAAGCTGAAACTGGATCCTTTCCTTACTCCTTATACAAAAATTAATTCAAGATGGATTAGAGACTTAAATGTTAGACCTAAAACCATAAGAACCCTAGAGGAAAACCTAGGTAATACCATTCAGGACATAGGCATGGGCAAGGACTTCATGTCTAAAACACCAAAAGCAACGGCAACAAAAGCCAAAATTGACAAATGGGATCTCATTAAACTAAAGAGCTTCTGCACAGCAAAAGAAACTACCATCAGAGTGAACAGGCAACCTACAGAATGGGAGAAAAGTTTTGCAATCTACTCATCTGACAAAGGGCTAATATCCAGAACGTATAAAGAACTCAATCAAATTTACAAGAAAAAAACAACCCCATCAAAAAGTGGGCAAAGGATATGAACAGACACTTGTCAAAAAAAAGACATTCATACAGCCAACAGACACATGAAAAAATGCTCATCATCACTGGCCATCAGAGAAATGCAAATCAAAACCACAATGAGATACCATCTCACACCAGTTAGAATGGCAATCATTAAAAAATCAGGAAACAACTGGTGTTGGAGAGGATGTGGAGAAATAGGAACACTTTTACACTGTTGGTGGGACTGTAAACTAGTTCAACCATTGTGGAAAACAGTGTGGCGATTCCTCAAGGATCTAGAACTAGAAATAGCATTTGACCCAGCTATCCCATTACTGGGGATATACCCAAAGGATTATAAATCATACTGCTATAAAGACACATGCACACGCATGTTTATTGAGGCACTATTCACAGTAGCAAAGACTTGGAATCAACCCAAATGTCCATCAGTGACAGACTGGATTAAGAAAATGTGGCACATATACACCATGGAATACTATGCAGCCATAAAAAAGGATGAGTTCGTGTCCTTTGTAGGGACATGGATGCAGCTGGAAACCATCATTCTCAGCAAACTATCTCAAGAACAGAAAATCAAATACCACATGTTCTCACTCATAGGTGGGAACTGAACAATGAGATCACTTGGACACAGGAAGGGGAACATCACACACCAGGTCCTATTGTGGGGGTGGGGCAGAGGGATAGCATTAGGAGATATACCTAATGTAAATGACGAGTTAATGGGTGCAGCACACCAACATGGCATGTGTATACATATGTAACAAACCTGCACGTTGTGCACATGTACCCTAGAACTTAAAGTATAATAAAAAAAAATGTGTCTACATATATAATTTTATTACTTCTAGAAACACAAGTGTTATTAGACTTAGAGATAGCCAGTGAATTGAATCAACTTATTCTGATATGAACTGCAATGTGATCTGATTGCAGGCGGCAATGATTAACACATTTTAAAAGAAATGGGTCCACACTATGCTTTCCAAACTGCCCACCCTTCTGTTCTTCTTATGCTACGGATTTATGGCAGCCTAACCTCCAGTCAACAAGTTAGAGAATTGGGTAAGACATCATTTTGGGTTTTTTTAAAAAAATTATGGATAATAAAAAAACATGACACAAAAGATTTAGTGGCTATTATCAGGGTGTAAACTAATAACTAAAGGCATTTATGTGTTAGGTAATCATGATGCTTAGAAAATTAAAAACATCAAGATGCTCTTTCAACAACTATATTCCAGATGTAGGAATTTTGTAGGGGATATAGCATAAGAGTGCTAAGAAATGTATACTTTTTTGAAAAGAAAATAATAAAGTCTGTTTTATTTATTATCTAAGTTCTTGTGTTTTCTGGGAAAAAACATATTAATAAGAGGTAGCATTATCTGATAGTTAGTGGAGAGTAGAAATCATCTGTTACAGGCCCACATGCTCACAAGCAAAATAATATTCTCTCAATCCTCAAATGGAAATGGGGATTTTAAAATGCTTTGAGACTCTGTCAACATTTCTGAGAAATTCTATGAAAATTTTATGTTATATATTTAAAAAACTGTGTACTATGATCATAACATAGTTGACTATTAAATATGTAATCTTTTCTTTCAGATTATTCTTCTTCCTTAAATCTAAAGGGTATATTATTTTCTTGATTTATTCTTTTCGATAAATATCCTGTTCATAGATGCCTGAAATCCAGCCCATCAGTTTCCCTTTAAATTCTAGCATATTTTAAAGGGCCTTAAAAGATGACTGTGGAGTACTGCCTGATTTGGAACTTGCCTCTGTCTCTTACAGACTGTATGACGCTGGGCAAGCTACTTAACTTCTCAGTACTTCAGTTTCATCATCAGTGAGAACAGCACAATAATAGTACCTAGCTCCTATGGTTACTAGGAGGATTAGTGGTTTTCATACTGTCAATAATAAGTTGCCTTTCTGGGTCTTTGAAGTACTTGAAATCAGGTTACTTAAATTAAGCAGAGCTTTGGTCCCTTTGTTTGACAAGTAATCTCCAATTTTCATTTCCAGGTTCTGATCCCCTAAAATCAGTGGAATAAAACTTTGTGTAACTGCCATCTTCCTGCCCCAAAGCCAAGATGAATTTACCTGTTGGTTTTCGTTTTCACTAGGTCTCTCTTTAGATAGGTGCTTCTAAGGGTAAAATATCAACTATTAAACTATTTGAGGCACGTAAATGTTGAAAGGGGAATTTAATTGTTAAGTCAATAGCAGTGTGCCAGCTTAGTCTGACTTTCAGAAAGATCACCACAGCAATAATGAGACCAATAAATAAATAAAAAGTATAAAATATACATCTAGGCAGAATCTTAGAACCCTTTCTCTAACACGTAAGTCATTAAAGGAAGCTCTGAGGTCTGCCTATGTGATTCAACATTTACACACATCGTAGTTCTATCGAAGAAATTCTCAGTTGAGAACTTCCAGCCTTCTTCAGATTAGATCAGATTTTTCTATATTCTATTATAAACAACAACAACAAAAACAAACAAGTGAACAACAACAACAAAACTGTAGTTGTGGTTCACTCCAGTAATATATACTACCAATTCAGTGGTTTTTAACTGGGGGACCATTTTGCTACCCCCTTCCCCACCAGGGGAGAACTGGATGTCTGGAGACAATTTTGATAATAATAACTGAGGGGTGCTCCAATGGGCAGAGGTCAGAAATACCACTAAACATCCTACAGTGCACAGAACAGACATCTACCCTGCATCCCAGCAAAGAATTATCTACTCCAAAGTATCATAGTGCCACTGTTGAAAAACCCTGTACTAAACTAACATCTGAGAGCCACTGGCCTTAAACCATCAGCCACATCAACACGTAAGACACTCAGCCTATGGGATGGTCTAACAGTTAAGGAAGACACCTTAGAGGGAATTACTTCAAAAATATATAAACTGACATGTGGATACGATACTAAGGAGAAAACTGGTAAAACAAGTAGTTGTTTGAAAGCTTATTATGCCCATTATTATAAACCAATAATTTCAGATTACTGAATCAACCAACTAATATTCCCTTTCAATTCCAGGGGGTATGAAAATATGAAGTCATGGACTATGCAACATTATCCTGTTATGGAGACATTCTGAAATGGTTTATAAAAGCAGTGAACACATTAAAAAAGAACTAGCCCAAATGAGTTATGCAAAGTTAAAGTCATTTTTTCTAGGACCAGTTTTTTTTTTTCTGTGCATAGTGTTTTCCATATGTACGACAAACATTCATTTGTGTGGAATATAGCACCACACTTCTAATACAACTCCTCTCTGAAGACTAATCAGGCTAAAGCTAAGAGTTTCAGAACCATTTCTGTATGAGTCATTTTTAGCACAACATGAGCCCGAAGGTAGAGTAAAATTTATTTTCTAAATAAGTCACAATTATTCTGCAAACATTTAACCTAGCACCACTCAACTGTTAAAGAATGACAATTATATATGAAAGGAAGAACAGATACAAAGGAAATTTGAAAATCAAGAAAATTTTTCTGAGAAAAATTTGTGAGAATTATAATGAATATAGCTAAAATTCAAATATGTGACATCTTCTTTTTTTAAGGGTTTCTCTGTCAAAGACAACACATATTTTTTCTAATGAAAGAGGATGCCTGAAGTTGACATTCATAAGAGCATTTGGATACCACCAATGTGAAGTTGTACAGATTTACTTATCTCTGCAATTACCCTCTTGTGTTTGAATTCTACTTTGGTTAGTGGTAGCAAGCATTAAACTGTATTGAGAGCTTCAGAAAAGTTGGCTTTATTTCTTTACACTTAGAACCCCAAAAAGTTGCTTCCTAGGCAGATACTAGGGAATCACATCTTACTGAGGGGGAAATAAGAGGTGGAATAACTGGACTAGCCACACAAAGAATGAAAACTCCGTAATTTCTGAGTTGGCGGTATCTTTTGTCCTCTTTTTCTCAATTTAAATTTCTAGATTTACCTTCAAAACACTTGCCTTTTTCTACCTTAAGTGAAGTTCTAGGATCAGGGAGATGGAGATAGAGAGGATAGAGATAGTTTCAGGTTTTCATAGCAGTTCAATTAAAAACTGCCAAGTACCTCCTACCAAGAGACTACCACGAAAATTTATTTCTAGAACAAGGCACAGGGAGAAGTTTTTAAAAAGGAGAAAAATAAAAGGTAGAAAGCAGCAATGTTCTAGTACTGTAAAATATTTGGGGAAAAAAATCTAATTTCTGTTCTTAAAATGCTTACTATCTTGTTCTAGAGGAAAACATAAACTCTCTTAAAATAACAGAAGAACAATAAGAAACAGTATAATTAAGTGTAAAAATGGGTGGTAGAAGCAAAATGCTCTGGGGCAGCTATGTGTCTTACATCTTTCCAACACAGAGAAAAGAGACACTGGGTCAAATGTAGCCTACTCTAGTCTCTGATATTAGTTTCATTATACAGCTATAATCCCATTACAAAGAACTTGAAGGAACTGTTGACATTTTTTGCTGCCCTGGAGTTTATTGTCTCAAGTATTGCTTGAAATACCAGGCTACATGCAGAGATGTCTGCTCTAATGGTATTTGTTGACCTACATTATGTTAGGGTTAGCCTGAATAAATGGAGAGGAATGCTACATGGAATCAGTTAGATTGTTTGTAAGTAGGCGTGCATTATTTTTACCATGTTTTATTATTTTTAACCTAAAGACTAGGCATTTAAAGTAGGGTATTATCTGTAAGTAATCTTGTTGTTATATGAAACAGTAATATTTATTAAAAGTGCTTTTGTAAAGCCCAAAAAGGGGATCTGCAGAGGCAGATTTACTGCATATTTAATGGAGCTTAAACCTCAGGGACCTTCACTTGCACAGCCCCCATTCCAAGGTCCTGTACTTAATTTTGTAATCATAATTTTGTATTCTTTTTCTTCAAGAGGATCCCCCAATAGTTTAAGCTTCTGGCAAAATCTTGATCTAGCCTAGATATAAAATAATCTTGAAGGAATCCAAATTGATAGTTCTAAAAGGCCAATGCTGAGAAAGATACAAAATGTGCTTTTACAAGGATATCATATCAATTATATTTTCCAAATGTATCTCTCTTATTGTTGTTGCCCCCAGCTTTCCTGCCAATAAATAAATGCCATTTTTTTAACCTCACTGTTAAAAGGTTATTAGACCCTTTTAGATAAGATTGGTCTGTTCAGTGACTGGGAATAACCAGAGTGTTAAAAAAAGATGAAAAATTCAGAGGCAGAAGATAATTTCCAACAATGAAAAGATATCTTAGAGAGACTCACAAAATGTTTCATTAAAACAGCAATAATTATTATCCATAGCTAAGGAGTACATGCATTTGAGAAAAGGAAGGGCATGGAAAGTCTCTCAGTACAATTTACAGTAGTACCTACTGAAAAGTGTGGTGAGTTTACACAGAGTGTGGGAATTTTTACCACCAGTAACACCACGTGTCTGTTTTTCTGGTTTCTGAAAACCCCAAATAAATCCCACAAGCACCTCTAAACTCCACCATGGAATTCTCACACTTCTGAGTAAGAAGTTCAGAACAGAATAAAAACTTTGGATGCAGTATGTCTGTCTACAGTTTTTCCTATAATGCCTTGTCCCAGTTTTTGAAGAAAACTGAACAAAAATTAACTCAAGAAAAAAATGCATGAAATTACCCCAAATGGAATATTAAATTGAAAAATAATAGTCAAATCGTTCATAACCATTTCCTGTTAACTTTTTTTTCTCTTTTAGAAATGGAGTAAGAATGCTTCAAATAAAAAACGTAAAACCCATCCCAACCCATAAAGAGCCCACTCACGTAAACAGGAAGCTTATTAAAAGAGCTTTTCTTGGTTTCCTGGCAAAATCCAGTTTTTATTTTGGTGGCAGCATCTATTAAGCAGGAGACTCATTTTGTGGGCAGGATGAAAAATTAAACATTGCAAATCCATCAGGTACTTGCTGGATTAGAGTTAGCTGACTGACTTGTTGGCTACAGGGAACAAGGTAGTTCTGAAACCAAGGAACAAGCTGCCAAGGAATAGTCCAGCCCTGCCCAAAAGATGATGGTCTTCTCCATCCAGGCAGCACAAATCAACTCGAGGTTCCAAGAGGGCCAGTAGACGCCAGCCCACCTTAGTGTAAAGTGTCTCACATGCATATCTAACTGTTCTCTCCTTTCCTTTATATTGAATCCTGCTTCTCTGCTTTCCCTTTCCTGGAAGCACTGTAGCTTAATTAAAAGAGTATGAGTTTTGGAATTTCAAAACTTGGTTTATAGTCCAGCCTCTGCCAAATACTGTGACATGTTACCTGCTTGAGCCATCATTTTCTGATATGTAGAATGGGACTAACAATTCCTTAATCAGCTCAAATGTCATAAAATATGGGTAAGCATCACGTGACTCAGAATCAGCTGAGGTAAAAATCCAGATGTTAACGGCCCCTTCTTGACTTATTATATTAGAATCTCCATGAGCTAGAAAGTCTTGGAATCTGAATTTTAAACTTGCTCCCAAGTGATTTCTATACACACAAAAGTTTGGGAACCACATCCCACCTTGTCTTGTGTCAGGATTAAATAAAACCATACAGGTGAAACTTATCTGTAAATTGCATGTCAAGACATGCTTAGCTGCTCTCAATAGTGTCATTTTCCAGATAGCCCAAAGCACCAAAGTAAGGACACAGGGCCATTTTCTGAAGATCTTTCTTCCAGCTTTTCCCTGCCATGCCAACAGCATTCTTCTTTATCTTCAGGTAGGCAGGGTAGGTTCACTGGGGGTTGGGGTAGAGCTCAGCGCTGTGACACAGGCAGTACTTCTGTAGAATTTCATTTATGTGACTGTACCTACCCCACAGGGTGATATAAGGATTAATTCCTATTTGGTAATTTACTGTGTGTAAAATGCCTTGAGCCCCTTGGAGGAAAGTGCTATATAAATGTAAAATAATTATTATAATAATAATAACCTCGACTATTTAACTGATCAGTGAATTAGCCAGAAGATTTAGGCTGCCAAGGGACGAGGCTGAAACCATTATAAGTAGAAACACTTTACATCATCATATCTCATAACTGTTATCACAAAAAAGGGAAACAAAGGGTGAAAATTAAGATAAATCCATGTTCTCAACTGATTTAAATGACAGAGGATCACTAGTAATGATTCATGAAAGCCAGGAAATGCAAAAATGACAGCTGCATTGTAATTCTAACTCAGCCACATGTCCTGAGGTTTTATACACTTTGGTCTTTTATTTGTAGGGAAAATATCTCATCAGTGCAGCATCTAAAATTTAGCATCCTGAAGGCACTTGACTATGCTTTTGCTTAGTTGAAATACGGTCATAATATATCCCCTATTTGTAGGTAATGATTTTTCTACCTAAAAAGTATTGATACTATTCTATAATATTCCAGGTAAATTTTGAATCGGTTGTTTACAATCTGACTCCCCACATACACACCCTAAGAAATACACTCTAAGAAAACAATGGTGCATTTCTAGATCTAAATTTAGGAAATCAAAATGTATAGGAGATATCTTTTCTTCCCAGGAAGAAAATGCTTTGGTACATAAACTCACATGAGCTCAACTGTCTTCAGCTCTTACATTATTGTTTTATTTATTTATTAGATTCATGAAGATTCTTCTACCAAAAGCTCAAGGGGCTGAACCCAGAACTTTCATATATTGAATGTGAATCACTTCTTAAACCACAGAAAGGAAAATAAAGGGCTATAGAAATCTTAATGGGCAAGCTCCAGATGCTCAAAAGCAATTGTTTAGTTACTCTACTTAGTTATGCGTCATTCAAAACACTTTCTAACAATCGGGCAAGAAAGGTTCCTTTGTGAAGAACAGGCTTTGGGGCCTTGGACAAGTTTTAATTCTAGTTGTTTTATAGCTCATACAAAATAGTTGTGGTGCATATGTAAAGAGGTACTGTACTTACACGCAATAAAGTTGGCAGATGAGTATTTTGAAAATCAAAGAAAAGAAAATGAGGGAGGAATAAGCCTGTGGTACCTTGCTCTATTTTTAATTATTAACTTGTAGCCTCAAAGATTTCCATTTAGTAAAAACACATGTAAACTACAATGAATGAGTACTAGAAAATAAAGTCAATCAGTATAACTCAAATTATTTTGTAAAATGTGAAATTGAGTTTTAACCTGTCTATGTGGGAGGGTGATGAATAAATGAATGAGTGAAGTAAAAAATCAAAGATACAGAGTTGTAACTGATTTTCTTTGCATGAAGTAGTAAATATTAATACTAGAAATATCTTTTGATTTATATAAAACTGGCCTTGGCTATATACTACACAACACTGAAAAACATTTCAAATGTGGTATTTGTTTAAATATATACATACAGAAATACACACACATACACACACAAGTAAAAATATGGGTGTTCTGGTATAGCTTTCTGCCTTCAAAGGGTCTCTGGAAAACTCAGAAGAAAAAGTATCCTATGAACTGTTTTTGCTGAGGTCACTAGTAGAGAGCAAATCTAGGCAAGTGCTGCCCAAAATAATCTCTATTACAAACATTTAAAAAAATCTATCTTTCCTTTATATATATATAAAATATTTTTTAATTTTTAATTTTATTTTCCGTATAGCTAACAGCATAGCCAATGCCCTGGTCTTCTAGCCATACTGGAATTTCTTGTCCTTGCATCACTAGCCCAGCTATACTAATCAAAGTGGAAAAACTGACAGCATTGTCTGAAAGACACAGCTTGGGAAAACTGCTCCTTGTAGTTCCCCTGTCAATGAATATTATCATATTTTTCTCATGGATAATGTTACTGTACTTTTTTTGCTGGGGGGTGGGTGTAGATTTCTACATATTTAGCTGTTTGTGGAATGGACTAAATGTGACAATGCGAACTGTAGGGTTAGTATTCCCAACATTCTGTTTTAAAGTTTTTGTGTGCGTATCTTTAAAAATAATATTTCTTTATGTGTTCAGAAGAAGTAAAATCACAATGATATTTTACTTGACATTACTATTTTCTTAAGGCGGCTAACAGAAAAATCAATGGGTGGGCATAAAGAGAAAGAAATCATATGAGGCTACCAAACATATTCTGTTACTCAATTTCTTCCACCTAAATATACAATGGAATGCTCTGAATTGTATGTTTTCTTTTCCCATCATATTATACTACAGCAAAGTTCTTGGGCTAAAAGCAGAAAAAATTTGCTTTAGTGTTCTAATGACCCACACCTTTCACATATTCACTTCGCTTAAAATTCTAGATGCTAACTCAATAAGAAAGAAACAAATTCAGAGTATTTCAGTCACCAATAACAACAGCAGTAACAATAACAATAATATTAATATCAGCTAACATTTATTTAACTCTTAGATATACTGGGTGCCATTGTAATCACATGTATTAACACGCTAAATCTTCACAATAACTCTACCAGATAGTACTGTTATTACTCCAATTTTATTGGTGAGGAAATAGAGGCACAGAGAGATTAGAAACTTACCCAAGATCACACAGTCAGTAAGTAGAGGAGTCAGGATTCAAACCTAGGAAGCCAGACTCTGTCACAGGATGAATATTTTGGTTCCTAAAGGCCCCATCTTCCTTACTTCTGATCCTCCTCCCCAACTGATCAGCTTGCAGCATTCATTTTATCTTCTCAACACTTACACATTCATTTGCATACCATCCATTTTGAATAACACAGTAGTTAAAAACTCAGGCTCTGGAGTCTAATATGAGGGTTTACCGCCACATATCAGTAGTGCTTAACTTTTCTGTGCCTCAGTTTCCTTCTGTGTAAAGTAGTAATAATAACAGCAATTTCATGTATTTGTTGTGAGGGTTAAATGAGATAATGTATGTTAGAGCTCAACGGAAGGTCAATGTTTTATAAACATTAAGTTCATTATTATTGATTTTTATCTCTTAATAAATAGAATCCCTATTTCCAATTAGATTGTTTTTCAGAAAAATTGTGAAAATGAATCTTTTTTGTCTTGTGTAGGGGTTCCCAAATGTTCAATATGTTGAACTCTTAGATGTCCTAGGTACCACTGAAATCACGTGTATTAACTTTCATAAAACTCTGTCAGGTAATACTTATATTTACCCATAATATTATAAATGATATAATAATGTCTAAAATTTAGTGAGAACTTACTCACTGGACAAGTGCATTACGGCATTATCTTATTCTCCCTCTAAGCCTCTGAACTAGGGGATTTTTTTTTTCTTTTTTGGAGATGGAGTGTTGCTCTGTCACCAGGCTGGAGTGCAGTGGCACAATCTTGGGTCACTGCAATGTCTGACTCCCTGGTTCCAGCGATTCTCCTGCCTCAGCCTCCTGAGTAGCTGGGATTACAGGTGTGCGATATCACACCCAGCTGTTTTTTGTATTTTTAGTAGAGATAGGGTTTCACCCTGTTGGCCAAGATGGTCTTGATCTCCTGACCTCATGATTTGCCCACCTCGGCCTTCCAAAGTGCTGGGATTACAGGTGTGAGCCACTGTGCCCAGGCAACTAGGGGATTTTTATAACTTCAAGTTTATACAGGAGGCAACAGAAGCTCATCTAGGTCATCAGCTAGTAAATGTTCACAAAGGTAAATTCTTAACGACAATATCATACTACCTGCTAAAAAATGAATTTAAGGTAGGTCTTTATTATACATATTTGGTCTTGATGATGAATCAATTGAATTCTTTATTTCTGTTACCAGAAACCTTGCACTTACAACAAACTAATGTGGCCTTGACCAGTAGTCGCCAACACCCAGGCTTCAGACACTGGTACCCGTTAGGAACTTAGCTGTACAGGAGGAGATGAACAGCGGACAAGCGAGCATTACTGCCTGAACTCTGCCTCCTGTCAGATCAGCAGCAGCATTAGATTCTCATTGGAGCACAAACCCTATTGTGAACTGTGCATGTGAGGGACTGAGGCTGCACACTCCTTATGAGAATCTAAGAGGTGGAACAGTTTCATCCTGAAACCATCCCTGCCCCTGCAGTCCATGGAAACGTTGTCTTCCATGAAAACGGTCCCTGGTGTCAAAAACGTTGGGGGCTGCTGGCCCAGACAATATCATTCATTCTGTTAACTGTTGAAAAGAGATGACTGTGTGTCAGGTACATGCCAAATACTGGAAATTTGAAAAAAAACAAATATATATATATATATATATATATATATATATATATATGAAATATATATAATGGATCTAAAACTGTCTCATTAAAAGTAGCTAATGATTTAATGTCATTTAATTTACTATAATATTCTATGTTTACTCTTATAAAAATCAAACTTCTTCCTCTCCCTTTCCTCTCTCTGCCTACTCTTTCTTATTCCTTCTTTTAAATCAAAGTTTTACAGTATTAACCTTATACAGATTTTTGCCCATAAGAAGCTTATATGTTAACGCAAGGAACCATTTTAATTATATTTACTCTTCATTTTGAGTGTATTTCTTTTTCATACCTGACAAAGACTTCTGAAATGACTAAAGAAAGGCAAAGCAATCTGATTCTTTATAAAAAAACTTGCATATACAATCTTTTGTCTGTAGTTTTCTCATAATAGCTTAGAAATTTTAAAAGAAGGTTTTAGCTCGTTTTGTTCTTTTCAAATTGGCAGAATTTGATTTTTTTCCCCTTCACATGTGGATTCACTTTAAATATCAACAAATAAGAAAATAAGAACATACTCAATTTAAAAAATACGCTCTCCATTGGTTCCTTGGCATCATCAACCAATATCAGCATCACTCTGAAAATCATTTTTATTCTTTTTTTAAAAAAAGAGTTTTAAAATGCACACACAAAATGCACTTAAAATTGGTCCTACTGTATTAAGGAGACAGAAAATTTAAGGGCAATGGAGAGCTTTGCTGTAACCAACTCTTCAGTCAACTATAGGATCCTGTTAATACTGCCTTTACCTCCACACTGAAGATGTAGGTACCATTTTGACTGTGCTTTTGAACAATATATATTCAAAGATTTGAAGTGAGTAACTTCAAAGTCAGTGGTTTTCAGGTATACGTCGCAGAATCATTGCATCTTATATATGACTTTAAGTTGTATTAAGTTGATAATTTCAAAAAGAGAGACTTTCAATGAAAGAAAGTTTCTGAAATTTGGTCATTAAATGGTTTAAATATGCAGAATTACTTAAAATGTAATGCCAAAGAAAGGTATTTTGTATTTATCTGGAATGCATGAGCATAAGAACGACCTCAGAAAGTTAGTATATTATTTCATTAAAGATACATTTCTAGTGCATTTATTATGTGCTAGGCCTTATAATAGACAACAAAAATGCAAAGAACAACAAATGTGGTCTGAAAAGCAGTAAAGGTTAGGGAAGATGGGACTAGTAAGAGAGAACAGAGGTGAGAAAATAAAGTGATTATAATTGTAACTGCCATGAGCCGAGGGCATATCATGCATTGAGGCAAGGTCCTAGGTGCTTAATATGAACAAGCCCTGTAAGATAGGTATCATAATCTTTGTCTCACGGGTGGTGTTGGGAAAACTGGCTAGTCATATGCAGAAAACTGAAACTGGACCCCTTCCTTACACCTTATACAAAAATTAACTCAAGATGGATTAAAAACCTAAACGTAAGACCTAAAACCATAAAAACCCTAGAAGAAAACCTAGGCAATACCATTCAGGACACAGGCATGGGCAAATACTTCATGACTAAAACACCAAAAGTGGCAACAAAAACCCAAAATTGACAAATGGGATCTAATTAAACTAAAGAGCTTCTGCACAGCAAAAGAAATGATCATCAGAATAAACAGGCAACCTACAAAATGGGAGAAAATTTTTGCAATCTGTCCATCTGACGAAGGGCTAATATCTAGAATCTACAAGGAACTTTAAACAAATTTACAAGAATAAAACAACCCCATCAAAAAGTGGGCAAAGGATATGAACAGACACTTCTCAAAAGAAGGTATTTATGCAGCCAAAAAACATGAAAAAAAGCTCATCATCACTGGTCAATAGAGAAATGCAAATCAAAATCACAATGAGATACCATCTCACACCAATTAGAATGGCAATCATTAAAAAGTCAGGAAACAACAGATGCTGGAAAGGATGTGGAGAAACAGGAACGCTTTTACACTGTTTGTGGGAGTGTAAATATAGTTCAATGATTGTGGAAGATAGTGTGGTGATTCCTCAAGGATCTAGAATCAGAAATACCATTTGACCCAGCAATCCCATTACTGGGTATATACCCAAAAGAATTATAAATCATTCTACTATAAAGACACATGCACATGTAAGTTTATTGCAGTGCTATTCACAATAGCAAAAACTTGGAACTGACCCAAATGCCCATCAATGATAGACTGGATAAAGAAAATGTGGCACATATATACCATGGAATACTATGCAGTCATAAAAAAGGATGACTTCATGTCCTTTGCCGGTACATGGATGAAGCTGGAAACCATCATTCTCAGCAAACTAACACAGGAGCAGAAAACCAAACACCGCATGTTCTCACTCATAAGTGGGAGCTGAACAATGAGAACACATGGACACAGGGAGGGGAACATTACACACCGGGGCCTATCTGGGGGTCTGGGGTTAGGAGAGGGATAGCATTAGGAGAAATACCTAATGTAGATGATGGGTTGATGGGTGCAGTAAACCACCATGGCATGTATATACCTATGTAATAAACCTGTATGTTCTGCACATGTACCCCAGAACTTAAAGTACAACGTCAAAAAATTTTTTTTAAAGATGTGATAAAATAAAAAAAAAGAATTAACCACAGTGCCTTGGCTATTCTTCTATAACAGTATCTACTTCACTCTATTTTATATTGAAGCTATTTATCTCCAAGTTTCTTTCTAGAATCTAAACAGTTAACAGCCTGAGGGCATTGACCTTGACTCTTGTCTAAGTTTTACAAACAAAAAAAGATGCACACTGCATTGATATACTTGGCCAAGTAATGATGTCCAAATGCTACAATGTCATAACCAGTGCTCAGTAACTATTAGATGAATAAGATAGAGTCATTCATTCAATCATTCTCTCCTGCCTGTTTCATTCATTTAATAATCCTGTATGCTTGTTGAAGAAATTAAAAGCTGCTTTATGAAAATGTTTTCTGTTAATTTGAATAAAAACCTTTACACATCAACTAGATACAAAAGAGAAACCTATTGTTTGACAATGATTGTTACTGAATCAAAAAACAGTGGGGACATCTGCAGGGTACAGATCATGCTAGAGTCAGGGAAAACTGGTGATAAACTGCAGAAAGCCAAGAAATATACCAGCTTACTACTTAGCACCACTGCCTCCATACAGTCTTTAGATAATTATTGACTGTCTCACACTAATGCATGAGTGCCTGTGGTAATGGTAAAAGTATACAAATTTACCTGCCCAGAGATACTAATTGTTAAAACAAATACAACTATTTAATGGCAATGCAAGAGAAGAAAGACTAACATTTACAAAGCCATTTCTTATTTAGGCAAGATAGTAGACTCTAAACACATATTATCTCATTTAAATTCTCATTTAAAAACCCTTAGCTTGTTAGTATTTACCCATTTTAAAAACATAACTGAGTGTACAATTTTTATATTATTTTATTTTTTATTTTTATTTTCACTCTTTTTGAGACGGAGTCTCACTCCGTCACTCAGACTGGAGTGTGTGGTGCGATCTTGGCTCACGGCAACCTCTGTCTCCTGAACTTAAGTGATTCTTTTGCCTCAGCCTCCCAAGTAGCTGGGACTATGGGCGTGTACCACCAAGCCTACCTAATTTTTGTATTGTTAGTAGAATCGGGGTTTTGCCATGTTGGCCAGGCTGGTCTCAAACTCCTGACCTCAGGTGATCCACCTGCCTCGGCCTTCCAAAGTGCTGGGATTACAGGTGTGAGCCACCATGCCTAGCCTGTAAACCTTAACTAAATTCCCAGAGGCAAAATTATTAGAAGGCTGGGAGCCAGGATTAAAAATCATAAAGTCCTTGGCTTTTCCATTTATTTTACATCGCCTCTTCTTAGAACACACTTCTACACCAAAGAAGTTAAAATCAATGTGGATTTGTATTTTAATAGAAGGGTTTATGGAGTAGTGGGGAAGATAGCAAATAATAACTAATGTTTATTGAATACTACTGTTCCTAACATTTTGAACCTATCCGATCATTTAATCCTACAACAATCTTTTGGAGGTGAGTGCTATTATTATTATTGCCATTTTGTAACAGAGAAACTAAGCCAAAAAGAAGATAAATGTTTGAAAAGTCATAAAGCTAGTTAGCAGCTGTGCAGCTGAACTAGACACCTATAGCCCACAGAGTTTAACCATCATGCTATATTGCTTCATTAGGTTGAAAGGTTATTAAATGAAATGGGTTAAACAAAGTTCTAGGCACATGGCACGGCACAGAGTAGGTCTTCATGAAATGTTAGCTGCTTTTTTTCCTTCAATCTCTAAAATTCTGTAATAATAATAACAATAATACCTTTATTTTCAAGTTATATTCTGCTTTTTAAAGACTTTATGACATCTGATTTAAATTTCACAAAAAAAACTATGGTGAATGTAGAATAAATCTTCACTAAAATGACACTGAAGATTATTTAAAGGCATAGAATGTTACTCACAACACAGATTTAAGAGACAAAAGTAGGAACAGTGTTCAGTGTTTTACCAAAAACAAAAAGGGTATATATACACAGGAAAAAAAAAAGATTATAAAGGTATATCCTCAAAGTTTGAAAACAAATTACTTCTAGATGATTATAGGTGATTTAATTGTCCTCTTGTAATTTGTGCTATGCACAGAATTCTACACTGGCTTTTGTATGCTTTCTATACTAAGAAAAAATAAAAAAGAAGAGTAGTATTCCTTTTTCGAGATCATAATACTGAGGGGGGAAAATCAGTAGAAATGTGTGAGATTTCACCCTCAGTGATAGAGCTGGAATAGAATCCACGCTGCTCCTCTCTATCCTACTGTGTTTTATCTGACCGTTATTGTCTATTCAGTGCTTACCATAATTGATGAATTCAAAAGTAATCTATGATGAATGCCCCTGAAGGTGATTAGAGAGACTGTGATTGTAAATGTGGTATCAACCACTAACACAAAAGTCCCTTATACCTCATCAGGCTTCTTAAGTTTTTTATTCAAGCCATTTGTTTCTGAGTCCAAACCAATAATACACATGATAGACTGGATTACTTTCTCTAATTCTTCACACCCTCTCTATAATAGAACTTTACATCCGTAAACTTTACCATAAGACTTTAACGTAACTCTCAGTAGAGTATGTGTTAATGTGGGAGATGGGATATATATCTCTGTCCCTTGGCTTTGAGCTTGGTTAAGTGACTTGCTTTGACTAATGAAATATTAGTAAATATGAAATGAGCAGAGGCTTTAGGTATTTTCTGGGGGAACAAATTCTGTAGTTGTCAATAGTTTATCTTCCTACATTAAATGTTTGATAAACTTTTCTAAAAGTAGGAATTTTTTTTTTTTCAGAGAGAAATATAGCTAACATGGAATATCATGTCCTTTTGTACTTACCTGGAGCCAAAGTAAACTACTTGGAAAATTAACGTACCTTTTGCTAGACTATTCCTCATTCTTTAGTTTCTTCAGTCCAGACGGGGACATTTGGTTAAAGAGGAGTAGGCTTGTGATTTTAAGGTGATCATCTTGGTCACCATACCCCAGAAAAAATCTTTACATATCCATGTCTTGGACACTGAGGTACAGAAAGAGAGTTCTGAACTCTACATTCCATTGTCATTTGCGTTGGGGAGCCTTATTAATCTGTCTCACGGAAGGTGGACTCGTCACCAGTACTCTATGGATAGAGTGGGTCTTACATTTCTGTCTAGGAAACAGACACCAGCAGGACTTCACTATCTCTCATTCTAGGCTGGCTTCGTATTATCACAGCAACAAATATCCTCCAAAAAGAGTCACTTAAAAGCCTGTTGACCTGGAGATCGAGACCACGGTGAAATCCTGTCTCTACTAAAAATACAAAAAATTAGCTGGGCGCGGTGGCGGGCGCCTGTAGTCCGAGCTACTCGGGAGGCTGAGGCAGGAGAATGGCATGAACCCGGGAGGCGGAGCTTGCAGTGAGCAGAGATCGAGCCAGTGCACTCCAGCCTGGGTGACAGAGCGAGACTCCGTTTAAAAAAAAAAGCCTGTTGACCTTGAGCAGATACTTCAAATGGTGGCACATACTGCCACCCGGGTTTATATTCCCCCGGGTTTAACCAAGGGTTATTTGCAATTTTTTGGAGTACAAACTAAAATGTCATCTGTTTTTCTCCCACTTAATAAAGCATATTAGAAAACATAAGTGTAGAAATGTGACTTTTTCATAGGAATAATCTTGTGTTTGTTTTAATTAAATTTTTAAAAGAGTAAACCATATACCTATACTTCAGGTCAGGCACAGTGGCCCACGCCTGTAATCCCAGCAATTTGGGAGGCCAAGGTGGGCGGATCACTTGGGGTCAGGAGTTTGAGACCAGCCTGGCCAACATGGAGGAACCCCGTCTCTACTAAAAATATAAAAATTAGCTGGGCATGGTGGCCTGCGCCTGTAATCCCAGCTACTCAGGAGGCTGAAGCAGGAGAATTGCTTGAACCTGGGAGGCGGAGGATGCAGTGAGCTGAGATCGCACCACCTCACTCCAGCCTGGGCGAAAGAGTGAGATACAATCTCAAAATAAATAAATAAATAAATAAATAAATAAATAAATAAATACATACATACATACGTACATACATACATATTTTTTTCAGAAATTTATTAGTAACATTTATTGTAACACACTTCACACTTAATTGAAACAAACCTAATATCTCTTATTATTGGCAAAACTTATTGGTGTAAACTATGCATTTAGTAGTTCATTCAACAAACATTAATTAAGCACCAGCTATGTTTCTGGGGTGTGCTAGATTCAGGAGGCCACAGGTGAATAAAACAATGTCTCTCCCTTCATGTTTTAATAATATATTGAGGTGAGCAATTGGGCTTCTATCTAGCTTTGGGAATCAGGCTATGAATGGACAATAAATCATGGGGGGCAGTCAACAGTAGAGAAGAAGTTGATGCAAATTGATTAATACAAACAAACCAACCTGAGTACCTGGCTCATTTAAGGTTCTCTCCAAAGGCTTGGGTGCAGGCAGTAACTTAGAAGGTAATCTCAGAGGGCAAGACAATAACAAAGAATGGCCAGGATCTCTGAGATTTGTACAAAATGGCTACAGAGGTAGACATTATAAAGAAATAGAGGCTGGAACATCTCTTTTTTTGGTTCTATTCCTCCTTTAGTTGAGAGGTTCCCCAGGGCATTAAGTTCGACTTCTGTAAGCCCCGCTCTCCCCATCCTAGACTTTTTGAGATCTCCCAGCATTGGAAAAGGTCCTGGGGCAGAAGGAAAAGCATACTTGAGGTGGGAGTCCAGGTTAGCAGAGAACGGCTTCAGGTGCAGCTGAAGGGACCATGGCAGTACTGCCTGACATCTCTGAGGGACCATGACAGGATTTTGACAGACATATCTGCTACAGAAGCCTATAAAGACTTGGGGTGGGGGGCAGTGGTGTATAATATACTGTGTAGTCTGATATTGCATCCATTAACGTATGGTCTGGGGAAGGTTAGGCTGCCTCTTCTTTACTAAATGATATTCCAAACAAAGTGTCTCCTCTGACTCCTGCATGAAGTCAAACTTTGGGACAGTAAATCCTACACTGTCCACCTAAGAAAAATGACGTGTTGTTAATAGGCTTAACTGATTCTCTTGCTATGATGGCAAGATCAGATTTTTAGCAGAGCTTACGAAAATCCTGACACTCATTCACCAATTATTTTCTTCTAGGAGTCTAATATGTATTTCATCTTCCCATATTTCAGGGAAGAAATGGTTGAACGACTTTAGGGAGCTTTTCCCAACATGCTGATGCATTTTTGCAGCGTTTTGCCATAATGGGGCCTATTGAAAATTTTTCTGACATTCTGAATTCATGGCATTAAGATTTGTGTTGTTGTTTTTGTATCTGGTTTGCATTTACTTTTGTTTTTATTAAAGTACAGGAGAAACTGGGAAAGGTTAAGAGTTGCACCTAAATGTATGAAGCTTGAGGTCTTTGAACATAAATGAGTTAGATATACAGAAAGTTATTAAGACCTTTAAGCATTTGGAAACATTTCATCATTGCTGACAATTATCTATCTACTTTAGTTCACCCTGCCTGAGCAGCTCCTGCATTGCTACAAGGATGAAGGTGGGGTTATTTAAAAATGTACCAAGCTGTGAAAGAGTTTTCTGGAGAAAATTGGTTTGGGGGCTCCGAGCATAAGGATAAACAATGAATACTTTTATGGTTGCAGGAGAAGAGTTGATAAACCCCTCATTCCTCTAACATAATGTATAAAGGAAAATATTGTATTCCTGGTCCTCACAAATGGGGTGGTGGCAGGGTAAGTAGGTTATATGAACACACATGTCTTCCCTTTGACAATGAGTGGGCAAGCTTTTTAAAAAAAAAGGTCTAAAAAAATAAAGAGCCCTGGGGACCATTTAGGTTCTATCAGTGAGTTCTATCCTGAGATATCAAATCCAGTTGCACAGAATCTAAATGTCAATATTTACAAAGCTCTTTCCATCTTATATCCCGCTTCCTTTTTCTTTTATTCTCTTTCTACCCCTTTTCCTTCCTCCCTATTCCCTTGATCCCCTACATCATTCTGTTTTCCCATTTGCTCTCATTTCCTAACAACCCCCATCCCCATTAGTCAGTCCAAAATCTGTTCATCCCGGTATAGGCTTCAGTGATGGAAAAGAAAGGGCCCCAAACAAAGCCACCATCCAAGACAAGGAGCTCCAGAGGGTGGTGAATTGGTGATTGAGGTAAAGCCTGGGGACTGAGAATGTTCACCGCTCTGGAGGTTCTTAGCCCGAAAAGTGATTAGGCATCAGCAGGCTTGATAGCTGTATCAAGCCTCATGATTTCAAAGCTTTCATGAGCTGACAAGGACTTGCTAATTTCAAACTTTCTAACCAATTACAATCACAAAGAACTCAGGACAACAATCAGTGAGCAAAATGAAACTGCTGGAGTGAAGCAGCCCTCGGCAGGTTTCACTCTTGTAGCTCTGCTACGCAACGTGCAGCTGGGACTCTGCTTCAATAAGTAAATAAAAATACGTTATAAAATACAAACATACACAATGGATCCCACTTGCTGTCTTGTTCCCAGTAAAGGGGTATGTAGGAACCCTGTCTTGCATTCATTCAGTCCATTAATTTCTGATGGTGTTAATTAAAAACTTTTGATGCTGGTTTGAATGGAAAATACCTCAAACAGTGTTTCCTTTATTGAAACACCAAGTTCCAAGTCTGGATTATTAGGTTAAGCTCTGTCAGTAGTGAGACCAACATAAATGCTTTTCATACCATATGCTTTGACAAAAGAGAATAGTAATAATAATAATAAATAAATGAAAAGGAAGAAGAAAAAGTGTTTAGATTGAAAACTCCTTTACTTCACAAACCTGTTTTTTTAAGGACTAAACTGAAAAACCAGGTCCCTGAATGTAGAACATATAATTTAAAAAAAAATCTTTTTTTCAAATCTTTATAGAACATTCAAATCACCCAATGTTCCAGAACCTGAATTTTTTATATTTTAAAATGAAGAAAGCTGCTTAAAATAAGTGAATCAGCTGCTAAGTGATTTCTCTCTGTCTTTTCCTCTACTCTCTCTTTAAAAAGACTGAAAAATGCTTAAAATGGTATATGCAATTGATATGTGCAGCTTAAGAAGCTTAATATAATTACTGAGGACTCAGACTTTCTATTTAAAAATAAGATATGGTAGGGTAATAGAAACTCTGAGTGGTGAGTATTCATCCCTTGTGACAGTGAGGTGTGGGAAATGTTTCTAAATGTTTAAATCCACTGAGCAAGGTAAGGAGTGAGAAGCAGCTATTCACAGAATTTTCGGTCCTTCTAAAAACCTAGGGAGGCCTAGGAAACTCAGAGAACAACTGAGGAGGATAGTATGAGAGATGCTGCGCAGGAAACAAGCAAATAAAATATCCATCTCTTCAATCCAATGCTTTTGTGAGGTATTCAGCAAACCACCAAAACATTCTGATTGATTTTTAAGACTCTTCTCTAATTTTATTTTTAAATTACTCTTCGAAACCTCTGTGTATTGGGCCTGAAGCCTTGGGCACCTATTCTGAGAGGTCCTATAAATATGTCTCACATATGCCCCTTTCTCTTTTGTTTTCTAATATACCTTTCTCTATCATTTTTCATTTCCCAACCTGTTTATTCGCACTGTCTGCAACGTCATCTGAATCCTTGAAAAACCACAAGACTTTCTCTTTATTCCCCCTGAAGGCCTTCATCACTCTTGTTCTTGTTTTGATCTACATATCTCTAACGAGAATGAAGTTCTCCACAAAGGCTAAGCAGTTTGGCAGAACTTCCTTCCTTCCCTCCCTAACCACAGGCTGTATTGACCTCATCCTCTTGGATCAGTTTGCAGAAATGGTCTCCAGACTTTATGTGATATGATAGTGAACCTTCAACAACAACGACAACAACAACAACAACAACAACAGCAACAGAATAACTTCAGTATAAGGCATGTGAGAAAAATACGCAGAGTAATAGAACTAAAACTCCATAAGGGAAATGGGCCTGAGCAAACCACAACATGGGTCTATTTGTTCACAAAATGTATGATTTTTCCCCAGAGTACATTGATAGAGGATATTGCCTACGAAGGACCAGTAAATGTAAATTAACTAACAGATATGTAGCAAATGAATGCATTTAAAGATGATTTCCAGCTGAAATGATTTTTTTTTTCTTTTTTTTTTCTGGAGACCAAGTTTTTGTTAAACTTAATCCTTACTCTCTTTCCTTTCCAGCAGCAGAAACATCTGGTCGGTTTTAGATTCCCCTTGGATTTCCAACTTCAAAGGGAATTATAAAGAATAACAAATTCATGTACCGGCACTAAAAAAAATTAGAGCAGCAGGAGAGAATGGTAAAATTGTCCTTATTTGACTGCTAGTGACAGGCGCCACAGGCAGAACTATGAGAAAAGACAAAGGCAAGATCACCAGTTGACAACCAGAGTTCCTGCAAGAGACTGAATCTTTGGCTACATGCAAATATGCACAGGGCCCTTAACAATCCATAAGGAGATTTACTTGCTTAAGGAAAATAAATAGGTAAATAAATAAAAGGAGTTGAAAGGTTAAAAAAAAAAAAAAAGAAAAAAAAATGAGTTCACGTTTGCCTGTCACATAGTTTGTTGAAATAACAACAAATAAACCAATAAATATTTGTTGAAAGAATGACCTGGAAATAATTTTAAAGATCCACTTAGCCCCTTGGGTTTTATTTGATTTAAAGAAAATTGTGAGAGTTCTGATTCTACAAAGGGCTGGATAAGTCATCCAAGAAATAATACAGGCTCTTAAGAGCCACTAGGTTTGGATCTCCAAAGGTCTTAAAAGTAGTTTCTGTTTCTTCTTTGGCTCTGGATCCTTATTATCAAAAGATGTGACCAGAAATCAAAGTCTTCCCAGTGGTCGGGCGTGGTGGCTAACACCTGTAATCCTAGCACTTTGGGAGGCCAAGGCAGGTGGATCACTTGAGGCCAGGAGTTTTGGAGACCAGCCTGGACAACATGGTGAAACCCTGTTTCTACTAAAAATACAAAAATTAGCTGGGTGTGATGGCGCATGTCTGTAATCCCAGCTACTTGGGAGGCTGAGGCACGAGAATCACTTGAACCCAGGGGACGAAGGTTGCAGTGAGCCAAGATTGCACTACTGCAAGCCAGCCTGGGTGACAAAGTGAGACTCCATCTCAAAAAAAACAACAAAACAACAACAAAAAAACCCCAAACTAACTGTTCAGTACATGCTCAGTACTTGGGTGATGGGATCATTCATACCCCAAACCTCAGCATCACACAACATACCCAGGTAACAAGCCTGCACATGTATCCTCTGAATCTAAAATAAAAGTTGAAAAGAAAAAAAAAAAACAAATTTGTAACTGTGTCAAGTTGTGTTTGACATCACTTTATAGAAATGAATTTATTCTTCTCCTCTATCATTTTCTCAGCAAAACTGAAACACACTTCTAGAGTGCAGGTCTTGATATAATCAGACATGAGAAAATGAGAACAGTTAGAGAAAATACAATTTTGCCATTGTAATTACCTCTTACAAACAGCCTTTCCTCTTTCCTGTTTTATGTGCAATGTGTACAGCAACAACAATAAAAATAAACAAAGACATGATTAACCAATCAACTTGTTTCTCCAAAGAGAGAAATAGTTAAGGGCTAAAGTGCCTTTCAATAATTAATTATAAGAGTCTTTAAACAGTATTCAGAGGTTACAGATTTCCATACCACAAATATATTAGGTTGATTCACAGAGTGGCCATCAAATACCCAGAAAGCAAATTACTTTTGACCAAAATGTATACATCAACAGTACGGTTAGGAATGTTTTCATAGAGGAGGACAGAACATACAGAACCAGTTCTCTATGGAGCCTAGCATAGTCTCCCGTGGACCAATCCACATAAGATAAGACCATCTACAGAGCACATTCTTCATATCACAGACTCTAGGTAAGAAGAAAGTATTCTCTAGGTAAGAGGAAGAAAAAGGTGAAGATTTCTCTCTTTAACACTTCCACTATGAAAGGAATGAGCTGACTACAGAACCATTTTCTTGAATATTTTTGTCTTGAGTGGGGATTTTATTCTTCCCTCACCACCCTAGGTAGAGCAGAATCACCAAAGTTATCTCATTATGGTAATGCCATAAATCCCATCTTATGGCAGTTGTGCACGATCCTGTGTTATGCGTCCAATAAAGTTTATTCAGAAAATATGTCAGCTTCATTAAACAGGGATCTGATGATCTGAACAAACCACTTATCTTGCTTTTGTGTCATATATTGGTATCCTTAGGTCTAAAATGAAAATCTTGGTTGGTGGGGCTATTTGCCAAGGATTCCCTGCCTTATGTAAGCAGAAACATCTAACCACAATTTTGAGCTTAACTGTGGGGAAGGAGGTGGAAGGTATATTGTACTAGTTTTTTCTAAGAAATGTTTTATAGCTTGAGGATATGTGAGGTCACAAATGTAACAACAATTGAACTAGTACCAACAGCCAAAGAGGCCAAGGATAAAGAAACCTGAAGCAAGAGAAAAAGGTGTATGTGTACATATACCAAGAAGCAAATGTTATCATTAATAATAATTATTGTTATTACAGCTATTAGAATGATGAGGCATTGATGGTTCACTTGGGTGAAATATATAATACATAAGCTAGAAAGAACCGTGGATAAACTTACGGCTCTTTTTAAAAGGCAGTTTATATTCTAGGTTTATGTGATATGAGACACATAATTTAATACCACATGTAAGAACAGGATGCTGAAAGAAGTGGAGAAGAGTTGCAGCTTTAAAATAGTATAGTGGCTAGTTCCTACTGGTCTTTTCTTGTTACACCTGCCTTAGCCAAGCCACCGATATAGTTCTAACCTTTTCTGATATTTTAATAATGATGACAGGCTCAGAGTAAAGGAGACAAAATAATCAGAAGATTCAGAGGGGAAAAAGAAATGGAAAGAAAAAAAAAGAGTTTGTATTGTTTATACCATCTAATCTGACAAATTTTATATATGCTCTCTGTTTGCTTGGGATAGTTTATTGCTGATGTTATGACTTTCTTTTTTTTTTTCCATATGCTTTGCTCTACCAGTTTTGGCTGAAAATATTTTGTATATGTCCATACTGTAAACCCTCATATTTTTCTAGAGATTTAGTGTGGTGGAGAAACTTTTTTCTTCCCCAAGGGTTAGGCACATCAATATTCAAGCTACTCACTTTCGAGGCCAATGGAAAATGTGCTCCTAAGATTAAATAGACCTGAGTAACACATAAATTCAGTTTATACTGATGCAGTATGTTGCACAGTTACAGCCTGAATTTCTGATGAGTGTAATACACCTGTTGGACAACACATCACTACTGAATAGTCACTGACCTACAATTCGAAGACAGCAAAACAACCTAAGTCTCCAGATACAGGTTCTCTACAGACAGCCTGATTCGTACACAGCATTCCTCATCTGTGGAACTCTGTATGTAAAGGATTTAGGCTAGCTATGGAAAGCTGGCTCATAGAGGGTTCTCTAAAATATTTTTAGAATAAACTAGAGCAATAATACAAGCACAGAGAGTACTCTTTGGTATACAATGCATAATTTCTTTCCCCCCAAACATGGTGTTTAAAAATACGATTCAGATTTTTATTACACAATTCCCCCTTTTACATATTTCTAAATGCCTCACATACCCATCACATGTTTTCCATGTCTGTCAATAACCTTAATTAAAAATTATAAACTTTTAAAGCCAGTGTTACATTTGATTTAAGTAGATTTGCCATATTTATCTGGTATTGGTTGGCTGCAGCCAGACTGGAGTTCTAAGTAATCAGGCAACTATGCTTTCCTTTCACCTCAGGTAAAGAATTGTATTCAACACATGCTTAAACCCAATAATAAGTATAATTAATGCTGTATAGATCTGGCATGCAAATTATCATCCTAAATTTGAGTCAAGTAAAAAAAGGACCAAAAGAAAATAGTTCCCCCAAGAAACCTAGCCAAATCTGTGAAATATTTCTCTAGGCAACCAAATTGCCCTCTGGCTTAAAGATGTGTCTAAGAATATTAGGGAACTCACTGATGAGATTTTACAATCAATTGTTACATGTTAGAAAATACGATCTCAGGATACTATGAAGAAAAACACTACTATATACAATAATAAGAACTATTTATCTGAATTGTTTTAACATTAACATGTAAAAAACATCCTGATGGATCTGAAATAATGATGTACTAAATGCTACGATGTCTGGGGTTTGCTTCAAAATAACATTGCGATATAGTGAGAAAATAACAGGCCATCATTGTGCAAGCTGGTGATGAATACATGGGAGTCCATTATAGTAATTTGTCTATATTCATGAATTTAAGATTTTTATGATAAAAAATTTAAAAACATATACTGATTTGAACTTTTATTTGTTTATTATTTGTTGACTGATTCATTTACTGTTTATGCAAGGTATTAAGGAGATATAAAAAATAGATAATAATAATAATGATGCTCTTGTTGGGCATTTAGGTTAAAAGAGCTATTCCTCTGCAGGAATATTATATATTTATTTTAAATGTTTACAAAGCCTATGTAATTACATATTTCTTAGGTTAAATTTTGAAAGCAGGACACAAAATTATATAGAAAGTATGATAACATCATGTTTTAAAAATATATCCTCAGGGGAAAATGAGAGTAAGGAAATATATCAAATGGTTATTAATGATTGGATTTAAATTATAGAAATAATTACTTTAATTTTTCTTCATTTTACTCCTATGTGTTTTTCTAAATTATTTTTAATGAGCATGCATCATTTTAAAATGAAAATAAATATTTATTCATTAGTGGAAAAGATGTGTTGTCCTTTCCCAAGGAGCTTTTCATTTACTGAAACAGAGAAACTGCAAACACACAGCATTGCCCTGATAGCTTAAATCTTCATACCTAGAAGGGAAATACACCCACAGGAAAAGAAACATCAATACAGATTTTATCTGATCATAGAAACATAAAGAGCTTTCTCTGTGTTGGATAGAAATAGGGAAGAAACTAGCTTGTTTGCAAGCCAGCAAAAGTGTGAAATTCAGGCCTTTTTGTGATGAGATCATTTTGTGATAAATGCAAAAGGAGCGACAAATTAAAGTTACCAAATAAGACTTTCCCTTGAGCTCCTGAGGCTTACAATAATATGAGTTTCTTTTGGGGTAGCATAGCAAGTAAAGCATGGGAGTGGGGAGGGAGGCGGAGCTACAATCCTGAAGGCTCCTGGCCTTCACTGGTGAGATGGATACGCTCTGAGAGACAGAGATAGATGTGCAACAGAATCAGAAACAACAACACAGTGACAACTATGGATTATGCACAATGGATGTGGAAAGTCTCTTTAGAAAACTATCTTTATTACCGCAAGAGATTATTTCCCTCATTTTATGCACATTCATATAAAGCGAAGTCAAGAGTGTAATTTTTAAAGATTTGGATGAATATGATGTTCATGACCAAACAGGCCTAGAAGGAGCCAGGCAGAACACAGTTAGATGCCAGGCAAGTCACCCTTTTCCTCCTCCTCCCTCTCCAGTATATTTGCCAGTGTATTTCAGTGCAGGTCAGCCTCTAGTAAAGTCAGTTGTTTCAAGCTCTGATTGGATAATACTTTATTCATACACTCCCAGTCTTGACCTGCACTCTTCTCCCAGTCATGGAAATATCAAGAATTCTAGAAGGCCACAATACCAATCTTTTCGAAACTTTACAAACTTTACAAATTTTCACTAAAAGACACCTAGAAAAATCTTCAAGCCTATGCTCACCTGTAGCCCTGGTCTTGGTCCTCTTACTTAACTGGTAAAAGAGGATAGTCATATTCATGTCTCTAAAGGGTATTTTCCCTTTAGGCTTGTTGGTAAGTACAAGAGCAATCATGCCTGATTTTAAGATTGATCCAAATGAAGCCAATGCATGTCAAATTTACAGAATACCACAGAATACTAATGGGTAGTTCAAAGAATCACCAAATGTGTTTGGAAGGTTTTGAGGTTTTTTTCAAAACATACAGCGTTCCACACAGGAAACATCAGTGCCCAACTTCACCCTATCACCCTTTCTGTCCACTCAGGAGTCTCCTTTGGAAATGTATCTCTCTGGAGGGTCTTCCAAACAAGTCCTTAGAGTACTTCCATCTTGTTTAGCAGAGTCATTCTAAAATATTTGCCAAAATCTGTGATAATCGGGAGGTCACGTTTCTTATTCTTCTAAATGCTGGTATTTCAAATGAACAAATAAACAAATAGGATATTAAAGATCTATCCTTTACCAATGTCAAAATATGTTCTGTCAAAATTTAGTATTGCTAAAGTTTAGACCCAAAGACTCACCACAGCCTTTGGATCTCATATTTTCTGAGGTTCATGGAAATATATTTGACTTCTTTGCACCTCAATATTTTGGACTGCCATTTAGAGATAATGAGAGTTACTTACCAGACAGCAATGTCATGAGGAATATCCTGTTAGTAATGATGAAACATTCTGAAATAAAAAGAGTACGGGTAAGTGCTAGGTATTTATTTTAATAAATGTATGACAACATGGTAATCATAGAAAATAACCCATTTATTCCTCACTTTGGGATACTGACTTAGTGGTAGTATACAAAAAGTAAAGGATGTTTCCCTTTGGGAATGGAAATGGAATTGTGCACTAAGAAAGTAGCTTTCGTAACTGCCTGCACGTTTTACTTTAAGGTCTCTAACCAGTTGCAACCAGTTATGAATGACTTGTTGCCCATTTCTGCAATTCACTGTAACTTTGTACTGAGAAGGTTATGTTTTATGGTTAATTATCCATGGTCTGTTTAAAAAAATAAATCAAACCATTGTAAACCACTAGGATTTGCAGCTCCATTTGAACTTTACTGTAATTTTGATCAAACATTTTGTCAACAAAAACAAACTGGTTTCTCTTTGTTTTTAGTTGTTTGTTATTTGTGTTATAAATATTGTGGCAATGGTGGGAGAATAAGCTATGGATTATTTACCCTCGGTTTCATGAGTTGTGAGTTATTGGCCTTATCCTCCTTTATGAGTATAAATAAATGTATAGTATTATATTCCAAGTCCTGTAAGACAAATGGAACGAGTGAACTGAAACCTTTTCGATCCAAAATCTTTTACGCGAAGTCATAGAACAACAAAACAAAACCCAAATTAACATTTAAAAAGCTTCTACTGTGGAGCAACAAAGTCTTTAAATATTATATAATCTGCATTTAAAAAATTGCTCGTCTAACAGGCAGCAGTCTATCAATCATTCTACAAGCTTTTCAGTGCCTTTAACATTTAGAAGCTACATGTGGTTTTCCCACAGATCACCCAGCACCCCCAATACCACTACCACAATGAAAGCCTTGAAAATGGCCAGCATGATTACTTTAAGCCAAAATAGATTTAGAAAAATCAGGAATTCATGTAGCTAAAAGTAATGTAACACTATATAAAAGAAGAACCCTATAGAATTTTTTTAATAGTTACCATCCTCAGACCTACATAAACAAAAGAAGTCCAAAAACAATTGTCCAGAGAAAATAAGAAAAGCCAAGATTCAAAGGACCCTGTGGCAGAGTGCATGAGGAGCATATTCGATAGCTAGAATCATAAGCACCTAACACATTTGCATATGAAACTTAATGAGGATCACCAAAGTAGCTTGCCAAAAATTATGTCTGTTAAATGAGCCAACAGTCTATGCAGCACCAACCCCTAAAAAGAACCTCTAGGAAAGACGTAAAATTGTCTTCTGAAATTTGCTTCTTTTATAAAGGCAGAAAGGATAACAAGGGTTTCCTCATAAAATGAAGTGATTGGTCCACTACTAGAACCTGAAGAGTTCTGTATCAGATTTCTTCTTACCTTTATTACTTGCATGGCTTACTGCTTACCTGCATCAGCACTCTGAAGGGATGGCCATAGCAGGTCCCTTACCAGTTCACTGAAACATGGAAAATATTTATGATGGTACTACTATGTGCTAGACACAACTGGACTGATTCTGCTTGAAAAGGTAAGTCAGTAACTGAGGTTCTTGTTGCCGCATTAAAAGAAAAAATCTATCCCTACTGCCAACAACAATAAGAAAAGCTAGGATGAAAGAGTTGTTAAAGACTTATGAAAAATTTGAAACTGTTTAAAATTCTCCCTAGCTTCTTTTCTTGCATGTCCACAGAACAGAAAACTTAGGCCTGCCACCTGTCCTAAGCCTGGATCCCGTATTAAAAAAATAAAAAAAATAGAAAAATGAGAAACAGCTAATGTGTTCCCAAGGCCTTGGTTACAACAGAAAATGAGAGCCGAGAAGTCTACATTGGCACACATCGAGCTTTGAAAGGTCAGTCCTGCCCTAGCATGGTTCAGAGAGCGTGAAAACCCACCAAGATGAAAATGGAAGCTATTCTGACAACAGGAGGCAGGGAGAAAGTTCAAAGAATTTTCCTCTGCTTCTTTTATAACGAGATACCTTCAACTATTTTTGACAAACAATAAAATGCAAATCTCCCTCACTTTTGTGTTGTAAGTTTTTTTTTTTTTTTTTTAATCTAAGCAACCCATTTGAAAATTAGGGTACTCAGAATAACTTCTTGTATACAGAACTACACATTTAAAAAAGCTTTGTGCAGATTGTTAATCATATTAAAATTACATCATAAACAATGCACTTTACATAGGGCAAATGTTTTATGTTTTTTTCTTTTGACAATCAGGCACCTACATGCAAAATTGCATATTGGAATCCAAACTCAACTATAACACATGTAGAGGAACCCTTAGAAAAATGCATGTGGGAATATGATTTCCTAGTCAGAGACGAGAATATTCTGACCAATTTTCATTACTTCTCTGCAATAAATTTATCTGAGCTATAGATCCTGTTAAGAAAATAAAGCTAAACGGAAATGTATTGATAAAATACATTAAATATATATACTAGCTTAGGCATTATTCATATTAAGATCAGAAAAGATTTCCCCAAGTCATCATAAATACAGAGATGGGATAATACCAATAATCTTGATCACCCAGTTATTGAAACAGAGAACCACATATGTGGGCAATAAAACTTTTGATTTTTATCTTGTGCACCGGATTTTTCCATACAAAGGAATTCTAAATTACAATAGTTAACATATAAGACAGTGTTAAAATAATTCATAACTTGAGTAAAATCAAATGAACCAATTTCTTATGGCTTTAATATCCAGAAGTAACGTATGATCTTTTTTTTTTTAATTTATTTATTATTATTATACTTTAAGTTGTAGGGTACATGTGCATAACGTGCAGGTTTGTTACATATGTATACTTGTGCCATGTTGGTGTGCTGCACCCATCAACTCGTCATTTACATCAGGTATAACTCCCAATGCAATCCCTCCCCCCTCCCCCCTCCCCATGATAGGTCCCTGTGTGTGATGTTCCCCTTCCTGAGTCCAAGTGATCTCATTGTTCAGTTCCCACCTATGAGTGAGAACATGCGGTGTTTGGTTTTCTGTTCTTGTGATAGTTTGCTAAGAATGATGGTTTCCAGCTGCATCCATGTCCCTACAAAGGACGCAAACTCATCCTTTTTGATGGCTGCATAGTATTCCATGGTGTATATGTGCCACATTTTCTTAATCCAATCTGTCACTGATGGACATTTGGGTTGATTCCAAGTCTTTGCTATTGTGAATAGTGCTGCAATAAACATACGTGTGCATGTGTCTTTATAGCAGCATAATTTATAATCCTTTGGGTATATACCCAGTAATGGGATGGCTGGGTCATATGGTACATCTAGTTCTAGATCCTTGAGGAATCGCCATACTGTTTTTAAAGAATGATGCTGATCTGAGATACAAGGAGATCAAGTGCTTCAATAGTTCCTCCTCACACACTAATGATAGCATCCATCCTCTCCCCACCCACCTCCCACCTTTTCTGGTTGTATTAAAAACAATCAAAACTACCTTTCACACACCTGAACTTAATTTCTTCTAAGAGGTGCCTAATAGTGCCTAGGGCTGTACTACCACTTTATATCCATTTTATGACCACTTGATAGGCAGAAACTAAAAAGGAAGACCAAAACAAAACAAAAAATCCCTCCAACCTCCCTTATCAGACGAATGCCTAGTTTCCAGAGGACATCAATCAGTTAAGCAAAACCAAATATTATAACAGGGAAGAAGGACTGATAAATTGCATACGAATCTCACTGTGCTCCCACTTAAGCTGGAAAGGGAGTTATTCCAATGAAAGAAAGGGGCGGGGCGTTGTGGAAAGGGGGGAAGGGCTACAGAAAGAGCGAGAGAGAAAGGGAGAGAAAGACATTAAGAAGGCAGTACAGTGAAACCAAGGGTGTTCCAGGGAGAAATGTGACAGAAAGTTCTAAATGAGAATTACAGAAACTACTCCTTCTTAAATAAAACTGTTGTTTAGATGATGAATTCTATAGAAAGTCTCAATTAACTGTCTCTGTTGTAGCATCTAGATGTTTTCTCTTTCATTAAGACTTTGGGGTTTGAATGTACTTTGTCCAAAAAAAAAAAAAAAAGAAAAAAAGAAAAAAAAAACCCAAAAAGCATTAGAGCTTTATATAGTTCCCAAAGTAAAAAGCAAGAGAAAGATGGGTTTATACAACTGGCTTTTTTACATAAATATTACATCAGGATACATTTCAAGTGAAAACACACAAACACACACACACCCGTCTTCCTTATACTCTTTCTATTTTAAAATTCATTTCATACTTTAAATGTTGTTGGTTTTTCACAAAATAAGTAAAAACGAAGTCAAAACATCTCAAAATAAGTTGCCTTATATCACCTGGAAAATTAACCCACCATACAGGTCACAATGTCTCGTTTAAAGCCAGTTAAGGTGCTGACAATTATGGGACATTTTGCTGCAGCCTAGGGCAACTAGAAAGGGCCATGGATGTTAACTAACTCCCTTCTAAACAGTCTGAGAAAAGGGAAAAAAAAAACTGTAAGTTTCCCCATCTGTTATTTCCCTTTTTTCTTTTTGGCTGTGGAAAAGTAAAATTATGCAAGAGCTTTTGAATGTAAAGGCTGTGTGTGCTTTTTCCCTTTTTGTCTCTGTGTACCGGTTAAGTGATGTTGCGTAACTGAGTACAGAGTAGGCGGTTAGCGTTTACTATTGATTTACACTATGCCATCTAATGAATTCAGAACACTAAAAAGAAAGGAGCAGGAGAGGGAGGGAGGAAAAAGAGAAAGGGAGAAATAGGGAGAGGAATAAAAAGGAACGAAGGAGAGGAAGAAAGAGCTTATTCAGAGAAACAGTTCTAATGACTGGAATAGGTTCATTTTTATTTCTTTTAGCTCTGACTTTTGGTTATTGTTCAGCTCTCACAAAAAAAATGGTCTTGGGCTGGTGACCCCAATATTCCAATCTATTTCCAATAAGGATTAGTGGCAGGTGAATGTCTGAAAGTTCTAATGTGTCAAATTACTTGAAAACCATTTCACTAAACTGTCAGACTCCTCCATATGCATCTATTTATGATTCTCTCTATGCATTTGTGAATCTGTATCTGTGATCACCATTGCTTTGGTCCTACTGGCTTACCCAATCAAAAATATTATTTGAAATATACCACAGGAATATCATCAGGGCAAAGAGAAATACATTCTATTTTACCCATCTCCTTTAAAAATACATAAAGAACATACTTAGAAATCTTTAAATAGATCACTATTTTACTTTGAAAACAGACATGCCACAAATTGTTTGGCTGAACAAAACAGCCCAGTATAGGACAATAAAAGAGAAATAGGCAAAATGAGGAAGAACAGTAAACTGAGGAACAATATTCATAAAGAAATTTAAATAATTTCTTATGTCTATGGAGAGCCTTTAACATTTGTTTGGGTGGATTACAGGCATTCTCAGTCTTTGAATGCTGCTCAGTGCTTCCCATGCCATATAATGAATTCCCAAAGCTTGGACCAGAAAGAAAGGGTGAAGTTGTTTCTGCTGCTAGGTACAGGTCCTTCCTGTACCTGAGTGCCCTCCTATGGCTGAGAACCACCACTAAGGTGAGAAAGAGAAAGAGAAGCTCTCTTTAGTAATCAGCTGAAAAGCTGGGCAGGGAACTTGGTTTCTCCATCAATGTGTGTTTGCAAATAATGACTGGGAGAAATCACGGGAGGTTATCCAAAGGAAAGAACAAGAGTTGGGGTTTCTAGTCATCCAGTTGTCTTCTCTTTTCAGCCATCTGAGCTTAGAAAATATTAAACTGATGCCTACTCTATCCACTTCTCAAAGATGCTTTAATGACCAATGGTGGTATGCACACAGTTGTATACCCAGCACTTAGCATGGTGCTTGGCACATTTTCTATATTCAGCAAATATTTATTGAAACTGAAAAATGATTATGGGAGAAATATCTCTGTAGAAAGAGTGCACTAGAAAGGCCTCAGAAAAATATATTCCAATGTTTTCAAGAAATCTTAGGCTATATTGCTCTATCATTAATCTGCAGACAGAATAATACTGTAAAAGAAATATTAGGCTGTTATTTAGGGGTCAGTTGACTTCAGTTCCATTTTATTAGGAAAAAGCTTAACAAAAATTATAATACTGATAACATCAGCAAAGTTTTGTGTTCATTTCCACCAGCCCTTTTAGGCTGTCTTTCATTTCAGTCTTGGGCACAGAAAAGTCCATTTTAATTTCCATGGACACATTCTAAAGAAAGTCATGGGATATCAACGTAATTCATCTTTTAAAAAATACTGAGACAAATATAGGCATTTAGTAATGGAAGAGAATATGGCTTTTTGTTTAAGGGCAAGGCAGGTTGAGTTTTGATTAGGTTACACAAATTAAAATTACTAGAAGGACAACCAAGAATGTACTGATTTCCATTTTCTTGGTTAAACAGTTTTTTTTTTTTTTTTTTTTTTTTAAGAAAAAAAAATTCTGGCTTAGAAAGTCAGAAATGCCATCTTTCAGTTAATTGGAGAATAAGACTTTTAGAAAAATAATTGCAACTACAATTTCTCAAAAATTCCAGTGGAAGATTCAACTTAAAGCATGTTTAGCAATAGTAGCTATATTCTTTTAAAAAATGGGGCTACCATCTTGTTAATTCTGTAGGACTAAGCACGTAGATCTTAGTCAAAACCCTCAGGAAGCCTTCTCTCTCTCTCTCTCTCTCTCTCTCTCTCTCTCTCTCTCTCTCTCATTTTGGTCATCTGTTTAATGTAATCGGATTCAGCAACTTCTTTCAATAAGCATCCTGGCAGTATGTCAACAAGATCATTCCATGTACTCTTTCATTTCATGATTCTTAAAAGTGGATGAGAACTTGCCTGTCCTTCTTCATTTTATATATGAAGATTCTGAGACTCAGAATTAATTTCCTCAAAGGCATATATTTTGAGGCAGAGCTGGGACTAGTATCTAAAGCTCACAGTTCGTTTTTTTCACAGCACAGACTAAATCAAAGTTGTATAAATTCAATCTTATTTTAAATGCCATAGGGGAAGATTTCAAAGGATTCTTTTATAAGACAAGGAATTCTTACATTATGTAAAATGTTCACCTCAAAGCTATCTTATACTTTTTTTTAATCTTAAATGTGAGCCTGCTATTCAAATTGTTGCTTCTCCTTTTCCTTGTCTTAATTTTTGACTCTTCAGAGTCTTTGCCTCCTGTCCTCTCACTTCTACTCTGTGTCTACTTCATATATGGCCCTTCCTGACTTTATATTCTTCCTTTTTTCTCTCTTTTAATCTGTTTATCCAAACTTTTATTTATTCTTGTTCCTCATAGAAATGATTTCCTTGTTAATGTGATATCCTCAGAAATTATAAAGGAAGAAAAAGTGTAAATTTAGTATTATTACAATGAATAGGCCTTTGATTTATATTTAAAACAAAACTGCAGTAAGATATTGACAGAGTAAACTAAAGCTATAGGCTGCCCTATAGAAAGTTACAGCTGTCTAGACCTCCATATTATCAATATAGGGGATAGCATTTCAAAGTATCTCATCAAAGACAGAGAGCAAAGGCTCATGATCTCCAGACCACTCATTTCCCACCACACCAGGACACCTTTTGTTTCCCTTTTCTTTCTTTCCCTTCTACATTACAGATATTTGAGACTGATTACGGCACAGCAGGAGGAGATCCAGAGAAATCTCAGTGGCTTAATGTGGTCAAACTCTCTCAATTCCAAAAGAAAGTCAGAAAGACCTGCACACTAAAATTGTACTTACACAGAAAATGAACTCTGAGGAGGTTAAAAGAGTCTTCTGACACGAGAAAGTAGTCTCTGGATAGCAGGGACATTGCTGCCAAAATCATTGTAATTAAGATTGGGTCATTGTTTCCATTATAAACCTTATGCTTATAGGGTTTGTAATTCAGTTAAAATGATCAGCTGTAGGCTGAAATGCAGCTCCAAGTATCTTAGAGTGGGAGGTGTTTCTCCCCTCCTATTCCTTAAAAAAGAAAACACATAGCAACTATTTAATAATTTCAATGAGAGTTGTATTCTGACCCTTCCCCTACAAAAGGTAGTTAATCAATGAGCTTAATCTAGAGTGAGCCAAGGTGAGCAACATCCACTGTGGAATGAAGCACATTAACCTGGCATATGAATGGGCAATAAAAGTATTTCCTATTATTTCATAAGGCTTAATGTACACCACTCCATTCCCCTGTATTGATGTGAACAGGCTTTCAGCAACACTTTGTTGAAAAGTCTTCCACTTCTCTTTGTTAACTTAATATTGTAGGAAACATTACAATTACAGGAGACAGGAATTTCTGATGGTTTCCTTAGATTTCTTTCCTCCTAAGCTCGTTCTCAGGGTCACTATTAGATAATCAATAATTTCTAAAATCCCTTGCTCCTGTTTCTTTAGCATTGTCTACAATATCTGATAGTTACAGTATAATGCTATGTGCCACCATGGTGTGGAGGGACTAGGGAGGAAATCATGGCTATATATTAAAATTAACAGGCCGAGGAAACTGGTATTTATTGAGTACATACTATATGACATATATTCCATTAATATTATGTCATTTAATACAAACCTGTGGTGAAGTAGCTGTGGCCCATGTTTTACAGATTAGCAACACAGTTAAAGAGCTGTTAGCTAACCTGCGTAAGGAAACAGAGCGAATTAAAAAAGTGGCGAAGTGAGGTTTGAATCAAGATCTGTTTGACTCCCTGGCCCATATGCACTGCAATGCACTGCAACACCAGAAACAGAATATGAAACCAACTAACTGAAAAAAAAAATTCTCCATGCCAACGATGAGAGAGCTACCTCATGCTCCAAGTAGGAGGTAGAAAGGGTAAATGACTCCTAAAAAGAGATTCTTGCTTTGCTCTTGGCTCTGATAAATCCCTGTTTATTCATATGCAAATATCCAAATGCATATTTGGAAAATGTTTTGTCTTAGATAAGAAAATGCACAATCTCCTAGAAACCTTTAAATGAGACCAGACATTTGAATGTTTACAAAAATTCCTTTAAAGATTTATATTAGGAGAAAGTTTTAAAACATAACGCATAAAACAATCAGATGATTGGTTAGGCATGGTGACTATAGTCACCATGGGAGTCACTTTGGGAGGCTGAGGTGGGTGCATGGCTTGAGCCCAGGAGTTCCAGACCAGCCTAGACAACATGGTGGAACCCCACCTCTACAAAACACAGCAAAAAAAAAAAAAAAAAAAAAAAAAATTAGCAGGCATGGTGGCATGTGACTGTAGTCCCAGCTACTCTGGAGGCTGAGACTGAGGCTGAGGCTGAGGCTGAGGATTGATTTAGCCCAGGAGACTGAGGCTGCAGTGAGCCATGATCGTGCTACTGCACTCCAGTCTGAGCGAGAGAACGAGACCCTGTCTCAAATCCCCCAACCCCAAAAATCAGATGATTAATACAACATTAACACTTCAATCTGGATGTGTGTTTTGTGTGTGTGTGTGTCTATGTGCATATAAACATACAAATATACACATACACAAATTTTTTTGTCTTTGCCAAAATTTCTGGTAATTATTATAAAGTACTTGACAAAAGCTAAACAGTAAATATGCTACACCAGGAGAAAAGGAAACAGAACAAGAAAAGAGGAGTACGGGTATGTAAATACTTCCCTCAGAAATCTAACCCTAAGACATTTTGTAAGCTAAATGGGACATAGTGCTTTAGTCTAAATTGTGTGTGTGTGGGGGTGTGTATGTGTGTAAAGATAAAGGAGTTTTAATATGTTATTTTGGCAAGTGATTATTTTTCTAAAATCTTTGCTGAATCGTTTTATGTAGATATACTATAATACCCTTGAATAAATAAACACTTGTTCAAGTTAACATTAGAGCTTATCAGGTAAATAACAGAATTTAAAAAAGTCTGTAGTCTGAAACACTGTAAAGTGTGCCAACTTTACACATTACATTATTTGTTCAAAATAATTTGTAAATTGAAAAGTACTCCATTTTATTCACACAATGCAATTTTTTAAATGAATCTTACACAAGTTTGTGTGTGTGTGTGTGTTAGGGAGAGAGAGAGAGTGTGCGTGTGTGATCCTCAAGACCACTAAGGCAGTCTTTAAAAATATTTTAAAACCATAATTTGGAGAAGAACTTAACAACAAAGTACTGAAGCCAGATTTGAGAGAAGAAGAATGAACAGTTCTTCAGGAAGCACCAATACATTCCTTAACATTCAGTAAGTCTTTATTGCTTTGCCCTTCCTTCCTTTTTTTCCTCCAGTCTAAACTCTGATGTGGAGCAGAAGTTACGAGGAACACATATTCTGGACCCTCTTCTCTCATCCCTGTAAGGAAAACCAATGGTAGACTAATGGTAGACTAATAGTAGACTAATGACAGAAAAAGCAATTGCAACAACATTGGCAGTTTTGTGGTACTGGGAAAAAGTAGGCTTTGTATTTGTACATTTTTGTACATTTCAAGGAATTTCTTCAAATTTTAGCTTCTTTGAATGTTCCTACAACAAAGCTGAGGAGGAGATAAGATCTGTTAGGGAAATAGATGAGGTTTACAGAGGGAAAAAGGAGGCACTACTTTTTTTTTTTTTTCCAAATAGCATTCAAACACATGAGCAAGATATAACTTGCAACATTAAAAAGTAAATTAGCTAGCTAAAAATAACTCACAATACCCTTCTCACTAAAACAAAATAAAATAAAGCAAAAACTCACAACCAATTATTTTGACTGGTAAAAACAGACAGTGATATGAAAGTAACAGATGGAAGCCCAGTTTTACTCACACAACACACTCACTAAAGACAATTGCAAGCATCCCCATGACAATAACTTAACAATGGTCACTTTAGCCTGAGATATCTCCTTTAGGTGAGTTTCCTTAAAGACTTCAGAGGGGCTTGTAGAAAATACTGTAGAATGAAACCAACTCATCTGTCTATACCTAGAAATAGGCGAGAGTTGCAAATCACAGCCTGTGGACAAAAGGGATCCAGGTGTCACATTTGCCAAATCTTTTTGCAAGACTGGAATAGCTTTTCTTATTTATTTTTTGTTGTATGGCAGTATTTGTAGGAGAGGTGACATTTCTGTACTTTGAAAAACACAACACTACACAGCACCTAAAAACTTTCCTAAATCAAATAATTAACAGTAATAAATCTTCCTGCTAATTTCTCCTCAAAGTTGAAAGAAAGGTTATTTTCTTACCTTACACTGTGCCTTCTGATATGACAGTGTCACTCAGTCAATAATTTCAATGTCAGTTACTGATTTCCAACTCTTTTATCACAAAGATTTCAAGCAATAATGAAATGGTGCTGATCTGCTTGCTTTCACTCTATATAACGTCTATATTTATATGCTTATGCTTCTATTTGGATCTATATTTATCTGCTTTATCTGCCTACAGTGCATCTGTTTCTCATACACACAGACATATATTTATATATATACACACATACTGTATATATATAGGTTATATATAAACACACATACCCACAAAAATGTATGAATGTATGCTAGTGTGCTTACTTCAACAACCATGCAGGTGTATAAATATTCAGGCACATGACAAATATACAAAGAACATAAATGCACATGTAAACATAGTTACACAGGAAAAAGAATATCTTAACAACAGCCCTGTCTGCCATACTTGGCTGTTGGCCTTTTAGACTTACACACTGTTGAATGATATGTCATAGACTACTCTGAGATGGAGAAAAATCTTCTGAAGGCAAAAGTATATAACTAAATCAAGATAATGCATTCTAACTCGCTCATTTTCACAATGAGGAGTTTGAGATACTAAGGTGAAGAGCAAAGATTTTACAGCTTTCTGGAGGCAGAGCTGTAAGTTTTACTCAAGTCTCTGCCTGCTAGACAAATGCTCTCTCTACTACTATGCTTAATTGAAAGGATGAAAACAATTTTTTCAAACTCAATATCATTATTTTCTAATTGCCACTCTTTCCCATTCTTCCCTTTTCTTGCTGTGTGAAATGTAAACAACCAACATTCACTGAGGATCAGGCACTGTTCTACATATTCTATATGGACTCTATCATTTAATCTGTATAATATCTCTATATAGTAGGTATTATTATTCAAAATCTTAGTTTAGTGAATTAAATAACTCATTCAAAGCTACACAGCTAGTAAGGAAAAGGGATGAGCTCCCATAATACTCAAGACCCATGTTTTTCCCACTTAACTATGATGCCTTCCTTAATACATATTTGAATGTAATACTAAACCTTCCCTCACCATTACAGCCTGATAGTCTCAGAAATCTAACATTTGATCGTTTCAGAACACATGACAAGTTTAAAGCAGAGGTTCTCTCAGCCTGAGGAAAAAAAGTAAAGATAAGTAGAGCAGGTAGAAGTTACATCCCTAGTATGCAGCACATGCCCTATACTAGAGAACTGAAATATGCAAAATTCCCCCCCAAAAATTATTCCAATGATAGTGTGATGTGATTTAAAGCCTTAATAACTTACAGTCTATGAACATTTTATGTCTTTTGCAAAGGATTATGGCAAATTGGTAATACTTAATCAGATCAGAAATAGGACCACAAGAAGGTAAAGGGAGAATAGCAAAAGGAAGAAAGACCCACACCCACTTCTTCCTCTCTTGGCACAACACTTCCAAAAACAAACACCCATTAAAAACAACAAAGCCAGTATCAAAATTTGGTATTTTCCCCCACTCAAGTGTTAGAGACAAATTCAGAAAACCAAGTCTACATAAGGTAGGTAGTTTTATACAAATCTCTTCAGATAGTAACCAGTTGTGAGCCATCCCAGCACAGATTTTACACTTTGGCCGGCCAACCCAGAATTCAGCACAGGGAGATGTCATGTGGATTTGTGAAACTCCCTGGGGCATACTGCATCCATAAGCCAAAGAACAGAAATTATACTGATCCATACATGCAGCTCTTCATCTGTGACATATTGATAACTACTCTTCATTTGCAAATTAAATCCTAGTTATAAAAACAAGTTTCAGACATTTGTCACAAATGGCACCTTTTACTTGACTCTTTCATAACACCATCTAGCCACGGTCTATAGGAAATTGGGGCTACCATACTCCCATATAGGTCGCGATATTATAGGCAGAATATGACGTGGAGAAAGACAGAGAGAGACAGACTTGAGTTCGAATCCCAGGTTTTCCATTTATTAACAATAAAGCTTTAGGCATATCACTTAAACGGTTCTGAAACCTCATTTTCATCATCTGTGGAATAAAGAATAAAACCATCTATTTTGCAGGAACATTGTGAGGATTGGAGACATCCCAGCACAAAGTCCCCCTCATAAAAAGGGGGCATTAAATATTAATTATTATATGTTTAAGAAGGCTATTTGTATGTGACTTTCTCTTATATAAATGATACATAAATCTGGGAGTAACAGAAGATGTGAGGTACTTTTTATGCTGTTTTAATCAAAGACAAACTTTTTGGTGATCACATGTGTTCCACGTAAAAGTGGAAATAAAAGCATATCACAGTGTAACATTTTCAGTGGACGATTTTAAAGCACTTAATAACCCTTGACTTTTTGTGATTGCTGGCATCCTCATTTAACAGTTGGGCAAAATGGGGTTCAGGGATACATCCTCCAAATCAATAATAATAATAAAGAAATCACCAGCAGGGGTTAGTAGAATGCCTGTTTTCAACATGTAAATCCCACAGTGTCCAGCTAAGGAATAATTGCTGCAAGGTCACAGATACAAAGGGCCACACTTTCCCCAAAGCTCTTCGAGATTATTCACTGAGGTCAAAACATTAGGTAATGCTGTGTACATCTGCTGAGATAACAAGGGTGAGTCAGGGTTAGGTCACGGTTTCAGGTTAGAGGGGTGGGGTGAAGAGCGGCTTTCAGATCAAATGATGAGAGTAGTTTAATTTAAGCAAAGAACAAGCCATACAGTATTTTAAGTAACAGGGGAAAAAGGGGGGTGCAACTATAACCAAGAGAAGGTGGGTGGGAATACAGACCCTGTGGGGCTCAAATGGGTAACTGTGGCTCAAAGAGGAAACCCACCCACGTTCACACACACTGAGAAGCGAACAAAAAGCCCAGGGTGCAGCATAAATCCTGCTATCCCAATAACACACACAGATGTTCCACCATTGTTTTCTTTTATGCACATTTTAATTAAGAGATCAGAATCAAGCATTACAATGTTATTAAATGGCTTGTTTACATTTTTGCTATATGTCATTTATAATGCATTTTCTCAATGTGTGTATATCTATTCAGAAGGAATATCTGGAATTTTTATATCAGTGCTACAGTTGTCCCACTAACTCACAACCATTTTTGCTAACCAAATATGTGTCAGAAATCCTTTTCAGTTTAAGCTATGGGACAGGAGCTCTCATTCTTTAATTCTCAGTCAAGCAATTCCCTATCCCCAATCACACCTCCTTTAAGCATGACGAAGTCCACCACAGTACTTCAAGACAATAGGAAGGCCAGGTACACTGGCAACCTTTCTGATTTTTCACAAGAGTCCCAATTTCAAATATTCTCCCATTGTCCTCACAAGAAAACAGTCTTCATATACATGCCAGATCCTTTCCCTAGAGCAGTTTTGAAAATGTCAGGAACTTGAAGCTACCACATGAAGGACCCTGACCTACGAATGTCCCCTGGAGGGGACACAGTGGAAGATGTGGGAACTAGTAGATTTTTTTTGTTTTCCTCCCCACAATCCATCTCCTATTTGCAGTCTACAACTTACCCCTATTTGCCTGGGCAGGAATTTGAGTTCTCTACATTATTCTGGAGTTAAAACAAGTATGCCTTTCCCGTCTCTCAGATTCCACAGATATCAAGACTGATGCATGCAACCCACCTGCACATGTGGATCACAGGTATCCTGTAGTCTGCCTGCATCATATAACTTAATTACTTTTAACCACAGGGCATTGTCCTAGAAGCCCAGTATTTATATTGTACCTTATCAATCATGGTACTTGGAATTGTAGAGTCTCAGTAAGCAGGAATCACATCTCCTCCATGTTCAGTTAAACGCCTGATGCATTGTGAGTGTTCAGTTAGGACAAGTAAGAGAGGTAAGGTTTTTTTCTTTCTATTTGTTTGTTATCCAGGATAAGCAGAATGCTTGTACAGAACATGCATAAGAAAGAAACGCAATCTAATCTCACTGTCAATTTATATTCTGTAAACGGTCTCATTTGCAGCATAAATGTCTACAAAAATGTTTCGGTTACTCTAAGTGTAAACCTTAAGGTAAGAGTTAAATTAAGTCCACTACAGCTGGTGGACCAGAAAGGACTCAGAGAAAAGCAACAGCATGGCTTTGAATCGAGTCACTTTTGGAAGAAAACTTTAAGATGTTACCACCGAAAAAATAAAACTGGCAAAATGCTCTGGAGGGCATCTTAGCAATACACATTAGAAACTTAAAAATATATGAAGACTGTTGACCCAGAAATCTCCACTCTAGGAATGTATCTAAAGGAAATATTCAAAGATCTACACAAAGATTTAGAAGCAAGAATATTTATCATGGCATTATTCATAATTGTGAAAGACTGGTAACCTTGTCTAACAATAGAGAGTTGATTAAATAAATGATAGTACATTCCTAGACTTAAATACTATGCAGTTTAAGAAATCATATTTTATATACCACTTAATTATATGAAGAAATAGTTTTGGAATACTGTTAAGTGAAAAGGCATATAACCAACAATATATGTATAGGAAAATACATTGTTTAAGCAAATATTGCTAAGTTTAATATTGTTAACTTAAATATTGTTCAAGAAGTGATAGTTGTGTACACGCAAGGTGGAAAAAGACCAGAAAACACTAGAAGTGCTTGTTTCTGGGTAGAGAAATTATAAATAATTTTTGTTTATTTGAGCTTTTCCATAATAAAAGCACATTTATTTTATAGTAAAATATTACTTAAAATATTCATCTATACCAACCTTCCTTCTCTAAAGGCCTAAAAGTGACTCTCTGTAGGCACTTTTTTGTCTCTAGAAGTCTTCCTTCTCCTGTTTTTATAGATGTATGTGTTGCATTCTAAAATCTTAAGTATTTGGGACTATGTAGTTATAAAAGATACCCTACCTCTTAAACAAATAAAAAATCTTATTAGCTCTGTGGTTTTAATCTTAGGTTCCTCCATAGAAAAAATACCAATTTCTCTTTGAGTCCTATATTTTGCTTTCAATTCAGCCTCCAAAGTATTAATTAGCTACATTATTTAGGCCTATAGCATAACACTTTCATGGTACTTCTCATTCTCACAGTTCTTTGTAAGAGACACCACCCCTCTCATGGTTCTTACTCATCCCTACACCCACACTTGACCATAGGTAATTGTGCAAGAGACCATAAAGTAGAAAGAAAATGAAGGAAGCCTTAAAAGGCCAAGGTAGTTCCAAGTTATAAAACAGGGAAAGGCTGTTTATTAGTACTAAAGGAAAATTTAGGCAGAATTGTGGAGAAAATCCAAGCCATAATACTTAACAGTGAACTGGAGTAAAGATCCAGGAGCTCCTGGTGCAGGGAGAGACAACTCTACCTATCAATCCAGTACATGCTACTCACATAGGACTATTAATTCTAGTAAATCACCACAGCTTTAGGAGGGGCAAATTGTTCTGGAACAGGCTCCCTGTGGAAAATACAAGTGCTAAAGCCTTTCCATAGCCTATAATCAGGACTTCCAGAAGTAATATCCAGGCATCTTCATTTTAAGCTCCAAATGTGATTCCGAAGTATACTAGAGGTGAGAACCAATGGGCTACTGGGGAAGTTCAAATTCCTTAGCTCTAGCCAACTTTTATAAACTCATCTCCCTTAACGTCACAAACACACTCTGCTCATGCTAGGCCAGTGTCCTTATTCTCTAACCTTGCTCCGTCATAAAGAGAAAGCTAGTTTATGTCTTTGTACAATCTACTTATGACTTTGTATCTTGAAAACCCTGACTGCTCCTTACTACCTATTCAAATGTTCACTAATTCCAACAATGGGTTAGAGTTTCACCTCCCTACTAATTCACACTGATTTTTCCCCACGTTAAACTACAGAATCTGTGTCTTCCCCTACTTCTACTGTTATATCATTATGAAACAATAATTTATGTTTGTCTTACATCTCAATATGATCATAAACCATATGTGTCCCTAGAAAGTGTTCATATGGTTTTGCTGGTACCTCTTTGCAAGGTATATCAGGTAATTAAAAAAAAAAAAAATAGCAGAGTGAATTGACAGCAGTACTTGCATGTTCATCATCAAATAATATGGAACATGTATATTTGTCTCCAAAAATTATCAGAGTTCATTCCTCATACCCTGTAGGCTTATGCTGTAAAGAAAATACATATGCAGAAATAAAAACAGAGTTTGAATCTCCAGTCCTAATCCTTCCTGTGAAGTCCTGTCTCATGTATCCAACTGCCTACTACATCTCTTTATTTGGAAAAGAATTTCAAATTCAACATGCTCCAATACTAACTCATAATTATCTCTTTCCCAAATCTGCTCATGTCTCCAAATCCCCTATAGCTCCCAACTCCATGGGATATGGCCATTTATCCAGTGACTGAGGTGAAACACCTGAAATTCATCACACCTCATGTCTCTCTCATGTAAAACCACATTGAGACCCTCAGCAGCTTTTGTCAGCCCTATCTTCAAGTTATGCAGAGTTGAACCACTTTTCATTCCCTCCTGACTGCCATTGCCCTTCGCATAACTGGGCTACTACAATAACTACTACATGCTCTTCCTCTATCACCCTGGCCCTGTTAGACTGTTCTCCACAGTGTAGCCCTGGAACTCTTTTAATATGTAAATGAGATCATACATGCTTAAAAAAATCCTCTATAACTTTCTGTCAGTCTTTACCATGGCCTACGTGAGCTGGTCCCTACTTATCTACATGATCATTCTGACTTAGGTCCACCTGAGCCACACATTTCTTCTTGCTCTTCCTGGAAAATTCCAAGTTTTTCTTACTTCAAAGTCTTTATAATATCCATCCCCTTTCCCTAAAATGTTCTTCCTGCTCATCACCACATGCTTAGGTTCTTCTCATTATTTAAATATTTGCTCAAATATCTTCTGCTCAGTGAGACCTTTCCTACCTACCCTATTTCAAATAACACTTTCTAAATTATATATCCCTATTTTCTACCTCCTTATTATGCATTATTTTCTTCCTAGATCTGATCATTATTTAAAATGATATTTTTTGTTTACATAATTATTGGTTGTCTCTCCTTCCACTATAAAACAAGTTTCATAGGAAACTTTGTTTAATTTCTCACTATATTCCCAGTAATTAGAACAATGCCTGAAACATTATAGGTGCTTGATAGCTATTAAATGACTGAATGAATAAGTAGATGAATAAAGTGTTCCAGTACTTATAAATCTCATCCCAGTCACATAAACTTTAAATAGAAAATCTTTATTCTGCATGGTGCAGTGGCTCCTCTGGATTGTCCCAGAGGCCTCTATTCTTTCCATCTGACTGCACAGGCCAGTCTGAGAAACCACCTACATGCAATAGCTCACATCTTATAATACGCTTCTTGGGAGGAGTAAGTCAAATTAGATAGTTAACTAAAAATGATATCGCTGAGTTTATAAAGGAGATATTTTCCCAGCCCAACTGGTCCTGGTAGGTTAGACTGGTATCAAATGCTGACATGGCAATCTTGTACTTGATGAACTGTCAATCTGGAGAGGAGTGAGCTATACTTTTATACTATTCATTTTGTGAAAATTCCAAGTATAGTTCATCTTTGTACCCACAATGTTAAGAATACTGCTGAGCAGACAGTAGAGCTTCAATAAATGTTTATTCAACAGACGAACAAACTAATCCATGAAGTAAACAACATTCTAAGTGCTATTCTTCTATGTCTAAGCTTTGACGACATATGCTATATAAAATTCATTCTTGCAATTTTCCTTCATAGATTAGATTGAAAAACTCATTGTGAAGGACCATGTCTTATCCATCTTGTATCCCAAGTTCTTAGTACGGTGCTGGATGTAAAAGGAAGAAAAACTCCAAAGCAAAGGACAGAGAAGTTAGAAGTCCTGGCAGCAATCAGTGAGTATTAAAGAATGCCGGTCTGATGTGATTATCAGATGTTAGGTGATGAAAATCATGCCAACTAACATATGGATTTCTACGCTGTTTCTGTGTAAGACTTAGCTCTAAAATTAGTTCCCGAACACAGGGGATCAGAGTTGAAGGTGATTATTTACTATGAAACTGCTACTTTCCAGAGTTACATGATCAAAGTGCTAGAAACTTAATGCATGAAAATCTACACTTCTTTACTCAACCTCTCTTATAGTTATATAAAATTCCTTAGCAAATTAATGCTATAAAAAAGAGTTCAGGCCAGGTGCGGTGGCTCACACCTGTAATCCCAGCACCTTGGGAGGCTGAGGTGGGCTGATTACCTGAGGTCGGGAGTTCGAGACCAGCCTGACCAACATAGAGAAACCTCGTCTCTACCAAAAATTCAAAAAAATCAGCCGAGTGTGGTGGCACATGCCTGTAATCCCAGCTACTCGGGAAGCTGAGGCAGGAGAATCCCTTGAACCCAGGAGGCAGAGGCTGCGGTGAGCTGAGATCACGCCATTGCACTCCAGCCTGAGCAACAAGAGTGAAACTCCATCTCAAGAAAAAAAAAAAAAAAAGTTCAGCTTGTTCACTAAAGGGCTCACTTTGTTCACTAAATAAAATGATACAACAGTTTGTTCATGAAATCAAAGCCTTTTCAAATATAAGAAGCAACAGAGATGACAAAATATATAATGTAACTATTAAATCAATATGCCTTGCAAGTATCCATCATGGTTATAGTACTAATTGTCTTGGTTTATCCAAGACTGAGGACGGATGTGAGCTTTTCCGTGTTCAAACAGAGAAAGCTCCAGGCTAGTCAGGACAAGTTGGTCACCCTAATAATGGTATAGCCTGCTAAGTTGAATATCAGTTATTCCGATTTATTTATATGTCAGATCTATAGGTACATGTAGAATATATCATAGATAACTAGGTATTACTAGGTTATAAGATGATTAAGAATTAGTCTGTACTAGTATACCATATGAAGTGCAAATCCCTTGTTTTATTTTCTCTTCATTTCCCCTCCCAATGTTGGACTTCTTATATTTTTAAATTGTATACTTATATTGATTTTATTATAGTCAAATACATTAATTTGGGGTGTTAGGACAATTTCTTTTCCTTCAGAAGAAAAGGGAAAGTGAGTAGCAGCAATGGAAATGGGTCTCAATTGATGCACGAGCTCATCTGTTTTTCACAACCCCAAGTGTGAATTCCCCACAGAATTAAAATTTCCTAACACAGAAATTAAAATTTTCCTCACTGAAAATGCCGGCTTTTTACATATTCCAAAACTGAACACATGAAGATTGAACTCCAAAAGTAAGGCAAGATCTACAGAACTATCCCAGCCCTAATTCTGCCTAGATATTTATTATAAGACAAACAAGACAGTCCCCTGTGGTCTCCTTACGGTCCTGATGGCTCCCTCAAAGCGTCATCTGGCTTTAAGAGAACTTCAAAATAGTAATTGGTCTTTGGGCAAAGAAGAGCCATTGGAATCTGGATTAGAGTCTGAAAAATACTGCATTTTCCAAAGAGATTACAATGCCAGGCTTTGAACATTGAAGGGTAATATCTGCTTTCTAAGTATCTCTGGTCAGTCTCAGTAACTAGACCTACTTTTGAGGCTCCATTTCTGTCTTTTAAATTTAATGATAAAAAAGAAATATCTAAATTTATAATATACGTGAAACAGTGAAATTAGGAGAAAAATTCTATTTGATGTGTGTCTATTTTTTTAAGCTCCCATGACTAAAAAGATCAACAGTTACCTACATTTGTAATATTTGTGCCTCCCAGACTCGGTGTAATGAGTTTCATCTCTGATCGAATTTTTATAACTGACTTTCACTTACCTGTGAAATAGGTAATAGGAAGCTTTGGTAGGTGTTTTCCCTAAAGAATCAGATGCAAAAGTTAGACCTACTGCAAAGAATAAAGAGAAAAAAATGTCACTGTAATATACTACTACTGTATTCCTCTGCTTTTTGCAGGAAAGGAAAGCTATCATCCTAGACAGAAATACTGAAATAAGTGAAGTACAGACGAGTGATTAATCAAAATCTGAAAATCATAGTCTTCAGCTTTCTCTTCCATGAAACCATGGTGTGTCCTCTTAACTTTGGCCAAGTGCTCCGCTAAGATAATTCTTCCATGAGATGAACATGTTTCAGAGCAAAACCTTATTTTAACTGATGGTTTTAAAAAGCCCAACTCTACATTCTGCTCAAGGCTTTGGTTACGTAGGTAAGCCAAAACAGAGGAGACATGACTTCCTCCATTAAACTGGCTGGAGCCCAGGTTACACTAATTCAGCCTAAATAGAAAACCTCTGCTTTTCAATCCCTTTGTTCTCTTGGATGTCACAGCTTCCTGCTCTATTCGCTTCCTTTTATAGTCTTCTCTCACCAAGCATTTCAGGAAAAAAAAAAAAAAAAAAAAAAGCTAAATAAAGATCACAGCCTGTTCCATTGTGTCCCCTTCTTCTTCATCATCTTCTTTTCCATTTGTGCAATGTTGTGGCACCTATTAACTACCAATGTTTTCAGAATGACATTATACAAGGTGCAGGCTGTACCACTGTGCCCTAAAAATATCAACAACTGCATTAGTCTCACAATAATTAATGGCAGGCATTATGCAAATGACAACTTTTTCGCTGCAAAATAATGACATTTCTTCATTTTGAGCAGAGTTATGCAAAACAATGAATTTAGGATGATAAATCACACAGGAGAATTAAGAAAGCCATAACGTTCCTGCCCAGGCAGGCAGAAAGATAGACAGACCAACAATTTAGAAGACATTGTTTGTTCTCACACCACTATAAAAAATCATAGCCAGTCGGCCATTAATGTGTGTAGGTTTTTTTCCTTCTCCCCTTTAGGCAACAATGCATAAGGGGATGCTAAATTCTAGCAATTGGATCATTACAAGTCACAAGCAAATTTTTCTTTATTAACCTTAATAAGTCATTCACTCAGAGACTATAGTCATCAAGCAAATAAAAAGTATCACATGCCATTCTGCTACACATTAACTAATTCCTTATGCAAACATCACAACATATAGCAATTACTGCCGCTCAAAAAAACAAAGTCATTTTCAATTTATTTTATTGCTTTTATACTTGGCCATTTCCTGTAGCACATTATCGTTTCTTTCCATAACAACCCGAGGTGGAATGAAGAAGAATTTCAGTAGCAATGAGCCCCTTCCTCTAGCCACCTTTGTCATACCTTTTTCCCCTCCTGGGGGCTTTTAAGGAAGGTTAGGGATAAGGTATGTGTGTGCTCCTTGACAGGAAATGTCCATCAAGCTCTGAGAGAAATGGTATATTCAGCTCCTATTCTTGCAGCACAGAGTGTGGGGTAGGCAGAAAGATCCAAGTCTGTCTCCCACATTTGCTACCATAACACTGGCAGCTTTCCTTTATTCAGTAAAACAAGGTAAAAGTGCAGGCTTAGAGCTGTCCCTAACAGGTGAACATTAAAGTCAATATATGCAATGTTGACCTGGATATAGTAATGGTTAATGAGAATTATGAGGCTAGTTCGTCTTGCTTCATTCAGCACATTAACTTGTCCCTTCCAGAATGCTGAATGAAGAGCAATAATAAATACTGAACACTACCCCCCAACATGCACAATATTAAATAAGATCTTTGTGTGTGTGTGTATTATGTTTTTAATTCTATAACATCCTTTATCCAAGACTCCCAGGATGTGAAACAAATGCTAAACAAACCTTACGCATTGCTAGCAGATTCTTTTAGCCCATTTTACAGACTGACAAATGGGTTCTGAGCAACTAGAGGCTTTACACAAAGTTGGACTGGAACAGGTCAGACTATCTTTCTAATGTTCTAACCTCTGAGGCCCGTGGCCTCTCTCTCATAATCATGAGCATTCTTTCCTGCTGATAAACAATTATGCTGTAAACACCCAGTACATGTCCCTTTTCACACAATAGGATGATAATCTCTCTCTGTTCTCCTAAATCCACAATCCATTCCCCCCTTTTTAAGGTAGAACATTTCCAAAATACACACGGGAAAAGCTCCCTTTTCAGTTTCTGCTCCTGAAGGTAATAACATTTTGCAGTTCTCCTTAAATAAAATCCAGCCCATGCTGGATCAATAAGAATGATGCCCATTTCCCTAATGGCAGCCGATTGCCATTTGCTATTCAAATCAGACTAGATAAATTACAGTACATGCCAGGGAACAGGCCAGTGAATTAAGACAGGCCTCCAGAGGACCAGCGATATTATTAATCTTTTAAGACACTATCATATTTCTTCTTGACAGTGTGCGTAGACTCACAGACACACTGCACCCAGATTGAAATATCAGCTGCTGAAAAAAATCAATAGTGTTAGAAACACAATAATTTTTGGTCTGCAGGGCCTACACTAAGCAACACTTGTACCCCTCCTGTGCCATCTCTTCTCCCACTTGCCATTTGCCATATTCGCCTCCTACCTTTTTGCTCTTCCCTTTTCATTCTCTGGCTTTAAAAGCTTGTAAGTCCAAATGACAAGATATTATGAAGAGGTTTCCACTGCTAACACTGGCCATTGTGGTTACAGAGTTGATTTTTCATGGGTTGTTTGAAATGCAATTTTACTAGTCTGGCAAAATGTTTTGGCGTGGGATTGTTTTTCCTATGAACTTAATATAGATCTTCAACTCTTGTGCACTTGATTCTGTATTACAAAGAAATGCAAATATTTAAAGTGGTGGCCATACCTGAAAGTTCTGAGGAAAGTGGAATGGACAGAAAGGAAAGTAATGGAAACCTGGCCCAGAGATGAAAAAAAGTGTGTGTGTGTGTGTGTGTGGGGGGGGGGGGTATTCACTGAAGATTCAGGAGAATAAACAAAACAAAACAAAACAAAACAAAAGGCTATAGGGGAGGTGTATGTAGAGCAGAACATGGTAGGAAGAATATTCTACTTAGATTCTGAAAACTTGTGGTTGACCTCTGCCTCTGCTGCCTGCACACTGTGTAATTTCACCAGTTACTTACCCTTGAAGAGCCTTGGTTTCCTTTTCTGCTAAAATAAAACAATATAACCACCTACCTCATAGCATTCTTGTGAGGGTTAACTAACAAGATGTGTGTGTTTTCTAAATAATACAATGGTGAATGATATAAACTTATTTCTACTAGAGAGAGGTTTATGAAATGTGTCTGCTTTTTTCTTTTTTCATAGATACAGAATACCATAAAGGAACTTTAGATGTTAACAATAAATAAGCAAACTGATAGCCACAGAAAGGTTATTTAGGTTCACATTACCAGTAGCTAGTAGAACTTTAAGTAGACCAAGATCTGTTGGATCTGAGCCAGTCCCTTTTACATTTTACCAGATAGATTTTGCCTTTTCCATGTCTCTTTCTACTAGAGATTTGAGGCTTTGATTCTTGTCCATGTTGCTTTTCCACTGGGGAGTCAGATAAACAAAATGCCAAATAAGAAAACAAAAACAAAAACAGAAACAAAACCTACCATGTTTGTGTATATTTATATGCGATTCTTTTGATCCCAAGTCTCTCTCCAGTTTACCCCCATTTTGATTCTTCCTTTAATAACAAACTTTATTAGAAAAATTGTCCATATTAGTTATTACCATATCTTCACTTTCTATTCTTTTCTCAACTTACTCCAATCAGGCCTTTATTCGTTCCACTCTACCATATCTACTGTTGCCAAATGCAATGGTCACAATTTTCATCTGACTCAACTTCTTGGCAACAATTTAACACAGAAAACCACTTCTTTTCCTTCTTGAAACTGTAATATCTTTTGGGATACCCCTCTTTTCAACTTTCTCCACTATCTTACAGGGCACTTAAGCCTATTTAAGTCTCATCGAATTTGAAATCTGTTACTAGTAATTCATTCTTATTTCTGAATTGGGATAAACACAGTATATTTGGAAAAACAATGGACTCTCAGAAGGTGCTTGTGAGATATCCAGGTTTTGATGGTCTTATTTTGTGACTTTGATATACAAAAAAGAGGAGAAAATTTTATTCTTGGTTTGGCTTGAAGCTTTTTTATTCCACATATCTCATGGCAAAATTTATTAACTACTTTTGAAAATTCATAAGTGATCATTTACCTAGATCCACTTAATCACTCCACCCAGTTTCTTCAAACAATTGTTCTTTGAGGTCTACATGGAAAGAAGTAAATACGAAATCCATTTCCAAGTGAATTTAAGTAACCTGAATATGTTTTCTGTGTTAGGTTGCTCCCCTTACCCACAGCAAAAGCATGAAGACTTCCTTTAAGAATACAAGACATATTCTAGGTCTACCAGTTACTGCCACTCTGTCTTCTGATGTCAGATGGAGCTAACGTTCACTTTCATCTCAAGAGAAAAAACAGTCGTTCCTGACTTACAAACATGAGTGGAGGGAAGTACCTGAACACAGGGATTGCTTTCCTCACATCTGGCTCTAAGATATAACCATACTGTAACATATAAAACAGTCACTGACATGAGAAAATATTGCAAGATATTAAAAGGATAATCAAAGCCAAAAAATATCCAAACCCACTTTTGGAGAGAATCCCAAGAACTTCTTTTGAATGTGATAATAAAAATAATCTGAATAAAGATCATTTTCTTAAGAAAAAAAAAAGAATGTTTCTATCACTTGCCTGCTACTTGCCACTTAGGAGTAGACTCTGGCTCCCTTTTCTGCTTAAATTCTTCCACAGAGTCAGCTTGCCAGACTCTTAACCAAGGTTTTTCTTTTATCTAGACTATAACAAATATTCCATTTTGGGTCATGAGAACATAGCAGCAAAATTCCCAGAGTTAATACTTTAATTATATACATATGTATTTATTATTTTGTATGTGTGTGAGCTGTTCCACCAAGTTAAACTTTAACCATATTAATCCAGGAAAAAAATCCCTGATTATCAAGTAACAATTTTGTAAACAGTTATCTCACAGGTTAAATATTAACTCGAAAAATTTAACTCAAAACTCCACACAAGCAGAAGGAGCCAAAAGGCCAGGAAGAAGAAGTAAAGATTAGCTGCCTTAGGAGGAACACAGTCAGGAAAGTGAGCATTTTGGTGGTAGCTGGATAATGTGGAGGAAGTCCAGGGGGTTGTGCAGGGGGGAAATAGAAGCAAGAAGGGAGCCTGGAAGACACCTGCCGCTTATCATAATATCAAAACATAAAACAACGAGGTGAGAACCCATGGAAAACAAAATTCATGGAGCTATGAATCCACTGATAATGGCCATAGGAGTTCAGGTGCAATAAAGGTTTGAGCCTCAATAATACGGATATAGCTAAAGGTCCAACACAAGGCTTGCTGGAGCGGACTGCCTGCCACTGAACATTACAAGGAACATTCTGGGGTCCCTCTCCCACTAGAAATAATGAGATGAAGGCTGATCTGTCTGTCCTGTTTCTGTTTCCTAACAATAAAACAAAGCTGAAGTGTCTCCCTCCAGTACTGGGTTACTAGGGACACCGATTATAAGTTCTAAGCCTTTATCTAACTGTCCATCAATTCTCTCCCTGATTAACAGAACCATATCACGGAAGAAAAAGTTGGAACTAGGCAGCAGACTAAGTCAGAAAGGCTTTTCTGTACCGGAATTGCTGAACTATAAATATTGTTCTCTGGTTAGGATTTTGACTGAAAAATGTCAAGAAAATCCACATGGTCAGAGAATTTGCACAATCTTGATATCTGAGGTGTAGGGTAAAGTTGATTTATTTTAATGCTGTTTTAGGAAGATTAGAAACTGTTAAGATTCTTCCTGTCAGTATGTCAAATATCAGATCAGTCCTGCTTGCTGATTTTTAAAGAAGTCATTAAAAAAATCTTCCCAGTGAGTAGCTTTCAAGGAAGACTCCCATTTGCCCTGCAGATCTAAAGAAATAATGAGGCCAAATAATGCAAGTTTCTCAAGAGAGGTGTAGGATTGAATGAAAAAAAGGGAAGATATGCAAATGTAGGAGACATAATTCTTACATATATAATGTATAATGTATATATGTATATATTATGTATATATTGTTTATATTCAAGAAATATGATATAGCTTATCATATATATTACTTTTGATATTTTTCTTATACATCTAGTACATGAACACATGCTTACTGGAAAAGTACAAGTACAAGATGTAGTCTATATTATCTAAATATGTTATTTAAATATATATCTAAATATATTATCTAAATATAGATGACACCTCGTACTTGTAAAGCTTTTTGAAGTTTATAAAATATTTTTGCATAAAATATCTTTGGCTTTCCTGACAACCACAAAAAGTAAAAAGGGCGGGTTCTATAATTTCTGTTCTATGGACATGCAAGTATTACTCTACCATTGATGTAACTGGTGCAGAATAAACTTGAATAGTGGAAGTAGAACCCATTAGCAGCCTGGTTATCCATATCCACACGCCAAGTAAGAAAGCAGCATGATGACTATGGAAATGGAAAGGCATTATAAGAGTGATTGTTGGAGAGGATTAAGGAGGGAGACATCAAAATAATTCAAAAGGAATTTTAGAAGGAAGTTTAGAAAATCAGTAGAAATAAAGGGCTAAATTTGGAGTAACTTTTTTGGGAAAAAATGGTTGGAGCAAGGAAAAAACTCCCAATTCAGACCATGTATGCATTTGGCATATACTAATTGTATATCTATGTTTGATTTTCTCTGATAGATGCTATTGGGCAAATAATGATGTGTATGGAGACACTGACCTGTGCCTGATGCATTTAATATCTATTTGTTGTGATAATGCCCAGAAGTAATTATTATGCAATAACATTCAAATGTTCAGAATAGGGGTTTAGAGAGAAAATCGTCACTTATATGTAGGCTGACAAAGGAAAGCTTCAGTATGATGAACAAATCTAGTTAGGCTTTGAAAAACATGTAAGAATTTGGGAGGTGATAAGACAATTCAAGTTGTGTGATGGGCATGAGAGAAAGCAAGGAAGCAGAAAATTGAGATATGTATCTGGGAGCAGCAAATAAACAAGTTAGTTGGAATTGTAATAGGAAATAATGCTGGAAAGATGGGTTGAGTGTGGAATGTGAAAAGGGGTCCTTGAATAATGGGCTGAGTAGTCCACTTTATTCTGTGAACACAAGAGGTCTATTAAAGGCTTGTAAAGTAGGACACTGGCATGGTTGCAGTGATATGCTAGAAAATAAGTAATTGGGAATGGTGGGCAGAAAAAACTGAAACAGGGAGAGCATAAAGGTAATGAGAGAGAAAGAGAGAGAGAGTGCGAGCTTGTGAGAGCTACAGAATAAGTGATCCACTGCAACAACCCAGGTACTATGTGATAAATATCTGACTTCGGTAGTGTCAACAGAAATGTACAGGAAATAACATGTTCTAGAGACATTGTGGAGGAAAAAATAACAATATTTACTAAAGTTCTACTCTGTGCCAGGCACTGAACTGTGTGCTTTGTGTAGATTAACCCATTAATCTCCATGCTAACCCTAAGAGGTAAGTAACTTTATTGTTTCCATTTTACAGGTAAGGATTAAGCAACTTTTTCAAGGTTATACAGTTAGTAAGTGGTGAAGCCTGGATTCAAACCAAGGTAATCTGACTCCAGAGCCTGTTCTCCTAACTCCTATACTTACTGTTTGTCCTAGGTACAAGGGATCTTTTTGATGGATTATATATGACAAGATTTGATATAATTTGATGACTGACTACATAGGAGCAATAAATTCCTGAGATTCTTGGGATTCTCAATTCCGAGATTTTTGGGTGATATTATGAATAAAAGAAGGAAATAAAGAAGATCTTCTTGACTTCACATTGTACATTTGTTCCCAGCGGTCCAATTGCCTTTTGGACTTAAAGTATCAATTTACAATAAAAGTCACAGAAGCAACTGAACCACCAAACCTGAAAGCTCTTTGAAAATGATTCTTCTTTCTAGTTTCACTAATGTATATCTGGAGTATAGCATAGTTCTTGGCATATAGGGGATGCCCAACAATAACAAGATGAATGAGTCAACTGGAGAAGTATTAATTGTAAGTAAGTGAGAATAAGGGGGTGGACAGTGGAAAAGTAAAAAGAGTATGACCCAGAGTCAGACAAATACTGGTTCAAATCCTGGCTCAGGCCCCTTTCTAACTACATGACATATGGAAAGTTACTTTAAACATTTTGTGTAATACGGGGTAATTATTTGTAGGAAAGCTAGCTACCTTCTTCTATATAAAGGCAATGGGTGTTTGCAAACCTAGAAAGGAATGCTCCCAAAGGCTGTTATCTCTGACAGAAGAAAATCTGCAACCCCTTTATCTTTCTTTAACTTACAAAACCACACGAAGATCTAAGAAAAAAAAATCTGCCAAATAAATTTCAGTTACAAAAGGAAAATAAATTATTTTGAAAGTAAAAACTATAGTTTCAATTGAAGAAGAGATTTTAATTGCAGGGAGATACATCAGTTGAATGGTTTATCTTGGACTTGAGAAATCAGTAGCAGCCAGTGGGATACATATTAAAGAAAAAGCCAAGTTTAATTAGCTTTAAGATTTTATACAGCTTGACTCTTCCCTCCCACACCTAGTATGATTCCATTGGGTCAGCCTCCTTTTCGATCACACTCTCTTCCATCCTTTTCTCAGTTGCTGTCATGACAAGCCAATGGGAGAATGACATACAGATGAAAACAAGGTTTGAGTCATTACTGCACTGTGGCTGGTTGTTGCTTGGGTATCATTTTATTTCTTCCAATCAAACAGATCCGTGGACTTCACAGCTCTGTTTCAGATGGGGGTGATGCTGATTATATTATGACATTATAGCAAAGACAGGCAGATCAGATGAAGTGAATTTCACTCAGTAATTAAACTGCAGTTTCTTTCGTCTAAAGTCCAGGGCAGGATTAATCGAAAGGTAGCTCTTTATCATTCCGATTAATGCTGGGATTTGAAGAGTGAGCTCTGATTTGATAGCTAGCCCTGAGTCAGGCTGACTGGTGTCCCCAAATCTGTCTAACTTGCAAAAATAATATCAGATCAAGATACATTTGCAAGGTTATACCCTTCCCTTTTATTTTACTTCTTTTTTGATAAGGAAATGCAAATAGATTCAAATATGTTGCCATTTCCACTACCTTGTTTTCTATTACAAAAATGTCTGTGAAAAAAATCAAGTCCTTCCAAACCCATAGCATTTTACAAATGGTTTTCCATAATTCCACTTAACACCATGCTCTAATGGCTTCTAATTTTGTGATTTTTCATTATCTGAGACTCAATATGAATATTTGGATGGCCCAAGCGACAGCTTTTCAGAGGCTCAAAAGTTCTACTTTTATTTTAAAGGACTCATTGTGGTACTTATATAGAGATTTTGCCACATTCAATCACTCTTTTAATGCATATGATATCACCAAATTCTTTAAGAATTATGAGTTGGATCACTGATTCTCAACCTGTGAAGCTTTGTAAACAATCAATCTCCAGTCTCCACTCCAGATCAGAATCTCCACAGATCTGGGATTTAGACACATGATTTTATATATTCTTAAACTCCATAAGTGATTTGAGTGTGCAGCTAGAGTTGAGAACCACTGAGTCAGCAATATATTAGCTGTATTTGCAAAGTATTTATTAGAACAAGCCATTGTTCAGGGAAATTAGGCCTCATATTATTGTGGGAGATCTCTCAATAAAATAATAAAAAGCTTATTCCAGTAGCCCTTTGCATGGAAAAATATATACTTGGGTTTCTTAAGGGAAGTAGAAGAAAAGGAAGACTGTAAAAACAGACAGGTAAGTGTTGACGGGGCTTCCATTGTTCTCTCTGATAACACTGAAGGTGATGGTTTACTGATTGAGCTCATCACATGATAACACTATAGCTACCAACCATATAATTTAAGATGACGGTTGACTAACATCATAGAATCTCAGAGTTTGGACACAAACTTGGAATTAGCTGTCATCTATTTTAACCCTTTCTCTATTCAGCTGCCTTTTTAGAAAGAGAGGCAGAATTTAGAAGACTGTATTTCGAATTCTGTTTTCAGTTCTATTTCAGAGTTTAAGAATACACATTCTAGAGTCAAACTGAATTCAGCTACTAGTTGGTGGCCTTAGGTATTTACTTCTCTAAGCCTTAATTATCCCTTCTTTAAAATGCGGCCCAGAATATGTATCTCAAAGAGCTATTTAGGTTTTATATTAATTAATTTAGATAATAAACTAGAATGCCTGGCACACAAAAGTATCTGAACTCAATAAGCTAAGTTTATTGAAGGAAACTGCAATAGTCACTTTTAAGGTTGTCACTGAGACTCTATGCTTAACAACTATCAGTTTGGTGACTCACAGATCAGTTTTCTGGAGGATTTGATTCGCCAAAGAAAAAGAGAATGAGTCCAAATAGGAATGGCTTTCACATTTAATTGAGCCATAAAATAAAATACATTTTATTAAATAAATTTTATTTTAATGATCACCTGAAAATGATCACTAAAAATGCAAATTTCTGGGCTCCAATCCCAGAGATTCTGATTCAGTTTGTAGGAGTGGAATCCAGGAACCATCCAGGTGATTCTGACTCGGGGTCAAGGGTCTTCACTTTAATAAAGGCAGTTATAAAGGAACAGAAGCTAGCCAAGCATTTATCCGCCAAATAACTACAGTGCGGCTTGACTTGGAAGAGACCATGCTTTCTATTCCTTAGGTCAGAATTCGGTTAGATGAATGTAAACCATGTGCAAATACAAAACGTTTATAGAGAATGTTTACACACACGGAGTTAAAAAAATCTATTTCTCTTTAAACATGCCTTCTCAACAATGATCATTTAGCCACTAACATTATCTTCATTTCTTTTCATCACTAGAGGGTACATGTAAGTATACAGGCAAGGGTCAGATTTGCTATTGACTCATCCTTTTTCTTCTTACAAAATAATAAACAGGATTTATAAAAATTGGCAAATTCCTTGAATACACAAAAGCAGTTATTTCCCCCTTTAAATGCATTGTAGAATAAAGTATTTTCAAACTGCATTAATCAAAATTGATAATGAAAGTCAATATATAATTGTGAGTTGAATATTTTAAATGCAATTGATTACTTCGCTAAAATGAATATACTCAACTTACAAATGGAGACTGTTCTGGACCTAAGCAGAAATTTAAACATTTTCATTCTCAATCAGCAAAATCCCAGAAATGTGTTTAGAGCTTCTAATACAATATGCCAACAAATGTGCATTAACTCTCTATATTCTAAAAGTTACTGTGTAAGAAATAACAGGAGAATTATGGTCTCTAATTGCAGTTGAATATAAAATGGATCTGGGGAGAAAATAAGGCATCAACATGAGAAAAGTTTATCAGTATTATAAGACAATATAGGTTAGTGGCCCAGCGTGAGGCTGAAGGAGAATCTTCTTCTTAGTACACACTGTGTGAGGCAGGGTAAGCTACCAAAGACCTGCAAAAGTCAGGCGCGGTAATTCACTGAGGGGGTTGTGGTGACCACAGTGGGTAATGAATAAATGTAACCTATTATTTATTGTAACAATTGACAGTTTATTTTAGTAACACAAGATATATCACAGATAAGACTATGTATCAGGTAAGACTTTAATGGTACAGGCACTGAGACTTACAGGAAGCCAAAACTGAGAGAATGCTGGCATGACTAGTAAGGGTTTTGTAAAGAAGAGGCATTTGAATGGATAATGCAGGATAGAGAGGATTTGGCTAGACAGAGGAACAAAGATCATTTCAGACAGGGTGGGGTGTTTTGTTATGAATTGCAGGTCAAAGTTAAAAACTGTTTAAGGGCTGTTAAATAAACAGTTTAGGATGAAGCCATAAAGATAAATTTGAAGTAGAACAACAGAGGGTTCTGGATTCCAAAAATCACTTGTAGTTTCTGGTAGAATTTTAAATTGTCAAAATATTTTCTCAGTGGAATTCAATATCTCTTTAGATCAGTGGTTCTCAAATTTTAGTATGCATCAGAATTACCTGAAGGGCTTGTTCAAATACAAATTGCTGTGTTCCACCTCAAAGTTTCTTATTCAGAAGTGTGAAGTGAGGCCTAAGAATCTGCATTTCTAACATATTCCTAGGTAATGGTAATGCTGCTGGTCACTTGGAGAACCACTGCTTTCGAAGACAGTGAGATAAGCCGTGCGCAGTGGCACACGCCTGTAATCCCAGCACTTTGGGAGGCTGAGGCGGGTGGGTGGATCACGAGGTCAGGAGATCACGATCATCCTGGCTAACACAGTGAAACCTCGTCTCTACTACAAATACAAAAAATTAGCTGAGCATGGTGGCATGCACCTGTAGTCCCAGCTACTCGGGAGGCTGAGGCAGGAGAACTGCTTGAACCTGGGAGGCAGACGTTGCCGTGAGCCGAGATTGTACCACTGCACTCCAGGCCTGGGCAACAGAGACAGACTCCATCTCAAAACAACAACAACAAAACTCAGTGAGATAAGATAAGAGTTGGATGAAGAATTTCATGGATAAGAAAGAGCTGGATGATTATTTCCTAAAGTCACCATATAATGGAATAGCCCTCTTTATTTCCTATAAAATTTCATCCTCCCTTTCACACCAACTCATAGAGGAACCTATGTGGAGATTACCTAGGGATCAAAATTCTTCTTTGGCCTTCTAATCCCTTTATTGGGTTCAGGTCCTTAACTGTGGGAATGAGGAGACCAATGATCAAAAGAGCCCAGGCCCACCAGCCTGGAAACTTGAAGTCAACTTACTATTAAGGATATTCAAGAATTCAAAATAACAGAGCCAAGAGACTAAAGAAAGAAGGTGGAATTTTTATTCCAAAAAGCCTCTATCAATTCGTGTTGAACATTTTGTACTTGGGCTACACTTAACTGCCAGACCCTTAATCCACAAACTATTATCATCTCACCTTAGTTCACCTTTTTCTTTTCTTCAAGAGGCAGTCAGAAGCCAGCAGGGGCAATGAGACCTTTCTACCTAGGCGTGGGCCACTGTTCAAGCAGCTCCACCTCCTGCTTCAAAATCTTTCTCCAAAACAAACTTCCACTACGTGGTAACTATACTGTAAGAAATAATTTGAAAGGCAGAAAGAGGAAATGAAATGCTCTGAGAGACTATTTTCTCATGCATAACTTCAAGGGCAGTATCTCACAAGTCAGTACTTTATTTTTGACGGCAGACCAAAAAAAAAAAAAGTTGTGTTTGAAGATTCATGTAGAAATCTTCGTGAAAAAAGGTCAAAACTGGATTTAAAATGTTCAAAACTCCAAAAATCTCTAAAGAACAGGAGCTTGTTTATTTCCTAGCAATTTATCTTTCCTTAAAATAAGAAGCTATATAATTACAAAGTATAATTAATAATAATAACAACAATTACCACAAACACAACAGAAATAATGATAGTAAGCACCATGGGCCCATATTCCCATAGTTACAAAGGATAACAATTTGTCTCAGTATATTTGAGAACAGACAGCAGCCCGATAATACAGGAAAAAAAATGGAAAGGAAATAATCTTTCTTGTGTTCCCTGGAAAATACCACAGAAAAATAGACAAAAAAATTTAATACCTGTTGTTAAATATCTTCATTGTACAGATTAGGTCAGGTGATTTAAATAGACAACAACATGAGGCTTCTAATGTCTCTTAGGAAACAGTTTCAATGTAAATTCCTAGGTGGTCCCGATTCAATTTCTAGTTAAGCATCCCCATCCACTCATAACACTCATAAGAAGGAGAAATGCATTTGTATGGTGTTTTACAGTTTATAAATTATTCTCACAAACATATTATTTGATTGTCTCAAAAATCCTGTGGGGTAGGTAAGTAGAGAAAGTATTAATAGTATACCCATTAGAAGGTGAAAGAATTAAGGATCAGAGAAAAAAGACATAAATTAATCTTTATTAAATATCTACATTGGGTCAAACTGTGCAGACCTGAAAAGAAGTCCAAATATAGTTTTACATAACATGAAAAGGCTTGGAGAATTTGTTAACTACCCAAAGTAAAAAAAAAAAAAAAATGGAAGAGCTATAACTTGAATGCAGATAATGTAGCTCAAGATGTCATGCTCTTTCCATCAAACCCATAGACTAAACTCTCAATTGTAAACATCATCTAGTTACAGTAACTTCCCCACTCAAGAGGAGGCTATTCCATTACCGAGAAATAAAACCGCGAATAGTGTTCAGGGTTTTTGTTTTTAGTTAGCCTGAAAAAAAGCACATACTCCTTGAGAAGATGTGCATCTTTTTAACATGACTTAGTCTGTCAAAAGAATAAGAGAATGTATTATTTCATTCATGTAGAATACTGACTTTTAAAAGTCACTCAATTTCTCTAATGATCAGTGATGTTGAGCTTTTTCTCTTACGTTTGTTGGCTGCATGCATGTCTTCTTTTCTTTTGAGAAGTGTCTTTTCATGTCCTCAGGGGAGGACGGTGTGGGGGCAGAGAGAATCAAGAAAAACAGATAATGCATGCGGAGCTTAATACCTAGGTAATGGGTTGATAGGTGCAGCAAACCACCATGGTACATGTTTACCTCTGTCACAAACCTGCACATCCTGCACATGTGCCCCAGAACTTAAAATTAAAAAAATAAAAAATAACAAAACTGACTCTAGCTACCCATGGACACAAGAGACAACACGGTCCCATTTTTCACCAAAATAGACAACACAGTCCCATTTTTCACTGACATATTCTTTGCAAGAAAGATAAACTAAAAGATTATTCAACATCAATGGCTAGATTCTGGCATAGTCTCAGCTTAAACTATTAGTTTCTAAATAAGTGGCAATACATATGCATAATAAAATAGAGAATAACAGCAATGGATGTATTAACAAAATACATTTTCCATTAATTGTTGTGAACTAAAAAGTCTTGAGACTTTGAAACCTCTTGAACAAATTAACATATCTTTTTATTTTTACTTTATGCATGCATTTACTTGTGTAGTTGGTGTTGCTATGTTTTCTTAAATTTGTTTTTAAGATAATTATATTCTCCCTCTACTTTTATACATATATCTTCTGAGGCATTTAAAGGTTTGGCAAAGCAATGTCTTCCCACAAGAGACAGAGGTTTCACCTAGAAGCCATCTTGGGAATTTGGGCTACAGAAATCAAGGGAGGTCTGGTACATAAGTAAATATTAGGGCAATAATATTAAATTTTTGAATACTAAAGGAAAATATTTATTGAAAGAAAATTGCTTTATATCTTTAACAACTACCTTGCTATTGCGGATTTTCAGAGAATTGCAGAATTTCAGAGTTGATGCTATATGGAGGATTTTCTTTTCTTTTAATTTTTTTTTTAGAGACAGGGTCTCACTCTGTCACCCAGGTTGGAGTGCAGTGGCATGACCATAGCTCACTGCAGCCTTGAACTCCTGGGCTCAAACAGTCCTCCCATCTCAGCTTCATGAGTAGCTGGGATGACACAGCTGGCTAATTTTTTTTTTTTTTTTTTTTTTAAGACAGGGTTTTGCTTGGTGGCCCAGGCTGGTCTCAAACTCCTGTCTTCAAGTGATCCTCCCTCCTTTGCCTCCCAAGGTGCTGGGATTACAGGTGTGAGCTACTGTGTCTGACCCCAAAGATTTTATTTTTATAATGACAGAATATCAGTGTTAGCAGACTCCATTAAAATTATATATGACAATCATCTGTTTAACCCATTTATGCCAAAGTTTGCAATTGTGTGTGTATGTGTGTATGTGTGAAAGATCAGACCTTGGTGATGACCTTGGGCAACAGGATATACATAACTGCCACAAGCTTAACATTCCAATAGTGGAACACTAGGCATAAATGGGTTATGGCTTCAATATCCTGCAAAATATCCCTGTAAGGTAGTTTTCTATGCTTAAACACCTTGGTCTTAGGAAACTAAGATTTGTGGATATTAGGCAATGTTATGGGCTGATTGTGTCCCCTAAAATACATAGGGTGAAGCCCTAAGCTCCTACACAACTATATTTGGAGATAGGGCCTTTGAAGAAGTAATTAAGGTTTAATGAGGTCATAAGGTTGGCAGTCTAATCCACCAGGACTGGTGTCCTTATAAGGGCAGGAAGAGACATCAGAGGTTCTCTTGAATTCACAAAGAAAAGGCTGTGCAAGGACACAACAGCAGAAGGCTATCTGCAGTCAAATAGAGAGGACTCATGAAAAACCAAACCTGATGACACCTCAATATTGGACTTCTAGCCTCCAGAGTTGTGAGAAACCAATTTCTGTTTGTTAGCCCGCCAACCTTGTGGTATTTTGTTATGGTAGGCCTACAGACTGATATGGTGCCTGTATCAGTGCCTATATGGTGCCTATCTCACCACAACCTGCAAGGTAGGAATTGCTTAAAGCCAATTTATAGGTATAGAAACAGACTATGGAGCATTCAAGAAATGTCCCAGGAGACAAGGATTCAGTAAGTGGCATAACTGAGATTTAATCTCGGTCTATCCTCCATATTATTTTTTACCCTCCTATTTTTTACCTTTGAGCATAGAAAGCTGCTACAAAGTTAGTGTTTCATATTGACTTGAGTATTTTATTTTTGTAGGTTTCATCACTGGCTCATGGTCATCTTGTTGGAGAAACGGAAAGCAACATGATTTATCTTTTAGATGACTGTTATTCATATACTTGAAGATAGTTATTACATTCCTTCCTCCTGAATTTCCAGTTAATCCCAGTTCCCTTAACCATTGCTCATATCACACACTTCAGTTCCCTACCATTCTGGCCACTTATACCTGAAGATGTCCCTATCTATTTAAATTTCTTGTACTGGGTTGGAAAGTCATATCTCTGCTATGTCATTCATGACTAGTCTTTTTAAAATATAAAGGCAATATCTTGCATTTATCCATTTAGAAAATTTCATCTGTTAGATGTAGCCCATAATTCCAGTCTTTCAATGTCTTTGGAACTTGATTACTTCATTCAACAACTTTTCTATGTATCTGGACTCATGTCATCTGCAAATCTAATGAATATGTTTTCATTCCAGTCATTGAAAAAAACTTGTGACCAAGATAAGGCCAAAAATATCCTTGCAATACACCACAGGAATCCCCTATATTATGATATTGAGCCATTTGCTTGTACCTAATAGTGTGGTCAATCAAACAGTTACTAATCTAGCTGTACCCAGATTAGTTACTAATCTGTCTATATATCTAACTCAGGAGAGATCAGATCACATATTGTAGACATCCTTTTACTGAAGTCATTCTAGTATCTAGTAAGCACCACTTCTTTCAGCAGATCGTGATACATTATTTTATGCTTCATTGCTGTAATAATCCATTCTAGACTCTTGCTCAGGACTAACAGCAAGTTGCTTCATCATCATAAACTGCCTTTTTATACTTTCTGAAAATCAGAAGATTTCCACATCTCTAGCTATCTAACATTTTTTCTCTTCTCAAACATGGATGGTAGTAATTGATGATCTCACTGACAAATCCTCTCATGAGTATATGGTTCTATATCCCTATTTTTAGGTTCTTCCCCTTTTCCTTTTTTTCTGTTATCTTCCAAGGAAAGAGCCACTCATGTTTAATCATGAATGGTATGCTGGTCAGAGATAGACCTGCAAACTGGAACAGTTGAGAAGATTTAAATAAAGTGTTGTCCTAGAGTTCCTGACTGTGCTGGTAGAGGCAAATGTGCTATGATTAGGTGAGGCTTTGCTCTCATCTCCACACAGGGCTCTGCATGGCTTTTCTATTTCACTTCTGGCAGTACTCCTGGGGAGGGCTACATCCTTTTCCTATTCACTCTAGATGACTTCCTTTGCCAAAGATTCAAGACAGCTTTGTATTTTTCAGTCTTTCACTGAGAAAGGTTGTGATATATAATGCCTTTATTTTCCCATGAAGGCTTTCTCTGAGGCAAGCACATAGCCACGACCTTTACCTAATCAAGAAAAGTTGTTTGGGCAGTGGGGGATGGGGAGGCAGGTTGGACTTTAAATGCACAAATCAGTTCTAATAAAAACACTGAGATTCAGGTGCCTGAGGTTAGAAATACTGGAGGGAATTCAATTACACTAATTAATATTTAAGAAGGGCTAGAGATCACATAGTGAATGTGGGAAACTAGGCCAGTCAGCCATGAGCATATGGGGAGGGCAAGATCAACAGATAAAAGTAACAAACAAATCATACATAAATGCTCCAACAGGAATGAAACAGAGAATATAAAATAAATGTTCCAACAGACACTGAAGAGGAGGTAAATGGTCTACCAGACATAAAAGCAAAATGTTCCAACATACACAGGACGTTTTATTGGTTTTATGTAAACACGTATATTATAAAAATGATTTTTCCAAATAAGTTAGTAGGAAATGTTACCCATTTATAAAAACAGACTTACGGGTTCTATGAATTCACAGCATACTATATTTGCTCTCATTTCCTCACTGGCTCATCATGCAGGAGTCTCAGTAAGGCTTGACTTTCATAGCAGGTAGTTCTCCAATGCCTAAGCCTACCTGGATACCCAATGCCTGATAGAAGGCTGAAAAGTTGCAGAGTGTTCCTGCTTCTGCACAACTTTTTCTAGTTCTGATTGTTTTACCGTGATGTGGTTGGTGTCACAGCTAATACCACATTCTCCATTTGATCTGATTTTTCATTTCTGGCCCAGACAGTTGATTCTGATTTTTGGTCATTCTTTTATAGACTTGAAAGTTTTCTAGAGAAGGCACTTGTGGTGCCAGGACTACCTTGCTTCTTTCTGTCCTGTCTACACTAGCATTTAATTACACTTTTCTACCTCTTTTCGACCTCTATGCCCTCTCTCCCTCCTTCATCTTGGGAGTTTCAGAAACTAGAAGCCAAGAGAATTAACTAGGTTGCTTTATAAAAATTGTATATAGGAAGGATAAACAAGACATTTTGATGTATATTGGATTGCTTTTGCTATCAATGGCATCATGTAGAGGTAGCAATAGACGCATGGAAGGATAGAAGAAAGGACTAAGACTGAGACTTGGATCCCTCTTTCAAATTTTCTGATGTATACATATAATAACTAGATGGCCTGGACTGCCTATGTACATATGGAATTTTAGGCTCCTGGAGAAAACAAATCAAAACAAAAATAAAAACAAAGTCCTTGTCCTTCAGGAGCTTTAGCTTTAGTAGAACAAATGATTCACATATACCAAAACCCACAAGATACGGTATCCCCAAAAAGTTAAATTGTCTCTTACCTAATAGAGGATCAGAGAAAGAAAAGAAAGTTATTTCCTAAAAATTGTTTGAACCAAATTTGTGGGTTTCAAACTATGCTTCATGGTCTCCAGTCTTACAAAGAGATGATTATGAAAAGATTATCAAATAGATATAAATAAATAAATAAATAAAAAGAAATAAATACATATATAATAACCTGTGGTAAATACATATATATATATATATATATATATATATCAATTTCCAATTGTGATGAAAATTACATAGAAATTTAAATGTATTATATAAATTAAAAAAACACTGGAGACTGATGTGTTATTACAAGTTAATTATGTAGAATAAGAATAAGCAGCTTTCATGCAAGCCTCCAATTAAGGCTCTCAGATTGGAATACAAGCTGTTAAAAAAAACCTGTTACAATATGCAACTACTTATCAGTCTCATGATTTTTTTGATACCATATAGTATAGCACAGAAAGTCTTCACTTAATGCCATCCATGGATTCTTGGAAACTATGATTTTAAGTGAAACAACATGTAATGAAAGCAATTTTAACATAGACTAATTGATATAAATAAGAGTTAAGTTCTTATGGCATATTTCTGGTCACAGAAACATCATCAAGCTTCTAAATAAAGACCAAAACACTTTTGATATTAAACACTGAAATAAATGTGAGCTGTATATACATTTAAGAAAGATTAATAAAAGCAAGAAATAAATGTGAGCTGTACATACATTTAAGGAAGAGTAATAAAAGCAAGTAAGATAATTATTTACTCAATAATTCCAGTTCAGGGTCATGAGTGGATGGAGCCTATCTCAGCAGCTCAGGGAATAAGGTGGGAACCAAGCCTAGACAGGACGCCATTCCATCTTAGGGGGCACTCACACACAGCCACATTCACTCAGACACACCAATGAGCCTAACATGCACATCTTCGGGATGTGGGAGAAAACCCAGTACCCAGAGAAAACCTATGCAGATATGGGGAGAAAGTGTAAGCTCCACACACACAGTGGCTCACTGGGAATAGTTCTTTTTTTTTTTTATTCCCATCAGCATTATAACACCATGTTATGTGAGTATCTGCTACATTCCCCATACAAGAATACATTGATTTTTGAGCCAATACAATAATGCAATGCTGAGTTTTTATTCCTTTGTATATTTGCCATTATATTCTTACTGGATGACTTTATAATATTCAATATGATAATATGAATTTAAAAATAAGTTTATCTCAATTAAAAATTACTCATTATTCCATATGTTAAGTTTCTAATAAGATTTAGTTTGAAAAGAGGATTCTGCTTGTTTAAAAGAAATATGAAAAATGTCTGGATCAAATAATATATATGTATCTTGTAACTTAAGGCAGTATGAGTCTCATATGGCTCCAGGCTGCTCAGTTTCTGAATTTATCAACTTGCTGGCTTAGACCACTGTATACAGCAGATGTATTGGGCCCAAACTAGATTTTATATATGGGCCACTATTCCTCCAGGCTTAAGAACAGTATTTTTATACTGAGGAATAGCTTATTTATTATGAAACCATCATACATCAAAAGAAGTCACGTTGCCTTAAACTTATCCAGTATATGAACTTTATCACCCTCAAAGTTCTAGATTATCAGAATTTAATATATTAGTTTAAAATATAACCAGTGATAACCAAGAAATAAGTGAATGGAAACCTCTTCAATTATTTAAGCAGCACATCTTGCTTATAATAATTGTATAACTTACAGATACATACTCATTTATTTTTCACTCAAAATACATTATATTAAAAGACTTCAGAAGATTTTTTTCCTAATATTAATCAACATTACCTATAGTTAGGAACAGAGTGAGCCAAAAAAGGATTTTCACCACCACAGAGAATAAAACTAGCAAACCTGAGGAAAGATCCATTTTCCAAAACCTGAACTACACTCTATGATGGTAACGTTTCAAGCATTTATAATACTTAAGCATAAGTCAAGACTTGATTGAAGGAGGCCTTTCATGATCTTTATATACAGTAGTCAAACCAGAATTATTTATGTATTCGTTTATTTTTAAAGGCTCTCATTTGAAAGTTATCACAGTATAAAGGTAAAGGATGCACCTGAGTTTCCATTCTGACTCCACATTCCTGGCTGTGTGACCTTGGACAATTTAGTTAAACTAAACTTCAGTTTTCACTTCTGTAAAATGAAGGAAACAGTAGAGGTTCCATTGTCATGAATTTCTAGCAAGAAATCAATGAATAAATGAAATGATGAATGAATGTTGCTTAGCATGTTGCCCGGCACATAAAAAGCTCTCAGTAAATATTAACTGTAATTAAAAAATATCTAAAGTCCAGTTGCTGTCTTTTTTTAAAATATGACTTGATTTTATTCATAACTTACTGACTATATTTTCTTCCCTTCTGGAATGATGTTCTATTGAGGTTTCTTTTTCTTTTATTCCAGAATGTTCTCTGAGCAATCTCTTCATTTCTGCTTCATTCATCAGATAGGATTGCAGGCGTTCATTTTGGTAGTTCTGCATTTGGTTTTCTGTCACTGTTTATGCTATTTTCTTGTTCTTACTCAGTGGTTTAAAAAGCAAAATTCAAGGAAGGACTAAACATAAGAGAATTTACTGGGACTAATGGTTATCAAAATTGGGTGTAAAAGGATGTTATTAAAAATAAATCACACAGAGGGAGAACAGCTGATGACAGCAGCTGTGAAATGGATGTACATGGTGGGAATCAGTGAGCCCCAAAGAAACAAACAAACAAAAAACACTGGAGGGCCATGAAACTTACATGATTTACAAGGGAAGCCCAAGCTTTATGAACAGTCTCTGAAGACTACAGAGGCCAAGAAAGTCACTTCTGGATGAAAATTTGGATAAGACAGCAATACTGAAAGGAGTTATGTTCCCTGATCAAATGGGAGCTACAGGTAAGAAAAGAATGAGAAATAAAATGAAAATCTTTACTGAGTTTGATTTCTTTATTGTATCACCTGCACTGAGGGGACACTATCGCTGGGTATACCACTATAGATAAACTTACCAAATGGTTGGTGATTATTGCAATAGTTACAAGAGAATATATTTTAAGAGCCAAAGTTAGAAACCTATGGACAAGATGAATTAAAATTAGAGCCCATGTTGAGAGATATAGGGCCCAGGTAGTCTGTGACACAAAAGTTTGTGTTTTTATTTAAATAGAACTCTAAACACTTAGTTGTTTGAAATATATTTAATGTAGAGAAACATTTTTTTGAAAATGTGGTTTACTGTAAAGATGAATGCAGATATCTAACTTTTTGCCTTTTTTCTAGATATGGACCTACCTCTCCACTTTCATGAGCATTAAATTAAGTTAAAAACTTAAAACAAAAATATTGCCAAGGAGATTGAGATGGTAAAGTAACATCATGCCTGATAGAATAAACTATCAAGACAGCATGAACAAACCCAACTGAAATGGAACAAGCAAGCTTAACACAAGTCAAGGAAGCTCTCTATAGTGGTAAAATGAAAATACGACTAAACAGAACCAAAACTGCTATTTATGGGAATAGAAAATGAAGAATTTTCCTCAGAATCTACATGGATAACTTCTATGAGATTATTCAAAATGTGGAATTTTTTCCAGAATTTTTCTTTGTTTCCAAATGGAATTTAATACCTTTCATGAAACAAATGAAACTTTATCAGAAATAAAACATTTAAATAACCAAAAGGCTAGCCTCCTTAGGAAAAGAAGTTAGTCACAAATGTTGGGCAACTCTGTTTTAGGAAGACATAGTAGAAATATTTTCATCAAAGCCCTGATCATCTTCCCTTTTTGAGACGAAATCACTCTATTCTGCTGGAAACCTATATTCAGTTATTTATAAACCAGTATTAAATGTATATTGTTTCAAATCTCTATGTAGGAAAAATATCTCACATTCATTCCCAATTTAGTATGAACCATGTAAACTTCTAAAATCATCATGAAAAGAAAAACATCACCCTTTCTGCTAATTAAGTGTTCTTGCTTTTTTCTAGTAATGGGGATTTGAAAAATAACAATATGCAAGAGTATGATCTTACAGTGAATATAGCCACTAGGTCAATATGATAATTTAATGTGAGACTTTAACATTGAGCTTTCCTTTTATGCTACTATTCTATAAATAACTTATTTGCTATGATTAAAATATATTTTCATCAAATTTGATATAAATATATTAGATATGATAAATATATTTAATGACTTAAAATGACAACAATTGAATTGAATAAAGACTATATCATTGCCCAATTTTTATTTTGATAAAATCTTTTTAAGTGATATCATTTCATGTTAGGCTTTTTGTGCTGCTTAATATTATAATTAATAATTCATATTTTTGTCTTTCTCCTCTCTGACAACTTTTATTTTTAATCGGTGGGCATGTGCCAAATTGGTTTGTTATTTATTTATAAAGTAAAATGACAAGGGAATTGAATATGTGAAATAAGATAGATTTTCTTTCATATGACAAAAATTTCTTAGTAATGGGGATGCTTCTTGCTTACCCTTATAGATTCAAGGGTTTTAGAGAGGTTAGATCAAATGTCACACTTCTCATATAACATGTGGTAAGTGCATTAAACAGACTGTTCATTTTTAAAAAATTCATTTTAGTTTTGTGAAGACCTCTGGGCAAATGCATAAAAAACAGGACAAAAGAATATCAAAATTTGTAAAAGACTCCCCATTCTGATAAATCCCATAGTGTCAATCAAGTAAAAATTCTGACCAAACAGATGTATTTGTATTCTTTCCTAAAAACTAAAATAGGCAAATGTAATAGGAACAAACAGAGAACGTTTCAAAGATACAGAATTTCCATTGAAAAAATCAAATGTTCTGTCTGTAGGACTTTATAGAACATTAAATAATCTTTTCAGTACTGTTCATAACCAGAAACCACATAAACTGGATACTAGAGCACTGACTAGTTATGACCAAAAATTCACAGTTTGATCTCAAGGGCATCAGCGATCCTGGGCTCAGGTGATCCTCCTGCCCTGGCTTCCCAAAATGCTGGAATTACAGGTGTGGGCCATCATGCCTGGCCATAGTGCCAACTTATTGAAGTGGAAAGAACTAATGCTGAGCAGAGAATGGGCCATACCTGGGTGGTTTTAAGAGGTGCTGCTATAATGAAGAATCACAGGCTCACCCAAGAACTACCGTGGAATCAGAACCTGTAGGGATATGGCCCTAGAATCTGCATTTGGAGCCAGTTCCCGAGGTGCAATTCAATTTGAGAACTACAGTCTGAATGGCAAAACCTTTCTATCTCACCAGAGCTTCCAACTGTCAGGCCCTTTCAATGCACCCTTTGTGTCAAACCTTAGATAATTCAAGAGACATAACAAATGTGATCATGTTACATGCTTCCTCACAGATTTCAGTGTCTCCCATTTCTTCCATTAGTTTAAAAAACATAGTCCACCATCACTGGGCCCTGCTTAAGCCAGCTCCTCCCCTCAGGCTCTGCCTTTGTGATCAACCTGTGCAAATCTTTGAGGCTGTGACATCGCCTAGTCAGTCTCCAACATCTGGAACAAGAGAACTTTTTCTAACAATTTGGTCCCAATTCCTATTTTAAGCTTAAGCATTATGACGGCTGTATCTGTATATAATATCGAACACTTCAAAACAATTTTAGATCTTAATTATTTTGTTATTAAAATGTGTGTGGGGGGGTTTAAGTCAACATTGAGTCAGATGTAGGAACTGATACACAGTGAAGTTAAATCCTTTAACTAGGGTAAACTCATTCAGTGGTAGAGGCTGAACTACAGAGCCTAGGCATTTTGACATTCCACCACTCTGCTTATCAGCTTGCTCCTTGAGCGAACCTTTCCCTACATTTATAAGAATATGCCCATTTTATGGGCTCTGTATCTATGAGATATTTTACGTATGCTTATGTACACATGGTGTTTATCTTTCAAAGCTGGACTATGGAAAAGACTAATTTTACAAACACGTTAGTAAAAGATTATGTAATCTGGGGTGATTATGTTTAAAATGGCGATGATAATATATGTTAATTCCAGTCCTGTGAGGTACTGTTTCTGATCTGGAAAGAGTAGGTTTTTTTTAACAACTTATTTTTTATTTTCATAATCCATTTTAAGGTTTGGTATTAATATAGACAAGAGAAATAAAATATAACTGTTGCCATGCCAAATGTATATCAAAAAGTTGCTAGTAGCCATGACTACTATTTGGTCAACTGTATTTCACAATTTAAATAAAATAATGGAAAATGATATGTCGAGGATCTCATTCATAATAACTGTTATATAATGAAAGACAATAGAAACTATTAGCATAGGTATGATGCTAATGAATGGTAAATTTTCAACAGAGCTCCATCTGACCAGATTGTTTGAAAAATGTTTCCTGTGGGTAGGAAAAATGTACACAAACACACACATGCATCAAAATATCCATAATTAAGTTTTTACGGAAAAATACCAATATATGTTGGTGAAGGACTTTCACTTAAATGGCATTATAGACCTTTCAGAAATGAGAGTTGATTTATATTTCAGTATTTTGGTTCCCAAAGGTTGGGACAGTGGGTGGTAGAGGAAAAGTAGAGTAAATGGAAGATACACATGTATGTGTGTGCATATGGGCAACTTTAAGCATGTTGAATTTAATGAACAAAAATGTCATTATTCTGTGTTTATATATTTTTGTGTGAAACAAGTACTTTTCTCTATCACTGGAGTTTACATGGATTTTATCATGATATCTTTTGAGAATCTCTTTAAACACAAAATGCATTTTTCCAAATGAAGTCTCCCACAATTCTGCTTTATTAACATCTGAATGAATACATTCATTGATTTGTCCAGAAGAAGGAACTGAGTACTGTTTAGAGTGTAATCTTTTTCATGATAATTGGCAGCAATGTTTCCCTACTATCAGGAAGAAAACTATAGAAATACAAAACTTTAGATAAACATGCAGATAAAAATAATATTATAGAATCCAACTGGTATCTTTGAGGTGAGGACAGGCTGAGATGGACTCCTTGGCTTCCTTCTGTCCAAAAATTTCCTGTTTCCCTATTTCCTATGGTTACCACCATGGAACATGTTAAAATCTCAGTAGGGACTCTGTTTCAACTTTTCCTGTCAAAACACAGTGAAAAAGCTTAATGGAAAAAAATGTCCTTCCTATCTCCATGCCAGGCACACTGTAAGATCCACAAACTTAAAAGCCAGGAAAATATTCTTTTATGTGCCCCAAAGCTGGGCAAGTGACCTAGTACTACAAAAATTCCCAAATAGGCATGTGACCTGACTAATGTGTGCTGCGAGATGAGTCAAGAAAAATGGAACCATCTGTACTTTTATTGGACAGTCAAATAATTTCTTTCTGTCCACCCAAAAACATAATTTCTATGTTAAGAGAGATACAAGGAGACTTTTAAAAAGTCTAATTTTTAAAATCAGAGATATAAAAAGACATGAAAAACATAACCTATTAAACACTGGTGGAGATAAGCAGATGGGCTTATGAAATCATTATTGCTTTAAAAATTTGTTACCTACTCATTGTGTACTAAGGCTTAAGACATACAGAAGAGATTGGGTGTGGTGGCTCACGCCTGTAATCCCAGCATTTCGGGAGGCTGAGGCAGCTGGATCATGAGGTCAGGAGTTCAAGACCAGCCTGGCCAAGATGCTAAAACCCCATCTCTACTGAAAATACAAAAAAAAAAAAAAAAATTAGCCAGATGTGGTGGTGGGCACCTGTAATCCCAGCTACTCCAGAGGCTGAGGCAGAGAGTTGCTTGAATCTGGGAAGTGGAGGCTGCAGTGAGCCGAGATTGCGCCACTGCACTCCAGCCTGGGTAACAGAGCAAGACTCTGTCTCACCAAAAAAAAAAAAAAAAGACATACAGAAGGAAATCAGGGAAAATGGGAAAATGAAGGGAATTAACAAATTGCAACAATCTTTAAGAAGTAGAGTATGAACAATTTTCCTTTTCAAGGATGAAAGCTACCAGCAACTGAACTCTTAGAGTGAGTGATGGCAGAAAAAATAGCAATCAAGAATAGGGGCATGTTAGCTTTCAGACATGTTCACAAAGCTCTGCTTTTTATTTCTTAAACCTATAGGTCAACCACCCATCATACCTGCATTACCCCATATAAGAAGGGGATTTGTTATATGTTTCAAGTTTTTCATCTTGGTGGGAAGGGGGAGGGCAGATAAGTATTTATTGGTAAAATATAATAAAGGTTGAGCCTGTCAAAGACTGTACCTAACAAAAATATGTGTAGCAAGTAAGAAAGGCAAAAATGAAGCTGGGTAGGATACTGTGGATACGGTGACAGACATGTATCTATATGAAATCCCAAGATATTTGTCCTCCATTTCATAAATTAAAGTGCCCCTCCTTTGCTTTACAGATAAGGAAACTGAGGTGCATTATAATAGCAAGAGCAGCTAATGTGTAGTAGATCCATACCACAAGTCAAGTACTATGTTAAACATTTAAATGTATCATTTAATTTAATTTTCACAGATCTCCTACAAGACAAGTGCTATTATTTTCATTTTACATATGAGAAAACTAAAGCTGACAGAGATTAAATAACTTGTCCAAGGTTGCATAGTAACTAAGCGAAAGAGCCAAGATATGAACTCAGATCTGTCTGATTTCAAAACCCAGGCCCTTAAACACTAGGCCAGTGGTTTTTTAACCCCGATTGCACATTAGAATCACCTGACAAGCTTTTAAATCCTACTGAGATTCAGACCCTACCCCAAAACAGTTACATCAAAGTTTCTTGTACCTGGGCCCTGATGTGGGTGTTTGCTTCAAAGCTTTTCTGGGTGACTGTAACATATAGCTTGGGTAAAGAAGAATTGTTTTGTGTCTCCCATGGAGGCCAGCAGATCTGTGCAAATATGTGAAGCAGCACAAGACTCAAGTGTCCTCAGTCTCTCTGCAGTGGTTTTTCCCTTGCCCCATCATGTTCACCTTGACACTTTTTTTTTTTAAATTATGACTATTGGAGAAGTAATATACATGTGAAAACTTTTTTACAAAGCATTGTCACAGCAGAATATGGTCATAAGTCCATCAAACAGAAACCTGTTCATACGCATGTACAGGTTATGATGAATGAATACAAAGAAGACTTACATTTATTACTCTCATCCCCAAAAGGGAAGTATAAAGCTGGCCTTAAAAGCTGTTCATACCAAAGCTAATCACTAAAATTTGGAGTGGCTTCCTCCTCTCCTTTCACAAATGCAATAGGGTAGCTACTGGATGTAAGGAGAAAACATCCAATTACCACTCTTTACAATGCTTTTTCACTTAGGATCTCAAGACGACTGACAGTCATTCAAAACATTAAAGTAAAGTGAAAATGTCTCTAGTAGAAGTGAAAAGAAAATGTCTGTAGTAGGAAGACAGTAAAATTTGGAGTCAGAAGGCCTAAATTTGTGTCTACACTCTGCCACTTTACCGCAATGACTTGAGGCCAAAAGTAAAGTGGCAGAGTATAGACACAAATTTACTGCCATGACTTGAGCCTTGATTTCTTTTTCTCTATGTACTTAAGCCATCCTTAGGGCAGTGATCCAAAAAATTTGGTCCCCATCAGCATCATCTAGAAACATATCAGAAGTGAAATTATCAGTTCCTACTCTAGATTCTGAATCAGAAACTTGGTGAAGGGGCAGTAATCTGTGTCTTAACAAACATTGCAAATGATTCTGACCACCTCCAGCTGACTCTGATGTATCCACCTCCATGGGGTTTTTGTCTAAGGATAAAAGGAGATGGTCCACACAATTGTCAGTTTTTATTACTGTCTACTTAAATCAGAAATTTCAAATTCTCTCACAGAGATATTTTAGAGAAATAATGTTACAGCCTACAGTAGTTAGATAATAACCTCATTTCTGAATTTCACTTTGAATGTGTAGACGAGGCACAAGTCAACCAGAGGTTATGCAATTAGCTTGGAGTCAAAGAGAAAGCAAGGAGTAGAGCTGAGAAGGAAACCCCAGTGTGAACTTGATTTTTATTCAATCAAACTGTTAAGGTACCAACCACGCACTTTCATCTATAATCACAAAGAACCTTTTAATAAACATGTTTCTATCCTCTTAGCTTAAAAAATATAACAGTAGCTTTTTGGATTTTAAAACAGATTGACTTCTATACCTCTGGGCTAAAGGCAGCTCAAGAGTCAATAAGAATCACAAGCTTTCCACAGTGAGAAGAAAGTGCAATTGCCCAGTCCTCTCTATCTATGAAGTGCAGACAGAATTCCTCTTCCTCACCTCACACTTTCGATTACTGCAATGGTGGAAACCATGATAAATAAAAGCGCTTATCTAGTGGTTTGGTTTTCACTTAAATTACAGACTTATATAACATTATTTGGATACCGTAAAACACAAACCAAATTTTAGGAGATGCTTTAGGGTGTTTTTTTCCCCACCCTCCTGTCAGAAGCACTCTATCTTTTTACTGTAATTTATCTGATATAGCTACCAAGACGCTTGATACTTTTACATGCAAGGTTGCTGAAAAACAAAGAGCGAGGGAATGGGCTGTTAATGAAATTCTCTGATTGTAAAAAGCACTCTGGAATGATCAGGTGGTAAATAATAATAAGAGGAAATAACATAAAGTGCTTAGGTGCTACAGCAATAGTCACCATATAAATGCAGAAGAGATCAGACATGAATAGAATTTGCATTTTGTGCAGCTGCTGTGTGTGTATATAGAATATACAGTAGCTCATTTTTCAATAATACTGGTAAAATATTGTTCAAAATCTATTCTTGTTGTTTTCTCACTTTAAAAGGCTTTATACAGAAAAACACCCATCTGTCCTAGTGCAATGGTGAATGTGTGCAAAGAGCCTAGAAAAAGAGTCTCTTTGCATACATGAAAAAAAGAACTCAAATAAAGGAGATAATGAAGAAGAGACAATAGTAACACTATTAGAACAGCTATGCAGACATGCGCAAAGGTGATCTTTGAAAAACATGAGGGATACATAACTCTGTTAATGTGTGGCAGAGAAACTACAATTAAGATATACAGTAATATACCAAAAATATAGACATGCTTTTATTTTGTCTACTGGGCTATTGTGGTAGTGATGGTTGTTTTTGAATGGAAAGGAAGAAGAGAGTGGGAAGTATGATTCTGTTGTTTGTTGTTACTGTTGCTGCTCAGTTTAGAACAACAACATCAACTACACACCAGATCCTTCCAACAGTTCCACAAACAATGCTTACCGTGAATCTGCCCTCAATTTTCTTGTTGTTATTTTCCCTTAATACTTATTCATAGCCCACTGCCCATTCGTTAGGTATGCTAAATCCTCGTCCATGGTTACTCTCCTTTGGAAGAGACTGAGAAGATGCTAAGAGGGATTTTCTCTTACACATAAGGGAAGAGTCTTTTTAGGAATCTGAGAAAACAGAGGCCAGGATAAAAAGACCACTAGTCAATCAATATTGAGCACCTAAGATTGAATCACCCAAAGATACAATTCTCTCCCTTCCTTTGTTCTGTCTCTTAGTCAAATAAGGATTGTTTGTAGAACCTTTTCTGTTCCTGATCTCTAAAAACAGGACTGGACTTGCACATCCAACTATCATTCAAAATATCTCACATTTCCAACTTGAAAGAAGACATAAACTGTTTCAAAGAAACTCAAAGAAAGCAACTGCATATTCACAAAACTTTCACCTATTCCTAGAATAGGAAAATGGAGAGATAACTAACAACATAAGAAAGGGCTAATAATAATAATAGTAATAATGATGATATTAATACAACACTTTGGATTCTAGAGAATGATTTATCACAAAAATTCACCTGTATTAAGGGAGACTCCAGGATAAGGAGGTCATTAAGCTACATTTCCACCTTCAGGATTCAGCCAAACTCAGACTCTCCGGAAAGCTGTAAATGCTCTCAGAACAGACTTTAGTAATGAGACTGGAATGAACACTGGGCCTATGGCATAAAAGCATCTCCCTGCCCCTTGTTCTAAAAGTTAACTATTAAACCATGTGCGGTTCATCCTGATTTGGTTTACTCAATTCTAGAAACGAGGACGTGCTGATCAGATTGCCCTGGGCAATTGAATATCTACTGAAGCCTTTGGGAAGACAGTGTTCTTCCCATTACCCCTACCTAAAAGGTTTCTATTATCAGACTATCAATTCTGTGTTGCTGGTGGAGGATAGAAAGTATCTCCTTTTGAAGGACAAGTTTTTCCCTCACTGAGTTTTCTGCTTTGGGTATATACTCAACATGTTAAGTGCTTAATCTTTTTTCCCCCATTCCCCTTTTTCTACTGTAGTTTTTTTTTTTTTTTTTTTTTTAAATTATTTACAGACTCACTTGTCTGGACACTTCGTTCTAGTAGAATTTGGCTGATTTTCTTTCCAACACCTTTTAGTGGAATGCGGTAACAGATGCATGGAGAGAGAATTGGTCTTAACGGTATTTTTAGGTTTCATCTGTGTCAGATAGAGATCTTTTCCCTTTATTGATTTCTTGCATACACTTTCCACACTACAGCTTGAAATGGCTACAACAGTGTTTGAAAAATTGGTTGTTCCTCACTGTCCAAATCATTTTTCAAAACAGTTGTTACAAGCTTCATTTTACTTTCTGTTATAAGGAGGGTTTTGTTTGGGTTGGTTTCATTTTCTTTGTGGCGTCATGCTAGCAGAGAAACACAGTCAGCAATAGAGCTTTTAAATATGGTATGATTGGGATTATAACCATATTGGAATCTATATTGAAAATTTATTAGATTGAGCCATGTGCAGCTAAAAAGAAAGAGGTCAGAAGTCTTCAGTATTTTTCGCAAACATGAACACCATCTCATGTCATGCAAACGTTAAAATTCACCAAGCAAATGATACCCCACTGTTGGAAATATTTTCTCATGTCAACAACTCAGGAAGGAGTGGGAAGGGAATGGGACATATATATGTGAATTTTTTCTCTATATTTTTGATAATAACTATCTGTGAATATGTCTTACTACCTAGGTAAAGCTTACATTTGTGAAAACAATATAGTATGTCAGAAAGTCAATTTTGAACAAACCTGAGAATAGCAAACTATAATTTTTAAAATACTAATCTTTTAGAACTATCATGTTCACTTATATTTCCAGGACTCAATATTTTAAAGAGAAGAATAAAAGTTGAAGATCCTTGGGATTAAGAGAAAGGGTGCAAATAGCCAAATATATTCATATTTTTGGCCAGGCACAGTGGCTCATGCCTGTAGTCCCAGCACTTTGGGAAGCTGAGGCGGGCAGATCACTTGAGGTCAGGAGTTCGAAACCAGCTTGGCCAACATGTGAAACCCTGTCTCTACTAAAAATATAAAAAATTAGCCAGGCGTGGTGGCATACACCTGTAATCCCAGCTCAGGAGGTTGAGGCAGGAGAATCGCTTGAACCCAGGAGATGGAGGTTGCAGTGAGCCAAGATTGTGCCACTGTACTCCAGCCTGAGTGACAGAGCAAGACTCTGTCTCAAAAAAGTAAAATAAAATAAAAAGACATTCATATTTTTAAAATATAGCAATATTCATTTGTTTAAAAAACAAGATTGGGAACAGACCTATATAGTGACTTTTGATACAGACACAATAAAACTTATTTAATTTTCAAAAAGTGAGAAAAAACTACTCTGCTTTAAATTTAAAGTAATAAATAATAATGAAGACATACCAACATTGGTAACTGTCAAGAGTGAGAAAAGGAAATTGAACATTCAATGTGACCAGAGGAAGGCTGAAAATGGGAGATGCTGCCCAGGAAAAGCACTCATCATGAGTAATCCAAAGACCCAGAATCTTAACATAAACTTTTTATAGTTTTTTTTTCAAGGCAATATTTGAAAAAAGATGGTTCTGGGGTTTTCGTCTTCCTTCCTTCCTTCCTTCCTTCCTTCCTTCCTTCCTTCCTTCCTTCCTTCCTTCCTTCCTTCCTTCCTTCCTTCCTCCCTCCCTCCCTCCCTCCCTCCCTCCCTTTCTTTCTTTCTTTCCTTCTTGGGTTTTTATTGTAGCTTTCTCTCTCTCTCTCTCTGTCTCTCTAGCTAAAAGTTCACTCTAAATTTCAGGTAATTTTCAGGAGCTCCTTTTAGAGGTTCTGACACAAATCCTGTTGTGGCAAAGTTACAAACTAGTCTACACTAACTCTCAGTCTTTGTTTAAAGCAAAATAATGGAGTTTGGGGTGCAATCTGGTGAACTCAATGGTCCAATTGCATAAAGGCAAAGAGGAAAGCCAGGCTTGGGCACTTCCCTAGACAATGAAGATTACTGGTTTGAAGGTCAGTCTTCCCACTGCTTCACTGTATGTGGCGACTATTGTTAAATTAGGTATCCCTAGTCTGATGAAAAGGCAATGTGCTATTTGTTGGGTATACATGTTCCAAGCTGTAAACTGCAAAGTGCTGTATAAAAGTAAAGTGGTGTTAATGCCTCATAAGATAAACATATAGATTGATGATGGATGCATTTAAAATGCTTTAATTGCCCACTGTAATAAAGCACTAAATAATTATAACAAAAACAATTCTTCGGGAAATTTGGTGGGAAAAAGGTCTATAGGATATGTTTGCTAAGAATAATTAGATTTTTGTTTTGGAGGAAGAGGTAGGACAAGTCACAGGAGGCACTCAGCAAGAAGTCGGAAATGCCTAGTACATAGGCCACACATTTTAAGTCCTTTAGTTTCTTCAAAATTGACAGTAACGTGTCCTCCAAAACCAAAAGGAAAATCAAAGGATATCGCCCATACTTATGTACCTTTTGCTACTGGAGATCTAGTGAATCCATAGCCTTGGATTCATATTTCTATAACATGACAACATAGCAAAATCTCACCATCACTTTGTTTTAAAGAAATTGGCAGCTGGGCGCGGTGGCTCAAGCCTGTAATCCAAGCACTTCGGAGGCCCAGGCGGGCAGATCACGAGGTCAGGAATTTGAGACCAGCCTGATCAACTTAGTGAAACCCCACGCTACTAAAAATACAAAAAAATTAGCTAGGCGTGGCGATGGGTGCCTGTAATCCCGGCTACTTGGGAGGCAGAGGCAAGAGAATCACTTGAACCCAGGAGGCGGAGCTTGCAGTGAGCCGAGATGGCACCACTGCACTCCAACACAGGTGACAGTCGGAGACTCAGAGAAAGAAAGAAAGAAAAGAAAGAAAAGAAAGAAAAGAAAGGAAGGAAGGAAGGAAAGAAGGAAAGAAGGAAGGAAAGAAGGAAAGAAAGAAGGAAAGAAGAAAAGGAAAGAAGGAATTGGCTATGCCTCCAACTGAATTATACTATAAACTTCTTTCCCAATACCAATAATATAAATATATAACCAGGCACAAGCATGAGGAAATGGAGAAAAGGATGAATGTTAGTCTTAGAAACTTTGGTTTGTATCCCATTTCCACCTTTCAACAAGTCATTTAGCCTCTCTAGGTCAAAATTTTCTTACCTATTAAATGAAGATAATGGTACCCATCTCACAAAATTGTTTTAAGAATTAAATGTAAAATGCTTGGCACAGAGAGGTCACTCAATAAATGGCAGCCAAGTCACCACATGCAGTAAAACCCAGATAAAATATATTCAGCCAGGACTGTTGCTCTCTGAGTAGGTCTGGTATCCATGCTACAAAATCCATTAAGCCTAAATAATTTGGTCATTTTAGCAATACTCTTTAGAGAATTTTTAATGACATTTCCCAAAGGTCAAGCTAGCTTATGGTTATGTGGAACTGCTGCATTTATAAGAGAGCTTTAGTAGGTTCATAAAATAAGTCTTGCTCCCCAAATCCAGGATCATAAAGACCTTCTATCATAAAGGGTAAGAGTGACATTTAAAAAACCAGTTTTTAAAAAACGATGGTAGCCAATAAATGCAGATGATCAGGATGACAGCAAGTACCCCAAGTCAAAGCAACACAGAGAAGAAACAGGCCCTAGCCTGCAGATGACACTGTAAACACTGAGGAGAAATGGGAGAGTAAAGAGCAACATTGAGCCTCATTAGACTATAGGTGAAAAAAGATTCAAAATCTGACTCTAAAGCAAGAGGTAAAGAAATATTTTAAAATGCATATCTGTAGGAAGAAAAGCAATAAAGCAGAATTCCCAGGAATTGAGAAACACTTAGGAATAAAATGCTTAAGCAGTAGTTTCCAAGGTGAGGCTAGCTGAAGAAAATACAAATATTTATGGGTTAAATCAGGACTGAGGAAAATATAAAGCCAAATATGGGCAGCTCTGAGGGGGAAAAATAGGCGGCTTGGTACTCAACTGTCATCACAATTCATTTGTGTTTCACGTCCCACTGTTTGTGACATTAACAGAATTTTGAATTTAGCAATGGACTATTTTTGTATTGTGAATCTCTGCAGCCATTTTCCATATGTAGCTACCACTGTAACTAGCAATAACAGCCTTTTGAGCTTTAAAATGCTTCCAATTAATAAGATTCAAATTAGGGGTCACCTAAGAGTTTTCCAAGTTAATTCTCTTTGTCTGCTCTTTGAAATAGAGTGGTATGCCTGCTATTTATTTGCATTAAGCCCAAATTATTTGACCATTTCAGTAACAAATCCTTAGGTAGCCTTTGCTTTTATTCTCATTTTCCAAAGGATTAAGTTAGTTTTAGATTTTTGAACTGTGTTTTCATTTAACTAAAATAACTAAAGCAATCTTTTAATGAAGGTATTTATTTATTTATTTATTTATTTATTTATTTATTTATTTATTTTTTGAGACGGAGTCTTGCTCTGTCACCCAGGCTGGAGTGCAGTGGCCGGATCTCAGCTCACTGCAAGCTCCGCCTCCCGGGTTCACGCCATTCTCCTGCCTCAGCCTCCCGAGTAGCTGGGACTACAGGCGCCTGCCACCTCGCCCGGCTAAGTTTTTGTATTTTTAGTAGAGACGGGGTTTCACTGTGTTACCCAGGATGGTCTCGGTCTCCTGACCTCGTGATCCGCCCGTCTCGGCCTCCCAAAGTGCTGGGATTACAGGCTTGAGCCACCGCGCCCGGCCGAAGGTATTTAAATAGATCAAATTTACACCAAGTTCCTACCGTGTGTCAAACATTAGCAAAGCAATTTAAAATGTTATTATTTATGTATCAATGCATACAAATCATATGTATTATATATTAATGAGCTTATAGCCATTATACACAGGATTTTCATGTGTTGTTATTGTTGTGGTTATTTCTGTTGTTAGCAGGTATTATTTATTAAATATCTATTATGTTCCAAGAACTCTACCAAGGACTATACACACTCACCATGCAATGAAGATATTATTGGTTTATTTTCCATTTGAAGAATTAGTCACAAAAAGTAACTTGTCCATGAGCATATAATTTGTGCATTCTCTTAAAATCACTTCCACTTCCACATAACACCTGGATTGACATATGCTTTTTCTTATAAAATATACTTCAATTCTTTAGTCACCTACTATGTGGCAGTTGCTAGGATAGTTATCTTTGTTTGCTATTATGCTAAATCACAGATCTGACCACTAGAATCTCTTCCTTCCTGAAGATACCCTCTTTAGGTAAAACTGTATTTCTTATCATTTTCCATCACTGATTGAATAAAGAAAGGTGGCACTATCTGGAAAACATTAGAGTGTTGGATTTACAATTTTCTTTTAATAAAACAAACCAAGTTAATCACAAATTGTTGAAACAAGATATGTGACATGAAAGGCATTTAAGGCACTTTTAGGCATTATTTCTATCTAGAAACAGAAATTTAGTCCACATAATGTCATTTATCTACTGAGCTAAATCATATTATAATTTTCATCTATAAAATCCAGATTCTTAATACGTGTTGCCAAGATAATATATCTGACCCACTCTCAGTAAGAAATGTGTCTTGAATTGTTTTGTCAGTAATAATAATGGAGTTGTACTGGACAAAATATATTTTCAGCAAGTTTCTCTGGTAATAAAAATAACTGTAATAGTAGTGATAATACTAGTAATCACCAATAAATAATAGATAGCATTTATTGAACTCTACTATGTGCCAAGTACTGTGATTAGCACTTTACATGTATTATCTTATTCATTTCTCAAAATATTACATGAGGTAAGTACGTACCGTATATTCAATTTAACGGAAAAGCACATTGAGATATAGAAATCCAAAAATTTGGTCAAGATCACACAGATAGAAAAGAGGTACAAGTCTGCATTGGAACCCAAGGAATCTGACTCTCATATCTACTCTAGGTGGGGGTTATAGCAGGTGCTATGGTGTTTGTTCAAGAGAGTACTGCATTTGTGTTGTTTTATCTACATCATTAGGGTTGGGGCCCATTTGGTCTGTAAGCCAAATCTGAAGACAGCTGAAATGAGTTAAGGTTTGAGTTGGTGCTATTCACACTATCTGCCAATTAAAATGCTCCCTTCTGAGAAGCTGTAGCCGGTTGGCATAACCTTAGGACATAATACATGCTCAAAAAAGTATCTGAAGAATGTTAACAATGGTTTCTTTAAGTGGTGATTTTATTCTTTAAAAAATACTTTTTCCTATTGTCTGAAATATTTTCAACATGGACACATTACTTAGGTAATCAAAGGGAAATTCAGAACTTTACTTAAAGAATGTTTTTGTTTTGTTTTACAATTAGGTTGTTAGTCTCAGTTAAAACATAACTCCTGCTGGGAAACCTTTCCTGTTGCTCTACTCTCTGACCTTTTGAAGGACAGTACTTTTTACTCTGTCTGCCTCAGAACCTTATGAAGGCCATATACTTTTGTTAATTATCAGTCTTCTCTGCTTTATGTAAAGTCCCTTGAAGATTGACCCCATTACTTATCTACCTCTTAGAGCTCTAAGCATCTTGAGTGCCTACCACTCAGTTCAATGAAATAACCCAGAACACACATACACCAGAACAAGCCTAAAAGATGAAAAAAAATTATTTTCCGGTTGACAATGCACACTCTTGGTATTTACAGATGACTTGTTTCTCCCCTTATATTATGTGCAGCTCCCCATGGAAAGAAGTTTCCTACAAGAAGTGTCTTGAATTTACTGGTCTATTCTCTGGAGGATTTTACAAATGCATCAAGGACTCAACATCAAGACTCAACATATGACTTAGTATATAGTAGTTCTTAATAAATGATAACTTAAAAATTAAATAATATTTTTTAAAATGGTGAGCTATGGCTTAAGGGTGTTCAAACAAATTCAGAGTTTTTGTCTAGTCTAGGTGTTTCTAGATTTATGAGCAGGCAATCACATATTATTGAGTATTATGTATTAGTTAGTGTTAGTTAGTGTTAACTATTATGTATTAGTTTTATGTATTAGTTAGTTTTAGTTAGTGTTAATAAAATATAATAAACCCTCACTGATGGTTGTAGAGAAATCCTACTATTTTATGCTCATATACTAGAAATGTTTAAAGTCACAATTTTAAAACAGTGAACTTCAAACTTTATTATGCACAACTTATATAACAACTTTATTATAACTTGGGCAGTTTCCTAAACTGCAGATCCAGGCTACATTCTCAGAGCTTCTTATTTAGAAATTCTGGAATGGGGTTCAGGAATCTCCATTTTAACAGGTGCTCTAGATAATCCTGATATAGGTAATCCCTGGGTAATCCTGATACAGTTGGTCCTTGGACTACTTACCAGGGACTAGGCTACAAGGTAATATAATAATAAATCTATATAGTTCACCTTTTCAATATGAAGAGAAGACTAGCCTATTAAATGTGACTTAACTATCAAAATTACCTGTGAAAAGAATAGACAATTTGCTAAGACTTCTCAAAATGAACCAAGGGAGGACATAAGGGCAAGAAATATTAAATTTCAAGCCAGAAATGACTCTTTTTAAAACTTCAGTGAGACTGACAATCTGCTTAAAGTAAAAGTCGAAGAAGAATGGCAGTAGTACAGCAGTGTTTTATGAACAACTTAGGAAAGCAATGTTGATTTAAGAGGTTTATTTGATAACATGTTTTAATGGTTATTATAAAAGTGAATGCCTTCTAAATCTTTCATTTGCTACTAAAAATATATGTATTTATTTACATGAAATAATTTTTTAAAATTCCCCCTTTAACTCCCTACTTTCCACAAATTGTTAGCTTACCAACATTACTGCATTAATCGTGTCTTTTTTTTTTCTCTCTAGAAACACATGCCCAGGGATTAAAAGGGGATTACTTTGGTCTACTTCCACATCCATGTCCCAGGGAAGGTACTGCGTCTGCTTCTGACCTGACCTTTAGGTATCTGCAGCCTTAAATTCTGTACAGTGGCAGCTGCTTTAGCATTGACTTCTTTGAAAACTAAGAGCTCTTTTCAAGAGCCATTTTCAAGACAAAAAATGAAAATTATTTTCTTATGCTTACGGATGTTATAAACTGTGTAACAAGCTTTTCTCTTCAACTTTCGCTGCAAGGAAGTTTAAAGGCAAATATATAGCACTTCACTGAATATAGTTTGCATGCTGACCTCACTTCTAACTCCATCTTTATATCCTTTCCTTTATTGTTTTATTTTTCTTACCTACTTCTAATTCATGTATTTTGCTGCATTCATGTATTTGTGTTTATTTTTTCATTGTCAGCCATTTTAATTCCCTTATTAGAGCAATAAATAGTAAATAAGACAAATAAACAAAAAAACATATTGTGTATATATATTTGATATTTACATCACATGTACTCAATATAAAAAATAAAAACTAACCTCCTAAAATAATTGACATATTTCATTATTCTTTGGGCTATAGATTCACTTGACTGCAGCACTTCCATTTAGGGAGACATAAAATTAAAATCCCACCATGAAAAAATCCAAATGAAATTTGACATAGGTATTTTCAGCCCCAGGTCATTAATTCAGTTCTGACTGATATCTTTCAGGTCTGTTTTAAAATTTTTGTGTTCAGTCTTTAGATTACACACACAAAAATGTTTTGGCTTAATCAGCCTAATAAAGCGTATATTTCTGAAAACATTTTTTAATTAAACAAATATAGAAGTATACATGATACATACACATACATTTTTTTACTTGGAGTCTTCAAACCAAATATTTCAGTCCTTTGCTTCCATTATTATTTTCTTTTAAGTAAATGCTTTTCATTAAGCAACAAAGAGTAATAGTCATCTCAACAACAAAAACTTATATTCAGGCTAAATTTAGTCTACTTTCTATATTCTCCTCTGAGAATGATCCAGCCAGTCTCAGTCTGATTCTAGTAAAACTCAGGTAATGTAGAAGAACTCTAATTGAGCATTAGACATTTTAACAATTATATTCATATTGATATGTCCTTATACGACCAATCTAGGTGAAATATTACTATGCCTGGGACTTAAAGATGATTTTTGTTCTTTTATTAATTTCTGAATGTCATATCCTTCCAGATACCAAAGGAATATAGTACCACCTGGGAATAATGCCAATTTGCACTTAAAAAAATATTTTGTTGCTTTTCCCCCTCAGCATGGGCAACCAATAGCTGATTCATACTTTCATTACATCACAGTTGGACTACAGAAGTTCTCTTTAGTCTGGCCTCCGCATGTCTCTTGCAACTCATTTGTAGACAGTCCAGAAACTAGCAGCTGGACTTCATTTTTGTTCCAGCAGTCACCATTTTATAATGTTTCTCTAAGTCACTGTGAGTTTCACTGACGACAAGTCTAAAACTCCACAAGGTATTCATATGTAGTGGTTTAAATCAGAGAGAAAAGATTACTATTAACTTTCTATAGGTTCATGTCACTCAACTATACTTTGCCATTCATTTCCCATATGTCAAAAAGGTGGAATAATACTATTCTCACATAGAGGACTAATAAGATATACTTAGCAAAAGTAGGTGGTTGCAAAACATATTTTTAAAAATCAGAGTGCTGTATTTTTAAAATTTTGCATAGAACTCTGGTTCAATTTTTGAGTCTTTCCAATTTCTCATAACTCTGTGGTATTCATAATAAAGCAAGCAGATGGTTAAGTCTCTGAACATATGCTTTAAATGCCCCCTTTGCTATTTCTAAATAATGGACCAAATTTTGCCCTCAAATAGTCACAAGAAACTTTAAGGAGGCTGCCTCTTGAAATCTGAGGACAGAATGTGATCCAGTGGGAATTAAACCTTTAAAAAATATATTTTCTAAACTTTCTTATGAGCTCTATTCCCTATACTAAGGATCACATTTTTAAATAAAATAGGATATAGTAAGAGAAAAATCCTAACCAATACAATATTACATGGTTCAAGGAATAGATTAGAAGGCAACATATGTTTTATTTATTTATATTTTAAAATTCTGATTTTCTAAAACATGAGAGTCATCTGATTTAATTTCTGTGTCATTACCAGATTTTCCATTTTTATTATTATTCCTATTACTAGTATCATGTAGATGTTATATTGTTAAAGCATCTGGTAATTATTAATTAGTTAATTTAGTCTAAATTATGATTATGCCTTTGTTTTAAATCAATGTTTTTCAAAGTTATTAAAAGCCAAAAGCACTATTTTTCCAGTCACTTATTTTCATTTCAAAAACAGTTTGCTGTTGATGAAAGTCGAAAAAGCATTTTCCAGGTTATCACAGAATATGCAATTCATCTTCAATGGATATATATATTCTGGTAATGTTGCTCCCATAACCTAGCTGTACTTGTAAGAGTATCTCTATTTGTTAATGTCTATATTTTATACATGGAATTAACCTTCATTTGCACACTTATATTTCTATGTATTTAAATTTAGTCCTGAAAAACCTCTAAACTAGTCTCTCCTGTCTTACAATGTCCACAAAACTTAGCATCTGATTAACATTACAGATAAAAAGACCACACAATTGACAATAAGGACACTTTAGTTATTATAGAAGTCTGAAGTTTAAGTATTTCCAAACTATAATGTCCCTTTAGGAATTCTCAACAAGGACTAGCTTGGTCCTAATGAAAGCAGTGTTTACTTTTAAAAATAAATGCAACAGTTGTACCCAAATATGTTCGAAACACTGTATGACGTGTCATAATCAACAATGTTGAAAATAACTAAAGATCTTTAAATCAACTGATAATTTTATACATATATCCACAAATGCCTGAACAAAATTTATAAATACTATTGGGACAAAACATTAACATATTCTTCTGCTAATGAAGACAAACAACTTTGAGAAAATCCTCTCTCATTCTCACGTCTCTAACTTTCACAATAAATGCAGCACTGAAACTAAATTCCCAACTTAGAAATACGCTGAGCTCCAATAAACAAGTTGATTTTAAAAATTCATCAGACTAACAGTTATGCTTCTTCCCCTATCTTTCCTTTGCTTTCCCTTGTTCTTTCACTTTCCATACACACACAATCACACTTACCTGCACAAGTCTGAAACATCAGTCTATGTATTTTTTTTGAAATGTACTCTGTACCGATGCATTTTTCTGTGTTTCTTTCTAACCCTCGGGAATGTTAAGAATTTAGGAAGAGAGCCACAGCTTAAGAGAGCAATTATTTGCCAGTAAATACTCAATTTGCTTGTCCTGTGATTTTTCTTCTAACTTGCATATTCAATAATCCGTCCCTGACTGCGTCACGAGCACAAAAAGTCTTTTCTCCAAAGGAGAACACTTTCGCCAATCAACCTTCAGCCATGCCAGGGCACAGCTCGTCAGGGTGATTTGTTAGCTTTAATTAATAATTCCTCACACTGGCCATTTTCACAAATAATGCAGTGAGGCTGGGAGGCTAGATCGCTCTGATTCAGACAGATAAAACTACAGTGGAAAGGCGATGGGGAGGGGTGTGGGGGAATTCAGACGCCGTTTATAAACACCTCTAATCATACTCTTTCAGTTTATAATATAGAGGACATCTCAGCTGAATTACCACGTTATGTCCACCACTTTGTATTGAGATGGAAACCATATGTTCCTCCACTTTATCTGCTAGGGCCTCCCTGGTGCCAACACAGTCATTGGGCAGACAACATTCACAAAAGAGGTCTCTAGCCTCCGGATAGCAAAAGTTTACTGCAGGGTGAAGTTGAGAAATCAGACATATACTGCACTTCTCAGTGAGCTTGTGTAACAGTCTGGAAACACAGAAGTATGAGTTATGAGTGTGAGATTTTCTCTTATCCTGCTGTGTGATACTGGGCATTTCATTTAGCCTTAAAAAAAAAAATCTCATACCTCATCCTCAAAACAGTTTGCAACAATGACTGATTTGTTCATGCATTCCATGAACATTTATTGACTCCCAAATATATGCCACACACTGTATTAAATGCTGAGAATTTTGCTTGAAAGTAAGACTTTGCCATTTAACTGGCATAATCCATGGGCTTGGACAAAGCCACCAAACAGATAGTGTGCAAATAAAAATAAGGATTCCTAACAGTTTCTGTGTGGCTAAACCAAATAATCAGTAATTGACAACACACTTGAGTCCATTGTGCAAAAGTCATGCTCGGGGTAAAAAAGAATATACAGAGATTAAAAAATAACTTTTTTCAAAGGTTAAAAAATTTCCCTCAAGGTGACTAGAGCACTAAGAAACATATTAATATGTTCATAAACAATTTCCAAAGATTCACAATCACTTTAGGAACATGCAAAGAAAAAAATTGTATTAATGTCCCTAATCTTTTATAAGAATATATGCCTGTGTGTGAGACTGCAAATTTATTAATTTATTGGATACTTATTTATTGAGCATCTACTCTATTTCAGGAACTGAATAATATTGGAGATAAGTAAAGCACAGCCTCGTCATGCAAGAAGTTCACAATTTAGTCACCAGACTCTAAAAGAGAAAACACACATCTCAACTGAAAACTGTAATGCAATATAGCCAGAGCAATGACACAAATATATATAAACATATAGGATGGGCCTCCTAGAAGTGATGCATCAACTATTTGTAAAGGTTGAGTAGAAGTACCAGTGGTAAGAACATTCTAGGGAGAGTCAAACCTTTGAACCCTTTCTCAAACTGTTACTAGAAGCAGAACACCAGTTCTAGAAAAGATGGGATTTAATACATGACAATTTCAGATAAATGTTTCAGATGGTAAATATTGCAGGATTTAAAAATAAATTTATTAAGAAACAAATGTCCCCCAAAACTATAACGTCTTGATATCATCAAAAAAGCAAGCAGCATCTCCAGCACTGGCACATAGTAACATGCATGTCTTTCTCACTTTGTGTGTTTCAGTTCTCTCAGGCAAATATGAAGCATGCTTGACACACACTGCCTTTCTGTGTTTTCTTGCCCATTTATCTTCTTTTACTATGGGCAGGCTTGTACTGCTTCTGTTTTCATTGTACCGTAAGATAAATCATATCTGCATGACTGTTAAAGGAAGGGGAAAATCTATGCCCATTTTGTGGCCACACATATACCTCTAGTCAGATAGCACATGCTGTATGGGACTAATGGTGCAAATGTTAAATGAGAAAGGAAATAATACTCCTAAACCCCCAAAAAGCTCTTTCATAGCTAGTAAATATTCCTGAAAACTATGTAGAAATCTTGGTGTTATTTAACATTTTGCCCTTATAGTATATTTAACAGTATAAGGCAATAGCCAGAATACTACATTTACCATAGATCAGTAACATCTAGCCATTTAAAGAACTTACAGTTTACTAATTCATTAAATATGTATGAGTTGAGCTCCTACTATATACTGAGCACTTATCAGTAAATGTTTGATTTTTATTCCCACAATGCTTATACATAATAATAGTTAACATTAACTGAGTGTTAACTATATGCTAGGGACTAATCTAAAGACTCTACATATAATATCTCATTTAATTCTCACAGTAACATTGTGAGGTAGGTACTATTAATTACCATCTCCATTTAATGTATTATGAAACTCACAAGTAGAGAAGCTATATATACACGATGTGAATTCATTCTACCCAATGAGACCAGGGCAACTAATGTCCAACTAAAATCAGATTTATTACTTTATAGTTACATAGTCACACATAATGTTTATGTCATGAAAATTAAAGAAAATGAGTCTGGGCGCGGTGGCTCACGACTGTAATCCCAGCACTTTGGGAGGCTGAGTTGGGTGGATCACCTGAGATCAGGAGTTCGAGACAAGCCTGGCCAGCATGGTGAAATCCTGTCTCTACTGAAAATACAAAAATTAGCTGGGCATGGTGGCAGAAACCTGTAATCCCATCTACTTGGGGGGCTGAGGCAGGAGAATTGCCTGAACCCGGGAGATGGAGGTTCCAGTGAGCCGAGGTCATGCCATTGCACTCCAGCCTGGGTGACAAAGCTAGACTCCAACTCAAAAAAAAAAAAAAAAAAAAAAAAAGAAAGAAAGAAAGAAAAGAAAAGAATAGCACAAAATCTATCCCAGAATAGGGGTAAAATATATGGCATTTGAAGTATTCAGAGTTAAAGGTTACCACATACAACTAAGACTTACTGTTTCTGGACCAAATGACCATATATTATTGAAGCTTATCTTAGACAATAAATGTAAATAAATCTTAGTTAAAGCAAATTAGCCTTGGTAGTCTGGTAGGTTTTCCTTTGAAGATGTTAATAATATAGTTGAACTGGTTGTGTTTAAGAAAACAGAGCTGACAGACAAAATAGAGATAGATGACACAGGAACTTACCAGTTAATAATAGAAAAAATTCTTGTTTTCCCAAGTGATTAATACAATATCACATTGTATTTAATGTAGATGAAAAAGCTTATTTGGGACTCACTGGGGAAGCTACCACTCAGTATAATCATATGCTCTTTTCAGATAACCCCACGCTGCTAACTTTACGGCTAATTGCCAGCATTTGCCAGCTCCGAGCACTTTGATGCCCTCTCCACATTCTTTCTTTTCTCTTGACATTGACTAAATCCAGCCAACTCTAATTCTTGACCTAAACTATGGTGCAAATATCCATGGAACACAACATTTTGTTATGGTGATAAAGCTGGTTCTAGATGAAATGGTGGTATTTCTTTATGGAGGGGCTACAAGGAGGCTCTTTTCATTTGCTTGTGTGTGTAAGTAAAGTTTCTTCTTTGGGATAAAGGACTGCCTGGACCCTCCATTATTGGTTTTTATTCTGTGGATATTGGCTGAGATGTTTTGTATGGGAAAACCAGCAGATGAGTTCATGAGCATCTGTCTGAGCCATACTAACCTAGTGGCACCTCCTGGGAAGCCAGGGCTTTCTAGAATCTGTTTATTTCTCAATTGAAAATCCTAATTCATAGAAGTTAAAAGTATAGAAGACAACTTCACGTCCTCTTTCTTCATGATACCTGGATTGGTTACAACTTAGTAAAATTTTAGCCTGTTTGGTCCCTCCTTCCTTCCTAGCTATCTGAGTCTCTAGTCTTATATAGGGAAACCTTGTCTTCTAATTGAAAATGATCACAAACAGAAGTTATGACAGACACATTTCAAAGTAGATGCTATTTTTCCAAAATAAATTCCACATACATTCCAATTTCTGAAATTATGTATTTTCACACACATTATATAAATACCTAACACTTTAAAATGTTTTGGTGAGACCTAGATAATGAAGGAATGAAAAGGTGACTTAATCCCAGTTTTTCTAAACAAGAATTTTAGAACTCACGTATTTTAAACTTGTAAGTGGTGATCAATACAATGGGCTGTATATTTGTTTGAGAGTTAAAAATCAAAAATTTTCTCAGAGTTCTTTAAGGCATTGCTTTCTCGACCTGGGAGAAATCTTCGACCTTCACATTCTCAAAAGGAGAAAAATGTTTCTTGTCAGAAAACTAGTCATGGCTAGTTCATATGAAGAAGTCCAAGACTGTGTCAGCTTCTCTGTGACCTTGCTATGAGATTTGCTACAAGTAATTTAATGCCTTTCTATGTCTCAGGTTACTTTTTATCTATGATACCTCAATGATATTATTAAGATAATGTGGATCAAGTGTTTTGATCATTGCATAGAACATATGCTAAAGCCCTAAATCCCCAAATATCAGAATGACAACTTGAATTTTAGAACGACACTAACACTTCCACAACATTAAATAGCATATTTAGCACCTCAGTATCTCCACTTTTTCAGCTATAAAATGGGTATAGTCATCTTTACATTTTCCATCAAATAGTATATTGGAATAAATAGAGATTATTACAAAATCTGTTGAAAGATTTCAACAAAATGTCATACACGCAAGTGAGGTGATGAATATATTAACTGGCTTGATTAAATATTTCTACAATGCATACACAGATCAAAATATCACATTGTACCCCATAAAATATATAATTATTTTTCAATTAAAAATAAATAAATAAAAATTAAAATGTAATCAAACCTCTGAAGCTGATTTTCAAATATATTAGAGGAACTGATTTTAAAATATCAAAGCGTAAGAAGTAAATGTTTTCAAGCATATTTAGATACTTATGAAGGAAGACTATTAAAAGACAGGGAGCAGGACTGCCTTTCCTTTGTGTGGCTGGCTGCATTTTATGATGGATTCAAAACCCCAGTAATGAGAAAACAGAATCAGAAAGAGTGATTTTTAGCAGGCTGTTGAATGACACATAAAATAAAATGTATTCATTAATGAGTCAGCAAAAAATGTTATGCATGAGCTTTTAGAGCCAGAATTTTTAAGCAGCTTTTTCATACTTGGTACAGTCGTGTTCCTGAAGTATCCTCTAACAACCCCCTCCCACGTCTCTCTCTCTCTCTCTCTTTTTTTTTTTTTTTTTTGCCTTATACTGCCAGATTGGAATAATGACCAAAGGGAGGAGCAAAACAAACAGATATGCTCACTGTGGCAGAAGCCACTCCAAAGATCAAAGACCCGATTCAGCCATGGCTGCCAAAATCAGAACCACAGTGGGTGCTCATCAGCATGGTGCCCTGAGAACCACGTGGGCTACCCTTGATGGGTTAGCAACTGGGGGTGCAGGCCCCACATCCTGCTTAGAACCACCTGATAAGAACTGGATGTGCACATTACCTTACCCACTCACAACATTTGATTTCAACTAAATTCTGTTCTAGTATTATGTTTATTGAATGATGTAAGTCTAATAGACACTGTAAAAATCACACAAAAACATAAGTACTGTCTACTTCAATTTCACATCTTATAGTACCCAAAAGGGAACTCTGATTTTCCTGTATCAGTGAGTAAAATCTTGAGCAATTAGTAAACAAGATCATTTTCTTTTTCGATTTTCTATAGAAGTTGGAGATGGCCTTGTCCACATATCTACAGTAAGTGAATTATATCAGTAAATATAAGAATTACAGCTTAATTTCACCCATTTTCTGTCTTAAATAATTCATAAATTAATTAGTCATTTTATTTTATTCATTGGAAAAATTGTGTCTTAGGTGATGATATCCAAGTAGGGACCCAAAATGTTAAAAATGAAGATAAGGAATAGATACTACATTTTTTCCCACTGATTTCTATGGATTTTCTATTACAGAAATAACTTCTGCAGAGCACTAGTACTTCACAGAACACAGTAGGATATTCTCAAAACCAGGATGGTGATAAAATGAATACAATCAGCATCAAGTGATGAGAAGCAGATGAGTAAAGGAATATGCCACAGCACTAAAATAAAATGGGTCCTTAATTTAAAGAATGCTTGCTTAAATTTTATCTTATGAAGAGAAATATTGAAAAGAAAAAGGAAGAAGGAGAGATGAAGGGAGAAAAGTTGGAAGGACAGAAGAAAGGAAATGAGGGAGAAAGGAAGGAAGGGAGGAAGGAAACAAATGGGAGAAGGGAGGGAGAAAGGAGAAAAACAGTGAGTAAAAAAGCAAGAAAGAAAGAAAGGAAAAAAAAAGGTAAAGCCATTAGAGACCCACTGGCTGGCCCTCTAATCTTCCTTCTCTGCTTCCCACCCCAACCCAAATGTCGGGGACACAAGTGGGATACTTGGGAAAAAGGGGAAAAAAGGAAAATTTCTTTCTCCAGCTGATGCTCACTTTGGTACCAATAGCTCTAACTCAACAGTTCCAAGGGTTTTTAATCTCATGTGGTCCTTTGAGAATAAATTAAACTTATCAACCTTCTCTCCAAGGAAGGGGTGGGGAGAAAGAAAAGGCATATTTACAAATACAAATAAAGTATACATTTAGATAAAATACAAAGTATATTTGCATACATTTTTAAAGGGCTTATATAAACTTTGAGATTCATCTCTGCACCATCTAATTATCCATTAGCTTAATATGAAAAACCATTGGCTCTAGAATCTGGACCAAGCTATAATAAATGGGTAGGGATAGGGATTTGGAGAAACGGAAATGAGATACAAAACAAACCAACCAAAAACACACACACATTAAAAATAAAAAGGTATTCCTTCTCTCCAAGTCAACCCTTAAACTTCTGGCTCTTCATTGCTTCTGGAATTTAGATCAAGAAAAAGTATGATTTAACCAATAATTATTTAATTAATAAAAATAGATAAAATTATACAGCAAGATATATAATATTATAGCAATTCTTCATGTTTTTAATCATTAATTCTACATTCCTTCCTGTTAACTGTCTTTGATAGTGCACTAATATCTAATACTGCCCTGATTTTGAACATCAGCTCTCATACATACAATAACATTGAAATCCAACACCACTTAATATTGTGATTAGCAACTCATCAGACATATAGAAAATTACAAGGAGACTCTGCAACAGATACAACAAAGCAAATAAACAATAATAAACTAATTTCAAAGTTTTAACGATTATATATAAGAGGACACAGACCTTGCCTTAACTGTACTAATGGGAATTGTCTATATTTATTTAAAACATAATATAGTTTTGAATAGTAATTCATAATCTTCGAATGCCTTAAAGTATATTTAGCTCATCTGGTGTGAATATCAACTCTAGAAAGTAAATAGGAGAGATATCATTATCCTTTTTTCATAAGTGAAGGAACAGAGGCTACAAGCTATTAAATGACATTCTTAATATCACAAATCTAACATGTGGCAGAGCAAAGGCTAGAACTCACAGGTTCTGATACCCAGTAATTTTGCTACTATGCTACACAGTACTCAAAAAATATTCGTTATACATAGCTTGTTGAGGCACCTGTGTTGTCTTACTTTGGAAATTAGGACAATAGCATATATCCTCAAATGAGTTTATGCCCATAGCATTTATTCATTCACAATAAAATTTTATTTTGGCACACAGTAAAACAGCAAGTATACTAGCTATTTAAGAGGTGCAAATAGATATATTTGAACGTGTACTGCATGTGTTATGGATGATGTTTGCATGTAGTATGTGCCCATGTGTGGGGAATAGTGTATGTTTACTCATTTTGTTAGAATTTTGTTAGAAAAACAATACTGTTGAGTTAAGCCTGTGTTTTATTGTTAATCATGCATTTAGTAACAGCACAAGTTGACAAATCACTTATAATTGCTACATATTATAGCAGCACAATTCACAACTGCAAAATCATGGCACCAACCCAAATGTTCATCAATCAATGAGTGGATAAAGAAACTGGTGTGTGTGTGTGTGTATAATATACATATAATACACACATATATGTTATATACACACTATCATATATACTATATGTATACTATTGCAGCATATATATGCATATATATACATATATATGCAAATACACACACACACACACATATATATATGTTAGAATACTATGCAGCCATAAAAAGGAATGAATTAACAGCATTTGCAGTGACCTGGATGAGATTGGAGACTATTATTCTAAGTGAAGTAACTCCAGAACAGAAAACCAAACATTGTATATTCTCACTGATACGTGGGAGCTAAGCTATGAGGGTGCAAAGGCATAGGAATGATTCAATGGGCCAGGTGCGGTGGCTCAGACCTGTAATCCCAGCACTTTGGGAGGATGAGGCAGGTGGATCACTTGAGATCAGGAGTTTGAGGCCAGCCTGGCCAGCATAGTGAAACCCTGTCTCTAATAAAAATACAAAAATAAGCTGGGCGTGGTGGTCTGCACCTATAATCCTAGCTGCTCCAGAGGCTGAGGTAGGAGAATCACTTTAACCTGGGAGATGGAGGCTGCAGTGAGCTGAGATCATGACACTGCACTCCAGCCTAGGCAATAGAGCAAGACTCCATCTCAAAAAAACAAGAATGATGCAATGGACTTTGGGGTCTTGGAGGAAAGAGCGGGAAGTGGGCAAAAGATAGGAGACTACAAATATGGTGCAGTGTATACTGCTCGGGTGATGGGTACACCAAAATCTCACAAATCACCAGTAAAGAACTTACTCGTGTAGATCACCTGAGGTCAGGAGCTCAAGACCAGCCTGGCCAACATGGTGAAACCCTGTCTCTACTAAAAATACAAAAAATTAGCTGGATATGGTGGTGGGCACCTGTAATCTCACCTACTCAGGAGGCTGAGACAGGAGAATCGCCTGAACCCAGGAGGTGGTGGTTGTAGTGAGCTGAGATTGTGCCATTGCACTCCAGCCTGGGCAACAAGAGCAAAACTCCATCTCAAAAAAAAAAAAGGAACTTACTCATGTGCCCAAATACCACCTGCACCCCAATAACTTACGGAAAAAAAAATCCACTTCACGTAGTAATATACGATAAGCACTTAGTAAATGCCAATTGTTATGTTCTTGCCTGGCAACTTTTGGTTGTCAACTGAGTAGAAAAAAGCACCATCTTTTAGAAACTTGTAATTCCTTCTTATCTGTATGTTACCTTCATTTTCATAAAAGGCAAGCAGGAAAGTGTGTTGTATCATACAGTGATGAATTTTGGAAATTATGCATAACATTTTAATTATAGCTTGAATATCCTTTATTTGAAATATTTGGGAGCAGACGTATTTAGGAGTTTAGACATTTTTCGGATTTTGGAATATTTTCATTATATACTTACCAGTGGAGTGCCCCCAGTCTGAGAGTCTGAAATCTGAAATACTCCAATGAGCATTTCCTTTGGGCATCATGTCAGTGTTCAAAAGATTTCGGATTTTGGAGCATTTCAGATTCCGGATTTTCAGATTAGGGATGCTCAGCCTGTACTTTAAATATGAAAGACATGCACTTGTTAAGGATTTTTGCAGAGATTTTATTTTGCAATTATGAGTCAGCCCACATATGACTTCTGTTATGCAATTACATATTTCTCAGAACTCCTCTATTTTTTCATTTATATTATTTAAATGTTTACTTAACTGAGAAATAGAAGATTCATTTTTTGTTAAAGTGCAAATAAATGACAAAACAAACTTAAATAAAAATTAGTTGATTTAAATACTCAAAAAAACCCAAAATGCTTCATGAATAGCATAGTAGAACATACTTCGAGAAAAAAATATAAACACACATACATCTGACTTCAACTATCTTCTTTGTTAGTTGATTTGTAATTAATGTAATTAAATTTATGAAATAACTAAAAACTGACTTACAAATTTATAAGCATATATTCAGGTTTCTGTTGTAATTAGAGTAAAAAAGTAGTTAAACAGTTACAATCTTATTGCCCTGATCTTTCCTATTTTTACTTGAGAAATTATCTTTTTACTCAAAAATTTTACTTCCTGTTTTTATCTCTGAAATATATAGTCTAATATGAAAATATACAAGATGGCAGATTGTAGGGGTGAGCTCATTTCTTCCTTAAGGAAATGATATAATATAAATTATAATCTAGTGGATTTACCTGTACCATATTTCTCTCTTAAAATCCAAAGCAACCCTTCCATCCCAAATACCAGAACCAACCTTGAACAGAATTCCAAAGTGTAGATGAAATTTACCTCCAGTTCCTCTTCCTTATCCCCTCTTTGTCCATGTTTCCTTTTGACCTTCTTGGCCCTTCCTTTGACCTTGTCTAAAGATGTTATTTCTGGTGTTAGAAAGTGTTAGAACTTTCCTCCTCAATTTCAGCTTAAACTGAAGTCTTTATTTAACTTGGATTCCTAACTATAGCATCCTTAGCCCATATTGCCAACTCATGAATTGAAATGTTGCCATCTATCTGACCAACTTAATGTCTTGCATCCTGCTCTCACGTAACAGGTCACAGTCTCTTAGATACCAGTGAAATATTTTTCTGTTTCCTGCATTTATCTCAGCCTTCCATGTGAGTCACCTGTGTTAAAATTGTAGTAATCCCCACTTTCGGGGGCTGAGGTAGGCAGATCACCTGAGGTCAGGAGCTCGTGACCAGCCTGGCCAACATGGTGAAACCCCGTCTCTACTAAAAATACAAAAAATTAACTGGGTATGGTGGCATACACCTGCAGTGTCAGCTACCTGGGAGGCTGAGGCAGGAGAATCCCTTGAACCTGGGAGGCGGAGATCAGGTCACTGCATCCCAGCTTGGACGACAGAGTGAGACTCCATCTCAAAAAAATAAAACAAAATAAAAAATTAAAAAAAATTAATAATCTCATTTCTGATTCACTTGATCTGGGCTTTCTTCCTTTTCCCAGTTGGGTTCCCTCTATGGTTCTAGTATGCTTTGTAGTGATTAAAAGGGTTAGGATAAATAAAACCACTGCCATAAACCAAAAAATTTCCAGTCTACCTCAGGCCCTAATGGTCAACTTGGTTTTCCCTGACCCCTAGTTATTCTGTTTATCAAACAGAAAATAAATATTCTTTACCAAGTTCCATAAGATACATATTTTTAAAATCTGCTAATAGCATTTAGAAGGTGAGTATTCATACTGAATTTTCTACTTCTAGACCAAAAGCACTAGAATACTCAGAGTACTCTAGAAATTTATAATGGAGGTAGGTGACTCTTCTTTTAGAATTCATCTGTGGGAGGCAAAATAATTGCACCCCAAAATGCCCACTGCCTAAAGCCCAGAACCTGTGGTACATGGCAAAATGTTATGTTACATGGAAAAGGGACTCTGTGAATGTAATGAAGGTTGCTAACACTAAAACAGGGCGAGTATCCTAGATTATCCAAGCTGGCCCAGTCTAATCACCTTAAAAGCAGAGAACTTTTTTTGGCTGGAATTTGGAAAAGAGGTGTGGTAGTATGGGAAATTTGAAAGATATCAAGTGTGATGATTCCAGGTGCTGTTGCTGGCTCTGATATAGGGACAGCACATATGCAAGGAGCTAAAGATGGCTCCCAGCTGATAGCAAGGAAATGGAGATCTTAGTCCCACAACTATGAGGAAATGAATGAGCATGAAAGTGGATTTTTTTCAGTCTCCTCCAGTTAGGAATCCATCTGACACCTTGATTTTGGCCTTGTAAAGCCTATAGCAGAGAAACTGGTGGAGCCAATCTAAACTTCTGATCTGCAGAACTGTGAAATAATAAATTTGTATTGTCATAAGCTGCTAAGTTTGTGGTTGGTACAACAGCAATAGAACACAAATATATTATCCAACATACTATCCCAGTCTAAAGGCCAATAGACACATAGTTTAAAATCATAGAGTAAAGAATTAGGGCAGGAACCACTATTATGAAAACAGAAAGTTCTATAAACATATTTTCCCTGATATTCCTTCTTTTAGTCATATCCTCAGAGAAAGTGAAATACCACGGGACTACAGGAAAAAGAACACGGGGAGTATATATTTACTTAAGTGCAAATTGTCCTCACCAAGGAACTTCACAAACGTGCTCTTCCTCACAGGTAAGAATACTATACTAACAGTGCAACATTACTCAAACCAACTAAATCTACTCTCTTCAATAGGAAAAATCTGAAAAGAGCTTAAAAGATTATAAAGGCATGAAGATAATGAACATTTAAGAAACAATGAAAAGAAGAGAAAACAAGGCCAGGCAAATGTACCCAAAATTCACACATCATATGCCTACTAGGGTATGTTTTTCCTACTATACAAGTTTTCTAATAATCATACATTTAAAGGAATTTATCTTCAAAAATTATAATTATTTATTTTTATATGTCATCATCAAAGCTAGTTTTTAAAATGTATTTTCCAAAATGAATTTTATTTCTTATTCATATTTTTTACACAGCTAGCTTCTGGTCTTCACTGAACAAAGGAATATTGGGAGAAAGGCAGTTATTTCCAATGATTTTTGGCATGGAAGGTTTAGAAAACTTAACCTTTGAAAATTTACTCAACTTCAGAACCTAAAACTTTTGGAGGTATAGAACTACCAACAACATGCTGAAAACAAATACTTTTGCAATCAACTAGAAATAATTTTCACAGTAAAAGGTAAATTCTCAGCAGGTTGCACATATTCTACTTCATAATTATATCACAGTATGAAACAATATGAAAGAAAATAAGGGAAAAAACAATATAGCTATTTAAAATTCTTATAGAAACAGGATAAATGAAGTTAATTTTATATTTCTGTTGAGATAGAAAATATACTGAGCTAAAAATTACTAATACCACACTTTGAATCTTCCCTTTTGTCTTCCATGGAGGCCACACATGGAAGGATAGCTCCAATGACCTGGGTAAGAGCACTGCAGGATAGAAATGGCAATGCGAGATAATGTACACATGTTCCTTTCTTTTGAATATCACATTCTGCTTCCTAGAGGTCCCTGTAAACTTATTAAAAACTTCAGTCATTTTGTAAGGAGATACCATAATTTCCAGGGGCTTTGAGGCTCATTTATAGCAAATTAATCCCCATTTTACGTCTGTCCCCATTTGGTATTTCTAAAGGGAGTGGATAATAAATCCCGCCAACTCTCTTTTTAAGGGCTATTCAGATACTAAATAAACCAGGAACATTTAAAAATACAATCTCACAAAAATCTGCTTTGCTTAACCTTCTCTCCTTCTTTAAAAAAATAAGAAAGGCATGATGTTCTTTTTTTGTTAATTAATTCATTTTAGACAATTCCCTAAATTTTCATTTTAATAAATTTTTGTGTGGGTGCATTAATTACTCTCAAAGATGCTTTACAACTGTTACCTATTAAAAGCCTTTGTTATTGAATAAAAAAAAAAAAGAAAAGAAAAGAAAAAACTTCCAGCATGCTCCCTTCCTTCTCTATTCTGAGCAGGTCCTTGCTATCAACTGCTGGAGTATGCTTGCTTTGCACCTAGAGCTATAATTATTTTGCTTTAATTTTACAAAACCTTTTGTTCCATTCCCACGAGCCCACCTGATCCTCATATTACACTCGCTCTATTAAAACACTCATGCAGAACAAAGCATGGCTGTACTGATTCATAAGTAACTTTTTTTTTTCCTCAGTAAAATGCCACTGGCTAGGGTTCGGGACACAGTCCTGGGCTTCACTATCCTTTGCCAATTTTCATATGTTAGAAAAAAAAAAATATGTTGTATCAGAGTGTGTACTCTTCCCCAAGATCCTTCCTTTGCCCCACTTGTTTTTGTGTTTTTAAACATATTTTATCTTATACTTAACTTTACTTTGGGGCAATATACGTGACAGAATGTTGAGGATAGTGGATATATTAAAAGTTTGTAATCATGTTGAGATTTCTTTTATTTGTGTGGTTAAAATTCTTAAAAATCACTTCTGTTGCCTTCTTTAATTTTTGTTCTTTCTCCTTACTCCACCTCTTTTCCTTGAGATCGTGCAATATATGTGGGTTCTGGCAGAAAAAAATTGCAGTGACTCATCAAGAGAACTGTTTGTTTGCTCTGAGGAGCACCCTGAGGACCCTCTGGGCTGCATAGGGAGCCCTTTGATCCTAGAAAATTTATTTATTCCAGATGTTTTCCCCACAGCCACCTTTCTGCAATGTCCCTCTTCATTATGTAGCATAAGAATAAATACTCAAGACCCACTGCTATGGTATACAGTTTTCCTGAATGTAGTGTGACAGGGAGTTGACATTTGATTGAGCTGTTGGGTTCTTCTTGCCTTAGGCACAATGATGGAGGAAGATTAAAACTGAGGAAAGCAGAACTGGGTCTGTTCAGGTACAGTGTCTTTAGGATTAGGATGCAAATTATATGAACCAGGCCAAAGAAATTATGTAAAATCTACAAATCTACAGACCATTGATCATGGACCTAGTTTTCTCCAACCCTGTAAAGCCTTGATGCCTGGATCTGCCATGTTACTCCTCCAATTTTTTTTTTTTTTTTTTTTTTTTTACCTAAGTACAAAGTGCGGACAGGAAAGTGAAGCCATTGGACATCTCTTGTTTTTTCTTGGCTTGGCTGACAGTGCTAGTGGAAAGGAGAAGGGAGAACAAGGGAGGAATGCAGAGCAGGTACAAAGGTAAAGATGGTGTGATGGGCTGAATAATGACATCTCAAAATATGTCAATGTTCTAACTCTTGGAGTCTGAATATTAATCTAAATGAAAAAAAAGACTGTGCAGATATAATTAAATTAAGGATTTTGACACATAGAGCTTATCCTGGATTATCTAGATGGGTCCTAACTACAATTCTGTGTATCCTTGTAACAGGAAGATTCCACATAGACAGAAGAGGCCAAGTTAATGTGACCACAGAAGCTGAGATTGCAGTGATGTGGCCACAAGCCAAAAAACAGTGGTGGTCAGCAGAAGCTGGAAAAGGCAAAGAAAAAGATTCTCCCCTAGAGCATCCAGAAGGAATGCAGCCCTGCTGACATCTTGCTTTTGGCCCAGTGATACCGATTTTGGACTTTTGGCTTCCAGAACTGTGAGAGAATAGTTTCCTGATGTTTTAAGTAACCGGGCTTGTGGTAGTTTGTTATAGCAGCCACAGGAAACTAATACAGATGTTAACTATTTCAAAACTCCATTGTTCACAGCATTTGTGGAATCACTGAAGTCTCAGGTTGAAGGCACAGTGTAAAACAGTATGCCAAGGCTTGAAGACAAAATTCTCTGTGGAGATACTGGAGATATTAAGGGCACTTATAATCTACAGCAAGTTGGGAACTAAAACAGGGCAAAGAGAGTGCACAAGGGCATTCAACAGAAGGTTATACAGATTATAAATGTAAACGTTCTAATTTTCTAATGCTGGTTTGCATTTTTTATGAAGTAGGACAAATCTATCATATTTTCCATTTACGTTAATGTTTACATATAATGTATTACCAGCCATTTTTCCCCTAAATCAATTATCAGTATCATTAACTTTAGTGACATTTTATTTGGCAAATATAAACTATATTTAGCATATATATACTGTATTATAAAAATAAAGATCATCTATCTGCACTTGAGGTAACTTTCCTTTAGCTATTCAAAGAAAAATCTATTTTTAAGGTTTAACCCAAAGATAATATGGTACCTAAACCCAAGAATTCTTAAATAGATATATTAAAACAATAACTTGGCTGGGCATGGTGGCTCATGCCTGTAATCCCAGCACTTTGGGAGGCTGAGGGAGGCCAGGACTTCGAGACCAGCCTGACCAACATGGAGAAATACTGTCTCTACTAAAAACACAGAATTAGCCGGACATGGTGGTGCATACCTGTAATCCCAGCTACTCAGGAGGCTGAGGCAGGAGAATCTCTTGAACCCGGGAGGCAGAGGTTGTGGTGAGCCAATATCACACCATTGCACTCCAGCCTGGACAACAAGAGCGAAACTCCGTCTCAGAACAAAACAACAACAACAACAATAACAAAAAACCTCCCCAAAATCCAATAACTTAAATCTGGAAAAGTCCAATAGCAAAATTATTGTGACCAAACCACCCAGTTTATCCCTTTCTCTAGTTCATCATTAAAAACATTTGGCAGCGGCATTATTAATAAAGAACTGAAAATACACCTGAACTCCATGATTCTTCTTAGCTATTTTACTTTTCAACAACCAAACCATTAATTTTCATAATTACCATGAAGCTAATAGATGTAGACCACAGATAAAGATGAAGAAATAAAGTTATGGAAAGCTTAAAGAGATTCTAGATCAATCAGCAAATGAGAAGAACTGAGAAAATGAAGTAGAAACGCTGGCTGCATTCTCTAGTACCTTTGAAAAACTATTAGAGATAGAATCCTTCTTTTGGAGAAAATAGTCCAATGACAGAACATGTAAAAGATGAACAGAGTCATTTATTTTTTGCTCCTTTCATATTAACACAGAGTATTCATTTGGCAGTAGGTTTAAAAATAGGAAGAATAGTCTATTTTTAAATAAAAATTTAAAAATTTGTCTATTTTTAAATAAAATTTAAAAAATTAACTGATGATTAACATAACTACTGTACCAAAAGAAAGATATCATAGTACCAGCAGGCTAAAGATATTCTAATAGTTATCCCCATCTATCTTCATGTCAATAAACAGGAAAAATGAGAATATCAATGTGTTATCTTTTCAATTTCCTAATAATACCAGGGGTACCCAAGGCAGTTCAAATCTCAGGACTTCAGAGGCCACTGAGTTCCACTATCTGAGGCGCTGAGCAGTCGATATGAATTCCAACTTCATACTCTCCTTGTCTCCTTATTCTATTTGCTTTAACACTATGTACACCTAACTTATCTGTAGAAGGACAGGATGCATATCCTTTCTATAAAAAAAAAAAACTATGCAGATTTTCCTAGTGCCATATAATTACAGGTACTCTTTACTTGTTTATGAACCCTTCAAGAGGCAATTGTTAGCATTCCCATTTATCACTATCTCACCTATTTCAGAGTTCCTAGAGGGTTGAAAACATTCTTTTCCTGTTACTATCTTCTCTTAATTCTACCACACCTGGTAAGAAGTTAAGTAGTAACTAGTTGACATAGAACTCATGGCACAGAAGAATGGGTGGCCAGCATCAGTGCAGATTTGTTCATTTGGGTTTGTAACCTTTGTGATAAACTATTGAGTGCTATAGAGATAAAATATAAAATGATTTTTTAAAATCCTAATACAAAACTACCTTAACCCTTTTAGCATAGATTATGATTCTGAAAGCTAATAATCTGTACTGTGCTATAACAAATATAGGAGGATGAATTTAGTATGATAAAGTTTGCTGTGATGAAGAAATCGTTGAGATAAATGGGACTTTAAAATCAAGAGTCAAGGACATTTGGAAAGATATAAGATGTACTTAGGAATCTTACAATTGAACAAGGACTTGTCTCTAGTTTCTTAGTCATAATGTTTCTAAGACACAAATTAATCAAAATCCCAGGTTATCAGTTACTTAATATAAATTTTCCAATAAACACATCTTGATTATACACGTAGGTCTTCAAAGTGGGTAGATTTATACAGTCCCTTCTACACAGGCAAATTACATACACAAAAATTATGAAGTTATTTTTTTTTCTTTGAAGTAGTTTAGTGATTTTTTAAAAATCTGTAATGAATAAAACCAGACTTTAAATCCTCAATAAAAATGTTCTATATCAATGATTGTCATGATATGTGTCTTGGTAATAGATTATTGCATAATGTTTTTTCTTAACAAAATGGTATCTCCATCAAACACGTAGATCATGGAGTCTTCCCACAGGGACTTTTAAGATCATGTAATCCAATCCTTCATTTTACAGATGAAGAAACAATATGTGAGTGTTTTAATAAAGTCTACTGTAAGTTTTGCATTGAGACAAAAACGGTTGTTGTACGAAGAAAAAAGGAGAAAAAGAATTAACAGTAGAAAGTTGGAAGTGAAGAGGGAGGAAAAACAGAAAGGCTTTTTCATTGGTGCAGAGCACTAAGCAGAGATGCATTCTCTAATATATATCCATGTCATTGCTGGAAACTAGCTTAAATACAGTACGAAGTTGGTAGCGTCCTTTTTTTGTTTGTTTGTTTTTGAGACAGAGTCTTGCTCTGTTGCCAGGCCGCAGGCCACAGTACAGTGGCGCAATCTCGGCTCACTGCAACCTCCACCTCCTGGGTTCAGGCGATTCTCTCCTGCCTCAGTCTCCTGAGTAGCTGGGACTACAGGCACGCGCCACCACACAAAGCTAATTTTTGTATTTTTAGTAGAGACGGGGTTTCACCATGTTGGCCAGGCTGGTCCCGATCTCCTGATCTCATGATCAGCCCACCTTGGCCTCCCAAAGTGCTGGGATTACAGGCGTGAGCCACCACGCCTGGCCTGTAGCATCCATTTTTAAAAGAATCACTTAGATTATAAACATATAAACAATTTACACAGGTTTTCCTCTAGGGAATCACATGACTTACCATAAACAAACAAACATATTCTGTATTAACAACATGCTAACTGTTCATTCATTTACACTGTATATTGCCTGTCACTTCCCCAGCATATGTAAGTTGAAGGAAACATAACAACCATTGTTAAACTCTATTTTAAAATAAATATTATTCTATAAATACAGAAAAAACATGAATATTTTTAAGAGTCATATAAAGACAAATTTTAATTTGAAGATTTGATACTAAGGAATAAATATATATACCTAATATATATTCACAAAAGTTAAAAACTAATTTTTTAAATGTAGACTGTGGAATCAGACTCCCTGGGACTCAATCTTGATTTTTGCCCCATCCTTGACCTTGGGCAAACTTTTCCTCTCTGTGCCTCAGTTTCCTCATCAGTAAAATTAGGATAACAATAGTGACTATTTACAAGAGTTGTTGTGAGGATGGAATGCCATAAATTTACATATAAATCTTTTAGAACAGGGACAGGCACATAGTAATTAATAAATGTTAGCTGTTACTTCTAATATGTACAAGTCTGTTAAACATTTTGCAGGGGGGAGATAAGGTGTCTCTCATTAACGGGACTTGTTAAGGCATTCTGTCTTTCAAATGTCTGCCTAACTTAATTCATATTGATATTTTGTTTCAGTAGGATTAATAAAATAGTATGAGGAAAAGCCTTAGTTTGGTTTGTTTAGACGTGTTTGAGACAGGGATTCTCGTCCTTTTAAGGGGAGTAACCTAAAACGTTACACCCATTCCTGGCTTAAAGTAACTGAGAAGTGACTCTCACAAGATGATAAGGTTTAGCTGTATCCCCACCCAGATCTCATCTTGAATTGTAGCTTCTATAATTCCCACGTGTTGTGGAGGGAACCCAGTGGGAGATAACCGAATCACGGGGGCAGTTTTCCCCATACCGTTCTCGTGGTAGTGAATAAGTCTCATGAGATCTGGTGATTTTATAAGGGGTTTCCCCTTTTGCTTGGCTCTTTCATTCCCTCTTCCCTGCTGCCATGTAAGATGTGCCTTTCACCTTCTGCCATGATTGTGAGGTCTCCCCAGCCACGTGAAACTGTGACTCCATTAAACCTTTTTTTCTTTATAAATTACCGAGTCTTGCATATGTCTTTATTGTGAGAACAGACTAATACACAAGGTAAAGGAGAAAATGGGCGAGTAGAAGAGGCTTAGCAGGATGCATACATCCCCTGATGTGGAGAACATGAAAGCACTCACAGAGGAAAGTGGAGGTGCTGACTCTTCAGCAAGCAAATATTCCACCTATGTGCTCCCACAGTATCTTATACATGTCTCAAAGCCTTTAACTCGCTGCTTGTAATGATTTGTTTATATATACATTTTTTTTGTTATTATATGATCTTCTACTTGAAGACAAAAACTGTCCCATTCACTTTTGCTCAGTAGTTGCTCAGTGGCATATTTATGGATTGAATGACTTAGTTAATTAATAACAGCTACTACAATGGGGGAGGCTATTGATTAAAAAGCGAGAGCTAAGACTCACAGGTTCTATCCCATGGAGGGGCGTGTTGAGGTAGAAGTAACTAGCTATCATGGTACTGACAATGGGTCTCTGATCTCTGTGCTGGGGATAAATGCTCTAAGTGAGCATGAAATATTTTTGAAGTTTATACATGTGTAAGTTTTTTTTCCCCTTAACCATAATTTTCTTTTTTAAAAATGCATGAATATTTGAGTAACTAAGTGCAATGTTGGGTGCAAATATAATCTGCCTAATAAACCATGGGAAAAGCCTGAAAATAAATTCAATAAAAAGAGTCCTAGATAATGTGTTGTGGGAGAGGGCAGAATAAGCAATTAATTATACATGGTGGAATTAAGGTAATTTTACTAGAGAAGGTGATATATTTGCAGGATCTTGATGCAAATACTAAATCTAAATCTGTGAAAATAGAGCTTATATCCTTAATGTAGAAATTGGCTGATAAGCAGAAATAAGTGCAAAGTTCTGTGAATGGGTGACATAAACATCAAAGGTATTCATAATTCCCAATATACTTGAAAAACTGGCTATTATTTGACGCATATATCCCTGTATGGCAATCAACCCAGTAAATAAAATAATAATAATGTCCTTTAAAAAATTCATTTATTCATGAATATTCATTCATCCATTCACTCTTTCAACCTAATGTGATAATCTATTGAACATCAAATTCCAAACTGTGTGCTGAGTACATTGGAAACCATGGTGGTCAAGACAGAATAAAGTCTCTGCACAAGAAGTAGGTTCAGACAATTAAATTAATAATTATAATGTGATACATATTATGTTAGGTAAAGTACTAAATGTTATGGAAATATGTAATTATAAGCAGTTTATACTTAAACTCATTACAGAAATATGGCAGAACTATATCTGGATAAATATAAAGTGCTGTTAGTTTTTATTGACTTGAATTCCTTCTGATTTTGTCCTTTTTACCTACAGAGTAGATTGCCACATCTGGGTCTTACTTATACTGTTTGCTATTCAAAATCTTGCCTCTTGAACTACCTATTTAATTATGGATTCATAAAGCACAAATCAATTTATTTTCTTAAATTCCTTGAGACTAAAGATGGCAGCATTTTTCCTACTCCAGTGTTTCTTTTCTGTTAAGATATATCTTTTATTATAAATGACAGCAACCTCAGGAAGATGATGGTGATGATGCATGAAACAGAAAAAACTATGCTTCCTTTTGTGAGATTAGATCCACAGGGCTAAGAAGAGTAAAATCTTGTTTGGACTAGTATATTGAACAAAAACCACATAGGAGTCACAGTGGAAGCAATTATAGTCTATACCAATTCTTATCATTTTAATGAGGCAAAGTTAAAGTTGGTCTTTTCGTTGTGGTTCTTAAATTCAAGGTATAACCTATAGCCCATGACAAATTTTTTCTTTAGAAATTATCAACCACACAGTGAATTTTCTTTAGAAACCAAAATTCTAGAATTTTTAAAGCAAAAAATGTGCTGTTCTCCTTCATTTTAATTCTTTTGGAGGAAAGGAACTTTTTCTTTTCTTTCCATAAAAAATGTAGTTAACTAGAGTTGCCATAGGTAAGAAGACTAATAGAGTAAAATACTAAATGATCCAATATATACTGCATTTATCTAACTGGATTTCATCTAGCTCAACATCATGGCTTTGTAGTCTAAGCAGTAGATGAACAGAAACAATAAATTGGGCAAGTAATGTTTTGTGTGAATAACAGAAGAGTGAACAGAAATATAACACTTCACCATTGCACAAAATACAATTAAATATGATTTTTAAAAACCCAGTCACTGATCCACTGCCCAATCATAAAACAAGTGTAATCAGTTCAAGTAGTCTTAAATATAGTGAAAATGTCCTCAAGACACACAGCTTGAGAGAATAAAGAGTTTTCACTCTCATCTGCTGGACTCAGGGAATGTGTGCTATGTGGCTATCATTTGAGTGTGCTGTGTTTAACTTAATCAATATTATAAATTATGCATATATTTTAGAAGTTCATAATTTCTATTAACTTGTAAAGCTTTTGTAAAGAAGGATGAAAAAACCATACTACAAAAATGAGAATGTGAATAAATGCCAGTTTTTCCTCAGATTACAGATGAGATAACATCGCTCCTATTTTAAGAAAATGAGACTGGATCAGATGTGAACATTTATCCCTTCTCTTTAGGATAGTCTATGAATTCAACACATTGACGCTAATTATTACAATAGTTAACAGTTACTTGAGTACTAACCATGTGCAAAGCACTTTGTAATTATTTCACATATATTATCTCATTTAATGCTCAAAACAATACTATATTATAAATAAGGAAACTGAGGCAAAGGGAATTCATTTACTCTAGATGAATGGCGTAGTAACAGGTGGACGTAGGATTCAAACCAGACATACTCCAGAATCCATACAATATTAGAATAGTCTGACCTGAAAAGACAAAACAACAACAACAACAACAACAACAAAACGGATCTAACCAATACCTTGGGAACATCATCTAACTTTTCTGGGCTTTAGATCCTTCAGCTGAAATAGGAATTGATAAACCTTTTCCATAAAGGGCAAAAATCTTAAATATTTTAGGCTTTGTGGGTCAAGAGGCAAAATCAGAGATGTCATGCTGTTTAGGTAATGATATAATTGGAGAGAAAACTTGCTGTATCTCAGCCAGTTAGATGAAAAATACATAATACAACAGGAAAGGATAATCTTCAAACTATTAAATTATAGTTCTCTTTGTACTTCTAATGTGGAGACAAATTATATTAAGAACGTGGTAGCTGAAATAAAATTATTTGAGATTAGCACATCAGGTGTTGAGTGTTATCAGTGGTTATCTTAGGGGGTGACAGAAGAAGATTTTAGGGACAGACGGAAGTTTTTTCACTTCTAGTTAAAATTAATTTTTTAAGTGGTGGAACTGATTGTGATTTATTATTATTATATTTTACTTTGTGTTTTGGGGTAGTTTTCAGTATTTTCTCCTGGTTTTATTGAGGTAAAACTGAAAAAAATTTTACATATTTAATATGTACAATGTGATGGTTATCAAATACATATTACCACAGTCAAGAGTATTAACATATCCATCACTTCATATAGTTACCTGTGTGTGTGTGTGTGTGTGTGTGTGTTGAGAACACCTAAGATCTTACCCTCTGAGCAAATTTAATGGATGCTATTCAGTATTCTTAACTATAGTCACTATGCTGTATATTTGACCACCATAAGTTATTCATCTTATAACTGAAAGTGTGTACCCTTTGACGAACTTCTCCTGATATCCCTGTCCCCAGCTCCTGGCAATCACCATTTTATTCCCTACATTTTTGAAATCCACTTTTTTTTTCTTAATTTAATTTAAAGTTCCGGGATACATGTACAGGACATGCAGGTTTGTTAATAGGTAAATGTGTGCCATGGTAGCGAATAGCCATGTTTTCAATACATCACAAGCCATAGTAGTGAGAAACAGCATTTCTATTTTTTTTTCTTTTAAAATTATTATTATACTTTAAGTTCTGGGATACACACACAGACCTTGAAAGTTTGTTACATAGGTATACACGTGCCATGGTGGCTTGCTGCATCCATCAACCCATCATCTACATTAGGTATTTCTCCTAATGCTATCCCTTCCCTAGCCCCCCGCTCCCTGACAGGCCCCAGTGTGTGATGTTCCCCTCCCTGTGTCCACGTGTTCTCATTGTTAAACTCCTACTTATAAGTGCGAACATGCGGTGTTTGGTTTTCCATTCTTGTGTTAGTTTGCTGAGAATGATGGTTTTCAGCTTCTTTTTAAAAAGATTCCACATAAAAGTGAAATCACACAAGAAAGGAATTTTAGAAAAACTAAAAAATTGAATTAATATACCGTCATAGGAAGAAACAGAATTTCCAAGATGAGTGGAGGAAAATAATAGTATCAGAAATATAATAATAATAGAGCTTTTTCCTGTGGAAAATAGTACATGGAAATAGAATGTACTAAAAAGGAGAATCAGAAAAGATTATGGCTCCAGAATCACATTATCTTCTACAGTTTGAAGAAAAGAAAATGTGGCTAAAAGAAAAAATGTACTTCCATTGCATACCTTTTTATAATGACAAGAATAAAGAAATACTAACAATATCAAGTATTGACAAGGATACTGACAAGGATATGGAACTACTGAAACTCTTATCCATTGCTAGTGGGAATGCAAAACTGGAAATTACCGAAATGTCTTTCAGCGAATTAATGGTAAATGATCTTCTGTATATCCATACAAAGGAACACTACTTAGCAATAAAAAAGAAACAAATCATGAAACATGCAATGACATAAAAGAGTATTTTATTTTATTTTTTTTAAAGACAGGGTCTCACTCTATTGCCCAGACTATAGTGCAGTAGCATGATCATGGTTCACTGCAGGCTCAACCTCCCAGGCTGAAGTGATCCTCCTGCCTCAGCCTCCCAAGTAGCTAGAACCCCAGGTGCACATCCCCATGCCTAATCAATTAAAAAAAATTTTTTTTTTTTTAGAGATAGGGTCTCTCTGTGTTGCCCAGGCTGGTTTCAAATTCCTGGGCTCAAGCATTCCTCCTCCCTTGGCCTCCCAAAGTGCTGGAACTGCAGGCATGAGCTAACCATACCCGGCCATGAATGAGTCTTAACGCATCAAGCTGAGTGAAATAAGTCAGACTTAAAAGGCTATATATATATATATTTCTCCATTTATATGACAACTCTTGGAAAGACAAAACTATAATGATAAAGAGGAAATCTGTGGTTGCCCTGAGTTAGTGGTGCGAGGATGGATAAAAGAAGTTCTTCAGTGTGATGGAACTCTTTCATATTCTGATAGTGGTGGTGCTTGTTACATAAATCTATATATACGTTAAAATTAACAGAACTGTATACCAAGAAATTTATTAATGTCAGTAAAACTATTCAACATTTTCAGAGGAAAAAAGGGAGCAACTGATTACATATTGAATCATTGGAAAATACAGGCTCAAGTAAAGCCATTGTTTCTCCTACCAAGAAGATAATTTGGTAAGATATAACATTGTTGATGAAAAAGAAACCTGCAGTTCTACCTCTCTGCCATTAGTTGACCAAAATGAGAATGTCTAACATAGCTACAAATTTAAATAATTCTCTGCTTGTTTAAAATATAGTCTCTAACAGTTCATTACAGTCATTACTGCCTGTGAATCAAGGAGAATACCAGTATGTGAATTTTATAAGTATGACAGCAAGGTAAAGACTGTTACTTAAGCCAATAAATTACTATATTTCATAAAACTCTAATGATTCTGTGAACAGACTATGTAGTTCAATTTTTCTTCTAAACCCTGTAACTGCAATGTATTTTCACTGATATTTTTAACAAGTTTTCAAAGGTACATTTTTTATTGTGGCAAAATATATATTAAAAATTTACCATTTTAACCATTTTTAAGTGTACAGTTCAGTGGCATTATGTATACTCACACTGTTATGGAACTATCACAACCATCTCCATCTCTAGAATATTTTAACTTTTCCATATCCAAACTCTGTAACCATTAAATAATAATCCTATTTCCCCTTCCTCCTAGCCCCTGGTAACCTCTATTCTACTTTCTGTCTCTAGGAATTTGACTATTCTAGGTACTTACTTAACATAATGTATTAAAGTTTTATCCATGCTATAGCATATGTCAGAATTTGATTTCTTTTGAAGGATGAATAATATTCCATTCTATGTATGGACCACATTTTGTTAATCTACTTGTCCACTGATGGACATTTGGATTGTTTTCACCTTTCGGCTATCAACTGTGCATTCCTTTCGACATTATTGTCAGCCACCAGTTTTTTCCTCACTAGTCAGACTCAAGTCATATTCTGACACTCTTTAGGAATAAAGGACATTTCATTTACAATAGTTAGGTTTAAACAGGATGTATTAGTTTGCTCTCACACTACTAATAAAGATGTACCCAAGACTGGGTAATTTATTTTAAAAAGAGGCTTAATGGACTCACAATTCCACATGGCTGGTGAGGCCTCACAACCATGGCAGAAGGTGAAGAAGGAGCAAAGGCATGTCTTATATGGAGGCAGGCAAGATAGTGTGTGTAGGGGAACTACCCCTTTATAAAATCATCAGATCTCATGAGACTTATTCATTATCATGAGAACAGCACAGGAAAAACCGCCCCCATGATTCAAGTACCTCCCCTTTGGTGCTTCACACAACACATGAAGATTATGGGAGCCACACTTCAAGATGAGATTTGGGTAGGGACAGAGCCAAACCATATCAGAGGAATTTTTAAGTTTGGTCACAAGGTCTAATTAATTATTTTCATGCATAGGATCTAAAGAGCAATTGTATATTTATCAACTTATGTGTTTAAATTTGGTCATTAGCTTAACATATGTGTTTGTATGCATGTCACATGCATGTCTGTGTGATGATACATAGAGCTGTATTATGCATAATGTTAAAGCTTTACTATTGTCTGGTTAGAGAAGCAGTCATTATCCAGAAAAATGGTTTTCCAGTGTGAAGCAGCAGGTTAATTTGACTTCACTGAATTGAAAATTTTAAGATGAAATAGGAGATGGGTTCCCATAAGGGGTTAGTGTGCAACTAGATTCCATCTTTTACCAACCAAAACAGAACATCTCGGTGGGTACAATGCATTAACATTTTAAAAAAACTTTATAAGTTTTAACATGCAGCTAGAATTAGGAAGTTCTGAGATAAAATGATCCTGAGTTGGGGGAGCTAAGAGTAAATAAGTGAAGGTAATTTTAAAAGTCGGTTAGGGCCTGGAGCATACTGAGAGGAAGGGAAGAGAAATTTAGAATTATAAATAGCAAAAGATCCACTCAAGCTAGAAAAGATTAAGTATCCTTTTAGAGTTAGGAGTAGAAGAGGAATCAGTTACAAGGATAATTAATATCTGGATTATAAGGATCTGCTATTATAACACTTATACTAGAACAAAAGTCATGAAAATGGTCTGCAGAAGTCATGAGGTGAGAATAAGATAAACAGGGAAATATTTAAGCAGATTATAGAGTTCTGGAAATGTCATCAAGTCTCTTGATTGTGTATATTTTTTGTTCAATTTAAACACTTGTCCTGAGGTTTATAAGTGAAACATGATGTAATTTATCACCTAAGTAACCATTTATCTTATATACAAAAGCATGGTGAATACACACACACACACACACACACACACACACAGACATTTTCATTAACAAGAACTAGTACCAACTAGAGCTCAGGAAATATTTGTTGATTAAATGAATCAGTCTACTTAGAGTATGCATTTTCTTTTGTGCTACAGAAGTTGAGGCAATACAAATGAAAATAAAACTTCTGTGTGCTGATTGATTTTCTCAGTCTGCTTATCTGAGAATTAAAGAATTAATAAAATAATAATTTTATTTATTAATTGGCAAACTTTTCTTTAATAATAGATGTTCATTGTAACTAGTGAAACAACAAAAACTGTTTAAAGAAAAAATTAATAATCTTTCCTGATTCATTTTTTGTTCCCAACTCTGTGAAATAACCAATGTGAAGAATATTGTATGAATTATTTTCTATAGCTTTCTTCAAGTTCATATAAACATAAACAATATATTTATTCATAAATACTCATTACCATGAAAATTATCGTTATTCTTCCAGGTTAATAGCTATAGATATAATTCATTCTTGTCCTAATGGTTGCATTATCTTCAATAACATGGATGTATCATCTGTCCATATCATATGATATGCATGTAGTCAAATTCATGAAATCAGTATACTTTTTTTTTTTTTATACAAATTTTACCGAAAGTACAGGATGCTCAAAAAACGCTGAAGACCTATCTGGTACCAGCTTTGGTAACTGAGAAAGAAAATTAGTGAGGTACTCCTGGTTTTTTGCCCTCTAGAAAGTCACTGACTATAACAGGAGAGACATAACAGTAAGTTGCTTTTTTTAATTTGAGAGAACCTTCTCAGAGAATTTATAGTAACAAATGCTTTCAAAGCAACAGTTTAAAAGAAGTAATATATCACTAGCAATTCATTCTTCATTGTTTCCAATGTATGATCAGTACTTAGTAACAACAGAAGACCTCCCTAGATGATGACTCAAAAACAAATTTCCAACCACTCAGGGCTCAGATAAAGGACCTTACTCTTGAGACCTCAAAGTGATTTACATTTGCACTAGTACTTCTATTGTAATATATGATATTTATAAACTAGCCTTATTCCATGGAACTCTAAATAATACTCCATATATATCATTTGACTTTTTTGCATATGTCTTTAAGATGGGAGAAAATGTCCCCTACAGATAAGGAAAATGATCTTAAGACAAAACTGACAACACCTGAATCAAGTCTCCAGGTAGCCGCATACTCTTCCCTTTCAATTATACTTGCTGCCTCGCTAGTGGTAAGTGCAATTATAATGTAGACGGTATTATGTCATCAATTAGAGAGTCTCACTTAGCTTGATATAATCAGTTTTTATTTAAAAATGAGAGCTTTCCATGCAAACTGTTTTTCTATCTCCTAAAAGGCTGGTGACTAAAACTTCACTGACAAGTTTTTTTAGATGAGATGAGCGTAAGTTAACTACTGAGCAGCCAGAGTCTAGTCAGGCCCCTCAGACTTTCCAGTGCTACAAAAAGATGAGCAAATATGGGGTTAGATGTGTAACCCAGGTTCATAGCTGTACCTGCCAACCCTAACCTAGAGAAGGGAAGAGAACACTGACGGTAACAATAGCAACAGTAACAATGCTACATATCTATCACTTATTGATTATCTAACAAAGTCTTAAAATATCAAGTAATGTAAGCAAAGAACAATTTAGTGAAATTTTAGCAAAGGTTAGGCAAATTTTATATGGTCAAGATAGTACATTTGCAAACAAGTAGAAGACCTTGTCAAAAATCTGAATCTTCTAATATCCAGTAACTCTCTTGTCTGAGCCAATTTATTTTCTTACATCTTTGAAGACATTTTATTATAAAAGGTTATAACTGAGCATTCGACACTAATCAGAAGAGTGATCTTCATTCTGTATTCAGTGTCTCCTGACCCCCTGAAAGAAACTCAGCTCAGCATGGCCTCCTCCCTTTCCAGTTGACTCAGAGAATGGTGCTTTCAAATCGTCTTTTGGGATACATGAAGGGGTGCATTTAGAGCCAACCTGAAGTGTAACACTCTTTATTGTTCCTGAGAAACGTGTGCCTAATTCCCTAGAAATTTACTGTTTCAAAGAGTCACAAGCTCCTGATTGCTTCTCATCAGTCTTGAAGAGATTAGATAAGCTTCCTCCCTCTTACAAAAGCTTTTTCTTCATTCAAAATTCCTTTGAGAACAAAACATTGAACCAGAATTGGATTTTTAACAAAATATTATAAGATTGTTGAAAACATTTTTTTTCTCCTGAGGAGACCCAGTAATTCAAAAGACATATTAATGCACATTCTGATTTAGGACTACTAGCAACATATTGCAAAGAGCAAGGTAGTAACAAAGAACAAAGTCCCTTCTGCTAAGCAGGAAAGATATTTTTTAACTGGCTTACTTTAGAAGACTTGAATGGACTGCTAAGGGCTTTCACACAGATAATCTCAGAAGTCAAAGCTCAAGAAGCAGGGGGAAGAAACAACTACTGGAGGACCCCAACGGGTAGCATTGCCTCTAATTACTGTAAAATTGTTATGTATACTGAAGCCCCACATCCCATTCCCAGACTCAGATTATTATTCTACAGTGAGATTTGGCTTTAGAACACTTGAGTGTGTCAGTAATAGAATATGACCTCTTCAGAAATGGGGGTGTTTACATGCAGTGCTCCTAAAGTTGGCACACATGGAAGGTAATTCAGGGTTATGTTTGCAGTGGCACCCGTCATCAGCAATGTTTCAATCCCAGTCCATCTCTCTGTACTGTTTTTTTTTTTTTTTTTTTTTTTTTTATTATACTGTAAGTTCTAGGGTACATGTGCTGTGCAGTATGTGCAGGTTTGTTACATATGTACATTCATTTTCAATGTAGTCCTCAGTGGTCTTTAGAAAATAGTGCTAGCAATTCATAAGCATGTTTGAATTTTCAAAGTTTTGCTTTTTTTTTTTTGAGATGGAGTCTTGCTTTTCTTGCCCAGGCTGGAATGCAATGGTGCAATTTCGGCTCACTGCAACCTCTGCCTCCCAGGTTTAAGTGATAATCCTGCCTCAGCCTCCGGAGTAGCTGGGATTTCAGGCGCCCGCCACCATCCCCGGCTAATTTTATTTGTATTTTTTAGTAGAGACGGAGTTTCACCACGTTGGTCAGGCTGGTCTCGAATTCCTAACCTCAGGTGATCCACACGCCTCGGCCTTCCAAAGTGACGGGATTACAGACATGAGCCACCATGCCTGGCCTCAAAGTTTTACATTTTTTATAGTAGCAATAAGGCTGAGTACCTTCATAGGCCTTTACCTCTGATCACACTAAAGGCTTTAATTAAGTTAGTCTTAAGAAGAAAAATGTAAACCAAACTCCAATTATTAAACATTGGAATTATTCCTTCTTATTGGTCTAATAATTACAATTTTTTACTTCTCATTCATTTTTCAAAGATTTTTTTTTCAGTATGATCTAGGTTATTGGAACTATTATATGTGATATGATGGGGTGTTGGGCACAGACACACAGTAAATCAAGATGATGCAGAAATGAAAGTCTAATGCTAAAGATTTTACCAATCTTCCCACATCCCCATTTTTCAAAGGAGGAAACATATAGAGGACATTATATTTATTTCCAGCCATGATGATATAATTATAAAGAAACCTCTCAATGCACTCTCTCTTTTTTGGGAAGTCTATGACAGCAGGTATTACAATTCTACTTTGCCAGATGAGGTGTGTAAACCATAGAAAACTAGCATCCAAGAGAAGAACAGACTTGGATGTGGGTAGAATAATAGGAGGAACACTTACAGTCAGATAGATCAGAGTATGAATGCAGGCTCAGGCTTTTTTCCACTAAAATGTATAGAGCAATGTAATCTCACTGAGCCTCAGTTTCTGATACTGTGAACTAAGGATTATGACATCAATCTACAGTCAATGCTGTAAGAATTAAATGTGAAGAGTTTTATGGAGAGGGTATCTGCTAAATGTAACTATTTTTCTTACCCTCCTAAATTTTTTCAGTCTTTTAGACATTTGGGCTATTAGAGAACTAATGACCTCTGTGACCACACTAGCTCAGGCAATAACTAAATGCAACAGTTTTAAAAACACCAAGCAGGAGATAGCACAGAGTTTGAATCAGTTAGGTCTAATAGTAATACACACCTCACTTACTGGCTTTGCAATTTTAGATGCTACTTAATCGTTCTGGGGCTCAGTTTTTTCATTATAAAATGGGAATGGTTCCTACTTTGCTGGGTAGTTGCTGAGTGTGGTAGCAAGGATTACAGACAACTCTTTATAAAGTATTTGGTATATTAGGTAAAAGTATTGTAATATATATTGTTCAGATTTTTTATTAATTAAGGTTTGTACATAGACTCATCTCCTGCACTTAATATTTCTTTTTCTACCCAAGACCTTGAAAGGGTTATGACAGGGGCTTTGATCACATATTAGCTGGTTTGGCTGTGGTAATTTAGCTCCTGAGTATTGGGATTACAGTACCAGCCCTGCCATTAACTATTTAACTATGACTTGGATAGGAATTCTAGGCCTGAATTTTGTTCGTCTCCAAAATGAAGAGGCTAGAATAAATAATTCCTAAGATTCCATGTCGCTATAATATTTTCTGGTTCCAGGGTCTTTTTACTGAGCTATAGCAGATAAATCCTCATATCTTTAGAGCTTAAGCTACTTCTCTATGGTTCAATTTCCACATTCCCTCTACTCTATTTCTTCTTTAATTGCAAAAGGGGATAATTTCCATTACTTTGCAAACAAACCAATATCTCTATTCTGGCTTAGTGGCATACCAGGTTATTAATGCATCATACTTAAAAAAAAAAAAAAAGCCTGGATTGTTCTTCAATCCAGAAATCCAGTAATGTTGTAGGTAGTAATAATGAGAATAATGATGATTTATTTTCAAGGTTTTCTATGCCTCCAGGTCCCCGGTCATTGCACATGATAAAATACACCAAAATTAAAAATGAGATTAAGGTTTAACAGATAAAAAATACAGTCTAGGAACAAAACACATTTTTGGTATGCATCTCTACATTACACAACAGCCACTTAAAAAATAAACAAAAATAAGAAATCCATTAACCAACAACAGAATTTAATAATTATTAACTAGAAAGAAAATAAAATTAACTTGACCTTATCTTAGAAGGTTGTCGGAGATCTACTCAGTTTATGCAAGTGAAAAATATGTTTTGAAGTATAAGACCTCAATTTCAGAAGTCCAAGCTCTCCTCAAACTCAGAGGTAAACCTTCAGGAAGGATTTAAAATAAATGTATGGATTTTATTAGCATGTGTATATTATTTACCTTTGAATTAATTTTGCTCTTGTCCTATTCTTGAGCTATCCTTCAATTGGTATTTTTATGTGTATCTACTATGTGCTTTCCCACTGCATTAGGAATAAAATTTAAATTCCTCACTCTGGCATTTCTCTGACCACAACTCCAGCCATTCTGCTTTGCTCACTTTGCTCTGGCCACTCTGAAGTCCTTTTAGTTCTTTGAATACAGAAAGTCTGTATTCAAAGCTTTGCATTTGAATACAGGATTTTGTATATGCAGTTTCTATCTGGAGCTTTCTCCCCTCCCATACTCCCTTCCCTACCCCAAATTCTTCACCTGGCTGATATTAATTTCCGTCCTTCAATGCTCAACTCAAAGGACACTCTCTCTGAGAATTCTGTCCTGAGCACCCAAAGGACAGTATAAGGGATTTCCCCCACTCAATGTTGTCTTGCATACATAACTCTTTACAGGGACCACAGTTTGTAATACTGTAATAATGTTTGCATTTATTTCATGTCTAATTTCCTTAGGAGACTATCAATTTCATGATGAAGGTGTAACGAATCATTGCTATATTTCTAGTATTAAGCATAGTTGAATAATGAGTTAATGATTCTATTGTGGTAGATTCAGTAGGGCTAAGAAATGTTAATTAAATATGGACTATTCCCTTAAAATTTTATTTTCTAGTAAGGGAATAAGGCATACAGATAAAGTGCTATAAAATGTAGAAAGTAATTCGTGTCTCAATAAAAGTGTAGATGAGTATTGTATTAGTTTCTTAGAGCTGCTGTGACAAGTACCACAAATTTGTTATATTTATTATATATTTATTATATTGGGTACTGTCAAAGGCATGATACCAGGAACAAAATTTAACAGTTTTGGAGGCTACAAGTCCAAAATCAAGTTGTCAGCAAGGTCACTACAGGTGGTAAGTAAATTTGGTGGTTAGGGGAGAGTGGATTGTTTCTGTCCAGGTCAAAGAAAGAAGGATTCATGAAATTAATAACATTGGAAAAGAACTTGTTAGGATGGGTTGGTTTTGCATATGAAAAAATTGAATGATGGACATTCCAGATGCTGGAACAATATGAATAAAGGTAAGTGAGAGAACTTGGCCTGAGTATATAGTACATATAACCGGGTAGGTGATAATTAACTAAGAAATGGGATTAGAGTTAGATTTTAGGATGTCATGTATATTGATTAGGGATTGTTATACATAGAATTATTGAAAGTTTTGTCTGAACAAAGGCGACATAATCTTAGTGCTCCTGTTTTAGAAAAGTTAATGGGGCAGCAGTGTTTAGGATAAACTGATCTCCCTGCTCCATCTCTTCCAATTAGGAGATTTTTGCAAGCAAGAGAAGATAAAATCCTGACTAGAACAGAGATATCAAAGAAAGAGAATGAGACTTGGCCACTTACTGGACATCTAGGAGGAAGAAGAGGAAAGAATGATATATTTTGAATAAAGATGTCCTAGGGAATTGGAGTTAGAAAAGCTAGGATAGTCAAAAGGAGGATGGTTTTTAGGTAGAGGAATAAATTTAGCTTTGATATACTGACTCAGAGAAACTAGAGCGATTTCTAGTTGAAGATTTAAATAAGGATGTTGGAAATATAGGACTAAAGTTTTGAAGACATATCAGGATGGGAGGTATAAATTTCTGAGTTATCCATGTGAAGTAATTGAAGTCATGTAATTCTGAGAAGCTGTGTCAAGTCATGAGAAAAGTATGAATGTGGAGTATGACAGACGTGATCACACTCTGTGTCTACTATTTACCTGTTGTATAACCTGGGGCAAATTGCTTAACTCCATCATTTTCTCATATATAAGGAAGAAGATAATTTTATCCCTTAATTAGGATTACATGAGTTAAATGCTTAAAAGCTCTGCCATGTTTAAGCTGCTTTTATATTTTGGGGCATAATTCTCAATAAGAAATACACTTATTTTGCCATCTAGTATCTTAAAAATATGTGATGTGCTTTAAAAAATATTTATTTTCCTGTGATTCTAGTACATGTGATCTTTTAAACTTTCATGGCCTACTAATGAGTTACAACCCACACTTTGGAAAACTGATCCTCCCATACATTATGGTTGTCATCCAATTCCTCCTCTAGTCACTGGCCCCAACAAGCATTCTGAAATCACACCAATACTATTCAATGTTCTCTTGACTTTCATTTATTACTCCCTCTTCATAGGCTTCTTGCTAGTATCACATTATTCCTTCATGGCCCAGAAAAAAATGATAACCATTTACTTCCTCTGCTATACCATATAACGTTTTGTCTATAAGAAAGATGTGCTTTTCCCAGATAAATTATGAATTCCTTCATAACAGAAAATATGTGTTATTTATCTGTGTTTTTTGGTAAAATATTTTGTTCATAGGAGGCACAGAATATTAATTCATTATTATAAAGAAAAGGGAGAAGAGGTTTGAAAAGAGAACTTTGCTGGACATCTACATCTAGGACCCTGCTCTGGTATCACCATGTCTCGATTCCTCCATCTTCTCTATATGCCAAAGCTTCCATGGAATTTTTAAAGGGCAGAACTATTGTCTCTTTGTCTTTGAGGCACAAAGACTCAGGCCACTGACTTTCAGTATATGGCGGAGAGAGGGAAGGCCTGGATGGGTTAATTAAAATAATGGAAGAAACTAGAAAATGTACAGAATTTAGCTTTGGGTAAAATAACAGAAAGGCTTTGGATTGGTAAATGACAGAATCCAATGAAAGCAATGTGAAACAAATGACCAGAGCAAGTAATTCATTTTAAAATATTAAAGCTTATTTCTTTTTTTTTTTTTTCTGACTCTGGAAAACGTGCCTCTGATGGAAATGACCCTGGTAACGGTGACATTCTGACACCATGCATGGTGCACACCCTTGGGAAGTTTGAATTCCACGTCACAACGGCTCTGCTCAGATTACTGGTTTCATCATGCCTGTAAGCCCAATTAAACTACTGGAGTTTCTAGTGGTCTTATGTCCACTTTGTATATCATCATAAAGAATAATAAGTCTACCAAATAAATTTGCCTCTACAGGACTCGTTGCTCAACCAAAGGCATGATACCAGGAACAAAATTTAAAAAACAAAAACAAAAACAAACAAACAAACAAACAGAAACCTCTTTTGATATCAACCAACGTTTTCAGGATACTCCTTTATATATGAATTTGAGATTTTGATGAAAGGGACTACAGTTCAACAAGTCTCAATAAATGAACCCAAGGCAATTTGCTCCTCAGGAAACATTTCTCAGACCCTGACTGTAGAGAAAAGGTTGAAGCCTCAGATTGTAAATTCAGATAGACTACCACGTCTAGGTCTCTAAGGATGAACCGTGATGGTGGTCAATATACTTTGTGTAACGTTTGTGCCCTACCCTGTGCCTCAATTTACTTATTTAAAAATGAAGCAATTAGACTTTGTTTCTTACATCCTTTCCCACTATAATATTTGGCAATGCTCTGCCCTTACATTTGCCTAAACTTTTTAATCTTAAAATATATAAAATGTTTTTTATAAAATTCTTTTATGTCATTAAATGTTATTGAACATGATAACAGTACAATTCACTAAGCCTAAATTTCATCATTTTAGTATTGCCTCAGAGGTCAAGTTTTATGAGAGCCTTAATTTGCATCACCAGAAGCTCATTTAATAAAAATGAAAGAATCCCTTTTGGAAATAAATTTTAAAAAGTGATGGTGGGGAAGAGGGACAGAGAAATATATGTAAAAAAGAAAACAAACAGGAAACTGAACTTAGAAGGTGTCAAATGGTTCTGAGTTCTAAAGAATATTGTGGTCATGTTAGTGTTGAAAAGCTGGTCCTAGCATTTTATGCACTAAAAGTACATTCTGTTAGTGGTTCCTTCCCAAATCCCTGGCCTCTTGACCCAATATTTATTGTACCACTTGTCCCGTTTCCCTGAAACAAAATCTATCATATGGCAATAAGGCAAACTGAGGTATCAGAGCATCATCTATCCTGGAATTGGGCATATTTATCCGTGGAGTCGACTCTAGCATGTGGAATATAAAACACATAACTTAAGTGGAAAACTGCTGAAGACCATTTCATAGGTGAAAAGGATGTGGTATGAATGGGCAATTCTCACTTTGGTCAGGAAAAAGAAATGTAAAGTCAATGAGGTAAGGGGCTGGGAGACGGATGCCTCGTATGATATGATAAGCAGAAAGGTTGTGTTTGGCAAATTCCTTGGCCACCTTCTTCCTGACTGTCAAAAACTGTATTCAACCTGTGTTTATAATAAATATTCTCTGATAGCATGAACCCTGGATTTCTGACTTTTAAAAAGTTTTGAAATTAAACTAATAACAGCTGTTTCATGATTACATATTATTGTATCAAGGGTTAGGAATTACAAAAATGAGTAAGAAAGAGCCCCTGCTCTTAGAGACCTTACTGTCTGTGGGTTTGAACTGTTGTAGTTATGACAACAATAACAATAATCATCATTTATTCACTGATATCAGCCAGGCACCATGCTCAGTGGACGACATACACAAACTGCCAAAGTCTCCTTCGTTTCACCGATGCAATGACAGTGAGGTGACCTTGCTCTGTCCATGCATCATCTCTTAACAAAAATGAACTTAGCAGGAATTCACACCATAGGCAGAGACATGTAAGCAACTCCAGAACTGTCTACTCTCAACACACAAGAACTACAGTCAACAAAAATGCAGTGAACTGGAGTGAAAAATGGAAGCAATTGTCTGAATCACCTTTAGTGTACTCTGTTGATTGGGGGCTGTGACACTCTAAAAACCATGATGCAGTAGACTCCACATCTGGCATTCCAACAATGGAAGGTTAAGTGTTTTAAGACTCTTAGTGAAAAAACTTGCAATACATTAACTGTAAAACTGAGGAAGACATCATAAGCTTCTGGATTTTATTACCAAAATGTACATTTTGATCTAAAATTAAAAATAAAAACAGATTGACTTTCCTTGTAGTATTTCACAACCTTTGAGTGCAGCATTAAAAATGCTTTTCTTTTTTTCTTCACCAACTATAAGCTTCTGTTTTCTTACCCTGGGCGTCTGAATCTTTTATATGCTTGGGTTCTATTCACTGCCTGTTATTCAGACGTTGAAATCCCAAATGTTAATTGTTCTTCCAAGTACATTGACAAAACAGCAGCTAAATAAGGGTAGACCAGACTGTGGTAGACTCTGACATGCATTTATGGAACAATGGGGCTCTGAGAGACAGCCTTGTAGCTCACGGGAAGACATAAGATGTGCTATTTTGACTGCTTCGTAGCAGAATGGGGAACACACGCACACAAGGGAATTATGCATTTTACTTAGTTTTGCCCAAAGTCCTCAAGGCAACAGAATCTTGTGATGTCATCATGAACTTTATTTCTCTCCATTTCCATTGACACAAAGGCTAAAAATTTCTAATGACATCACAAAGGAAAAAGAAATCTACTTTGATTCCATAAGAAATCTTTCACCTTCAGTGAGAGGGGTTTAAAAAAAAAAAAGCAAGAATCTTTCCAGACAGGGTGTGTGTCACTGTGCTCATGCACAGTGGGTGACACCCTCTCTAATGAAATTCAAACCAGCCAAAAGAAAGGATTCACAATTTAGGTTGGATAAAAAAGACATCCTGAATATTGAGACCAACAACTTTTTTTTTTTTTTTTTTTTTTTTAAGAAGAAAATCATTTAAACATATATTTCTTCAGGGACATTCACATTTTTACTCGTGTCTGGTTACTATGTTACCAATGTTTTTGTCCTTTTTTGGGTTGGTCACAGAAACACAGAAGAAGGTACAGGAAGCTTTGACTTATAGGAATACAGTGCAGCTCAATCTTTTGTTTTTAAGGTGCAGTGATTTCAGTCTCTAAATGTAACTTCAGGCAGTCTGAAAAGAAACAGGTTAAAATCTCTTTCAGTTATAATTGGTATTTCAGATTTAATTAAAAATTAAACTTTCATAATGTTTCACCATCCAAAGCAATGCATTATCAGTCAAGCGTGGCTTTTCTTTTTTTCTTTTTTTTTTTCTGTTAAGGGGGAAAAAAAAAAAAAATCCCTCTTCCCAGAGTAGTTTTTTAATGAAAAGAAAAGGATCTAAAGAGAAGGAAAAAAAGCAATTTTGAAAAACAAAATATGCCTCCATGTTAAGGACTTCATAATGATATGACTAGAAACTCAATGTTTCTGAATTTTAGCTATATTCTGATTAAAAAAAAAACAACTCCTAAACAATTTTTACAGCCTAAAGATTACAGAAAATATTAAGTTCAGGAAATAAAGAAGAAAATCTATGTATCTGAATACCCATATTAAAGGGAAATTATGACTTCAAATAGAATTGTAAAAAATGCTAGATCTGCTACTTTCCAGTGACTGAATTGCTGGTGAGATAGATGGTGAAGTAGGGCTAAATGAACATATTTAACAACACAAAATGGCCATTGAAATGTACTGTATTATGGGTTTAGCGTGCCCCATTTCACATCATATTGTACATCTTGTCACATGCAGCCACTGCTGTTTGAAGCAGCACAGGAAGACCAAGAGAGTCTGAACAAGACTCCCTGGTTTAAATAACTGTAACCACATTGCTTATTTTTTAAATATGTATTTTTAATTCTAAATTAAGTAAGAGTCCAGGCATTAAGAGCTCCAAGTGTATAATAAATATTGGGCTTAAAATATACTATTTTTTCATCATTTCTTTCTTCAAACAACACCATTTATAAATAAGATAATAGTATTTTTTAAATTAAAAAAATCACACACTAGAATTAAATCATCCTTACTTTTAGCTTTGAAAAACTGATACAATGGGATTTAGAAAAATTTAATTTTTAAAATATAAATGAGGTAATATAACTCGCTTTCTTTCATTTCACAGCATGGCAGAATACTTTCTACATATTTGTAACACTAAATGTCATATGTTTATGTCCAATTTCACATTAGTGCAAGGTAATATTTTAATATTTCCCCATAGGAGATCATAATCACAAATCACCCCTGAAATTGTACTATTATTAGAAAGCATATGTAGTTCTTACTTGTGATTCCTGTTTTCTTTTTCTCTTGAAATCTATAGAGGAATATTTTGGGTAATTGTTTTATTTGATATACATAGATTTTAAGTGTAAACATGCTCAGGTTCACACTAAATTCACTCATGAATGAGATCAGATTTAAAAGAAAAATCACTGACATTGACTACTAAACTTTTCCCCCTCCTCTCACATGCCTGAATTAGGCTAAAAATGAACCAGCGTAAAGGCAGAAATTATGGAGGCGTCACCAGGGACAACTGAATGAGAGGAGGGGAGTGCACATATTTCCTTTTAAGGCAGCAAAACATTCATAGAAGAAACTGACAAAAATAACTTGTGCTTAGAAATTATATGATATATAATATAAATATATTGAATAACAATAATCTCTGAAAAATGATTCAGAAATGTAAAAACTGCCCACCTCTGGATAAATCTGAACCACCAACTGGCATTGTTCTACTCACCAACAAAATACGGTTAGTGAAACGAATTCACTTTCTAGTTTAGACATGAAAAGGTGATAGAAACTAGGCTGAATATTTACATATAAACATTTAACTGACAACTAGTAATTCAATTCAATCAGTCAGTTTTCCTTTTCCTCAATTTGCCAGATGTTGAATGAATTGAACTATCAGCTCAAAATAATTAAATCAATTATATGAGTAGATGGTCAGTGTACCAATTTTCATTTCCCCCCTCCTCCATGCCATTTCTCCTTCTCCTCTTCGATCTTTTTCTCCTATTTCTGCATGTTTCTTCTCTACTTTCACTTTCTTTCTTATTCTTTTTTCCTTCTTTTTTTTTTTTCTCTTGGTGAGGGTAATGAGGCTCAAAAATAACATCTTGTATCCTGTTGAGGGAAACTTGGTCACAACTATCCTTCCAGATGACAAACTCATTCTTAAATGTCTGTTTCCCAATCCAAAGAAAACAGAGCAGTTGAAAAAATAGAGACTCAACATCACTTACAACTACCAACACCACCCCTCTTAATTCCCATGCTGTATTCATCATGAGGAGAACTGAAATTTATTTACATTATATCTAACCTCAAATAGGACCACAAATAAGACTAATAACAGGACCATTTTGTGGCACTCAGGCAAACGGCTGGGCAAAACAGATGGATCTTACTTTGCGCCAGGACTCAAAAAATATAGTCGCCAACTCACTGTTGGCGACTACATATCTTGGCCCAAAGATGGACCTGGAAGTGGGACCGGTTGTCTTTGATATGAATAGTGCTCCTCTTCTTATCTCCTCATGAACAAATCAGTAACTCTGTCACTATATAGTGAGGTTATCAGGTAGAATTGCTTAAAAGACTGGTCATCAAGGATGTAAAATATTCTGAGGGAATGTCAGGTGAGATGAAGGAACAGAAAGTCAGAAAAAATACCTTATTTTTGGCACTTTTGTCTATTTTCAGCTTTCTGTGTTTTTTAATTCAAATTCACTACTGTACACTGAACCCACCTTTAAAATAGATTTACAGAGTATGTGTCATCAATAAGAAAACTTGCTTCTCGCATTTCAGGTTCCAAAATCTGTTAAAATTTTAAGTCACATAGATCAATCTCAGTCATTATTAAAATTGACAACCAGTGTCAGACTTCTTTAATCAGAACAAAACTATGTAAGGCTTTATAGATTACAGTCAACATCCAATGATGCACTGAGCAACAGCTCAGTAATCAATGCAAATTACAAAATCCGGAAGAATGCTTTTCTGGCAGAGACCCTTTAGCAAAAGAGTTGTACATTCTGCACTCCTTAAAGGTTCTGAATGGCTTTCCAGAGAAGTAGCAAATGCATTATATTACAGTAACCAATCTTGTAAGTCACAAGGCCACAAACAAAGCCTCTAGTCAATAAAAAAAAAAAACCTGAAGGGGGGTGAGAACTATAGATCTTACCACTGACTACAAACAAAGGGCTGCTTCTGAGCACATTCTACTTTTTAAAATCCTCACACAGAAGGAGTTTTAGATATCACCAGGTCACAGAACTTCAAGGAAAGAACAACAAAGCATTCCAGCTTAGGAGGTCTATGTTAATTCAGGCACTTCTCTTATTGCTCTTCCAACTATTCAGTACTGATTGTATCTTGCTCCGATTGCTTTTGAGAGTTCACTCATCTCTCTATGATTTATTTATTCAGACATTGTACAGATTTGATTTTTAAGAGACAGCCCTGTTTGTGGTCAGCATAGAAGGCTAATTATAATACTTTAATTATTTATTTTAGTATTTTTTTCTTTTCAGTATTTAAAAACTTTTTATTATAAAAAATTCAAATATATGCAAGAGTACAGAACATAGCAAAATGAACTCTCTAGTACCCATCACCCATTGTCAATTGTTTTTCCAATTATACTCTCACTACTTTTTCTTCAACCAGATCATCTAAAAGACAATCCCACATAGCTTATTATTTTATGCATGAATACTTTACTATGTGTTACTGAAAGATGACAATCAACTAATATCATTCTACATCGAAAATAATAGTAATTCTTTAATGTCATTAAATATCCTGACCATGTTAAATGATTGACTTTTAAATGTTCTTTACTTTTCATAGCTGGTTAGTTTGAATCAGGATCTAAATAAGATCTACACATTATATTCAAATGATAATTATCCTTTAATCTATAAATTCTCCATTCGCTTTTTAAAATTTTAACTTTGTATTTTGGAACAATTTTAGAATTATGGAAAAGTCGCAACGATAGTACAGAGAGTTTCCATATTTCCTTCACTAGTTTCTCCTAATGTTAATATCTTACATAACCATGGGAAATTTGACAAAATTAAGTAATCAATATTGATACAATATTATTAACTAAACTACAGACTTTATTCAGATGTCATCGATTTTTCCATTAATATGTTTTTTTTTTTTTTTATCTGTTCCAAAAATCCAATCCAGGGTACCATACTGCATTTTAATTGCCATGTTTCCTTAGTCTCTTCTGATCTGTGATAGTTTCTTAGTCATTCCATGTTTTTCATGACTGATAATTGTGAAGACTAGTGGTCAGATATTTTGTGAAATCTTTTACAACTTTGATTTGTCCAATCCCATAACTAGATTAGGATTATAGGTTTAGAGAAGAATACAAAAGAGGTGATGTGCCCTTCTTATAACATAATATCAAAGTATATGTTATCTCTGGGTATGTTAACCTTGGTCGCTTGCTTAAGAGAATGTCTGCCAGGTTTCTCTATACTTCTCTTAGTTTTAATAAGCATAATTTCATTTGTTAACAGTTTATTGAGATATAAATTATATAACATACAATACACTCTTGTTATGTGTACAACTCAATGACATTAAGTAAATTTAGAGTTGTATAACCATCACCACTATTCATTTTTAGAATATTTTTGTCACCCTACGAAGATCATTCATACCCTTAGGCAGTCAATCCCTAGACCCAGACAACAAATATTTTCTGTCTCTATAAATTTGCCCTTTCTGGATATTTTTATTAATGCAATCAAATAATATGTGATCTCTTTCATGTATCTTTTTCACTTATCATAATTCATTTTTAAGATTCATTTGTGTTGTGGCATGTAGCAGTAGTCTATTACCTTTTGTTGATGAATACCATTCCATTGTATGGATATAACACATTTTATTTATCCATTCATCAGCCAATGGACATCTGAATTGTTTCCAGTTTTTTACTGTTATGAATAATGCTGCCATGAGCATTCACATAAAATACATCTCTGTGGCCGGGCGCGGTGGCTCAAGCCTGTAATCCCAGCACTTTGGGAGGCCGAGACGGGCGGATCACGAGGTCAGGAGATCGAGACCATCCTGGCTAACACGGTGAAACCCCGTCTCTACTAAAATACAAAAAAAAAAATTAGCCGGGCGAGGTGGCGGGCGCCTGTACTCCCAGCTACTCGGGAGGCTGAGGCAGGAGAATGGTGTGAACCCGGGAGGCGGGGCTTGCAGTGAGCTGAGATCCGGCCACTGCACTCCAGCCTGGGCAACAGAGCTAGACTCCGTCTCAAAAAAAAAAATACATCTCTGTGTGGACGTACTATTTTTCCCCTCTTGGATACCTTAAAGTGGTATTGCTGGATCATAAGAGTAAGTTTATTTTAACTTTTAAGAAACTTCCAGACCACTTTCCAAAGTGACTATACTCTTACATTTCCCCTGGTAATAATATAGGAGGCTTCTAATTCGTCTTTATCTTCCAACACTTTTTACTATCTGTCTTTATTATAGCTAGTGGTTGTGAAGTAGTATCTTATGGCTTTAATTTACTTTTCCCTGGAAATAATAATGTTGGCCATGTTTTCAAGTGTTTATTAGGCATGACTTCATCTTCTTTGGTGAATCACTTTGGTGAATTGTCAAATATTTTGCCCAATTTTTAGCTGGGTTGCTTGTCTTTTTATTATTGAAGAATTCTTTATATATTATGCATAACAATTTTTATCAGATTATAATTTGCAAATCACAGTCTTGCAAATATTTTCCCCCTGTCTTTGGTTTGTCATTTCATTTCTTTAATGGGTCTTTTGAAGTGCAAAAGTTTTAAATTTTGTTGACATCCTAATCACCAAGAATTTTATTGAATCAAGCTTTTGGTGTGATAGCTAAGAACTTTTTCTAACCCAAAGTCATGAAGATTTTCTCCTGTTTTCTTCTAGAAATTTTATAATTTTAGCTCTTACATTTAGGCCCATGATTTAATTTTTATGCACGATATGAGATAAGAGTCTATGTTTTTACAGTCCTAGGTTCATGAATATTTATTTATATTGTATATAATCCTAGCATCAATTACAAAAGCACTACTTATTGAAAAGACTATCCCTTCCCCTGACAAATTGCCTTGGCACCTTTGTCAAATTTAATTGATCAAAAATATAATGGTTAATTCTGTGAACTTTGAATTCCATTCCGTTGATCTGTATGCCAATATCATACTCTATATAGTAAGTTTTAAAAGCAGAAATTGTACATTATCTAATTTTGTTTTCCTTTTTCAAAATTATTTTCACTATTTTGGGTCTTTTGCATCTTCATGTAAATTTTAGGATTAACTTGTCAATTTCTGTAAAAACGCCTTTATTCTTTTTCACAGGATTGTGAATTGAACTGTTTTCTTAATTTCATTGTTTGTTGCTAGTATAAATATAACTGATTTCTGTACAATATCTCTTCTTATATCCAGTTAACTTGTTGAATTCCTTTATTAGTTCATGTGTGTGTGGTGGGGGAGGTGTATGTACATTGTTTAGAACTTTCTATGTACAGGATTATATTGTTGGCAAAGAATTAGTTTTACTTTTTACTTTCCAATCTGTATGCCATTGATTGTTTCTTTCTGCTGGTGTGTCTACCCTTCTCTTTCCCTTCTGCTCCCCCTCCCCTGCTTCCTCTTCTTCTTCTTTTTTTTTTTTTCCCTCTCATTTGTTTCTCTCTCTCTTTCTTTCTTGTATTTATCATTCTGGACTGGATTGAATCTCCTGTACAATGCTGAATAGAAGACATAAAAACTGACAACCTTGCTTCTTTTCCAATCCTAGGAGTATATCAGTCAGGTTTTCATCATTACATACATTAGTTATAAGTTCTTCATAGATGCCCTTTGTCAGGTTACAGAAGTTCTCTTCTATTCCTTTTGTTGAAAGTTTATATCACAAGAGGATACTGGATTTTCTTAAATGTTTCTGTGTATCTATTGAAATGGTCATTTTTTTTTTCTTTTTTCTATTAATCTGGTATATTGCATTAATTAATTATTGGATGTTAAGTGAAACTCGCATTCCTGGGTAAACTCTGTGGTCAGACTGTATAATGCATTTCTACTTTGCCACATTTGGTTAGTGAATATTTTGTTGAGTTTTGGTGTCTATATTCATGAGGGAATCTGGTCTGCAGTTTTCTTTCATTGTGATGTCTTTGTCTGGCTTTGCTCTCAGTGTAATTTTGTAGAAATAACTGAAAAATGACCTTTCTTGCTCTATTTCTAGAAAAGTTTGTGAAAGATTGGTATTGGATAGAATTCAGCAGTGGAGCCGTCTACACCTAGGATTTTCTCCTAACTATATATTGTATCTCTTTACTATTATGAGTCTGTTCATATTTTCTATTTCCTCTTGAGTCAGTTTTGGTAATGTGTACATTTTTAAGATTTTTATCCAGCTAACTGCTAACAACTGTCCAGTTGCTAACAATTGTCTAATTGTCAAGCAATGACAATTGAGGTCAACAAATGATCAGTCACAGGTTGTATTTCTAACTATCAAGCAATGAAAAGGATTATGAGGTTATAATATTTGTTCACAGTATAGTATGAGATCAGGAATGAGAGAGAAGGTATCACCACCAACCCTATAGAAATGAGAATGATTACGAGGTTATACTATTTGTTTATAGTATAATGTGAACTATAATTATACTTCATAATCCTTTTCATTTCTGTGGGATTGGTGGTGATACCTTCTATCTGATTCCTCATTTTGGTAATCTGTCATCTTCTCTCCTTTTTCCTTGATCAGTCTAGCAAAAGAAAAACTGTTTTGGTTATCTTTTAAAAAACTAACTTTTGGTTTCATGAATTTTCTCTATTATTTTCATTATCTATTTCATTGATTTCTGTTCTTATCTTTGTTATTTCCTTCCTTCTGTTTAAATAGAATTTAGTTTTATGTTTATATTATATCTATACTTACCTACATAATGACATGATGAGGTCCTTTTGTTTAGGCGAATTTTAGATATGTTTTTGTCATTTCGTTTCCACTTAAAGGATTTCCTTCAGTATTTCTTGTAAGGCAGGTCTACTAGCAGCAAATTGTCTCAGTCTTTGTTTATTTGGGATATCTTTATTTTATATTTATGTATGAAGAACATTTTTGCTAAATATAAAATTCCTAAATGACATTTTCCCTTTTTTTTCCTTCTGAACACTGAATACGTTATCCCTCTGCCTTCTGGCTTTGTTTCTAATGAGAAGTAAGCTGTTAATCGTAGTGTTGTTTTCCTGTATCTAATAGTCTTTTTTTTTCTTGTTACTGTCAAAATTTTCTCTTTTTCTTTCAAAAGTTTGACTATAATGTGTCTATTTACAGATTCTTTTTGTGTTTATCCAACACAGAGTTTCTGTGCTTCTCAAATGTGTAGATTAATGTTATTCATCACATTTGGGAAGTTTTTGGCTATTATTTCTTCAAATATTTTTGAGCCCTTTCTTTCTTTCCTCCTCTTCTCTACCATTACAGATATGTTAGTATGCTTGATGGTGTCTCACAGGTCTCCGAAGCTCTGCTCATTTTTTTCATTGTTTTTTTTTCTCTTCAAATCAGACCATTTCTATTAATTGATTTTCAATCTCATTGTTTGTTTATTCTGCCATCTCAAATATTCTGTTGAGACTCTCTTGCAAATTTTTTATTTCTGTTATTATATTTTTTAACTCCAGAATTTTTGTTCCTTTTAAAATAACTTATCTTTATATTGATCCTCTCTATTTAAAGAGTAATTACGGTAATACTTTAATTATTTAACATGATATCCTGTTATTTGAACATATTTATAATAGCACTTTCAACTCTTTGTTTGCTAAGTTTAACATCTGCTGTCTCCACTTCAACCCAGATACAATTTCTAATTTTTCTTCAGACACTTTCTTTTAACCGCTTTTTAAATTGGGTATGAGTCACACTCCTGTTTATTACATGTCTCATTTTTTTCTTGAAAATTGACATTTTATATACTATATCACAGCAACTCTGGCTTCTGACTTTTCCCTGTTGAGGGTTGTTGCTGCTATTGCTGTGTTTGTTTATTTAGGACTTACCTAACGTAACTCTGTGCAGCCTGTCTTCCCCATGCTGTGCCACGGCTGATGTTTCTGCTCAGTTTGTGTAATTTCCATTTTTGTTTTTAAGCTAGGACTTTCCCCTGTGTTAACACAGTTTAGTGGTCAGCCAACAATCAGTCACAGGTTGTACTTAAACACCTATGACCACTATGCTAACTAACACCTCTAGTTAATATATATGTGTGTGTGGGGTGGAGAATGCACTCAAAGTTCAGGCAGTTTAGAAGTCTTTTTTTTATTTTTACTTTCCATTTGTTCTCTCTTATCTTCTCTCTGTGTGCCCAAAGACTTAGTTCAGCTAAGGATAAGTGGACATCTTGGTCCTCCTCTGGTCTTCCCCAGAGTATGTGTGCAGCCTTTCAGACCTCTAGGAATATGTGGTAGTTTACCAAGGTTCATTATGATAGTATCCTTTTCCAATTCTCCCTGCTAAATTTCTGACCAATCTGCCAGTTCTTTTCTACTCTGAACTGTAACTTCAGGCTACATATGATGTTTATTCTCCCTGCTTGTTTGCCCCTGAGATTGTCACTGTTTTGACCAAACCTAAGGGCATGGGGTTTTTCTATGTTCTGCTCCATCAAATTATCAAATCACCCACTTTCAGCAGTGAAGTTGTGGGTTTTCATGACTTGTCCTGCCCTGGCAGAACTATTGATCCAACAGAACTGTGGGGAGGGGTAATTGGAGGAAGCAGTCCTGGCTAAAACACTGGGGGCTCCTAATTGTGCTAGTTGTCACAACGTAACTTTTAATTTGGCCCCTTTCGCTCCCAAGTATCCAGCTTCTGTGATATGATTTATGACCTTTTAATCTATAATGGGCATAAACGACTTATGCCATTTCTTCAGCAAATGACCATTGTCTAATTCTTTTCTTAGTAATGCAGGAATCAGGGGCCTAGCTGCAGGTAGGCATGCATGTGGGGTGGGGGTGGAGGGAGTCTAACTGCCATTGAATGAACATTTTCATAATAATTACATGTGTACAGAAAATCTTCAACTGCCCCTCCTACTACATCTCTAGAAGGTTTAAAGGTTTGCGGGGGTGTGGGGGGGGATTAAGGATTTCTAGGGAAGTGTATGGGATATAGGTATAAGGTTACCAAAATTCTCCCATGGGAGATAAATAATTTCGCCTCACTTTATAGAGTTTGGAGAAACCACTCAGCAAGAAGGACTAGAATTACTTTGGTTAATAATGAGTTGCTATGAACTTTGGAGCTGGACTGAGTTGGAATAAACCTATTCTAAGCAATTGTAAAGAATATGTCATTTAGACTTAATCTCATACAAAACAATAATAGCTCAGAGATCTAAGTAGGTCCAAATACTTACTTGTATCAGGTTAGTATTTGCCAGCTTATTTTCTCACAGATTCCTGTGCTCACTCAGGTTATACTTCCTTGGGAACATACAAAGGGAATAAGCTCCTTTTGGAACTCAAATAACTTGTAAATCAGAAAGTTCCCATATAGATATAGAGAATAATATTTACTATAAAATAATTTTTCCTGTACATGATGATCCACAATAATGCCCCCTTGAGAATAGACTTCCCTAGAGCATTTAAATTATGAACAGATTTACAAAATAACTCCTATCACATGAAAAGAGATAAACATATAGTATCTGCTTCTATGAATTATCTAAACTTTCATTTTTCTTCAGAGACTGAAATAGAAGAAAAAAAATCAGCAAACTTTGTTCAGGAGAAATTAAGAATGTATAAAGCATTAATTATGAATATCTTACTGATATTTTTGGATCAACATAATACTTCACTTTTACAAAATATTGAGGAAATCAAAGTATTCACCAAACTTCATCTCATTAAAGTGTCATAACCTTTAATCTAGGAACCTGTAATAGTAAAGATTACTGTTTCTGTTTGGAAAACAAGAAATCTAATCCATGAAACAAAACCTTGAAACATCACACACATTGCTTAAAGATGTAAGTCTGATGATGGAGAATGTGATGAAACTCCATCACCTTGTTGTATAAGGTTATCAATAGGGCAATATCCAGGCTGCAATGAAAAAGAAACTTGAAGCCTCAAACTCCTATTGTGTATACATTCGAGTGGATTCAAAACAAATATTTAAACAGATTTCTGTTCCTGTGGAATGGTATTTTTCCAGCAAACCTCTCCAGTGATTGTTTTTATTAGGCTTTGCAATTTCTATAAAAGGATATCAACCCTATCCCAACTTGATTACTATTTCTGCTATTAATTAACAATAATAAAAAAAATAGGCTGGGCATAGTGGCTCAACGTCTGTAATCCTAGCATTCTGGGAGGTTGAGATGGGCAGATCACATGAGTCCAGGAGTTTGAGAACAGGCTGGGCAACACAGCAAAATCCTGTCTCTACAAAAAATGCAAAAATTAGCTGGGCATGGTGGCACACACTCGTAGTCCCAGCTACTTGGGAGGCTGAGGCAGGAGGATCGCTTGAGTCTGGGAGGCAGAGGTTGCAGTGAATCAAGATGGCACCACTGCACTCCAGCCTGGCTGACAGAGTGAAACCCCATCTCAAATAATAATAACAACAAAAATAGTTGTATTTCAAGTAATACAATCCAGATAATCTAATATAATATAATCTAGATAATCTAGACTTCACTGTTATTCAATGAATTATATCTATGAGAAGTGTTGTCTATTTGGGCCAAATCTTTTAAGAATGGGAATACTAAAGTTCACAGTAATAAGATGTTGTCAGTCTACATTGAGGACTACAAAGTAGAATTTCTATAAAATATACTTTGTTGCTAATGAAAATTAATATTTATCTTGATATTTACATTATAATACAGTGATCCCTATACATACTGAAGAGCATCCTAGGAAGATTTATTTTTCTTAGTATCAGTATTGTATTTCTTTAAAATATATAATCAGAGCCCAATCTGTAAATGTACATAAGATTCTTTATAGGATGCTTTTTAAATGTAGGTCAAATTCTTGCCCCCTTTTCATATTTTTTCCACTGTTTACCTATTTTATTTTTTATTTACTTAATTTATATTATATATTTCATTTACTTTCATTTATATTTATACAAATATATTTCTACATAAATATATTTACATTGTTCATGGATGTATCATTTAAGCTATCTCAATTTCTTTTTGTAACAAAGAAATGTCTGTCTCTACTGTATATTTGTCTGTCTACCCTTCCATGTAACAATTCATCTAAATTTACTATATGATACCCCAACATTTCAGATGCAATTTGAAAATATCAACTTTAGATCTTCTATAAACTCATCTATGTTTTTTTGGTGACTTTAGTTTTCTTTCTACCTTCGAAGCTATTCAAATCAGAATAGCCTCAAATCTGCCTTAAATTTGTCTGAGACAAAGTAACAGATTTGTATCATCAGAGCTCAATATTAATTTAAAGCTTAGCTAACCACCTCTTTGCTAAGTCACCTGAAGATGATTCTTGCCTTTCTGTGCAAGAATAAAATAATTTGGGACCTATGGAACAACACCAACCATTTTCAAATAACTAATAAGGCATATAACATAGAGCAGACCCAACTGATTATGTAGTTTGTACCCTGCCCAAGGCACCTAGTCCATGAGTGTGTTCCACTCAATAACCCATGGTCCCTAGCCCAAGCTGCATCTGCTTGAGTAAAGCGTTTCTTTTAATAATTTGCACAAAGGTGTCCAAACAGGCAACTTTTTTCTAAGTTGTATTAAACCTCTATATAAGATAAGGGAGGCCCTCTATAATATGTTTCTATAGTACCTCTACAGAATATAAATAATCGTATTAATATTAGCTGGCTCTCTAGCTGTTACATGTAACATAAATATTCAGGTAACCTCCTAGTAATGACTAACCTCATGAACTTAGGTCTACATGACTTGCACTAAAGAATGCTTTAAAAATAGAATGTTAAGTTCTGAGACAATGGATTATTTGTACAATAAAATACTTTTCCTTTAAATTTAGCTTCTGGCTCCCATTCCTTCAGGCAGATTTTATATATTAGTAGTTACATCTTAATGAATTATCTACAGGTAGGCCATATATAACACATTTTTACATTAACTTTTTGTGACTATGACATTAATACATGCCCATGGCAAAAACAAAATAAAACAAAACAGTACACTGAAAATACAGAAAGTATGATGAAAAAATTACGAGCATCGATAGTCTGATGACACAGAGACAATAAACCACTACTGGACCTTCAGGATTTCATTCCAATGTGACACATTTTAATCCCAATTTGGCTTACCCATTTTCCCTTGCACACAATGAATAGCCTCCTATTTTTACTATATGGTATTGTGCTTAAGCAACAGAAATATTTCAAATATTTCTATAGCAATTGTTTTCTACAAAATTAATTTAGTAATTGATCAAGTACTATTATACATTAATAGCCCTGATATTGATCATTATTCATGATACTACTCATTGTTATTGCTTATTCTTTCATGAATTTGGTTTTATACAACCATGTCTTATGGAGATTTTATACACACACACACACAAAACACACACACACACACAACCTGATACTAAGTAAGTATTAAGCCATTTCTCTGAAATAATATGGAGGTTAGAAGTAGCTTTTAGATGAACAAAATAAAATGGTAAATTGATGCTTAAAAGTCAAAAATTTCATATCAATGCCAAAGATACATTATTTGAGATAATACTCTTTTTTCTTTATTTTTATTTTTACTATCTTTGCTACAACACTACAATATCAATATGGAGAACTATGAGTCAGCTACGCCTATAAAGGTAAAGTGCCATAAAAGCCACAATGCGTCTCTCTCAAGAGTCTAATCTTATTCTGTCTGAGGAGCTATCCTCTTTCTGTGAACTCTGTCATGTAGAATTACATCATCTCCCATGGCTCAGATTATCTCCAATTTATAAAATGCTTTAACAAAAACTGTTATGAAGTGGGCTCTGTTATATATTCATATAACTTCCTCTTCACTTTGGTTAATACGGAAATACACAATACATCAATATGTGTTTCATTAAGACAGTTGTTTCGATATAGTAACAAGCTGGGCAAATAGAGGAAGTGTGCTGGGTGCAATTTATTTACATTTTAATAAGACCTCAAACAAATGATACCACACAGGAAGCTCAGAGTTAGGTTAAGGAGAAATGGTGGCTAAAAAATGCCTTGAAGTTTGGAAGCTGTAAGTATTATCTAATCAATAGTATTACTTTTGAATTAAGACAGAATAACCATTCCACAGGGACAGGTATTGTGGTCTGTGACAAACATTATTCAATGCAGACATTAAAAATTTAGGGGAGATATAAATTTTCAAAATTTGATAAATTTTTAAGACTAAACCTTAGAATATATGCCAAATGCTAAATCTTAAAATGGATGGGTCTATGAAATAAAAATCTCATGAAAACCCAAAGTATGGCAGTTTTCTTCCTTAATATACCAAAGCTTACTGCTAAAATCCCCATTAAATAGAGACGATAACTTCACTGTTCACATTTTGGGTTTCTCCTACTATGCATGTTAATTCTTTTTGAATAGTTCTAAAAATCAAGACAAGTATGTACTTTAATGAAATAGGAGATTCAGAAAGCAATGATTTTCAGTCTACAATATAGTAGCCTGCACTATTCCTATTTCCAAACTCTGAGCAGGGTCACCTTTGTTTGAGACAAATTATCACTAGTAATATCTTACAGATTAATGTGCATGACATTCGTCTATCCAGTGTAGTTCCCAAGACAATAAAAAAAAACTTACAAAAGTAAAATTATTTAGGCTGCCAGTGAAGAAACAATTGTAAAAGTACAATAATGATAGGAAAAGCATGAAGAGGCCAGGGTGAGGTAAGTACACAAAAGGAATCTCGTAAGAACTGACACATTTGCTAAAAGAACAAGAATATGATTCCGTGTGTGTGTGTGTAAATCTCTCTCTATATGTCTATATGAAATACATTTATACAACATATATATACATTATATATATATATATACACACACACACACACACATAATAAATCAGGCCTGGCTTAGTAGTTCAAGCCTATAATCCCAGCACTTTGGGAGGCTGAGGCGGGCGGATCACATGAAGTTGGGAGTTTGAGACCAGCCTGACCAACATGGAGAAACCCCGTCTCTACTAAAAATATAAAATTAGCCAGGAATGGTGGCACATGCCTGTAATCCCAGCTACTCGGGAGGCTGAGGCAGGAGAATCACTAGAACCTGGGAGGCAGAGGTTGCAGTGAGCTGAGATTATGCTATTGCACTCCAGCCTGGGCAATAAGAACGAAACTCTGTCTCAAAATAAAATAAAATAAATAAATAAATGAATAAATAAATAAATAAATAAATATCTATATATACACACACAGAGCCATACATATATGCCTCTATAAAAATAAATATTTCGTTAGGAGTTTTGCAATTTGCTTATTTGTATCTATCTATGAACTAGAAAGTAAGTTCCTTGAAAGTATGACATAAAGTAAAACATAAGTTTTCTGTGTTGTAACTGATAAAAACTAGCATGATTCTGAGCAGAAAATTGGTTCTCAATAAATATTTGTGTGAAATATAAAAAATCTAATTTCATTTCATGCATACTATGTAAAAGAACAACATTAAAGAATTCCCAAAAATAAGACAAATGATATCATTATATGGGGAAAGCAAGTTAGATTATGCTACACTACACTGAGCCAATAAAATTAAGACCAAAAAAAAAACCCTTCAACTGAAAATAAATCTATGTAAATACATGCTGAAATCCTACAGATGATTCAGACTTCAGAGAAATGAAACCCCAATGACAGCATCATGAAAACGAGTTGCCCCAATATCACATATCATTTCTGTCATGCTGTATAGGAAGTGGTAAAGTGTGATGAGAAATTCCAATTTCCTAATCACACAGAATATAAACAATCTATATTATAAAAGTCTATGAATTTTCTGAGGCATTATAAACTTTTATGGACGTTTTTGATTTGAATCTGAACACGATGGTGTTTCAATATAAAAACTCATAATTTCAATTGTGAATCACCATTTTACATTTAAACAATTTTAAAAATTCACATTGTGGCAAGGAATACCATTAGGTTATTTTAAAAAACTCTGAAAGTTTTCTTAATGAGGTCATAAAGTTTTTTTCTAGTTATGCAAGAGCAATTTGATAGTGGGAAATCAATTATGCTATTGCTGAAGTGTCACATTTCAAATTATCCTATAATGTTTTAAAGGGAAAGGGATATGCCTCTTACTCCCAATGCCTAGTGAACAATTTCTGGCATATAGTAAGTGCTGAATAAAATGTATGATGAATTAATTTGAGTTGAAAAATACATCTCAAGAAAAGTCTATGTCCATGAATTATAATTGGACAATATTTACCAGAAAAAAAATTAATAAAAGTTAACACCCATTCCTAATAATCAAATAAGGATTCAGAAAATAGTCTTTTAATCCACTTTACCAATATATTAAATAATATCTGTCTTAAATCAATAACTAATATTTGCCTTAAATATGGAAAAAAAAAAACTAGAGAAAATACCAAATAATAAAGAACAAGAAATGTGCCCTCTATCACAATGATTACGTAACTGTTTTGGAAATTATAGCCAATGAAATAGGATATTAAACAGAAATAAGAAAGGAAATAGACAGTCATCTTTGTTAGGAGATAATTTAATGACTTTGAAACCCTGAAAGAACTTAAAAGAAATTATTAAAACTATTAAGAGAGCTGAATAAAATAGCTAGATCATAAATACAGACAGTCCCCAACTTACAGTAGTTCAGCTTAGGATTTTCCAGTTTTACAATGGGTTTATCAGAATGGAACCCCACGTAAGTTGAGGATCATATGGATTATAAATAGGAAGTGACTTTTCTACCAAAAAATTATAAATGAAATACAGGCAATCGAGGACACTAACAAGAACATAGCATGCCTATACCTAAATATACTAAGGAATTTGGGGATCTATATGAATAAAAAGATACAATCCATTTATGTATGAAAACATACTATGCTTCTGAATGGGAAGACTGAATATTGCAAAGATACTAATACTAATTTATAGGTTTAATACAATTCCAACAAATATTCCAATGAAACATTTTTATGAATTTGACAAACTAAACAAATCCTGACTAATAAGTAGGTGACGAAAGCCAAAGCATTTTTGAAAAAAGAAAGATAAGGAAGGATTTGACCTAAAAGATACACAAACTTATTTTGAAGCTGCAATGGAAGCAATATGGAACCGGTGAAACAACTGAAAAAGCAGATAGTCCAGAACTAGATCCTAATGTTGATAAAAATTAGGAGGCAATCAAGATGATATCAAAATCGGTGGGAAAATGATTCTGGAACAATTGATTAACCATTAAGAACAAAAGTAAGTAAGATGTTTACATCATAACGTGCTAAAATAAATTCTGAGAGAGACAGACAATTAAAAATATAAAATAGAACCATGATCATACTACAAAAAAAAGGTGAATATTTACTAAATTTTAAGCTATTTAAAAAAGAAGATAAAAGTAATGGACACAGTCACAGAGGAAAAAAATAAATGAAATTGGCCATACAAATATTTAACATTTTTTCCCATAAAATCTTACAAATCAGTAAAACAACATGAGTAAAGGCCATAAGCAAACAATTTATAAAAATAAGAAAACAATGACAAACAAACATGTAAAAAACATTCTAGTTCCTTATTAATCAAATCAATGCAAATTAAAACAATGTAGACCAGTTATTTTGCCTACAATTTGTCATATATTTATAAAATGCTACTATTCAAAACAGTTAAGAATGTAGTTAGAAAAGCACTTTTACATACAATTGCAGAAGAATCCTCAAAGGAACCTTGAGAATTTTACATCCTCTATCCCAGAAATCAACCTTCTAAGGATGTAAGCTACAAACACAATCCAAGACGCAGATAAAAATTTATATATAAAAATGATCCTCAGAGTAGGAGAAATAATAGTGGAAAATGACCTAAATGTCAAACATGAAGGAGTTAATCAAAAATTTTGGGTACATAATTAAGATACAATATTACACAGCTGTTGAAAACGAGTATTTTATGACTCGTTTTCATAAAATAAAATTAGGCTAAGTGAAGAGATCACTATACAGACTATACAATCTAAAATGTTATTTAGAAATATACAAACACATATATATAAACACCTGTACACTTTAAAAACGCCCATATACTTGGAAAGAAGCAGAGCAAATACTTAGAATTGTTTATCCATGATTGGTGGTGTCAAGTGATTTAAATTTATTCGCTATATATATTTTCTATTTTGATACGTCCTTTCAATAAGTATACATTGCCTTTTAATCTGGACCAAAAAAGTTATTTTAAGCCTAAGATGAATTTATATGGGTTAGAATTTCACTTAAGGGAAAAAAAAAACAGATACTGATAAAAATAACTTTTCATATACATGTGGAATTACTGTGCTCTTTAATCTGTGAACCTCCATACTTTTGTGCATAAAGAACATCTATTGAGATATTGAGGTACTTGCTTTTTTTTAGCGCTGAAAAACACAATAATTTTCCTGAATTAAAACTCAAAGAAAATAAAGTCACTCATAAATACCGTATTTGACAATAGTGTTCACCCAGTGCTCTGATGACCTTTCCCCTTGTTGACTTATTGATAAAATTTACCTATATTGCGAATATTAATAATTGTTTTGGTATCAATTTCAGGAATAATCAATCTGAGAATGTTTACTTGGCCCATTTAGACAACACCAAGGAAGACACCCCCAAGTAACTGTAACCAGCATTGTGAACAGTGTATTTGCGTTTTCACATTTCTTTTCCCTGGAATACCAACCTTGCCTAGTATTTTGCAAATAACAATGGATGGAACTTAGATTTTCAACAACAGTGCTTAAAAAATAGCTGCCAAAGTCAAGACATGCAATAACCTTCTAAGTAAGTTTGCTGGCTCTATATTGTGTTCGAAGGCACACCCCCTCCAAACGTCTGCACTCACCATCTGCTACTCAACTGCAGAATAATGCACTGAAGTCTGGTGTTGTTTGGCATGGGCAAAGACAGCCAATGTCCAACTCCATTCAGACATGTGCACCATATCAGGAACCTTATGACACAGTCCTCAACATCAATGCAGCACTTTCAAGCCCTGCTGCACATCAATCAAGTATGTATGACAGTCAAGCTGATAGATAAAATCTAAGCCAACTCTAAATACCTACTGTGCATGGATCTCTCTAGTTTGCCTGCAGCTCACCTTCTATTAAGATGATAGCTTTGGCCTAGTCTTCCATGCCAAAATAAGTGCATGGAGTCACTCTGGCAAGAGGAAGGGTCTATATCAATGTCAACAAACAAGTTCCTTGCGCCCGACCCTACCATCTGTCCTCCTGCTTCCCACCTACCATACTTTATGTGGACCTTGATGAATGAGATTCTAATAGTCCAAGATTCTAGTTTAGCCAGCCTTTGCAGATGGGGTCAACATGACTGCCCTCTGGCCAAATACCCAGGGTGACATAGCTGATGGGTTACCTGGAAAGTGCCTTTTTGCAGATTTAATGTCAGAAATAAAGCAAATGAAGGCGTTCCTGCAGGTTTTGAGTTTCGGGTTTATGGAAAAAAAGTGATACATTCAATACTTAAAGTGAAGATAATTTTTCTTTTAAATTATTTGAAAATCTTATAATGCTAAAGTATTGATAAATTCCATTTTAACACTCTAGGTAAGGGAAATAAAACGAATGAAAAAAAATAAAACTGGGGCTATTCTAACGTATTTACAAAGCAGGTTTGAGAGAAAGACTTGAAAAAAATCTCAGAAATATGTAGAAATATGACTTGATATTGTAACATTAATATAGAAGCATATTATTTCATTCTGCATTAGATGCAACAATATTAGAGCATATTGCACAAGCTAAATGGGGAATAATAGCTTTCACACCTACTCTACAGAAGTTGTATGGCACTTGCAGATTTCAAGGTAGAGCAGTAAAATTTAATATAATATTAAGTATGAGATATAAATTCTGGAGAAATCTAATTGTTTTTACCTTAAAAAAGATATTACATGAAATATGATAAATCAGTATTGTCACAAAAGTAGTATATAAAATTACTTTTTTTTGAACATGTTGACAAACCATTTCAATTAGCTCATTAACAAAACACTGAAGACTGAACCTGATGGCATATGAAACAAACAGAAATTTCAGGAAATGCCACTAGTTCCAATCCAACTCAATTTAATATGATGATACAATGATAAGACCTTATTTTTCCTTCAAGGAAAGCTAAATATATTCCTAGCATGGTCTCTGGACACACCAAAAATAGAAAAAGCAAAAACACAACAACATTCTACCAAGGAAACAACATCATCTGAAACTCTAGACAATTTAAGTAATAATAATAAAGTGAATCTTCACCAAATGAGTAAATGAATATGAAAATATGTTACATACCATAAAGCACCATACACAGAATTTATTCACAGCATCTAATAAAGTGCTTTGTACATAGTAAGCATTTACTAAATGTTTGTAGAATTGACTAGAATTTAATTGAAAAGAGAAGTATAATGAGACTTCTACAAGTAGAATCAGATCCTTTTAATACCATGGGAAAAAGTTTCAGTCAAATTATATGACTAGGTACATCCATTGTCTTTGATGTTATGAATCAAGATGAGATCCTATTATATCAAAAGAAAAAATATTTTTGAATTTCTCTTCGGAGAAATCACACTAAAATGAAAAGCATGATTATTTTTAATTTTGAAATATCTCCAAATTTTATAGCATTCTTTGGTCAACTAAGATAATGCTATAGAAATCCTACATAAAACTTGAACTTACAATGTCCTGGCCTAATCATCTGGCTAATCTCTTTGAGTTTTCCTGAAATATGCTCACATCCCATTTTCTATGGGAATTCTCCCACTGATTAACACAGAGAATGAGAATTTGGCCTGTGCTCTATAGGCACCATTGAAATGTGGCCACCTGAGGCATGTAGGGAGGGCATCCAGCTGGCACACCACATGTTGCCCTGGAGTAGTGTACAATGAGAGGGATATTTTGGCTAAGAATACCTGGACAATCTCTATTAAGGTCCTGATTATGAAAAGGACTTCAGCATTATCATTGTCTCATGGGCATGATATGAGCCAGGGAAACTTCTGTTTCTAAGTTCATATATTTTCCAAAGAAAGGACTTACAAGAATACAAGAAAAAATCAAAGAGCTCTATGAAAGAGAAATGCTGGGCCATTGATACTAGATTTTATGTACTATCCATATCACTAGAGGAAACTTTTTTGAGAGCTCCATGCATTTTAAAATTTATGCTAAAGCACACTATAGACTTGACCGTAAAATAAAACATAATGAAATCTGTAAAATAAAGGATGCGAAAACAGCGTGAAAATTTATGTCTGTAGTGCAGTTGTTATACTATATATTATAAAAATCAATTAAGTTCACATACTACTCACGTAAGAAATATCTGCTGATTTTATTTTTATTTTATGCAACTTGTGAGGAAGAAAATCCATGCATTTGAACTGTAGTGCCAATAAAACAATTTTGTCAATTTTGAGTCTATTTTTTCAAAACACCATACGTGATTAAAACACATAATGCACTAGTATTTTTGCCAAATTTTGTTTTTAAACCAAAGCTGTTTTTGAATTACATAAGCACAAAATCAGAATTTCAAAACCAGCAAACATATTTAGGGGTGAATTTTTAAATAAGCCCACTTGATTCATTGTTAGACAAACTTTGAGTGCCAGGGACATTTTTGTGAAATTCCACTGGGGTAAATAGGGTAGCTAGGAAACACTCCTCAAAGTGAAAAATAAGTATATGCATTATTTTCACAAAGTTTTGTTAAGCATTTTCACCCTCATACTAAGTGGTTCTGGTGATATTTACAATACAACATGAGCATAAATCTTAAGGAATTTATGATGTCACCAAATGCTAAGAAACGATTACAGCTGGGTTTTACATTTGTGTTTATGTGTTATTTTGCATATAGATCCCAAAAACCAATGAAGAGAAACTTTGATACAAAACATATCCTGAAACTAAAAGACAGCTTCTATATATCAATATAACCAGTTGATAGCATTTCTAAGACAGAGTTTGACAGTAAGTGAAACAAACAAACATAATGTTTTAAATATGCCATTTCAGCCACTCCAGCTGTCATTCAAGAGGCTTTTTTTAATATCATTAATTCAATGCCACACAAATAGGAATTCGGTCTTTTCAATAAAGTTTGGTGACAACTTGTCGGCAGAAAGGAAACTAATATATATGTGGAAATTTTTATTTTGTCATCATGTATGTTTGTTTGAACTTGCTTAAAATATTGTAATTGTGGGCCTAATTTACACCTTTTTTCCTAAAAGCTCAAACAAATCACAATGATCACAGTGTCCCTAAGACTAAGGGGTCCCAATTTATACCAGAGAAAATAAGCTCAGAGAGCTAAAGAGTACTAGCAGAATATTATACTGCAAGAATAGCAATAGACTAAGTATACTCACTTGAAATCCTAATAAAACCATAAAAACTACCACTTTATATTTTTGATTAGCTTATATTTTTACTTAATTCAAAATATTTTGCAGAAAAGTTTTCTTTTAGCTTTATTGCTAGGAACAGAATAACTTTTATTAATTGAATTAATTTTTGTAATTTGTGACCAGTGAGGTTTGACTCACGTCATGCGTATTCTTTAGGAACTCAGATACTTCATAGATCTTAATCCCCTGATGAAAATTTAAGTCCTAAAAGGCCAGGAAATACTGAGATTCAAGTTGGCTCCTCCACCATCTTTACTGACAGAAATCCAGAGTGCCAAAAGTCAGCACTGCTGGTTGCTGATCATCATACCTAAATATTGATTCTTCTAAAACGTGTATTTTGAGACTTGCTTGATTTTAGAATTACAGGTGGAAAGTCACTTCTCTTTGATATAAATTGCATGCAATAAAGAAGGAGGCAGTCCTACACAATAAATATGTAAGGAATGGTTTTCCACCTCTGCATGCTGCAGAAAATCCCACTGAGTTAAGTAGGGTTCTACCAAGGCCACTTAAACATATTAGCCTATTATGCTCCACATTTCTTTATTGTTCTCAAAAAGCTAATGAAATGTTCCAGTGTAATGTTTATGCTGGAGCACTTTTAAAGGCATTTTAGAAGTGATGTTTCTCTCCGAACTCCAGAAGGGGGTTCCACTTCCTAAAAACATTTAGTAGGCCATGAGGAGACCATGCAGCCTCTTTACTCAGACTGTTTAGACTCATAGCTGGAGAAGAAAATCCTTAAAGATAATCACTTAAGAGTTTCAGTGTGAGCTTGAGCATCATTGCAAAGCGATAGGAATTAAAACACTGACAGGCATACACGGTGTACTGTACTACTGAACAGATAGGTTTAAAATACTGTGTACTGTCTATTCATAGATAACATTGATTTACATTGGTAAATCTATTGGTTCAGCATATCAGTGCAATATTTAAGCAATCAATTGTTCCTCCAGAGTCAATTATTTTTAGAAAAATAAGGAAATGTGACCTATCACTGAAAGTCAGTATGTAGAATTGAACTTGGCCAGTTTTCTTCTTTGCTGGGGTCTTAATTTTTTCATCTGTAAGATAAATGAATCAGACTTGTCAATATCTGTGATCACTTCTAGCATTAATGTTTTCTAGTTTTAAGATTCTAAATACCAACACTGTATGTTGAGGAATAGCAAAGTAGGAAAAGAACTGTGAATAAAACTATCACTGAATTATTAACTTTTCAACAAAATCAAAATTATGTAATTTTGCCTTTAGTTGCCATAAACAACCACCTCACCTTCTGAATACCGACAATATTTATTGCCATAAACAACCACTTCACCTTCTGAATATTAACAATAATATGAATGAAGGAACATTTGTATACTAAGGTCATAGGTGGTATGGTTGAGATTAAAGCCAAGACTGAGAGTATAGTAATGAACTGAAGAATGAAAGAATCATACACTTCTGACCTAATATGTAATATGCCTTCCCAAATCGTCATTTTATACATTCGTTTTCAATGGAAAACAACAACTTGAATATCTTAGAGGTTATTTTCCCCAAGACATCAGGTTGTAATCTCCCCCCACAAAATTTAATACAGTTCATAGCTCATACCCCTACTGGATAATCCCCAAAATGTCTTGCTCCTTTTTCAAATTAGACATCAGCATTCAGTATAACAATTAATCAATGCCAACAATGCTCCATATGCTTTATTAGCATTCATTCACCTAATCCTTCCATGAACACTAGGAAGTAGGTACTAATAAAAGCAGAAACAGTTTTGAATCGCAGAGGTGGTTATCAGTAATTCTAGAATATCAGTCTGACATATGGGTCCCTCTGCTTTTTTTCAGTGCACAGCGTGAACATTGTGTGGCACAGTATTTCAAGAATTAATGTTTGATGTATATCAAAGCATTATGCTTTTTACTTCATCTTAATAGTAATCACAAGAGTGACTTATTTCTCCATACATGAAAGCAGAGATAGAAAAAAGATGACCTTGGAAGTTACACACTTTCTTTTCCTGTAAGTATGAAGACATGTCCATAAGTTATTAGAACCATAAAAAACAAAAACTAATAAGAATAAAATTGTGAAACAATATTGAAGCCTCCTTAATAAGCAGGTTCTTGTAGGATATTGAACAAGGCATATATGTTGTAGTCCTGATGCTGTATTTGTGTCATATTGAGCAAGCTACTTAACATTTAGGTGCGTAAGGGTTTTTTTCCCTAAAGTGGGAGGATTTAGGTCTCTAAATTCCTTATCAACAATATAATTTTAGAGCAAACTATCTATAAAGTCAATTAATAATTTTCCTTGATTCATTTATTATGTAATAGTTGCTAATCAAAATGAATAGTGTTATACTCACAGATTTAACTAACTTATAGCTAAGATCAGGCTTGCTTTGTAAACATCTCTCTAAAAACTCAGAAGTCCATAAATACTAAGACTTCGTTACTCCTCCTGTAATTTTTGACCTCTACTTGAAATCTCACCTGCTACCCTTGACCTCGAATACTGCAAGTATTAATACAGTTTCTGTAAATAGTGTACTTAAGTCAAGAGTCAGAGGCACAAGAAAGGTAATGGCAGGGACAAAGGTACTGCAATTCAGCTACACACTTGTAATGCTTCCCATTAGTTCTTTAGTTATATTAGTTGCAGAAACTATTTTAACACATGACAATAGTGGAGGTCATGTGTGGTAGGCTGATACTGCAAGCAAAAACAAAAGAACAATGAAATAGTAGGTCTTAGTGTTTAAGCATATCTACTAGTAGTAATACTTGACAAGCAGCCAATCTTCTTTGTGATCTTGAAATGATTTGATGATAAAGCCAAATACTAGAAATATAACTGCTATCTTTTGGGAGATCAAAGGTCATGTGAGGGGGAGAGCTAAGGTCAAGAGCAAGCCCCTTAAGCCTACTCCAGAAATTTCACTAGAGGGTGCTCTTGGGCTTTTATGACTTCTCGATACTTCAATAAGAAACAAGTATTGCTTACATAATATATTCTGCCTAGCATAACTTGTACTCCATCATGGATCCCATATCCAACACTTCAATACAGAGTTAAAGATATCTCAAGCAGGCCCTGGGCCTGGTTTTTTATTTCCCTGTGTAATTTCCCTGTTTCTATTGATAGTATACTTGTGAGTTTCACAAATTTAAGACACATAAGAGATCTTAAGAGGTCTTCAAAAGTCTACATTCTATTAAACAACCACAGGAACTTCCCAATACGTCAAAGTAAGATTAAATGGGGATTAATGATAAAGCTATTTTTGCAAATATATATTTTACAAACATTTTAATCTTATAATACGTTCATAATTTATATATCTATTAAAAGAATTTTTATTATTCCATAAGATCTGTAGAAAGTCTGATTGCCAAATAAAATAAATTTCAATTATTTATACATGTATTATTCATATGTCTCATGACATCAAATATTGAGCACCGAATAAGCACTTAATAAATATTTCTTGACCCTTTATTGCACATACATATTTTTATACCATGTTCCAACAGGATGACATATAATTAAATTTTAATCTCTACACCATATGTTTGAAATTTTTTCTATAAATGCAGTTTCACCTTTCTGGAATTCACATTTAATGACGTATTCTGTTTATTTCTAATGATAGAGCTGCTTTTTACATACTTCCCATTTTTGCTACATTGTTAAGAGAAAATGAAACATGGAAATTGTTTTGTTATGTGATTAACTTTTTAATGTTTCCATTTGTTTATTAGAAGATTAAGAAGGTTATTTGTTTCTACATTAAAATATTGGCAATGGCATATATCAATGCATAGTGATTTTCTTAAGAATTGCAATGAGTGACTAAGTAAAATTCTTCTTCACTTTTAGGATGTAAAGAATTATGACCACTAGCCATTATGCATGGTGACGTTCTTATCACACATATTTGAAAACTCAATAGCTTTAGCATCTTTAGGGTTGACAGTAAAATACTGAGGTTGACTATGGAATGCTAAGTCTTTGACTGCATTTCCAATTTGTCTAAACTTACAGTTTCGTTATTCCTTAATTGAATTAAGTTTAAGTTTCTCTTAAAATCAGCTTGATGCTTTTGACAAATCAGAAATTTGGGACCTGAATAGTAGCATACAATATATGAATCTGCATAAAAATGTGTTTTAAATGCACATTTGATAAAAAGGTAAGCCTGGTCACTTATGAATTCCAGCTCCTTTCAACATCCTGCATGGATTGCAATCAGTGTGAAAAGTTGGGGAAAACTAAAGTGGTCTCAGATCTCTTATAAAGCAGTCACCTGAGCTCTTAAACTATATGGTGCTTCTCAAAAAGGACTCCTTAAGTATCCCATCTGATGCATGTTATTCCCCAATTCAACTTGCAAAGGACAGAGTCACGAGCATATATTCAAACTGTATTTCATCCAACTGGGTTGTCAATAAGCTGAAATCACTCTATGAAGAATTGGCAAAATTCCCATGGATACTGTGAAAATAAAGGGAATCAATGAAGAGATATAATTATTTTAGTTTCAAATTTAATTAATTTGTGGGAGAGTTCATTTTCTCTCAAATATATTCAAGTTTCTTCAAACACAGGTCAATGTTTGCCAGCTGATAGGAAAAAAGAAAACATTTAGTCTGAGTTTCCCACATTTATATTAATCTCTATATCATAGCTAAATAAAATGTTTCATGAATCTTCATATAGACAAAAGAGAGTTCAAGCTGAGGCAGAGTAACAAGCATTGTCAATAGAAAACAACCTCTTAAGTACTGTTTCCACTATTTCCTGTTCCAATTTTTCTGTTGGAGAGAATGAAACAAAATAATTTCACATCTGGTTTTATGTATCAGATCACTAAAGATTCTAGGTAGAAGTTACACAGGAGATGCAAGTATAACTTGATTATTTTACAATTAGAACACGAAGACAAAGAAAGAATAAAAGGGGCATGCTATCCCATGCCATGCAGTTAGTATATGGCAGATCTTACTCAGAGTCCCCAGTTCCTAATCTAGTGTTCTTTCTACTGCACAAGTTTTCAATGCTGTTTGGTTTTTCATAAAGAATCTGTGTATCATATCAAAATTTCATATTGACTTTCCTTGAAATTTCAGAGAAAAAGGAGGCAGTATGAGAAAAATTACTCTTCATTGTCTAACTCTTCAAGTCAGACAGCATTCCTATGTGCAATGATCCTTGATATAGTCTAGGTCAACTGATCTCCATGAGTTTTCATACTCATTAAAACATATACATCACAAAGTACAATTACTGTTCTCACTGACTTTAGGGACTTTGCATGTTTCATCAGTTACCTAGCCTATGCCATCCTGAATCCAAGAGGCACCCTGTATTTCTCTGGAAGTCCGCCCAGCATGAAAATACTGAAATAAGAGTGCAGGTGTACTCTTTGCTTCAAGAAGACACAATAAGCCAAATTCTGAACTTACCAAACAGACAAATTAGGGGGTGATTATTCACATTTTAAAAGGATTCACCACAGGATGCTTTTAAATCATAAGCTGCTCTATTGCATTTTAAATAAGTTGATTTACAAAGCTTCCTTTACAAGTATTTTTCACCATCCAGGGTTCATGGTTCCTTACCCAAAAGCAATGAGAGATTGGTGAGCATAGTCCTATTACCTGCTAAGCCAAGCTTCCTTTCCCAAATAAGAGAATAATTAGCACTGCAGTTCATTTTTGAAAAATTAAAGAGTCTCTCACTCTTGAAAAATGTAATATACACTGAGCACTTGCTATGTGCCTGGCACAGTGCTAGGCATTTTAGATAATGATCTCATTTACTCCTCACCACAACTCTAGGAGATTAGTACAATTATCCCAACCATGGATGAGGAAACTGGGACTCAGAGAAGTTAGAGTTAAGCAACTTGACTGAATTCTTGCAGCAAATAAGTGATTGTGCCAGGATTCAAAGTCAGATCTGTCTGGAGCTCTTGCCCTTACATATTTTACAATACAATTTCAGATGAAATTTAATGACATCTCTTACCTCTGACCTAACTAAGCAAAATTGTGCTCCAAATGTACTATTCCCGTGCAGCAATCCTGTCTATAGCAATAGGGACCAGTCACACAGCCTGAATACAGAAAGATAGGGGGCTCATTAACAAGGTCGCCTATTCTGGTCACTGCACTGCCATATTAAGCCCGGATTTATTTCCTGTAATTCCTACCCATTGGATCTAACTTTGCTCTATAGTCATTGAGAACACTGAAAATCCCTTCTCCCTATACCTATCATATTTCTCTTATGGTTTCCTTTATTTTTCTTTTTAGCATCCAGTGCCCCCAACCTTTTAAAAATATAACGGGTTTGTCTGCTGTTTACATATATTTTATTCTTTCTTGAAACTGCTTCTTCTGGAACACAGAGAACTCATGAATGCTATTTCTAAGCATTTATGCAACTAAAAATTATTGGAACAATACACACCATAGTAGATAAGGGCACAAGCTCAGAAACCCAGACTGCCTGGGTTCAAATCCAAGCTTTACCAATTAATGGCTTGATTTCCTTGGTGAATATATTTAAGGTCTCTGTGCCTCAGTTTCCTCCTTCAACTATGAAATGACGACAACAGTACCTAGTTAATGTGGCTCTTATGAAGATTTAAAAGAGGGGCAATAATAAGCAAAAGGCAATATAAGGAAAATTACTCTACAGTGTCTAACTCTTCACATCAGGCAACATTCATACAGCAATATTCATATAGTGCTTACAGCCTGCTAGGCAGCAATTAGGGTACTGCCTAGGTTGTAAGCACTATATAAATGTTTGTCATTATTATTGATGGTATAGGAGTGAATGAATACTTAACCGCCTTGGAAAAATATAACCTATATCATTGTATGAGATTGATTTTATTATCCAGATATAAAGAAGTCAAGTTCAACTAGAAAAGGCACTTGACTGGAGACCAGAGATGTGCTTCTAGTCCCAACTCTTTCAAACACTCCAACTGAAAGATCTTGGACTTTATCTACTTCATCTTTTTAAATAGAGGAATGGGACTCTACCTCTGCATCTAAAATGATATGTTTTTATTCTAGGATTCTAGGATCCTATTCAACCTGGACTCTGCTTAAATTTCATTACTCATTATGTTTGAAAACTACCATTACACACTAACATTTCATCTGCATGTTTATATTATATCTGTTGACATTTCAATCAGCTTATCTTCATTGTTTTCATGAAACAGAATAAGCCTCTGAGAGTCTATAGACAGGTCTGAAAAAACAAAAGTTGTTGTGATAGCACAGAGAGGAATTTAATGTCACTTTGGAGGAGATAACCTAAAGTCCTACTCTGCCAAGCCAGTAAAATCCTGTCTTCTGTCTGCAACACCTGGCCCAGTCCATGCTATCTTGCTGAATTTCAGTGCAGCCCTTTGGAAAAATGCAAATTCGGGTTTGGATGGATTGCCAGGTTGATACAACTGTCATTTTTTTTCAACGAAAGTGCAGATTAGACTACCTTTTACCTACCAAAATCACCTCATTCTTTGATATATATAACATTCAGCTAATTTTATTATGACTTAGTATGCCAGTACTCCTCATATACTTTATGGTCCATCTCCAGATCTAGTGAAGGCATGGTGACTGGTATCAATATCAAGGCAATTGTCTTCAAAGAATGTGGCAATCTATTCTAACAAAGTAAATTCCACAAGGGAACAAGGGGACAGCCACCCTAAATTAACTAACGACAAAAACTTTGGCATTTTGTAATTAAGTACAATGCATTATTCTACAAATAAAAATGATGTCCTTGTAAATCTAAAAGCTATGCAATGTTATATTTTCTATTTCTAAAATTCTCTAGGCTCAAAGTCAATATGTAAGTCAATTTTTTTAAAATGCACAAAAAGCTATGATATTTCAAATCTTAGATACTAAATTTGTGAACTGAATGAACCTGGCTTCTCCTGCTTAGATGTGAACATTCCTGTTAGTACATAAAAATTAATAAATATTTTAGGCCAAAATTTTGTGTTTGATAATTGACTTACAGAATCAGTCTAAGTAGGTGTAAAGGTGACTAGACTTATTCTGGAACATGTACAATTTCATAACAGTAACATGGCCTTTAAATAATTCTGTGTAAATGATATTTAACTCTCATTTTAACTGTTAGCCCTTGCAATATGAAGCAGCTTGATGCTGAAGTAAAGCTAAGATTTCAGTAAAAAGAATAAAAGCTTTATATTCTACAAGGTAGAAATCCTAGAAAAACCAAAGAAATTAAAATTTTGGAAGTTTTTGATTCATATATTTTAAATAGGATTCTAAAATAACATATCTCTTCTATACATAAGAAAATAGTCTGGTTCACATATATTGATTTATTGAAAAGTTATTACAATACAACTCAGGTTGCCCAATACTAACATTGCTATACCAGCTTTGTTTTGGTAAATGTTTGCATTGTAACTCTGGTAGTATTACAGCAAAACACTCAGAAGAAAGAGAGTCACTTTTACACATATTACATGGCATATGTACAGTCGTCCCTTAAAATGCAACAATACAACTGCAATACTTTAAATAGTTTAAAATACAAATGCCTTTGAAGACCATAATTTATATACTATCTATTAATAGGATTAAATCAACATTTTTATGGCTCTCTAAGCTTATCCCAGAAACTTTTCCATTATTTCACTCAGTAACAAGAGAATTTTTTTAAAATTGTTTATATATTTTTTTAGATATGGTTTCACTCTATCACCTAGACTGGAATGCAATGGTGTGATCTCGGTACACTATAGTCTCTACCTCCTGGACTCAAGTAATCTTCCTGCCCCAGCCTCCTGAGTAGCTGGGACCACAGGTGTGTACCACTACACCTAGTTAATTTTTTTTTTTGAGATATAGGTTCTCACTATGTTGCCAGACTGGTCTTAAACTCCTGAGCTCAAGCAATCCTCTCCTTGGTCTCCCAAGTACTGTGATTACAGGCATGAGCCGCTGCACCTGGCCGAGAGTCTTACAGATAGGTATTATTAACACCATTTTGCAAAATTTTAAAAATAAGGCACAGAAAGGTTAAAATAAATTGTACAAGTTCAACAAGTAGTAAGTGAAATTCAGCCAGACTTTGAACTTAGACATCCTGTTTTAGAATCTTAATGCTCTATTTTTCCCAACGCAACCTCACTAACTAATGTACATATTAGATTGCACTGACATAGTAAGGACAAAGAAAACCCATTTTCTGTGTATATGCTATTGCCTTAGAAAATAGCTACTGAAAATACCTTAGAAAATAGCTACTGAAAAGACCAATGCTATGAAACAGTTTGGTTATACCTACTAAAAATTTTAAATCTCTGCTACACTGTATTAACATTTTGTATCTTAAAAAGTTAAAGAATAGAGCCTAACTTAGATCCTTCCAAATTTGTAATTCTTCAAAATCTAAAATGAATTTCTAATTAATGACTTATAACTGCTCAAGTAGGAAACTATGACAAAACCAGAGACAAGCCCTTCCAACAGTGCCTATGACATCATAGATACACAAATCTGCCCCATTTTACAGTACACAAAGAAGACCGGAATTCAGCTGTTATCAGACAATAATAAACTTCTTCTGCTAAGTCAGTCTCTTAGTCTTAGATTTACATTCCCACTGTCAGTAAGAATTTTTAAGCTAAACATTTTTGAAAATTAAAAATTCAATAAATAGCATTTATATTATCCACAGAATGTGTTTTCATTGCTTTGGTGCTAAAATATTTTATTTTAGACTGTTCTTTTTTCTCTTTTCCATTCATCTCTTAGCTGCTTCGCTCCAATCCTTGCCCCTTTCCACCCTTGTTCTCTCTCTCCCTGAAGCCTCAGGGAAGAGGGCTGCAAACTATCTGGATGCCTGGACCCTCACGCTCCTGAGATTAAACCCAGACCCGCCCATGGCAGGAATCCCATTCTTTGTCTGAAGCAAGTGTCTGATTGAGTTAGATATGGAGTTGTTATCACATTGAAAAGAAAACCCGGATTTTTTTTTTCATCTTTGGTATTAAAAATACGTTATATTTGTATTAAAATATCCATCTAATAAACTCTCCCAAAGAAAATAGTTTCATTATATTTTCACCTTATTTTCTCATTCCATTCTTAAAGCCACAGTGAAAGGAAAGTTGTTATGGTCACCTCAAAGTATTATTTTCCACTTCTAATCAAGATCAGGTTTGGACAAAGCTAAACAATAATTTTTATTTTGTATTTAAGGACGCCGGCTACTGTTTACCTACTGATGTTATTTATACCAACAGGGGTTCTCCGAAGTGATACCTAAAGCTTGCCACTTCATTGGCATTATGTCGTAGGTTTCAGGAGGGCTTTTGTAAAGTCAATTTTCTCCCAGTAGCACTTTATCCCCACGGAGAGTAAGCAGATGGGAGAGTTCTTTTTCCCTCAAAATAAGGCTTATAGCATTGACCAGGGCATTTAAATGTATCTTTACAACTCTCAACTGGATCCCCCAGGAAGAGCTTTTATAGATTTGGATTTTTATTTTTTTGTCATAAAGTATTCTATTTATTTCCCAGCAGCTGGTGTCAAAAAAGTTGTGTTTTTTTTTTAATATTCCTTTTAAATAAATAAAATCTGTTTTCATATTGTGTAAAATTAGTTTTGCCTGCTGTGAGTTTGTGGCATTATGCAGTGATCATTTCTTCCCATGAATTATTTAAAGTGAGGATATCAAAATCTGATGGAACAATACAATGAACTATACAATACAATTTAATTTTATAATATGCCAGTTCATACTAGTGTCTCAAAATGCACAGTAGTTGCAATACATTGGTTCAGAATTAGGAGATGAAGTATAAGCCCCTCAGTTTCGTATTTTTGTATCTGAAAATTAGTTCTAAATTTTCTAGTGGGCTAGAGAATCATGCATATTTGGTAGTCCATAGATACCTGAAGACCTTTTGCTAATTCCTCATGCCAGGCACTGATGTTTGCCTAGTCTAGATGACTTTTTTTTTCTTCTTTTTTTAAATCTTTAAGACATTGAGTTTGACAGCTGTTAACCCTTTCATTACAAAACAATATTGGTATTAATAGCATTTCCTCTGGAGTTCTCTGATCACTTTGTTTTAGGGAACAAATGCACCTATGTAACCATAATTATTCCTACTACTTACTCTCACTAAAGAGCTTCTAGAAGAAGGGAAACAATGATCCACTCAAGTGCCCCACTGCACTTATAGGACTTATAGCAAAGCTGCTAAAACTTAAATTTTAAGGTGCGTGAGGTGGAATAAGGGAAATGAATGAGCTACTAATGAATAGGGCAAGACATGATTAGAAGCTATAACAAAGTCTGAATCAAGGAAAGGTCAAAGGTTACCTTGTATTTGATATTATGTTTTAATAAATTATAATCACAATACTACACTGATTTTTTTCCTCAGTGGATTTTTTAGCATTCTATAAGAGACATTTTGTCTGATTAACTTGCTATATTGAAAAGTGGGAGTCAGTATATATTACTCACAAATTCTCAAATAGCCTCCGAAAAAATTCCACCACAAAGATTTTTAAAAAATGGAAGTACATGGGAACAAGATCCTACAAGATGTTGGGAGTGGTTTTCCAAAGCAAGAACTGTCTTAAAACATAGAATAGCAATAATGAGCACCTTTCTTGTTAGTTGTACATACTGTAAACTAACTTATGCCCCAAACAAAACTCTGGATTCCATATTACCCACGTTGCCACTTCCTCCTCTAACCTAACTGTATTTCTCTCGTCTCAGTGAAAGGTGACACCATCTACCCAAACAGTTGATCAGGCCAAACATCAGCAACTCTTTCTGCCTCATCCACCACATCTAATCCAACAATAAGCTCCATTAACCCAAACACAAAAGTACATCTAAACCCAACCATTCCTCACTATCTCTATCACCAACCAAAATCACAATTGTCTCTCATCTGGTCTCCTAATTGATTTCTCTGCTTCCACTGTTGTACCTTATAATCCATTACCTAAACAGAAGCTAGAATTCTTGAAATGCAGGAAAGATGGTATCATTCCTTTGCTAAAATTCTACAAGTTATATAGAGTGCAGTAAGAATGAAATTAAAATTCAAAACCATGACCAGTAAGTCTCTCCATTATCTGTTCATGACCATCTTTCTGTTCTCATCTTCTAACATTTTTCCTTTGTTCACAGTGCTTCTTTGTCCATTCTGTCTCTCAAACAAGCCAACCTTATTCCTATTAGCCCTGGTCTAGCTCTATTGCCTCCTCCCAGACTGCTCTGTTGCTAGACTGCTCTGTTGCTACATCTCTGCGTGGCTGATTTCTTCACTCGTAGCTCAAATATTATCTCCACAGAAAGGTCTTTCCTTATGTGGTCAAGATATCCAAAGCATTCCCAATTCATTCTACCCTGCTTTACTTTTCTCTTAGAACTAATTACTAGTATCTTCCTTATTTACATCCTGTATGTATTTGAGTATGCACATGTATGTGTGTGTTCATAATCTCTATTACAGTATAAATTCCATGAGGATGAGGTTCTTGGATGTGTTAGTTGTCTATTACAGCATAACAACTTACCCCCAAACTTAGTAACTTAAAAAAGCAAACACCACTCCATAGTTTCTGTGGGTCAGGAATCTGGACTCAGTATAGGTAGGTGCCTCTGGGTCAAAATTTCTCATGAGGTTGTGATCAAACTGTCAGCTAGAGCTGTGGTTTCATCTGAACTCTCAACTGAAGAGGAGGAGATTTGCCATGTGGGGGTCTTCACACGTGAAGGTCTTCACACAGGCGTCTTCACACAGGGCTACTTCATGACTTGACCTTTGCTTTTTCTCAGGGAGAGCAATACAGGAGAGAGTGATAGAGGGACTCAAGAGGAAAACCACAAGCTTTTTAAAAACTTAACCTTGGAAGTGACATCCTATCACTCCTGTCCTTTATCAGAAATAAGTCACTAATCCAGCCAATACTAAAAGATAGGAAATTATACAAGCAGGTGAAAATAGAGGATGTGGAGATCATGTGGGGCCATCTTAGAAGCTGCCTATTACAATTGCTTACCAGTACATTCTTAGTGTTCAGAATAATTTCTGGCTTTCAGTAAATTAATGAAAAAAAAGACTCTCATGAGTTAGTTCCATTCGACATTTTTCCAGTGATCAAGAAAAGGTAGTGAATAAAATTTCATTCAAACCAAAAGGGATCACCCCAGTAGGAAGGTTTCATTAGATTGTATAAGCAGAAAGTAGCAGTACAGTCTCAGTTTCTTCATCTGTAAAATATAAACAGTAGTTGTACCATATTGTCGGAGACCTAATGAGGCAATTCGTGAGGGCCTCACGAATCAAAGGCAGTGGATAGATGTTAGCTATTATTTATTCTTAATAAGTACAAATGCAAGGGAAGCATTTTTGGGGAAAATAACACAAATAACGTTTTTACGATGATGGTATTTGATGTAGCAGGTATAACTCAAAAAAGAATTTATGAACCACTTTCAATTGTTTCCTAATTATATTAGCTTAAATATGAGCCCATAACCAAAAAGACTAATAAAATTTTGGAACTCATCAAGTGTACTGAAAATAGGCTAGAAAGCTTTTCATATATTTATGTAAAGTTTTGACATCTTCGAATGGACATAATGATGCATTTGCAATCTCCACAATCATGAGGGCCTAAATGGAGAGAGATGTGTAGAGCCCTGGAACTGGAAGATCCATAGTGTGACTGGGGGCGAAAGTCTCTGAAAAGTTAAAAGAAGACTGGGCACTGAACCCTGATCTAATATGTAATGGAGTTATGAAATTTAGGCAGAGGATAATCATAGAATTGTTCATGAAATCCTAGAATATTAATACTAAAGGTCAAGCTTCATATTCAGAAAAGTACAATTAGGGTCAGGTAATAAAGCACTATTCCATATTTTTTTTAATGCCTGCCTTGGAAGGTAGAAAAAGGTAGGAAGTTGGAGAAATTCATAGAAGATATACCAATACAGTAGTGGATATATGGATTGGAGGTTGCCATCAGAGAGGCAAACAAGGATGTCTTTAAACTTATTTAATGATGTTTCCATTTACAACCAAATGGGGCAGATGCATCCCAGATTTAAAGAAGCCACTCCAAAAGCATGAACAGCACCCCTGTAAGATGTTATCATTCCTGTTCTATTAATTACAGTGTCACTCGCTCTTTTACTGATAGCCCTGATGGATAATCAGCATGAACCAGCCATTTTCCTCCCTGTATATACATTAGCAAAGCTTTGATTATTAAATAGTTCAAAGATAGGCTTGGCTCGCTGGCTCAGGTCTATAATCCCAGCACTATGGGGGGCCAAAGTGGGCAAATTGTTTGAGCTCAAGAGTTCGAGACCAGCTTCGGCAATGTGCCAAAACCCCATTTTGACCAAAAATACAAAAATGTGCTTGGTGTGTTGGTGTGTGCCTGTGGTCCCAGCTACTTGGGAGGCTGAAGTGGGAGGATCACTTGAGTGTAGGAGGTCAAGGCTCCAGTGAGCTGAGATCACACCACTGCAATCCAGTCTGCACGCTGGGTGATGGGGGCGGGGGGGGGGGGTGGGGGGGAGAGAGAGAGAGAGAGAGACAGAAAGAAAGAAAATCTCAGATATATCTATAACAGAGGAATCTCTCAAAACAATTTCTGCAATATCCAGTGTGGTGGATCTAATGGTGACCTTCCAAAAGAAACGCCTACATTCCAACCCCTGAAACCTGAGAATGTGACCTTATTTGGAAAAAGGATCTGTGCAGATGTAATGAGGTTAAGGATTTCTAGACGAGGCAATCCTGGATTATCCAGGGAAGCTGTAAATCCAATAACGTTTTCTTGTAAGAGACAGAAGAGGAGAAGACAGAGAGAGCAGAAGGCCATGTGAAGGCAGAGGCACAAACTGGAGCTACATGGCCACAAGCCAAGGAACCTCTGGAGCCACCAGAAGCTGGAAAAGCAAGGAATGATTCTCCCTTACTTAGAGTCTTCTGAGAAATTGTAGCCCTGCCAACACCTTGATTTCAGACTTCTGGCTTCCAATTCTGGAAAAGAATAAATTTAAGCTGTTATAGGCCATCAAGTTTGTGCTAATTTCTAATGGCAACCCTAGTAAATTAATACACCCAGAACAAGTAATTATGTTTTCCAGAGAGGTAATGCAATGTAGTAAAAAGAACATTGTGAGTGAGATAGATTTAGGTTTAGACCTGGGGTTTCTCTATACTAATTGGGTGCCTTTGAACAAGTTACTGTATATATCTATCTTCAGGTTGCTCTTTAGTAAAATGACGGTAAGTCTCCCTTGTAGTGTCGCTGTGTGATATGTTATTTCTGCTCAATATTCAGTACTCAATTAACCTGTTAATGATAAATTCACACATGTGCAACATGTCTACAGACGTTAAAAACTGTTGTTTTCCTTGAAAATCAACATACATTTTAGCAAGGTATTAATTAGAGCATATGGGATTGATTAATGTGGAAACTAGTTGTGCAATACCAAATGTTTTAACAAACCTTTATTACAACCTGACTATTCATGTCATTTTAAATAACTTTCCTGGTTGTCAGCAGAACCATATTCAGTCTGTTCTTCTGCTGTCTCATCCTTAATATCTTCCATAATTTCTCACAGAGAAATAATGAAAAAGCCAGAGTATTAGTAGAAAACATCTGCATCTAGCTTGGCCTTCAGTCAGATATAGAGTCAAACTTGTGATCACAGAATTCTCCTAAATGTTAGTCTCAGAAAATTGACAAGGGCATAATAATTTCTAAGACAGAGTAGTCAAATTCATATCCACCATTGATACTTTCCCATCCTTGATATTAAAGCAGACAAAAGAAGTAGTTCTCACGATAATTTTATAGAGGAAGAATATAGGAATAAAGCAGTTTAGGTATTGCTTATTCTGGAATAACTCCTTAATACTAAATTGAGACTCTAGTGAGAGCTATTCAAAATGCATACACAAAAGTAAAATAAATTTTCAAGAAGCGATCTTTCTTACTTTTCTAGGGACAAACTTTTGAAAAAAATTTAAAAATTTTAAAAGTAAAAGATGTAATAAATTAGCTATAATATCATTTGTAGCTATTGTAATTTATTTTTTATTCATTCACTCAACAAGCATTTATTAAATGCCTAGTCAATGTCAGGCATTGCATTAGGCACTAAAGACACAGCCTTGAACAGGACGTACTATTCCCTACCTTAAGGATGATTTAGGCAAAACAATCAATGATAATAAAGTGCACATCACAGGAATGCAACGTAAGGCGATTATAATTAGGGAATCAGGGAGGCATTCCATAGAAAATAAGCTTTAAATTGAGACTTGCAAGATTGGTTTTATGTCAGCGGAGATGAGAAGATGGGGGAAGAAAAAAGTAATGAAGAGTATTCAAAACAAAGAGTAGAACATATGCAAAGACCAGAAATGAGAGTGAGCGTGGTGCACTGAAGGCATGAAAAACACATTTAGTATGATTGGAGCATAGAATGCTAGGGGGAAAGGGGCATGAATCAGTCCAGAAAATGAGACAGGAGCCAGATTGTAAGATTAATATTAAGGAAGTCAGAATACTATTGCAATAATTTAGGTAAGATAAGATGGTACCCCGGATGAGAGTAGTAGTTCTGATATGAAGAAGACTGAACAGATTAAGGACATTCTTAGGAGGAAGATCAAAAGTACCAGGTGATTGACTGCATGTGGAACAGCAGAGGATGTGGAAAAGGTAATGTCCGGTTTCTAATGTCGGCAATTATGTACCAATACTGGAGGTGAGAGCATGTTTGGGGCAAAGAGCTGAGTTTAGAACATGTTGAGTATGAGGTGTCTGTGAGACATCCAAGAAAAGAGGTCTAGAAGGCAGTGCTCAGAGAGAAACCTGAGCTGGAGAAGGATGTGGTGGTCATTCAGATGCAGATGCTAATGAAACCTATGGGAGAAAATGAGATTGCCTGGGAGGACTGTCCAAAGTGAGGAGAGAGCCTAAGAGAGAGTTCAGAGAACATCAACTTTAGTACTGCAAAGGTTAAGTAAGACTAGCAAGGCTGCCTCTAATGAGACTTTATACAATCCCCTTCATAATAAGGTCTTACTTTCTACAGCAATTAAGGACTCACACTTCTCTTCTCTCTTTTGACTCTCAAACAAAATTGTAAGATAAGCAGGGTAGGCAACAGGACTTCTTACAGATAAAAATAATCTAGGTTTCAAGAGGTTAGGCTTGAGGTCGTGGATCTCTTTATTTCAGATTAGTTTTCTTTCCATACCATTACTCTACTCCCAAGGATTAGTTCCTTACAGCTTCTTCTTTGTTGTTAGCCTGGACTGTTGCCTGCGTGTCATTTTAGAGGGGTGAAGCTTTTTTGCATTATATTGTATTAAAAATTTCTCCATCTGGAACTGATGGAAGGACAGAAGGGCTAATCTGAGGCAAAATTCGAGAGTGGGAGAACTGTTTCTTAGAGCTTCCAACCTCCCTCATCTCTACCTTACCCCTTCTTTAAAAACTTTTGTTCATTTACTCAATAATTAGTTATTAAGATAATTTGTGGATATGGAAATAAACAAATCTCTACCTTCACGGAGCTTACACAATAGTAGAATGGCAAACATAACAACCAATGCACTAAAAGTTAAGAAAGAGAGGAGTGTGGAACCAGAAGACACCAACGGCATACCTAACCTACACTGAAGAGGGTAAGGAATACTTCTTAGAATAAGTAATATTTCAACCAAGATCTAAAAAATGGTTGAAGTTGACTGTCTTGGCCACTGTTGCAAGGAGAAAACTGATTCAACCAATGAATTTAGAAAATTGCAATGGAAACACATAAGTTAGTGTGCCATCCTTTTGTATTTTTCAAAAAAGAAATCCCAGAATTTGCAAGACTTGATACAAAAAGAATGAATCTCCTCAAACTGTGGAATTCCTGCACTAGTACGGATACAGTTTAGGCTCTGTGTCCCCAACCAAATCTTAGGTTGAATTGTAATCCCAGGGACCTGGTAGAAGGTGATTGGAGCAGGGGGGTGATTTTCCCCATGCTCTTCTGGTGATAGTGAGTGAGTTCCTATAAGATCTGATGTTTTAAAAGTATTTGGCAGTCTCTCTCTTCTCTCTCTCTTTCTGTCCTCCTGCCACCATGTAAGACATACCTTGCTTACCCTTCTGCCATGATTATATGTTTCCTGAGGCCTCCCCAGCTGTGCAGAACTGTGAGTCAATTAAGCCTCTTTTCTTTATAAATTGCCCAGTCTCAGGTAGTTCTTTATAGCAGTGTGAAAACAGACTAATACAAGTACTATCCAAGTATAAGAGAGAACATTACTCTCACCTATCTCAACTCATACCATGTAGGCAGGCCCTTAATCTATCTCCTCCTGATTTGAAGGCAAGGAAAGAACTCTACGTATCTTGTCTTATTTATTTTTCAGGACTCTAAGTTATATTATCTCCATTATACAGTAGAGAAAAATCATCTGAAAAATGACACAAATGTGCCTAAGATTTCAAGCCAGTAAATCTTGGAACTAGGTCTTCATTGTGGTCAGTTGGCTCCAAAGCATCTATTTATTCTACCTTGAATACATATACATACATACATATATATGTATATACACACACACACACACACACACACACACATATATATATATATTTGTACAGATGGCGTTTCACTATGCTGCCCAGGTTGGCCTTGAACTCCTGGCCTCAAGTGATCCTCCCACCTCAGCCTCCTAAAACACTAGGATTATAAGGCATAAGTCCCCATGGCCAGCCAAGCAGAGTTTTTATTTTTGTTGTTGTTTGTTTGTTTGTTTTGAGACAGAGTGTCACTCTGTCACCCAGGCTGGAGTGCAGGGGTGCAATCTTGGCTGACCGCAACTTCCGCCTCCCAGGTTCAAGTGATTCTCCTGCCTCAGCCTCCCGAGTAGCTGGGACTACAGGTGCCTGCCATCACACCCAGCTAATTTTTGTTTTGTATTTTGAGTAGAGACAGGGTTTCACCGTGTTAGCCAGGCTGGTCTTGAACTCTTGACCTCAGATGATCCACCCTCCTCGGCCTCCCAAAGTGCTGGGATTACAGGCGTGAGCCACTGAGCCCCACCATGTTTTTATAAAGACTTGTGCACAGATGCTCATTGCTACTTTATTTATATTGTCAAAAATTGTAAACAGTCTAAATGCCCATCCTTAAGTGAATGGATAAATTACAGTATATCTATACAGTGGAATACTATACAGCAATAAAAATGGTGAACTATTGATATGTGCTACAACATAAATGGATCTCAAAGTCAATATACTGAGTGAGAGAAGGACAAAACAAGTACAGAAGATTGTATTTTTATAATAGAATTCAAATTTTTATAAAATTCTAGGAAATGTAAGCTACTGTGTAGTGACAGAAAATAGATCTATGGTTGCATAAGAAAACTACTGGGTAAATATATATATATATATATATATGAAAGCTGGGAGTGGTAGTGCATACGTATAGTCCCAGCTACTGGGAAGGCTGAGGCAGGAGGATCACTTGAGCCCAGGAGTTTGAGGTTACAGTGAGCTATGATCATGCCACTGCACTCCAGGCTAGTTGACAGAGTAAGTCCCTGCCTCAAAAAAAAAAAAAAAAAAAAAGAAAAAAAAAAAAAGCTTTCATTTCTCTTGTGTAAACATGTAGGCATGAAATGGCTGGATAACATAGTAAATACACGTTTAACTTTTTAAAAACTGTCAGACTGTCTCCAAAGTGGCTGTACCATTTTACTTTACTGCCAGCAACTTATGAGGCTCCCAGTTTCTCCATATCCTCAAAAATCTTGCTATGCTCAGTCTTTTAAATGTCAGTCATTCTAAAGGATGTGTAATAGTGTCTCATGGTTTTAATTTGCCTTCCCCTAACGATTATTGATATTGCGCATCATTTCACGTGCTCATATACCATCTTTTCCTTTTTTTTTTTTTTTGGTGAAGTGCCTGATCAAATCTTTTGCCCATTTAAATAATATGTTGTATATTATGGAGTTTTCAAAGTTCTTTATATTTTCTGGATATAAGTTCTTTATCAGATATATTCTTTGCAAATATTTTCTTAAAGTCTGTGGCTTACCTTTTCATTTTCTTAATAATGTTTTGAAACAGCAGAAGTTTTTAATTTTCATGAAATCGAATTTATCAACTTATTCTTTTATGGGTCATTCATAAATGAATTGTGCACTAATCATCTCCTAACATATACATGAGATACTTATCTTTTCACTGATGGATCCCAAGTGGCTAGTAAAGTGCTAAATACACAGTAGGTACCAATAAACATCTGATGGATAAATTAAAATTTCAAGTAGTGAAAGGAAAATTACAGAAACTTAGTTCATTGGCAGCATAGAAAATAAAATAGCCTCTAGTGCAAAGCCATATTCAATTTTTTGTTATCTGATCTAGTATGAAGTTTGATCAATACAAGGTCCCAAATTTATTAAATCTTGTTAAAGAACCTGATGCTCTCTCTCTAGAGACAATTCTTTCTTCCCCAAAACAGAAATGTGAAATTCTATAGAACTTAAATGTAAAGCAATAAGTCCCCTACCCACCTCTGTGCCTCACCTCACCCCTGACTCAAATGCTATATGAACCCCTGTAAATAAATCAAGGCTGCTGAATTCTCAAAAGCTCTAATTGTGCAACTGTAAATAAGCCTCAGGATGAATTTCAACCAGCAGTGTCCCTAAAACCATTACCTGCAACTATAATCCATTATTTTTCTTTTATAATTAATTTTTCTAATAGGTCAGTACTATTTCTTTTGTTTAAGCGCTATTCCAGCAATCCCATTTTACCAACAACCAATGTCTACTGTAACTATATACATATTTTCTATTAAATACAACAAATACATTCTTATGCAAAACACTAAATCGGGCAGTGAAAGTTTTGCTAATGAGTAATAATTTAATATGCTACATTGGTCCTCAACTGCACTTGTCTTGACCATGTGAATTAAGAGTCTAATGGAAATTTATAAGCACCCTTGAAGACTTCCAGGTATGTGGGTGCTTAAATAGGTACTCAAAAGATGCTGCTTATTTTCATAGATTTTAACCTCTGAATCGGTGGGAACAATGACAGTTACCAGAGATATAGATAAGGTGGTTAGATAAACACACAAGAGATATGTATGTTAGAGACATACATATTAGAGAGACTATAATAGGGTTGTATACACACTTACATATACCTATATAATGTGTGTGTGTGAGTGTGTGTATTTGCATGCATGTGTATGAAATCAAAATGCAATTCACTGAACACTGAAGACAGACAAAGCAGTCAAGCAGCTGAAAGAATTCACCACACTGATGAGCTTGCTTCCTCAGACAGCTTGCTCCTCAGGCCCTCACTCAAAGTCTCTTTATTCTTTTTAGACACAATTCTAAAGAGTTTGGGTATCTACTTTTCCATCCACAACAGACTAAATGCTGAAAACTCGAGAGCATAGGTGAGCTTGTGTTTGATACTAGCTGCAAGCAGCCTGACTTAGGGAGAAATAAGAACTCTCCTAGAGCCAGTCTGGGGAGTGTCCTGGTGAGGGCACTGAGACCTGCTAGTTAGGAGGAGGTCTAGAGCAAACAGGCAAAATTGCTTGGATGAAGGGTAATCAATTTGAGCCTAGTTCTTTAGGATGAAACCTTTGAGAACTCAATGACAAGGGGATATGGATCCAACAGGAGACTATAGAGAATACAAATTCATTATTTTGCTATACAATGCTAGTTGCTTTTTAAACAATTGTTTCTCTATGAATTTTACTACCAGGCTTTTCTGAACCATTCTGTGTGAATTCAATACTGCCTGGATTTTTAAAACCACTTCTGACACTACAAACCAGACAAATCTTTTTTAAAAGATAATAAGAAGATGGGGCCTTGCATTTCTCATAAAAGGAAAATGACTCCACCAAAAGCGTATTCATTACACACTTTGAGGCATGAATTCAGGGAAAATTAGACTGAATATGAGATTACCATCCTCACTTTCTGAAACACTCCCGGCGCTGTCACCAGAGTTCTTAATTCAAATATTTACTCTTGATCTAAAAATATCTTAGTCCAAGAAACTGAATGATTACTCCACAGTTAAAGTATATTTAGTGATCTGAGAAAGGAGAAGTTTCATTTCACTCAAGCAAATGGTTTTAGTACCCCAACCAATTAATAGCTTCATCATATGGGAGCTATGATTATAAAGGAATGGGATTAATTTTTTAAACAAATCTATAGCCTTCTAACAAGGGCTATTTTTCACAATGGTCACCTTGGAAGAAAGTTACTCCAGGGATACTGTCATTACTTCAGAGTTGGGACCTTACCTTTAGAATTGGTTCATGAGGAAAAAAAAACACTTTATGCTTCACAGTTACCCTCCCCACCTAATACTCCATATCCCTGATTACCAACTTTGAATATTCCTCATTTACACTGATCAACCAAAAGCCTACTCCTGGAGATTGGTATCACGGCCTATTTATCCGAGGCTTTGCTGGGAGGGTGGGGGATGAAGATGGTTTATAGGAATTAAGAGAGTCTATTTTTAATTATTGCATCTGTGAAACATATGAAATTCCTTTGGACAAAAATGCAATATAAAACTGAGATTATCAAGGGCCTTTTCGTGGGACGAGTGAAATGGAGAAAAAAGTCTCCATGACAAAATAGAGGACTTCAAGGAATCCTTTTTTCTTCTGAGGTTTGCATGTGTGTGTTTCCGGCTTGACTCTCACCTGAACTGCTCTTTCATAATCTACTGTAGTCATTCGGTACCTGGAATCTGGGAAAACTCCAACCTTACCCCAGCACTTGTGCAATAACACAGTAAGGCACATGGAGTCAAGTTTAAGCACCTAGTCCAGGGTTCTTTGCACCCTGTGGGCCTTCAGTAAGTACTTGTTGATTGACTGAATGTGTGGCTCACTATCAATGTGAATTAACTATATACATATTGCATTAAAATCAAACAACCCAAATACTTTCTAGCTCTCCGGAAGTAATGCATCTAATTGACAGAACCACTCTTATGCTTCCTAATCCCCACTTCCTCCAAACCAAATCAAAGGAAGAGAGAGAATATGAAGAAGCGAAAACGAACATAAGAAAAACAATTAGCTGATGCACTCTGCAAAGCCTGTAATATTATCTAGAATGACAGCATAGCCATTGTTCGTGCTGCCAGAGCCCTGCGTGTTTGCTAGCTCACCCGAGGTCCTGGGAGAATAATAAACTAAGCAGATTAGATGTAGACTGATGCCTCCATGCCACCACCAACTCACACAACACACACACTGTTCTGAGTGTCTGAACACATGCGGGCAGGTAAACCCAGAAAATGGGCACTCCATGTTGGCAGGAGGAGAAGAGGCTGCCAACAAACAGGGCCTGTTTATTATTTAACAGTTGGTACTGCTAGAGGCCTGGCACCGCTATAGAGCACTCTCTGTTTCAGTGCAAGTCAGCCTGATTATGAGAGCGTGTGAGCCAAATCGTGTTTACCATAGTCTGTGAGAACCTCTGTGCCCCCAACAGACATGGAAATTCTTACAATAGCTCTCGTCCAAACAGAGAAAAATCACTCCTGAGATGGAGGTAAAGGGCCCCACGTGCTTAAATTTTGTCTGATCAGCTGGCTCAGTGTCTCTACATGTAGTTGCTTTTTCCCTGCTCAAGACAAGTCATTCCTCTCTAATGATACAGTTTCTAATCCTCTGCCTTTGGTTACTTTACTTTGGGACCTAAATCAACCAAATAATATGTCAATCACCCATCTACTGATATTGCTTATGCTGTCCTGCAGGCTTTGGCTTTTCAGCAAAAGAATCTGCTGCCCAGGACGGCTACCTCCTGCTTCTCCTTCGCCAGGGCTGCCTCTGCAGTAAGTCTCTTCTCTGCCAATGTGGGCCACAGGTGGATGCCTTCCTACAAATCCAATCAGCGGGATAATGTGCTACTATCACAAGAGTGGACCTTAATGACAAAGAGCCCTGCTTAGATGGTCACCCCATTAACTTTGATTTGATTATTCTGCCCCAGCAGAACACTTGGCTTCACAACCACAGATGGCAACAGCCCAACGTAAAACCTGTAGAGAAAGTAGTCATGTTGGGTTCATACATTTTCAAAATATTAAATTTCATGTAAAAATATAAACATGATAAGTATTGAGAGAGTCCCTGGTTCCCTAGGAAAGCAATGTTTTCTTTTCTTTTTTCTTTTTTTTTAATAAACCAAGGTCAGAGCACATAAGACAATTGTGCTAACTAGGCAACAGGGATAATCTAATCATTTCTTTTGAAATTCAACATAAATCAACATTTCTTTTAAGTGTAAGAACCTGGTTTTTATCTTCCATGTACAAGCAAGGCAATCTTTGATACTTTATGTGACTCTATACAATACAACTGTTTATAAATTCAAGATAAAATTGGCTCTATATAAGCTAGTTCAATATTTTGAAATTTAATTGTACCTTGGATACACTTCCTCTGTGACCACGAGTAAATCATTAAAATGCTTTCTACCAATGAGAATAAAGGCATAGCAAACTGTAAGTCTTACCTGAAACTGTATGCAGTGATTGTTTTGTGTTTTGTTTTCTAATTGACAGTTGATATTTATATGCTAAATTATTAAAATATGATTTGTTTTTAATTAAATCCTCAACTTTGCCACTAAAGGAAAATGATATATGCTTTGTATTGTTAAGTAAATACATAATTTTATACTTTCCATGTTATTATGGTTTTCAAAGAAAGTAGTTGTCCCTAGGTCACAGATTATATACACATACATAGCAAAAAAACTTTACAAGGAAAATATGAAAAAATAATTGCCTAGCTCGGATCAAGTGAACCCCTAGTTTATTTTAATCATCTCCTCTACTGAGGATCTGATAAGAGATGCTTAATAAACAGCCCCAAATTAAGGCAGTAGAATCAGGAAATCTTTTTTTTTTTGAGACAGAGACTTGCTCTGCTGCCCGGGTTGAAGTGCAGTGGCGCGATCTCAGCTCACTACAACCTCCGCCTCCTGGATTCAAGCTGTTTTCCTGCCTCAGCCTCCTGAGTAGCTGGGACTACAGGTGCCTGCCACCACGCCTGGCTAATTTTTGTATTTTTAGTAGAGATGAGGTTTCAACATGTTTGCCAGGCTGGTGTTGAATTCCTGACCTCAAGTGATCTGCCTGCCTCAGCCTCCCAAAGTGCTGGGATTACAGGTGTGAGCCACCGCGCCCAGCCAAAATCAGGAAATCTTTCCCCAAACATCCTGCATATAGCAACATTCATAACTACTACTTTATGGCAGAATAATGGACCCAATTATAGGTTCACATGGAAAAAGCTGGTATTTCAACCATGACCAAAATATAAACGGGATTTTTCATAGCGAGTAGATAAAAGATAGGTGGTGTGTTCATCTCTGTGCTGAGATACTTCATCATAACTAGTAAGAAACATAGTAATAGCTCACATTCATTAAGAGGTATGCTGTAAGAGCTTAATATGTATACACACATTTAACCTTCATAACAACCTTTATTTTTTAGTGACTACTATTTACAGTGATTACTATTTTTTTCTCCACTTTACAGATGAGGAAACTAAAGCACAGAGTGGTTAAGTAACTTGCCCAAGGTCCTGCATTATGTAAATAAAGGGGCTAAAATTTGAACTAAGGTGGTCTGGCTCCAGAGTCAAAGTGTAATCACTGTGTTCTGCTTCTCATAATAATGATCATTCTTTCTGAGGCTTGTGTTCAATTTAAAACTGTATATTCCCTGAGGCTGTCGAATGTTAGAGCTGAAGAAATTTAAAATGATCTAACCCATGACCTAAAGATCCAGGTGGAGAGAGGATGTTTGGGAAGATGGTGTAGCCTCGAAATTCTGTGGATAGGCACACTTATCAGGGAAAAGAAATGAACCAGTGATCTAGTCCAAATGTCTCAGTTGAGAGATTAAAAAAAAATAAGGCCACAAAGCAATGGCTGTAAATGCTGCATAGTTTAAGGGAGCAATATAAGAAGAACGAAGCCCAGAAACCAGGGCTGTTTCCATTATCCTGTCTACCCAAACTCTCTTAGGTGGCTCCCCTAAAGGCAGAAGAAATCTGTGTGAGGGATGCCGAGGCAGCCTGGATCTCTACTTGGCTCCACGTGACTCAGTAAAGCAAATCACTGAGACAAGATAGCTACTGATGGAAGAAAGAACAGAAACTCTAGTGTGATGTTTTCTTGACTATTCAATGCTAATGGAAAAAAAGTTGGGAACATATTTAAGAGGTAAGAAGAAATAAAATTGTCTCTTTACAAAGTTGACTGATTTATTCATTTAGCAAATACACACACAGGTATACACACACACACACACACACAATTTATTTATTTTAGTGATAGTCCAGAAGTTTTCTGAATTTCTTTTGTATTTCTCTTGAGTCTTTTCTTGTAATTTATATTTACCTAAAATTTATCCCTTATGTTCAAATTTTTCCCATATATATATATACACATATATATACACACACACACACATATAAATATATATAAGGTATTCATTATAATCATTTCAATTTCCTCCATTTCTCTGGTTATTTCCCCATTGTATTGTAATTTTGTACATTTGTGGGATTTCTCATTTAGTAATTAAATCACGTGATATTGGTTTGTTTATTGTTCTGTTACTCTCTTTGAAACAACCAACTCTTTGATTTATTAGTGTGTCTCTTTTTTATTTTCTAATTCCTTAACTCCTGACTTTTTTTTTTTTTTATCAATTCCTTCTTTCTACTTTGCAGATTTGTTTTTTGTTCTTTTAACCAACTTCATGAGATGAATGGTAATACGTTTATAATTATTTTCTTTCCTGTAACAGTCGTGTTTAAAGATATGGATATTCCTCTGAACACTATTTTATCTATATCTATACATACTTATTTTCTGTAAATTCTGTAATGCCTCTTAAGCAACAAATTAATTTAAAAAGTTGTTAGTCTTTTTTCTTATCAATTCTCATGAGCTCTTACTTTTTTGAGATACTATTTTTGTCTGAGATATGAGTTGCCAATCAAAATGATCACTTTTTCATATCATATAAAAACTGTTTTTAAAATTTTTATTTGCTTGAATTTTCTTATTCACAATTCTGGTAATATCAGTAGAAGTTCTTCTCCTTCCTCTCCCAACTTTTTGCTTCTTATATGGCTTTTGGTCCCATTACAGTTTTATTTTCTTTTTCCATTTCCTTCTTGCTCTCTCACAGACAATTTTATTTCTCCGTATTTGTCTTATCACTTATTTGATCCTGTTTATCTAGTTTTTGACATTTTATTTTATTTTATTTTCTGAGACAGAGTCTTGCTCCGTTGCCCTAGCTGGAGTGCAGTGGTGCGATCTCGGCTCACTGCAACCACCACCTCTCAGCTTCAAGCGATTCTTCTGCCTCAGCCTCTCGAGTGGCTGGGATTACAGGCGCCCGCCACCATGCCCGACTAATTTTTGTATTTTCAGTAGAGACGGGGTTTCACCATGTTGGCCAGGCTGGTCTCGAACTCCTGACCTCAGGTGATCCACCCGCCGCAGCCTCCCAAACTGCTGGGATTACAGGTGTGAGCCACCGTGCCTGGCCTTGACCTTTTATTTTAAAGAGGCCATAATGTCTTCTATTTATTTGCTAGTATGGAAAATAGATATTATTTCCTTGTAAAATTCTTCTGGTATATGTTTTGATCTGGTTTCTTTGTATTACTTTTGTTTTTGTTTAATGCTATTAGCTTTGCTTAGCTGATAGTTAAGTATGGGTCCAATATAGGTTCCTTTCTGATTATTTTTCATTTTTCACTGAGTTAATTCTATCAGCTGTTTGCTGCAGGAAAGAGGCTGGCAAAGTAAACTGAGGACGTCAGGGAGTTTCATTTTGGTGCCATATTTCCTGCTATGTTTTACCTTTCTCACCAACTCGATGTGCACATTGTTCAAGAGATATGGCTCTGCTTAGTGTTCTCAGTGTCCTGTTTTCCCCATTTAGATTAGTGGGAGTTCCGAAGGGCTTGCACAAAGTCCTGCCTGTTATACATTTTCCAAATCATGATCTAATATTTCTTTATTTCTCTTCTCCTGAAGGTGATCAACAGTGGCAAAAGCTGGTGTGGTTTATCATCTCTACCTTGCCACCCATGCATCCTGCTTTTGGCACATGTGGCAGGCTGGTGTCATTCCTCATTCACTGCTACCTCCTCTGTTATCCTCTGTTGTAGAACAAGCCTTAGCAACTCTTCAGCAGACCACCTATAGCCTCACACTTTCCTGTTGCATGTAAGTAACTGGAGCATGTGTCCCTCAGGGTCATTCTATCAACTTTTGGATGTTCTGCCTCCTGCCTATATTTAAAATACTCTAAACACTGTCTCTGTTCTAAATTTCATAATAACCCATGGTTTCTGATTTGAGATTATGCCTGCCTTCTATAAGAAAAGGCTTTTTATATGCATCTCATTTTTTGTTTGTTTGTTTCACAGGAACATATGGGCCAGTATTACATTGCTTTTTCATCCATGGCCTCCTAATTGGCAAAAACAAAACTTCACTTATTAGCTCCTCTCCAACCCTTCTCTCAATCAAGTCCTTGCCCATCCTTGTCCTTAAACCCGGACTAATCCCTTGTAAGGTGTCAACTACAACATTCACATTCATTGACCATTTATATTTCCCCTCATAAGCATATTTGCATTTAAATAGGAGATTTTAAAAATCTAAACTAAACTTTAGACTACCAGATGAAGTTATAAATTAAAACTTTGATTGTGGAATGACAAATAACATGGTATATGTGGAAAAGAAGTTAGAGGACCCAATTAGTGTCTGTAAAATGACCTCATGTGAATAATAAAGTTATGTTTGAGTTGCTTTAATCTTTAAAATTAGCTTCTGCAATGTCTCATTGTTTTCTATAATAGAAGAGTAATAGGAAAAGGAGGCATTTGTTGTAAGTACATTTTCTAGTTACCTGTTTAAGCAGTTTACTTTTAAACTTTAAGATGAAAATCTTTACAATGAGTTCCTATTTTCTGAAACAAATAAGTGACTTGACATGGTAAAAATGTACTGGAGTGAGTAGTTCTGGATTCTTAAGCTCTTTCTGTTAGTTATTATTAATAAAATTTCGACACATCATTTAGCCTACCCAAGAGTCAGTTCTCCCATCTATAAAATAGGAATAGCAATACTTCCTTTCTTGCAATATAAGTTTTCTGTGAGTGGAAAATGACATAATACATGTCAAAATACTTTGTATACTAACAACTAGAAAATGATAAGAGCCTTAATATTCAAAGATAATCCAAACAGAATATTACACTACTATCAAAGATAATAGAGGCTCACGGGGCAGGTATATAAATACTTTCATTATTCTTTTGTATGTTTTTTCCTAGTGGTTTAGCCAAAGTACTGACTTCTATTTCAGTTCTCATTGCCATCAGTGAATCTGCCTCTAGAAAAAACACTTTCTGTCTTCCCACCTCCTCTTCTCCAGTACATTTGTATAGTTTCTTTGGTATGTTTTCTGTGGTTTCAAATTGGCTGCAAAAGACTGCATAGAGTAATGAAAAGAGAAAGCAGCTTTGGAGTCAGACAGACCTGGTTTGAATCCTGACTCTGTCTTTGTGCTCACCATTTAACATCCCTGAATCTGTTTCCTTATCCATAAAATGAATTTAATCACTGATACCCTGCAGGGCTATCTAATATGTGAAGTTCTTGGATTTCATCAAATCTAATTTGCCTTCTTAAAAGTATATTTTGCTTATTTCTATGTTTTTAATTGAAGCGTTATGACATTTGACAATGGATATATTGCTGCACTGTGATCAATAATTATTTTATTCAATGAATCATTTCACTTTTTTTCTAAATGTCACCAAAGAATCTAGTTTCCTTAAAATCTACTTTTTGTTAATTTTCTTGACTAATCTTATAGTTCCAATAGGTTCTCTGCTTCAATCAGCTTCCTTTTGTCTAAACTTCTTCTGTTTTCTCTTGTAAAATAATTTATCCTAATTTAATTTTTTACAACAGAGACCATATCTTCTTTGGTTATAATGCATCGAATATTCTGTAAAAACCACATCACTATCAAGCAATAATTATGTATGTGAATGTTATAGATCTCATAGAACTTATCCACTCTGCCTTAGCTTATTCTTAGAAGATCACAGATTACTATCATATAGCATTTGTATAACTCTTTATCATTTGTGAACCTTTCATAATTATTTAATGGAGGTCTTCAAACTACTAGTATAGATTGATTTTGTTGTTTCCATTTTTGGGAAGGGAAAACAAAGAAGGAATGATGAAAACTTGTCAGATATATCCCATGTCACCAGGAAAAACAGGATTAGTACTCAGTCTTATTCTCTGATCTGCTGACATTGTGTTGAGCTAGCATTTTCCTAGCATGAAAGGAAGAAATATCTATTCATTTCCAATTATTATTTTTTTGGAAAAGGTATTATGGAGATGGTTCTTTTTATGTGGAACTTGGGAGAAAGGGGAAGGTAAACCAAATGCTAGGGCAGAGAGCAAGAAGGAGGTAAAGGGGATCCAATTCGTGGTGGGTGAATCCTCATCCATCACTACATGACAGAAGTATTTAAAAAGGAAAACTACTATCTCTCCTCATCTGAGGCTTCCTCCAGAACCCTGTAGGAGAGGAAGATACACTGCTGAGTCTTCATTTGGGGAGCAGCAGGAGAAGGCAGTGCCTCCTTAGCCAAATGAACCCTTCCTGACAGCTGTGGGGATATGTGTTTGTGCCACCAGGCCCCTTAGAAAATTATACCTAAAATAACTAATGTTTAGTCAGTCAAAACAACAACAACAACAACAGAAAAATACCAGCTTCAAAGAGAAAGTTATGTGGAGAGAGTAAATAACCCAAACTTAATGTGACCTTCCTAGCATTATTTTAAGGAGGCATTAGGGTACAAAGAGTGAAAAACACCCTGAGGTGTGATTTACAAGTCTTACGTTTAGTTTCAGCAGTTTCACTGTCTAGCTGTGTGGTATTAGACAAGTGGCTTAACCTCTCTGGACCTCTCTGATCCTTCATATTTCAAATGAGGGGGTTGATTACTAAGTGATGTCTAAGAGCCCTTCTAGAGATAAAAATTCCCCAATCTATGATAATAATAATTAACATTTGATGGTCCTTTACCACCTACAAATGATTTCCACATACATTATCTAATTTGATCTTCATGCCAGTTCTGAGGTAGTATTATTATGATTATGCCCATTTTTAGAAGAGAGATTCAGAAACCACAAAATGGCAGAGTTGGCATTGAACAGATGTTCCCAAGAGGCAAATACCCCTTCAGTAAAAGAAGCAGCTGATGCTAACAAGGATAAGTAAGAGCAGACAATTCAGCCTGTGAGCTCTTGTTTAGGGGTACAACAGAATTTCTGGAAGCTGCACTGGGGTAATGATATTGCACCATGTGGAATGTTATCTGATGATGTATTTATCAAAAAAAACTAATAAAAAGAAAATTAAAAAAAGATACAATAATTGTTACTGCACTACACCCTAATGAATTATTGTGTTCAAGGTTCTTACAAAAAAAGTAATATTATACTCGGCTTATGTTTTAATTGATTTATTAATATTTTATCACAGGAATGTAATTTAAGCTCCTCATGATTTAGATCTCATAAACCTTTAGCATTTTGCAAATTCAAATTCCAATTTAAAGCCAGGGCGAGCAATTAACTTTTCTATCATCTTGTCAGGGGAGAAGGTTCGTGTTTAATTTGAGACAAAGTGACAGAAATATATATACACTGTATGTATTACTCCAATTTAATTTATGAGTCAGCACCATCCACCTTCAAAATGTAGATTTAATAGAAGAGGAGGAAGAAAAGGCCGTGCTGTCATGATAGGGCTGTAATATCTGCCCTGAATTTCTTACATATTAAAAAAAAAAAAGTCACTGGTTTGTTGAGATACCAAGCTAGATTGATTGCAGGCCTATTTCCAGTTCTTTTGTTTCACACTCCACTTCCTGATTCTTTTCTCATACAGCAAATAATCTCATGGATATCACAGGGAGCTCCTACCCCCACTTCTACCTCTACTCCCACCCCATCCTCCATTTTCATGCATAGCTGCTTCTACAGGTTTATCCTAAATCTTGACAAGTAAGATATACTATGGTAAATATTGCTTTGAGATCACGTCTTCATCACCTTTCTCATCTTTCCAAAGCCACCTTCTAAGTGCTCTTTACCTAAAACAAACAAACACTAAACCTCCTCACAATTTTGTATTTTAATGTGCAGGGTGTATCTGGCAAGGTAAAACACTGGCACTTTCCAGTGATCCTTTACAAAATATTTAAGCACAGGATATGAATAAATAAGCTAACACCACAGAAGGTAGTCAGGTGAACTGTAGGGAAGTACTTCCCCTTGGTGGTTATTAAGCACTGGAACAGGGCTGCGGAGAGAGGTTAAGGAATTCTTACTAGCTCCGTTATACTATAATTCACCAAAGGCACACAATGCTCTATGCTGATGAGATGAGTTACATGACATCTCCTCCCTGGTTCAATCAAAGAAAAGCAATTTACATCTCAAACCAGTTCTCTCATCAGTGGGACATAAAAACTGCAGAACAGAGATGCAGCAAATGTGCTTATTTATACAGAATCAACTCAGTTGCCACTGTTCTTTATTATTTTCCTTCTCTCCCACCTCCCCTGTATGGTGGCCATTTTGAATAGGATGCTTTAAATTCTAAAAGTGAGAAAAAGAACCAAGAACAATTCAGGAACAAAATTAACTAAAGATATCTTGTGCTTCTAACAATCAGTATCCCTTGTGGTGTTAGGCCAATCCCTTTGTTCCACTTAAAAATAAAATCAGATTCCTCTTGCTGGCCACAGGAAAAGAATTAGAAGACGATTAATGGAAAATTCTGGAAAATAGCCTCATAAATGTTTATTCACTTTTCAGGCATACAATGTTGTGGTACATAAGTGAATACAGTGCATTTGTCAAAGAAAGGCTATGTTGAATTAGTGTGAGGTCTTCATTCATAAAACAAGCTTATTTTTACTAATAGTCTCTATTAATCTCAGTTTAATTATATTAGGCATTTTGCACTTGGATACAACGTAAAAATGGCCAAAACTGCATTTACTGCACCTGCTTAAATGTAGTCATATCCCTAAAAACTATTGCAGGGAACAAGCTCCCACAGACATGGCTTTTAGGCAGAATATGGGATTATGGCAGAGGGGTTTAAATACAGGAGGTAAAAATGGTAATCATATTCATCAACAACACAAAGAAGTAAAAACAAGAAGCTCTAGATAATTCTTTTTAGTGGACTCACTAAAATAACAATAACAGCTTGATGAAGAGAAAATGATTGTCGAAAGCTTGTCCATTTTACATTTTCTCTTTACATAGTGCGATAAAAAGGAAGCACCTGCAGTTTCTACTTGTGTGTGTGTGTTCGTGTGTGTGTGTGTGTGTGTGTGTGTGATGTTGAAAGAAATCATGGACATCATACTTGCTTTAGGAGCTACTAGTCTAATCTTAAGTGCACATTTCCTACCCTAAAGTTGTATTTGAGCCCTCTAGGAACACCCGTGCAGTGCAGAAACATTCTTCAGCTTAGAAAGTACAGTCTTTGCTTCACACCCTTTTCCTTCATTCAGACACATCAGCATCTTATCACTTTGGACATTAAAGTAAAACAGACTTCTTTGTCATGAATATTTTTAGATAAATTACACCAAAATATCATGTATTTTCCATTTTCTAGTGGAATCTACTTTACTGACATACACCAGCCCACTGTAACATCACTGTTGTGATGTCCTACTACTTATCTAAAAAAGTACTATTAACTATATATCGCAAGTATTTGAAGTACATAAGAAAACCATAAACTGAATTACATTGTATGACTGGTGTGATCTCACATGACGTTTGAGCTATCATTATTAAAAATAGAAATTGCATTTAGTTAATGCATCTTACAGTAAACCAGTCAACTTTCAAGGTTGTATGATGAGAAATTTTTTTAAAAAAACAAAATGTTTGAAAAATTTCATAAGAGCATTTCACATGACAAGAGAATTCTTCCTCTCTCCCTTCTGCTGCTTTTCTTCCTCCCTCCCTCCCTCCCTTCCTTCCTTCCTTCTTTTCTTCCTTTCTCCTTTCCTTTCCTTTCCTTCTTTCCTTTTTCCTCTCTCTCCCTCTCTTCATCTTCTTTCCTTCCTTCTTCCTTTTCTTTTCTCATGTTTCCCTCCCTTAGTTTCTCTCTTCTTTCCTTCCTTCCTTTAATTTGGTGGAGGAGGTGCTAAAATTTGAGTAAGAAAATAACATTTTTGTTTCGGAATCCACATGCTTTTACTATTCATCATGCTGATTTAGGGAGAAATTTAGATAACTTCTTATGGCCTTTTTTTTTTTTGAGTCTATAGATATCTTTCGGGGTCAAGCTATTTCCAAACATTCTATTAATGGCCTCCAATACTTCACACTGCAATATATAGCATGCCTTAAGCAAAGGTAGTCTTTTATAAAAGACTGCAATGGCTAGTGAATAAATACTTTTTTCAATTACTTTTATAAAGGCACAGAGCAAATGACAGTATAGTATGTGCATAAATAAAGCAAAGGTTCAAACTGCAGTTTTACAACTACAATGTCACTAATAGACATCATCCCCTCTCTGCTGTTCTATATATCTAGGTTGAAATCTGAGGCTTAAAACAATGTTTTAACAACAAAACAGAATAAAGGACTAACCCAATCTTTCAGGTTCCAAAAACGGGACTGAAGAGTTTTCTACTTTATAGGTGTTTGTCACTATGGACATTCAATATATATAATTCTGAAATTATGGCTGGGCACGGTGGCTAACACCTGTAATCCCAGCACTTTGGGAGGCTGAGATGGGTGGATCACGAGGTCAGGAGATCGAGACCATCCTGGCCAACAGGGTGAAACTCCATCTCTACTAAAATACAAAAAATTAGTCGGGATTGTTGGTGTGCGCCCCTACTCGGGAGGCTGAGGCATGGGAATCGCTTGAACCCGGGAGGTGGCAGTTGCAGTGAGCCAAGATCACACCTCTGCACTCCAGCCTGGCAACAGAGCAAGACTCCAAGAAAAAAATAAACCAACAACAACAAAAAATTCGGAAATTACAACAAAATTAGGATTTTAATATGTGTTTTACAGGATGATTTGCCATAGGCCTTCATGGGGGAGATGGCAATCCCTAGTATATCAAACACTGTGGTTTAATATTTTTTTAATATTCATAAAACTCTTCAAGAATGGTTGCCATAATGTAAGAAGTGTCAGCATTATCAGAACAATCTGAGATTTCCATAGGCAGAAGAACATTCGAGATTATGTCATTACAACAGATAGCCCTCATATTCAATGCATCTTACATGGTCAGTTAAACCAAAGGGTAGGAGGCACTATAGGATAATAGTGAGAACAGTTGCTTTCCAAGTGGAAGAAAGGTGAAAATAAAGCACCTGCAGTGCTGTGCTTTCATTTTACTTCCTGCCCTCACAGTCATCCTGGAGATTTTACTGGTGTACTTTAACTGTCTTGTGGCATTCTCTTTCAAAAGCATCTTCAGGGACTAAACTTCAGGTTTTAGCAGAATAGACGTAGTCCTGTGCCACTTGACGGAAGGCACTTTACTCCTTTTTATGGTTTCACTAAAATCAAGGGTATCATAAAAACATCTTAAGATCTGAAACTGGGAATTGTCTCGTGAGCATGTCTTCCAGCCCTACAGGTTGTATAAGGCAAGTATGTGTAGATCGAATGGAACCCTCTCTATCTGGTTCTTCAGTATTTTAAAGACTTTCAAAGCTCATTAAATACTTCTTTGCTGGTACACACCAAGCCAAGTCCCACCTCAGGGCCTTAAGACCTTTTGTTACCCATGACAGGAAAGATCTTCCTCTAGGGTTTAACATGCTTCTCTCTTTATTCTGGTTTCTCCTCAAATGTCAACTCTTCAGGAGACTTACACTGACCATCACATCAGAAATAGCTTGCCAACTTTACCTATTTCACTTTTTTCCATAGTATTTATTTTTTCCTAAAATTACGTACTGCTTATTATCTATCTCCTCTAATAACATTTTACTTCTCTGAACCAAATACTTTGTCTTATTCCTTAGTTTATCGCTAGTATCCAGTACTGTGCCTAATATATGGTAGGTGCTCACTATATATTTGTCAAATGAATAAAACTTAAAATTAATTTACTCTCCTTTAAATTGTACAGTTTGAGCCTCACTTTATTTTCTGCTGATAAGAGGAGGTATCACCTACAATGACCCTTCACATTCCAGACAATTAATGAAGTCTATATGGAAGAAGAACTATTCCAGGAAGAATGTGTTCAGACCTGGTTTGAAATCACAGCCTGTTGCTATAGGGCATTTACTACCTACCATTTAGCTAGATTACTGAATACATGGAGTTAACCAAAATGCTGACAAGACACACACACACACACACACACACACACACACACACACACAGACCAAAAAATGAAACCTCACCCATCCAAAACTCTCCTTACTCTTGTAATTGGAGTGCATTGCTACTTTGCTCCAAGCCAAAGAACAGATAAGAAAGAGAAGCAAAAATCAGAAGAACTTTGGAAGCCATTTCACTAGAGCTGCCACCTGTCACTTACGTAAGAAGATGCAATCATCCATCTGTCCAAACTGGTGAATCATAAGGTCTTAAATACTATTTACTTTCCCCAAAATAGTGAGTCCCTTGCAATTTTATACCACATAATAATAAAAGGACATGATTTTTATTTGTTTTTCCTTTAGATACACATAGAACATTTTCTTTAATGTGGCATACAACTTAAAAAATATAAACATCAATTCACTGAGGTATTTTTTGGTAGGAAAAAAGTGTCTATCATAATTTTAGTAGCAATAATAGTGCTGTACATTTCTTTTAGCAATTACAACTTCAGATTTCTAAGCACTGTGCAAACATTAATTTACTAAGTTCTGCTGTGTTCTCTTTGTGAATTAGAATATTATCATATCTTCATTATTTTTAGGTGAGAGTCACATAGCTATGAATTGCCAGGGCCACACAGCAAATAATTTTTTTTAAGTGGTAAGATGCCTCTGTTTTGAAAGTGGATGCCCAGGGAAGATTAATAAAATAGGATAAGAACATATCTAAAATGGCATCTGTTTTTGTTTTGTTTTGTTTTGTTTTTAACCTAGTGCTTCCATTAAAATTTCGTGTTGGGACATGAAGTAAGCTGATAGCTCAGTTCAAAACATCGAATAAACATCCTTGAAAATAGTAGGGTTATTCTTTAAAAATAGTAGTTATCAATTATTGAGTGTGCACCTTGTGCCAGGCACAGTTCTAAGAGATCTAGTTCTAGGAGGGAAAGTGTACGAGTCCATGTGAACAAGGACTTTGTGTCTTATTCACTACTGTATGCTCCGAGCCTACACCATACCTGGACAGTAGTGAGGGTTGAGTTGATATTTGTTGCAATAAATGTATAAATAAGGGAAGCTTTCTTGGTTCCGGAAAACTAAACTGTCTGAATTTTGAAATATAACCTATTTGTAAGTTGGGGACATCATTTTAAACATTTTCTTTTGGAAGCACAGGAGAAGGGAAGAGATTTTGTTTGACTCAATATATAACTAAATCTAGGATAATAGTGATCCTCTTTACAATAAAGTTCATTTATTCAACAATTATTTATTGAATACATACTATGTGCCAGGCACAGTTCTGAACCTCTTGGAAGAGGTTCTAGGAATAAAGACAAGGTCCTTGTTTCAGAACTGAAATTACTTTTTATGGGTATAAGAGGAAAATATCTTCACATACAATGCAGCTATGAGGCAAGATTTTTCTGTAATCTAGTGACTTCTGTTTGTTTTTACCATGTTATCCTCCTAATTTACTAAGGCTTCAACTACTTGGTTTTATTCTGAGGAGCCAGAAGGAAATTATAGCAAAAAGTAAGTATACTGATTAATTATAACATATATCCATAAAGTGGAGGGGATATCTGAAAATCACCTAGAGAATCTGACCAATATCTAATAAATTAATTTAGGTCAAATGATTAGTTCTGAAATGTCTGAGTTATCTATATTAGTTATTCATATTGCCAATTCTTAACTTGTTCTATACAAACACAATCTGAAGCTTCATCTGGGCTTCTTCAAATTGGAACCTAGTTACAACTCTTAATGGAAAAGTTCAAGAATAATGCCACTCCAACAAAAAAGAAATAAAGAAGCACACAAAGTATTAGAAGATAAATTATCTAGAGATTAATAAACTCTTTGGTAAGAGTTTGCAACTCTATCACATATGGGCTAAGTGAAAATCATTGCTTCCAGGGCTAATGACCTCATCTGAGGTTACCCTGTGGGACAATAACATGGGCTACCTCTGTCCACCAAACAAATTCTGTCAAAACATAACTTACCAAAGTACAGCTTGTTGAGGAGTATACATATCTGAATTTCTTTTACTCTGATAATCTGCCTGAGAGATTATGTTACTTGAAGACAATATCATTTCTTTTGGCTTCACTTGCAGGAAACAAAATTCAGTTTTTGCAAATATTTCTGCTTGTAAACTAATTCTTCAGATATAGTACATAAACTTCACTCTATAAGAAAACCAAAGAGGCCAAGGGACCTTAAGTTTGGTGTTTAATTGCTTATAGCAATTAAACATTGCTAGCAGCCCACTTACATTTTCTTTTTCCCCTAAAAATGAAGCTGAAACATATCTTAGAGCTGAGAGTTCAGTAATGCTGAGAAAACATCCTAAATACATCTTGGCAAAGGAAGAAAAGAAAAAAAAAGTGATATTGATGTATTTGCTTTTCTAGTATATTGAAATCAAGAACTAGATACAGGTGACAGATCTGCTTCCACCTGCTGGCTCAGTGAATTTGTAAAACTGAAATCTGTTATCTAAAAATCACTAGTATATTCAGAATTACTTAGCATTCCCTTTCTGTTTGTACATGTTCATGACAATGATAAAACAGCCCCAGGCATTCCACTACCAATCTTCATGTGTATGTTCATTGACATTGTCTCCATCAAATTCAATCCAATAAAATTAAATGGAGTTAAATAAAGCAGTCTGCTTGAACCTCAGTATCTCTCATTTCTTAGTGTATTGTACCTCTTATCATTTCTTATTTATTTAGCCAAGGTTAAAAAAAATGGTTTCTGGACTCAATTATATTTTCCCTCCTGGTCTCCTATTTCTTAAGTATTTTTTACTTTTTATTTTCATATAATTACAAGGATTTTTTTTTTTTTTTTTTGCAATTGACATACAACATTATTCAAAGGAAAAAATACTTAAAGTAATAGCTACTTTAAGGTAATAGTAATAGCTATTATCTTACAGCAAAGAGGACATTTCCATGTATGTTTACCATAAAAATTTTCACTGTATTCCAACATTTTCATATAATACTATCTACAAATATTGCCTGCTTTGAGAAGACAACAAATTGTAGGAGGTAGATGGGTGATAGGTAATGCATGGAGGAAGTTGGTAAAGACGACAAATTTCTAACTATGACTTCAGGAGTTAAATTTTAAAAGAAATTGAGAAGTATACAAAAGTGTTAAGACTGATATACATACAATTGGCTTACAATTTATCCAAACACTTGAGACAAGAGGGTAACTCCAACTTTTGCCCCTTCATTGCCACACTTCTTCAATCTGCATATGGATTTTATGTTTCCCCTTTACGGCTGCCCTTAATATTAATTTTAACCTCATATGAATTTTTTTTGGAAGGAAGAGTAATATATACATTATGATTTTCTCTGGAGTTTTCTTCCCATAAGCAACAGTCAGATGACAACCAACTTCTCATTAATCTCTTGAAAAACAAATCAGAAAGTTTCTTATGTCCTTCATACAGGATTGCCATCTATTATAAACAGTGCTGGAAGACCCCACACACAGCAAACTGAAGCATGTGGCATTTAATCCATCACACAGAAGGATCAAGAATTGAGTCAACACTTCTAGGGCTTCTACCCCTCAACTATGCATTTCCATGGTATCCATTTCCATGGTTTTTAGAATTTTAAACAAACACATTTGTCTAAAAACAAATACATATGTAGGAAACAGTTCTCCAGGGCTCTCGCCTTTTCAGCTGCTTTTGGTTGACAGATGAGAACCCACATACAGTATTCTGAAATTCTGAGTCTTCTTGTCTTAATTCTAGAGAAAGAAATATTTGGTCCTAAGTGGCAGATCTTACTCATATCACTTCTATTAAATGGGCAAGACAGAGTCACAAAAAGAGGACTTACAGCTTTCACCTTATAATGGATTCCTTCTTGGCTTCCTTCCACCTCCTATCCATTGATTTGAACTTCATTTTGAAAACACTTAACAATTATTCTGAATCAAAACTATCATTTTTATTCTCCCTCTCAAAAAAGTTTCTGAAGTAATTTGTTGCAAAGCCATGCTATCTGTAACATTATTAATATGTTAGCATATTTTTAGTACTTTACTAGATTTCATAAATCTTACCCTTATCAATAACAATCAGTATAATTTGAAGGAAAATGGAGAAATCTTGTGTCTTAAATTATATCATTTAAAATTCATGGATGAAGATAGTATCCCTAGAAATGATCTGATTCTATGTGACTCCGGGAAAGATACTATTTCATTTCTGTTTTAGAGATGAAGAAACTAAAGTACAGATAAGTTAACTAACTTGCCTAAAGCCTTCTGGTGAATGAGATAGCCAAGATTCGAACCAAGGAGTCCAACTCCAGAGGCTTAACCACTATATTATTATACTTCTGTGTTGAGATTAATAGGAATTAAATGCATAATTTTGGAGGCAAACAGCTTAAGTTCAAATCCCAGTTTCACCACTTACCAGCTACGTGGTCTTGGGCAAAGATCTTAACCACTATGAAGCTTTATTTCCTAATGTATTTAAATAATAGCTGTCCTTCACTGAGTACTAAGTTATGTTCCAGTTATTGATGCTGAGTGTTTTACATGCATTATTCCATTTAATTATCATAATAACTCAACAAAGTATGTAGTGTCATCATCCCAGATTTAAAGATGAAGAAACTAAGGTTAAGTAATTTGCCTATTGTTATGTAGTAAGGGGTGAAGAGAGAATTCTAATAAGGGCAATCTCACTCTAGAAACCATAGTTTTAGTCATTAAATTTGGTGATAATAACCAATAGTGTCTACTTCATGGGGTTTGTATTTTGGTCAGGATTAAATTAGGTAATTCAGGTGTAATGGCTGATTGTATAGGTCAACTTGACTGAGCCACAGGGTGCTCAGACACTTGGTCAAACATTATTTGGTGTACGTTGGTGAGAATGTTTCTGGATGAGATTAACACTTAAATCAGTAACTGAGTAAAGCAGATTGGCTTCCCTCACCTTCAAACAGTTGGAGGCTGGAACAGAACAAAAAGGCTGACTCTCCCACAGGTAACAGGGAATTTCTCCTGCTTGACAGCCTTTGAGCTGGAACATTATTATTTTTTTTCCAGTCTTCAGACTCAACTGAAACATCAGCTCTCTGCAGGTCTCTGGCCTAAGGAAGTTCAGACGAGAACTATACCATTTGCTTTCCCAGGTCTCAAGCCTTTGGACTCATACTGGGGCTATGGAATTGGCTCTCTGGGGCCTCCACCTTGATGACTGCAGATCTTGGGACTTGTGAGCCTCCACAGCCATGTGAGTCAATTCCTTATAAAACATCTCTTCTATACAGGTATACATTTTATTAGTTCCATTTCTCTGGAAACGTAGCACACAGTTTCTGACACCCAGAAATAGTTAATGAATGTTTCTTAAACTGCTTTCCCAAGAAAAGCCAACAAAAAAAGAATCATAGGATGAAAAAGCCCCCTTCAGTAAGAGCAAAGATAGGTCCAGATGAGGAGGATAATGTTCTGTGGGCACTGGGCTCTTAAGAGAGGAGCAGCAGTAGGGGCAAATTTTGAAACACAATCTGCAGCTAGGTCAGATGATAATCTTGTTTATGTGAAATAAGAGATGGTAGGAAAACCAGGTTGATCCAGATATCAAGAAGAAAAGCCACTTTCATCTTCCACTACTCTAACTGGAAGGGAATCTTGGTTCCTTACCATGGTAGCAAGCTGACTAGAAATATAGATGTGAACTTTCCCTTTGAAAAGTAACAGGTTACGGGGAAAGTGAAGGAATTTATAGAAAAGGTCAATTTTGTTTAGTGCCTTACTGTGTACTACTTCAGCCAATTCAACTCTTATCACCCAGGTTGGAGTGCACTGGCACAATCTTGTCTCACTGCAACCTCCACCTCCCAGATTCAAGTGATTCTCATGACTCAGCCTCCCGCGTAGCTGGGGTTACAGATGCATGCCACCACGCCTGGCTAACTGTATTTTTATTAGAGATGGGGTCTCACAGTATTGGCCAGGCTGGTCTCAAACTCCTGGCCTCAAGTGATCCACCTGCCTCAGCCTCTCAAAGTGCTGGGATTATAGGCGTGAGCCACCACACCTAGCCCCAGTCGAACTCTTACATACATACTTTGTTTCCAGCTATAAGCCATAGGGGGATAAAAAGACTTCTCTATGGAACAGGTTAGGTCCCTGAAGTTTTCAGGTCTAAACATGCTGGAGATGGCAATTAAGGTGTGCTAATATATGCGAGTTACATTAATATCTTTGAAATGCTCATTCAATTATCCCAGCTCATCACCTATTACACACCCTCTCTGTCAAATCTCTTCTGAATAACTTTGTTTAGTTAGGTTTGGGGCCAGTATCGTAACTTCACGTAGTTTGTGCAGGAAGAAAATAAGTGAGCTTTACTCTGGATCTCAGGGAACATGTGTTTCTCCCATAATCTAAGCTAAAAAACAAGGAAGCTGCAACAGCTGGGACAAGAAGGAAAAGCCAATTTGATTTTTAAAGAAAATAGAAAATAAAAGCAATTTGTCCAATTCCAATGTGTGGTATCTATGCTGATTTTTCTCAAGGAAAAATGCTTATCATTGCCAAAATCCCTAAAGTAACCACAGCTGACACACTTCTCAGCATCAGAGCACTTGGCAACTTACAATAAGACCTGCTCCTTCCCCAAGCAGATAAAAAGCCAGGAACTCCCCAAACAAAACCAACAGCTTTTCTGTACGCTTAGTCTCCCTTCATATCTTCTAAGCACAGTGTATTGTCCTGTGTAATTGGAGGTTCATGTAGCACGCTGATTTTACTCAAAGCATCAAAACTAATATAATTAATTTATATAATCTGCTAGTTACACTGACTATAAAACTTACCTTCACTACCTACTCAAATGTCTGCTGCTCATGTATACATATGATTGCACAAATGTCTAATGAGTACTGTCAATAAACAGAAATTTAAGTCTGCTAAAAATGCTTAAATATACAAAGAAATGCAAATATAAGCTCTCTACCACACACAGGATCTTTGTTTATACCAGTTGCACATGATCAATGGAAGAGGACATTCAAAACACTTTTGAATAAAAAACTTATCATCTTGCATTAGCTTGTATCAATAGAATCCTTCAAAGTATTTTTGTTCATAATAAAATGTGTATAGGTTGGTTTGATTACTTGTTACTCTTATCATGGCAACTCAATATAATAATACTGTGCAGGTGGAAGAGGGAAGAGGGGAAAGAAGCTGCAAATAACCAGTTTAATTACCCTAACGGTCATTTTTTTGTAGGAAAAAGGTTCCATATGATAAGAATGTTTGTTCTGATCAAGAATCTTTGCTCTATAAAGGCCTTATGAATCTTCCTTCAACGTGAAGCTAAGCTGCTTCTGAGGAGCTACTGGCACCTCCTCATTTTTTCTAGAGGTGTCCATGTTCTAAAAATCTCTAATGATGACAACTTAGGAGGTTACTGAAGCTATATAAATGTCAAAAGAAATGATAGATTTACATTTCTCCAATTTCTGCATTTGTTACACAGCATAAATTCATGATAGAAAAAAAACAATCCTCAAAACTGCTTAGAAGCTAGCTCAAAATCTTGCTTTAAGTCTACTCAACCCAAACCAAGTTCTGCTTTGTGGTAGTTTTTCATTCCCAATATTAAAATAGTCTTTTATGAGGGCGGAGCAAGATGGCCGAATAGGAACAGCTCCAGTCTCCAACTCCCAGCGCAAGCGACACAGAAGACCGGTGATTTCTGCATTTTCAACTGAGGTACTGGGTTCATCTCACTGGGGAGTGCCGGACGATCGGTGCTGGTCAGCTGCTGCAGCCCGACCAGCGAGAGCTGAAGCAGGGCGAGGCATTGCCTCACCTGGGAAGCGCAAGGGGGAAGGGAATCCCTTTTCCTAGCCAGGGGAACTGAGACACACAACACCTGGAAAATCGGGTAACTCCCACCCCAATACTGCGCTTTAAGCAAACAGGCACACCAGGAGATCATATCCCACACCTGGCCGGGAGGGTCCCACACCCACAGAGCCTCCCTCATTGCTAGCACAGCAGTCTGTGATCTACCGGCAAGGCAGCAGCGAGGCTGGGGTAGGGGCGCCCGCCATTGCTGAGGCTTAAGTAGGTAAACAAAGCTGCTGGGAAGCTCAAACTGGGTGGAGCTCACAGCAGCTCAAGGAAACCTGCCTGTCTCTGTAGACTCCACCTCTGGGGACAGGGCAATAACAAACACAGCCGAAACTTCTGCAGATGCAAACGACTCTGTCTGACAGCTTTGAAGAGAGCAGTGGATCTCCCAACACGGAGGTTGAGATCTGAGAAGGGACAGACTCCCTGCTCAAGTGGGTCCCTGACCCCTGAGTAGCCTAACTGGGAGACATCCCCCACTAGGGGCAGTCTGACACCCCACACCTCACAGGGTGGAGTACACCCCTGAGAGGAAGCTTCCAAAGCAAGAATCAGACAGGTACACTCGCTGTTCAGAAATATTCTATCTTCTGCTGCCTCTGCTGCTGATACCCAGGCAAACAGGGTCTGGAGTGGACCTCAAGCAATCTCCAACAGACCTACAGCTGAGGGTCCTGACTGTTAGAAGGAAAACTATCAAACAGGAAGGACACCTACACCAAAACCCCATCAGTACATCACCATCATCAAAGACCAGAGGCAGATAAAACCACAAAGATGGGGAAAAAGCAGGGCAGAAAAGCTGGAAATTCAAAAAATAAGAGCGCATCTCCCCCGGCAAAGGAGCGCAGCTCATCACCAGCAACGGATCAAAGCTGGACGGAGAATGACTTTGACGAGATGAGAGAAGAAGGCTTCAGTCCATCAAATTTCTCAGAGCTAAAGGAGGAATTACGTACCCAGCGCAAAGAAACTAAAAATCTTGAAAAAAAAGTGGAAGAATTGATGGCTAGAGTAATTAATGCAGAGAAGGTCATAAACGAAATGAAAGAGATGAAAACCATGACACGAGAAATACGTGACAAATGCACAAGCTTCAGTAACCGACTTGATCAACTGGAAGAAAGAGTATCTGCGATTGAGGATCAAATGAATGAAATGAAGCGAGAAGAGAAACCAAAAGAAAAAAGAACAAAAAGAAATGAACAAAGCCTGCAAGAAGTATGGGATTATGTAAAAAGACCAAATCTACGTCTGATTGGGGTGCCTGAAAGTGAGGGGGAAAATGGAACCAAGTTGGAAAACACTCTACAGGATATCATCCAGGAGAACTTCCCCAACCTAGTAGGGCAGGCCAACATTCAAATCCAGGAAATACAGAGAACGCCACAAAGATACTCCTCGAGAAGAGCAACTCCAAGACACATAATTGCCAGATTCACCAAAGTTGAAATGAAGGAAAAAATCTTAAGGGCAGCCAGAGAGAAAGGTCGGGTTACCCACAAAGGGAAGCCCATCAGACTAACAGCAGATCTCTCGGCAGAAACTCTCCAAGCCAGAAGAGAGTGGGGCCAATATTCAACATTCTTAAAGAAAAGAATTTTCAACCCAGAATTTCATATCCAGCCAAACTAAGTTTCATAAGTGAAGGGGAAATAAAATCCTTTACAGATAAGCAAATGCTTAGAGATTTTGTCACACTAGGCCTGCCTTACAAGAGACCCTGAAGGAAGCACTAAACATGGAAAGGAACAACCGGTACCAGCCATTGCAAAAACATGCCAAAATGTAAAGACCATCGAGGCTAGGAAGAAACTGCATCAACTAACGAGCAAAATAACCACTTAATATCATAATGGCAGGATCAAGTTCACACATAACAATCTTAACCTTAAATGTAAATGGACTAAATGCTCCAATTAAAAGACACAGACTGGCAAACTGGATAAAGAGTCAAGACCCATCAGTCTGCTGTATTCAGGAGACCCATCTCACACGCAGAGACATACATAGGCTCAAAATAAAGGGATGGAGGAAGATTTACCAAGCAAATGGAGAACAAAAAAAAGCAGGGGTTGCAATACTAGTCTCTGATAAAACAGACTTTAAACCATCAAAGATCAAAAGAGACAAAGAAGGCCATTACATAATGGTAAAGGGATCAATTCAACAGGAAGAGCTAACTATCCTAAATATATATGCACCCAATACAGGAGCACCCAGATTCATAAAGCAAGTCCTTAGAGACTTACAAAGAGACTTAGACTCCCATACAATAATAATGGGAGACTTCAACACTCCACTGTCAACATTAGACAGATCAACGAGACAGAAAGTTAACAAGGAGATCCAGGAATTGAACTCATTTCTGCAGCAAGCAGACCTAATAGACATCTATAGAACTCTCCACCCCAAATCAACAGAATATACATTCTTCTCAGCACCACATCGTACTTACTCCAAAATCAACCACGTAATTGGAAGTAAAGCACTCCTCAGCAAATGTACAAGAACAGAAATTATAACAAACTGTCTCTCAGACCACAGTGCAATCAAACTAGAACTCAGGACTAAGAAACTCAATCAAAACCGCTCAACTACATGGAAACTGAACAACCTGCTCCTGAATGACTACTGGGTACATAACGAAATGAAGGCAGAAATAAAGATGTTTTTTGAAACCAATGAGAACAAAGATACAACATACCAGAATCTCTGGGACACATTTAAAGCAGTGTGTAGAGGGAAATTTATAGCACTAAATGCCCACAAGAGAAAGCAGGAAAGATCTAAAACTGACACTCTAACATCACAATTAAAAGAACTAGAGAAGCAAGAGCAAACACATTCGAAAGCTAGCAGAAGGCTAGAAATAACTAAGATCAGACCAGAACTGAAGGAGATAGAGACACAAAAAACTCTCCAAAAAATCAATGAATCCAGGAGTTGGTTTTTTGAAAAGATCAACAAAATTGACAGACCACTAGCAAGACTAATAAAGAAGAAAAGAGAGAAGAATCAAATCGACGCAATTAAAAATGATAAAGGGGATATCACCACCGACCCCACAGAAATACAAACTACCATCAGAGAATACTATAAACACCTCTACGCAAATAAACTGGAAAATCTAGAAGAAATGGATAATTTCCTGGACACTTACACTCTTCCAAGACTAAACCAGGAAGAAGTTGAATCCCTGAATAGACCAATAGCAGGCTCTGAAATTGAGGCAATAATTAATAGCCTACCAACCAAAAAAAGTCCAGGACCAGATGGATTCACAGCTGAATTCTACCAGAGGTACAAGGAGGAGTTGGTACCATTCCTTCTGAAACTATTCCAATCAATAGAAAAAGAGGGAATCCTCCCTAACTCATTTTATGAGGGCAACATCATCCTGATACCAAAGCCTGGCAGAGACACAACAAAAAAAAGAGAATTTTAGACCAATATCCCTGATGAACATCGATGCAAAAATCCTCAATAAAATACTGGCAAACCGGATTCAGCAACACATCAAAAAGCTTATCCACCATGATCAAGTGGGCTTCATCCCTGGGATGCAAGGCTGGTTCAACATTCGCAAATCAATAAACATAATCCAGCATATAAACAGAACCAAAGACAAGAACCACATGATTATCTCAATAGATGCAGAAAAGGCTTTTGACAAAATTCAACAGCCCTTCATGCTAAAAACGCTCAATAAATTCGGTATTGATGGAACGTACCTCAAAATAATAACAGCTATTTATGACAAACTCACAGCCAATATCATACTGAATGGGCAAAAACTGGAAAATTTCCCTTTGAAAACTGGCACAAGACAGGGATGCCCTCTCTCACCACTCCTATTCAACATAGTGTTGGAAGTTCTGGCTAGGGCAATTAGGCAAGAGAAAGAAATCAAGGGTATTCAGTTAGGAAAAGAAGAAGTCAAACTGTCCCTGTTTGCAGATGACATGATTGTATATTTAGAAAACCCCATTGTCTCAGCCCAAAATCTCCTTAAGCTGATAAGCAACTTCAGCAAAGTCTCAGGATACAAAATTAATGTGCAAAAATCACAAGCATTCTTATACACCAGTAACAGACAAACAGAGAGCCAAATCAGGAATGAACTTCCATTCACAATTGCTTCAAAGAGAATAAAATACCTAGGAATCCAACTTACAAGGGATGTAAAGGACCTCTTCAAGGAGAACTACAAACCACTGCTCAGTGAAATAAAAGAGGACACAAACAAATGGAAGAACATACCATGCTCATGGATAGGAAGAATCAATATCGTGAAAATGGCCATACTGCCCAAGGTAATTTATAGAGTCAATGCCATCCCCATCAAGCTACCAATGAGTTTCTTCACAGAATTGGAAAAAACTGCTTTAAAGTTCATATGGAACCAAAAAAGCGCCCGCATCTCCAAGACAATCCTAAGTCAAAAGAACAAAGCTAGAGGCATCACGCTACCTGATTTCAAACTATACTACAAGGCTACAGTAACCAAAACAGCATGGTACTGGTACCAAAACAGAGATATAGACCAATGGAACAGAACGGAGTCCTCAGAAATAATACCACACATCTACAGCCATCTGATCTTTGACAAACCTGAGAGAAACAAGAAATGGGGAAAGGATTCCCTATTTAATAAATGGTGCTGGGAAAATTGGCTAGCCGTAAGTAGAAAGCTGAAACTGGATCCTTTCCTTACTCCTTATACGAAAATTAATTCAAGATGGATTAGAGACTTAATTGTTAGACCTAATACCATAAAAATCCTAGAGGAAAACCTAGGTAGTACCATTCAGGACATAGGCATGGGCAAAGACTTCATGTCTAAAACACCAAAAGCAACGGCAGCAAAAGCCAAAATTGACAAATGGGATCTCATTAAACTAAAGAGCTTCTGCACAGCAAAAGAAACTACCATCAGAGTGAACAGGCAACCTACAGAATGGGAGAAAATTTTTGCAATCTACTCATCTGACAAAGGGCTAATATCCAGAACCTACAAAGAACTCAAACAAATTTACAAGAAAAAAACAAACAACCCCATCAAAAAGTGGGCAAAGGATATGAACAGACATTTCTCAAAAGAAGACATTCATACAGCCAACAGACACATGAAGAAATGCTCATCATCACTGGCCATCAGAGAAATGCAAATCAAAACCACAATGAGATACCATCTCACACCAGTTAGAATGGCGATCATTAAAAAGTCAGGAAACAACAGGTGCTGGAGAGGATGTGGAGAAATAGGAACACTTTTACACTGTTGGTGGGATTGTAAACTAGTTCAACCATTATGGAAAACAGTATGGCGATTCCTCAAGGATCTAGAACTAGATGTACCATATGACCCAGCCATCCCATTACTGGGTATATACCCAAAGGATTATAAATTATGCTGCTATAAAGACACATGCACACGTATGTTTATTGCAGCACTATTCACAATAGCAAAGACTTGGAATCAACCCAAATGTCCATCAGTGACAGATTGGATTAAGAAAATGTGGCACATATACACCATGGAATACTATGCAGCCATCAAAAAGGATGAGTTTGCATCCTTTGTAGGGACATGGATGCAGCTGGAAACCATCATTCTTAGCAAACTATCACAAGAACAGAAAACCAAACACCGCATGTTCTCACTCATAGGTGGGAACTGAACAATGAGATCACTTGGACTCAGGAAGGGGAACATCACACACAGGGGCCTATCATGGGGAGGGGGGAGGGGGGAGGGATTGCATTGGGAGTTATACCTGATGTAAATGATGAGTTGATGGGTGCAGCACACCAACATGGCACAAGTATACATATGTAAAAAACCTGCACGTTATGCACATGTACCCTACAACTTAAAGTACAATAATAATAAATAAATTAAAAAAAAAAATAAGAAAAGTTATTCTGTGCTGTCCAAGATGGTAAGTACCAACCCAGCCACATGTGACAGTTGAGCATTGGAAATGTGCCTACCGTTACTAGGCAACTAAATTCTTAATACTATTTAATTAGTTTAAATTTAAATGTATATAGCCACATGTCACTAGTGGCTACCATACTGGACAGTGTAGTTCCAGAAGATCACATTTCCACCTACACATTAAATCACCTAAAGAGTTTCAAAATATGTCAAAGCCCAGATGCCATTCTAGACCTACTAAATTAGGACCTCAAGCTGCTGTACCCAGGCATTGGGCTTTTTTGTTGTTGTTGCTTTTGTTTGTTTACCTTTTAATTATGGGAAGTTTACTTTTTCTTTCTTTAAGTTGTCTTTTATATTTAAAAAAAAAACAAATAAGAAAAATAAAATAAAATAAAATAGTCTTTTATTAATTCTCCTTCACATCATATTTTTCCTTGACTACTAAGTCAGGTCTATATTTGTTGCTTCTATGTTTTTGACATCATGGAAGAATCTGGAGCAGCGGTACATTTGGCTATTCAGAGATATTTTATTCATTTAAAATGTGTGATTACTAAGGGGTTTAATCTAGTAATACTAGATTAAGTACTGTCAAATACCATAGGAAAAAATTCATCAGACTTAAGGTGTTTCCTCTTAAGTAGAAATAGAAAGCCAAATTTCAAAGCCTACCATGTTAATAACAAATTTTTACTTTTATATTTTCACCAAAAAACAAGCCTATTTCCTTATCTAAGTTCTGTGCAAGTCTTTCTGATTTTCTCACAATAAACTATATGTGTGAAATCCCATCAGTGCTATCACCAATATTTATTCCTGATGGCCACAGCTTTTCTAATCTTTGTGTAGCCATATGCTTAATGTTACATAACCCACTTGGAATTCCTTTCTTACAAACAAATAGCAGAAATGTAAGTTTATGAAGTATGCATTCCTTTTTTAATGCCAAAAATAAAAACAGAGCAAAATTTCTAAAATGGACATGTGACGATACATAAAATCTATCTGATAAAAAGTGTGTAATTACTGTCACAAAATCTTCACACAGCCTTGAAATCTCAGAAGTAGGGTGGTACAAAGTTCCCACACATCAATTAAAGCATGTACATATATGTCATTGGCGATAGGTCAGTCTCACAGAGAATAATTTCATGATGCCAAAGCTATCCTACCTGAACTTTAATTCCTGAATAACAATGTTGGCTAATAGTGTTTTACTGGATATTGTCTTACTTGCTAACATTTCTTATGGGGATCTTGATTAATTGGCTACCTAATCCCCAAAGATTAGTCCAGAAAATAATAATGCCTGAAAAGTAGAGGTCTATGCACACCTCTGCACAAATTTGTCATAGTTAATATGAAATTACTTTGTTCATCTGACCCCTAACAAGTAAAAACGCATGAACTAAGATCAGCGTGTAGGTGAAATGCACAAGAAATTAGGGCCATCTTGAGAGGACTGTTGTCTGGTATGAATCACATACTAGTTGGCCATTCTCCCTCCACTCCCATATTTTATGGCGTTTTACTTAATACCAAGAACAAGTGATTAATGTAGCATTAATCACAGAAGTCTACTGACTATAAAGAACTGAAAATTCTGAGCCTTGCTTCATCACTGTGTTGTATTGGTGATGGTGGTGGGAATGTGCAAACAAAGTTGCAGCACAGGTAATCCCTAGTTGATCCAAAGAAATAGCAGCCAAACAGAGACAGACAGACAGACAGACAGACAGACACACACACACACACACACACACACACACACACACACCCCAATATATATTAAAAATTCAGATTTTCTTTCAGTTTCTCAAGAAAATATCAAGAAGAGTAAGAGAGAAAATCTCTGTTTTTAGTTTTGGCCACTTTATTCTCCACATGGACAACCACTGGGCATCAAAAATCTCTCTCTACCCTTACTTTCACCTCTAAGTCTTTTCTCCATCCCATCTATCCCTTATGGGTACTTTTCTTTCCTCCCTCTTCATTTTTCCTTCTATCTCTAGCCCCTTGCTTTTACCCAAGTAAAATTTTGTCACTTTTGAGTCCCCCTCCCCTATGATCACTTTTCCAGTTCTATTTTTCATTCCCCTGATTCCACACTACCCAAGTTTTGACATCTAGTTGGCATGAAGAGAGTTCTTAGAAGAAATGCAAGAGAATGAGAAGAAGAAGTATCTTCCGTGATAAAAGAAAGGAGAAGGCTATGATTATTGACATGAAATTAATCTTGTCTCAACCACAGACATGTACACCTCAAAGCTTTGTAAACCACTGGCAAATACCCTCTTATTATCTCCCCTGCCCCATCTCCCCTTTCATTTAATTTTTTGGTTAGTTACCCATCATAGGAGTTAACTTCCAACATACAGGGTAGACAAATCAGGGCAATCTATGATCTCTTTAGGTCCATGGATTGATGTTCACCCCCAAATGCAGAGCTCTGCCAAATACATCTTTCAGTATCTCTGCCTTCTTAGATAGTCTAAGTTATAACTCTACTTTTACTTTTAGAGGCCCCTTTTGCCTTTTTCTGGCCAGAAGAATATTGTTCTTATATGTCTTCCTTTTTATCTTCCCAAATGCCCTAACACCAGCTTAGGCTAAATGTGCTACTGGTATAAAATGTATCTTTTTCCTTAAAAAACACCAATTATTCTCAAGCTCCGGGATCCAAAGCATCTGGAATAGGGGCCCTCTTCAATAATAATCAGTGAGTGAGTAATCTTAAAAGATATGTGGTTTAGGAAGATGAAGTTCACTATTTAAGGTCACAAATCAAGTGTGGAGTAGAGTTGCAACCCATATCCAGACATTCTTTCTGACATGATCTCTCATTGTCTTTTTTCTTATATTCATTGGTTGTTAAGTCTATTTCTTCTTCATAAAAAAAGCTAATGATCATATTATTGCAACACCATACTCTCTATATCACAACCATATATACTTACTTTAGAAAGCTAAGATTATTCATGTAAGACTAAACAACACATAGGCCCTTCATAATATGCTCCTAATCTTCCCTTCTTGTCTTCCTGTCTGTCTCTTGGTCCCAGTTGCTCCCGACTTTATGTATGCCTGAGTCTTTTCATGATCTTCTCTCTGCCTAGAGTTTATTTTCACTTCCTGCCAGGAAAAAAAAATAAGTACCCTTTTTAAATAAGCAAACTGAAATATTATTTGCTCCATAAAGCCTTCTCAATATCTATTCCATGAGCCTTTTCCAACATCTCCACTTTCCTACTAACAGATCATATATCCTGTTGCTTTAAAATTCCACTGAGAGATCATATATCCTACTGCTTTCAAATTCTTTCTCCTTGCTAGATTGTGAGATGCTTACTGGCAGAATCCATGCTAGATACTGGGAACACAAGGATTAAAACCACAACCCTTGTACTCAAGAGGTTTCCAGTACACTAGTAAGTAAAAAATATAAACAATTACGGTACAGGTCTGATGTAGAAAACATATTTCTATTTAATTGACTTGAATTACAGTTGCACACATTTTGTGTTGTAACCAAGATTATGTTACATATGATGAATAATTTAAGTAACCAAAAGTTGACTCAGGTTGAGTAGAGAAGTAAAAGCACATACAAAAGAGAACAGGAAGAAATAAAACTGTAAAGATCGAATGGGAGAGAAGATACTGAGTTAACTAAGTATTGACTTAATGCAGAAAGAAGATGTTTGAGGAAAGGAAGTTGAATTAGTTGAAGACATTTTTGGTAACAAGAGTCACGAAGGTTACAGTTGCCAGAAATGAAAAAAAAAAGACTGACTATGGAGTATTTATTAAATACTCATACTCACTGTTTGAAGTAGAAACTAAGAGGAATCAGAGGATCAAAGCGGTTGGTTATGACTTGCTCAGCTAGTAACTGCAAGTGCCAAAATTCAAACTGTGGAATATTTCAAAGTCTGCCCTTTCTACATTCAATTTTGGCCTAAATTCAAGGAGGTAGTGTCCACAGAATTAGCTAGAAATTACTTATTTCCTAAAAGATCAAAGTCTCAAAAAACTCTGTATGATCCCAAGGCTGCTCATATGGTAATAGTGGATAAATTTCACTTTATAGTCTAATCAACTAATCGACTTTAGGACAGCGAATATGAATGACATGAAGGTGCCTTGGGAACCGTCGAGTCCTACCTCTTATTTTGAGACTAACTGAAGACACTGAGGCCCAGCAGTTGAATCATATAGATTATTAAAAGAAGTTCTGAGAATAAATGAAATACAAAAGCTTGGTTTCTAAGGCTAAATATCATGAGAAACTATCATGTCATCCTGTGTCAGTGAGCTCCACGATGCCAGTATCTTATCTCTTTTTTGGTCAATAGTATCTCAGTACCTAGGAGAGTTTATGGTACTATAACTAGCACATAGTGAACACTTAAAAAAAAATAGGTGCTCAAATAACACGGTTTAGTGAAGGAATTAATGGGTTCATATATGGAAATGTATGTAAAGTGGGTGCAAGCATGCAATTAAATGGAAAATGGGTCATATTTAGTTAGATGTTACTAAATTTATTTTTATTTGCCATTTGGATCACATGATTTTCTCCTTTAAACATCCCAGTGACATTATAAATGTTTTATGTAGCAAGGTCTTTGTCTTCAAATGCCTTCACCAGGAATTAAGAGTTTAGTATACTATCAATGAATAGAATTTACAAAGTACCCTTTGGGCAGAATCATTAAGGAATTAAGAGAAGTTTTTAAACATATTGAGAAATAACACTCAAAAGATTCTGAAAATAAAGGACAATATGAATATTTCATCCTTATCTTAGTTTTGGGGGGTGGGGAACACAGAAGCAATATTTCATTTCTAAAACCATGTTCCCATGAAGCTGAGCAGAAGGACTGCTTATAACATAATTTTCCAGCCAAATTCCCAAAGGGCCCCCAACAGGCTTTCTCAATTTGTGGGCGCTGTCCTCTAACAATCTATTTCTTTCCAGACTCTCCTTGGAAACCAAAGATTTATGTCATTCTCTTCATATTTTAAAATGAAATTGTTCCAGGTTAAAGAAATTATGAAAACTGAAAGCCTGTCTTTATCCAAGAACCAACACCGCCTGGACAAATAACTTATGAATACACCCTATTCTGGAGGTATCATCAATGCCTTTGCCTCTGTAGCACTCTTACCATTATTTGGACATTTCCAGAAATCAAGATCACTTCAGGCATTTGTGAAGATGAGCTGTGATTAGACATAGGCTTAAAAAGAAAAGGTAAATAAATACTCTGTCAGGTTATATAGGGGGAAGCAGACCCTCCCTTTTATAAATAACATACACATTTGCTTAAACTCCAGAGTAAAGGAAAAGTCTCATGGACTGAAAACATTTTTTAAAAAATGAATATTCACTAAGCAATCCTGAAATGCTTTCTGCTCTCTGAATACATTCAAACAAGTAGGTATCACAGCATTTCATTGATAGCTTATCAAACCACAGAATAGAACAGGAGGACAGAATACAAAGGGCATTCTTAAGGGAGCACCATCATGATTGTTCTGTAAAAACATATGAACATATTGCTATAAACTCATCTTCACAGGAAGTCACCCAGCTTAATAAGCACAGACCTGCAAGTTAATATTAAAATTCACTTTGATTTCAGCAGCAGCAAAGCTGATCCAACTAGGAGCTATTACATAAAACCCTTATTGTCATATTCGTCATCAGCACTCTCAATAGAGACCACTGCCAGCACCAAGAAGCCAACTCTCAGTTCACCTCAGGAAACAGGCTACACAGACGACCATCCCAATAACAATGCAGCAGTGAGATGGCCCTGTTTATTTTATCAGAATGGCACTCCCTTAATTTTTCAATTCTCTTTATTGATGTCCTTTTTCATGTATAGGTCTATTAGATTCTACTTCCTTTACTGTCCTCCCAGGAATTGGTGCTTGCCAACTACAATAAGTTGTTTTGACAACTTGTCTAGCTATACAATACTCTGTTTCTTTTCCTCTGCAGTCTTTTTGGCTTCAAATGAGTGCCTTCAAAATATAGCAGAGACTATCCAACCAAACTATGCTACAAGGGAGAAGAGCTTTCTATGTGTAAGCAATGTCCTGCCCAAACTACAATCTTTCATGTGCTCCCAGTCCTCTTTCTTTTCCTATTTATTTTTATGGATAAATCCCCCTTCCTATCTTGTCTACTCCTATCTTAATAAGGAATGACTGCCGTGACTACCCCCATCTAGCTATGCCATTCACCGCCAGCACCTCTGCTCTCCTCATGTGCTTCAAGAAGAACTGATTAGCACTTTGCATAATTAACCTGATTAGCACTGTGCATAATCAAACTGATTAGCACTTTGCATAATTAAAAAGAAATAATAATAATAACAATAATAAGCACTAAGTAATATCAAAAGCTGTTAGTCCCACAGCCCTTTGGTTACCTCCAAGATTAGTTCAGTGCAGCATATTTTGCACCTTCACATTGAAATCTTTTCTTTAACTCAAAAGTCAAGAAAATAAATTAAAATACTTGCAATCCACAGACTCATTATGGTTTTCATATCCATACCAGTTACCAAAATAATCAGTTTCTTACCCATACACATCTCTCTCAGTTTGGGTCTTACATATTTTACCCATGTTAAAATGGAGAAAATTGGCATATAAAACCAAATCAATAAAAAATATTTAGAGTAAAATTAGAAAACTAGATATATGATGCTTATAGAAGCATATAGAGTTATATAGAACTATATACTATAGAATTATAACTATATATAGAACTATATATATAGAACTATAACTCTATAGTATATAGTTCTATATAACTCTCTCTTGTGTTGCTTCTGGGTGACAATGAGGCACGTGGAAAGAACTGGACAACCTATCAGGAAAACCTGGCTATGACATTTAATGGTTAAGTGATTTCACTTTTTGGAACCTCAGTTCCCTCATCTGCAAAATTAAAATAATAACACCAGTTCTGCTACCTCAATAGTTGTAATTAAAATAATAATTTAGGAAGGTGCCTTGTGAACTGTAAGACACTTTACATACATGAGGTATTCCATTCTAGGTCCCTAAATCTCCTATCCCCCAAATTTTATTTCACACCATGGACAATATTATACATTATGAATAATAAATTTTAGGCTTGGTGCAGTGGCTCACACCTGTAACCCCAGCACTTTGGGAGGCCAAGGCAGGAAGATCACTTGAGGTCAGGAGTTCAAGACCAGCCTGGGCAAAATAACGAGTTCCCCATCTCTACAAAAATTTTTTTAAAATTAGTGGGGTTTGTTGGCATGCACCTGTAGTTTGTTTGTTTTTTAAATTTATTCTCATAAGTTATTGGGGAACAGGTGGTGTTTGGTTACATGGGTAAGTTCTTTAGTGGTGATTTGTGAGATTTTGGTGCACCCATCACTTGAGCAGTATAAACCGCACACAATTTGTAGTCTTTTATCCCTCACACCCTTTCCCCCTGAGTCCCCAAAGTCCATTGTGTCATTCTTATGCCTTTGCATCCTCATACTCAGCAGGCTGCGGCAGAAGGATCGCTTGAGCCCAACGGTTCAAGGTTGCAGTAAGCTAAGAAGGTGCCACCACACTCCTGTCTGGGCAACATAGCAACACCACATCTCTAAAAAAATAAGATAAAATAAAAATTATATGTATAATGCATTACAATTAAAAAGTTATGAAGTCCTGTTGCATGCTTTGCCTTATGTCTTATTCAGGGCTGAATGTGACTAAAATTTTGACTTGGAGTTAAAACTGGACTCTAGTAATTATTGTTTCCATCACAGCTCTCATTTGTGTTTCTGCGGAGGTTAAAATCAAGCTGTTGCTGGAAATTCACAAGACAGTAGAAGAAAATCTAGTACATTACTATTAATTTGGGACTACAACATAGAGAATTCTGCAACTCTGCTTTTCTCCACCCCACCATAGCCAACCATCTGTTCCTTACCAACTTCGAGGCTTAGTTCAGTTCCACTTTCCTCCAAGAAACCATGTATGATACTCATAGGTTGGAAATTCTTTCTCTTTCATTCTTCCAAAATATTTTATCTCATGCTTCCATAGTACAGTGTACTATGTATTAAATATGTGTATATTTATATTTATCTGATACCTTTAGTAGATTAGCTGCTCCTAAAGAGAAACTATGCTGCCTATTCATCTTTGCCCCAGAAATAGCCGCCACAATAAATAATGTAGTGTTGAACACTCAACACCTTTGTTACAGTTGACTTAAGGAAACTGGATGGTAAAATATTTTTTTCACCAGGCATTTACCGTATAATTGTTAAATACAAGCCTGAGAAATTGTTTCAATAACTATATGCTAAAGAATAGAAAGGTGTTTGACATACCCATAACTACTTAACCATTAAAACCAATCATTCACTTATTAAAAATAGATATGAGTGCTAGTAAACACTAGGCATTGTGCTAAACACTGAATACAGCATTGATAAGGTTTAAAAGGAACTGTTGGTTCCTCTCAAGGAGCTTATAGTCTAGGTATCTTTTAAGAAGCTCATATTAGAAGAGAGACTGGAGTGGAGTAGTGTGGAAAGGAAACCTTAAAATAGCAAGATACACACCACGGAGCCATTAAGCCTCTATGAACCTATGGGAAAGGAACCCAAATAAGCAGTCAGTGTTCTTGGGCAAATCATTCATTTTACAATTCATTTAATTCAAGAAGGAAAATGCTGCTGTGGAGATTATTCAAGTCCAAATGTTCCTGGTGAAGGTGCTTCCAGTAATTCTGGGAAAGAAGCCAATCCCCTAGTTTTATATGTAAATATTTTTAAAACACACACATATATATAAGCACAAAGGAAAGGTCAGGAAGACGTAAGTCTTTTAAAAATCTATTTTAATAATTTTTTCTATAACTGTCCACAAAAGTTTGGGCTTTTTTGTAGCCTTACATTTTCTTTTACACAATACACCTGCTTTTTTTTTCTAAACTAAATATTTCTTCCATCTAATGACTCTCTTTATTAGACAGCATCTAATTTGCATACATTTACATACAATTTAACTGCTAGCTTGTGAGAACAAAGAAATGGCTCTGTATTGTACTGAAGGACAATAGTAAAGGAAGGTATAAAAACCAACCAGCTTGGTGACTGTGTAAGCTCTTTGTTTCAGATATACCAGGCTCCCTCTCTCTCTTTTAACATACCATTTAAAAGGGGCAAAAATTATTTCATCAAACAACGAAAAAAAGAAACAGCCCTACTTTGTTTAACTGTCCATTTCCTCTCCAGCTTGGTTACTACAATTCAGGGGTCCAAGTTCCCTGAATCTACTACAATTTCCTCTATTATATTTGATAGATTTAATCCCTTTATCTATTTTTGTTTCGTGTCTCATTCCTAAAACAACCTGGGATTCCACTGTGATAAAGCTCTGTTCTGATGCTAATTTGTGCTGCCATCGGCCTTGTCCCTAAGCAGACAGGGTAGAATATGGCATCATGCTCTCCAGTGAACAATGCATACACTTACCCTTAACAGGTTAATAGATTTTATTGAGACTTGGGGTCTTTATCATATGAACCAGCTCTTCAAAAAGAAATGGTTTTCAGCATCTACTGGAGAGATGATGGAAAAGAAGACTTGAATATAGGGAGGAAAATGGTAAAAGAGATGTTAGGGGTAAAAGAGTACTTGAGTCAAATGTTTCTCCACTCAGCAATGCTATCCCTTTGTAAGTCTCCAAACCTGCATGACTCTTGGAGAATTAAAAGAAAAAAAAAAAAGAACTGAAAACCAGGGACCCTTGACTCTCCTTTGAACGTAAATTCACATACTCTGTGACACAGGGTGAGTCACTATGACTCTTCTCTCTGTAGCTCTCATCCTTGACACATGGAAAAGGAGATTATGGAAAGCAATCTTGAAGAGGTTTGTTCAGCGTTTTGTAAATATTAACTATTGAAAACACACAAAATAACTAATAAAGCTGCGGTCACAACCAACTGAAAATAAACACTAGGTGCATTCAAGTTTCTGAAATGCCATGTCTAAAATATCACACAAAAAAGAAATATGGTATACAAAAATGCTTCAAGATTATAACAAGTTATACAAATGTAAAGCAGGACATAAGGGCAAAGTGAAAATTTTAAAGCCAGGTACTAATTGGCACCAAAGGCTCGATAGAATTACTATCCATATCTGGGTGCTGCAAACGGTCATGGGAGATGCATTTCCTTGGACATATAATTGACATTATTAATTTGGCCTATTTTCTGCATCTGATAATGCATATTTACAATTTTAGTGACCCAAAGAAGTGTGAACTTGTCAGTGATATGTGAAGAAATTCTACCACTCTGTGGGGCTGCAGAATGCCCATATAATTTGGAACCTTTAGCAGCCAAACAGATTGCACAATCTCAACTAGCGATCTTGAAGCATGTTTGATTTTCCACCTGGTGAGAAGAAGCCTGAGTTATCGGGACCGTATGAGTGCTGGAGTGCTGGCATAGACCAACTCTGCCAACTTGTTAACCCATAAACAATTATGAATAATGATCAAAAGAGCACTTAAAAGAAATAATTCGACACTGCACTTTAAAAAAACCCTCAGTAGTGACTAAAATCTAGTCACTAGAACGAGTAGTCAGGAAGTTGTTGATCCTCCGAAAACCATGGCTTAGTTCAAAAAACAGCCTTAAATCGCAGAGAACCTGACCCTGACCTTCAAATCCCTTGCTCCATGAGGAAATGAGACTACCGCCTCCTGAGTGCTGTAATGTCTGTTCTTTCAGAGACTGTTAGTAAGTTTTACAACACAATTCCTGTTTCTAAGGCTCATTAGATCTTTCTTGTTTATACAGATTTGAGATAGTACTTGTTTTCATGTGATAGAATTATCTGTTGGTATCCCACATCAGACCTATTTTCTACACTCTAACATATTAAATTCTGCCTTGTTTGTTTCTAAAGCACCTCTTAATACCAACTCAGCCAACATCACCTGTGCTGGAGGTGGTTAAGATCCACCTCCCCAACGCATGTTACCACGGTGACAAAGTAGTGACCTAATTTACACACACCTGCTGGGTTAATTGGGCCAAAATGAAAGATGATATATATGCTCAAAATCCAAAACTGATTTTTTTCCTCAAAATGAAATATTTGATTTTTTAAAAATTAGCAGTTTCTAAAGCTAAGTAACATACTCCAGGTGTGCATTTGCCAGTTAATGTACCCTGAATGTTTCATGACACTTGAGAGGCAAAATATATGGAGTGATGAATACAAATATTTCATGTATTTTCTGTGTGCAATGATTAGTATGAGTAAGTGGTCTCGATCACTGAATGTGATTGAAGGGTCAGGCCACTGCCTTAAAGCAAACAAGGACATCTCAACTGTGCCAAGTTAGCACGCAGAGTCTGGGCCGCCTTTGAAAATGCAAGTTTGCTTTGGAGAAAGCTGTTCTCCATAGCCTGAGGCAGCCTGCAACATCTCTTAGACAAAAACATCACTTACCTCTGCTTGACCTCTTCCCACCTCTATGTATTCATTCTTGCCAGACCACTGAGAGTTTTTCTTTGAACCATATAAAGTTATATGCCAAGAACTGATGAGGGTATGAACAAATAGATACTTTCAGATACTGCTGGGACAGACACAGCAATGTGTAAATGGTATAGCTAAATGTATCAAAACCTCTAAAATACATATCTCTTTGACTCAAATATTATACTTAAGTATTTACCTGATGACATAATCAGGGATGTTTATAAAAAATATTGTCACAATAATATTCATCGTAATTTATGTTTACTAGAGAAAAATTGGAAGCATGTCCAAAAATAAGAGATTGGCTAGGTAAATTATAATACATCCATTGTATGGAATACTATATAATCAATAAAAAAGTCATGTCACAAAAAATATTGACAGAAACAAATATTCATAATATATTGCTAGTTGAAAAATCTGAATCATAACCTTGCATAATCCTATGTTGTTACATGCATACATACATATATACACCAAAATATTAATAACTTTTTCTTTAAGTGGTAATAGTAATATCAATGGCAATTTTCTTGTCTGCTTTCTGTCCTTTTGTGTTTTCCAAATAGTTTTACATTGACAGTGTACTACTTTTAGAAGGGAAATATAAATATTATATTAAAAATAAAAGGAAGAGTAGGAAAAAAGTTAAATGACATTTCCTAATCCCTCTCTCCTAGTTATATTTCACATTTCACCTATACTTACTTCTCTCCTTGTCAACTACAGATATAAATATAATAGATGTTAAACTGGACAATGCTCTTTTATTGCTGAATATTCAACTTTTCTAGCTCAATGGATCTTTCACTTATTTACAAATCTTACAAAGATGTCAGTCAGCACAACCGTTAGAAAGAGTCTCCAATCTGCTTTTCATGCTTACAAAAACCATGTGAAATAATTGACTTTTAATAACAATGATTACTTGAAGTGAACTTTTCAAGGTACAAACAAGTCTATTTATCACTAAGCTATTGTGTCCCGCTTAAATTACAACTTTCACATTTTGATTTCATTTGTACAGATATAGGGTCTTACTGATAAGTAAGTGCTTTGCTAAGTAAGTAAAATTAATATTACCATATGAACTGGATTTGCTGTTAAAAGTATCTCACTAGGGGTTTGATTTATTCTATGATGGTTTCACTGATTTAATCATTGCTTAAATTAGCAAAATATAATTATATATTTTTATAAACAAGATGTTTTCTTGGGATTTTCCTATATTACCAAGAATAGACATCAGGGATTGATAAGTAATAAAAAATGTCAAATTTTAAATTACATTTCTCGGTCTAATACACTTTCTTTTTACCTTAGTGATGATCGCTGCCTTCCTAAAAAGTTCACAAAGTTTCAGAAAAATCTAAAATTCACAAGAATTCAAAGAATTAAAAAATTGATGCTCTTATTTCAAGTGATAAAATTAAACTTTATTTTCACTCTCAAAAGTAAGTTTTGGTTGAATCAAAGATATAAATATTAAGAGGCTAAATCATAAATGTGCTAGAAGAAAATCTGAGTAATTTTTTGGGTGTAAGAATTTTTCTAAGCCATAAAGGAAATGATTGAAAAATGAGTGGTCGCTTCAGCAGCACATATACTAAAATTGGAAATGACTGAAAAGTGAAACTACATAAAACAATTTTCTACATATACAAAACTCAAAAAGCAAATTAATAACCAAGAAATATGTTTAACACATACTACAGAAAATTTATTTTTCATAATATACAGAGGCTATACAAACCAATAAAATATTTTTAAAAGTCAGTATAAAAATATAGAAAAGTATTACAGCCAATTCACAAAAAAAGTAAAAATAGTGTAAATGGCCAGTGAAATTTTAATATGTTGTTTACTCTAACTCATAAGTAAAGAAATGTAAATCAAAACAATGGTGAAATAACATTTTCACTTTTCTGATTAGGAAAAATTTGCTAAAGCCCAGTACTGATGAAGCTGTGAGAAAGCAGGAATTCTCATATGATGTTGTTACATGTATGTGTCAGAAACATGTTTTTGAAGGCAAATTTTTAACAGGCATCAAAATTTTAATTATATAAACATATCTAAGAAAGTATGCTATGTGGATATTAAAATAAAAGCAAGGATATATTTAGAAAGTTGTTTTATAATATTTTTAAACAGCAAAGAAACTGTAAATAACCAAATTTCCATAAATAGGCAGTGGTTAAATACATTTTGTGACATCCATAAAATGGAAATATTAAGTATCTGTTTAAAAAGTGGAAAAGATACCAAAATATAAACAATGTATCTAGAATATATAAAATCTCTAAGACATGGCATTAAGAAAAAAGTACAAATGTATTTGAACAGTATGATTCCCTTTCTGTTTTTAAATTAAAGGTATATAGATATATTTCTCTACACAAATACAGTTGAAATTTTTTATCTCTGGTGAATAGTACTATCAGTCGGTAAAGACATACTTTTCATTTTATATCCTTGTGTACCATTCAAACTGTTTTTTGACCCTGTGACTACATTTTAAAAATACAAATAGCACAAAGATTGTTCAGTGTAATGGTAAATGGTGAAAGGTATATACAATGAAATAAAGAGTACTGGACTGTTAAATTTCTCATTCTAGACTTGTTTAGTCCCACGGTAAATCATTCAACTTCACTGGGTTTCCATTTCCTCACTGTAAAATAATAACTAAATTAGTTCAGAGAATAATCTGTAAGTTACCTTATAGTTCTAACAGTACATAATTTTGTGTGTTAATAATCCAATACAGAATGGTGGAAAAATATGTTTGAGACTTAAATATCCATTTTGAGCACCTATGCCTACTACAATAAACAAATCTCTACTTGGTATTTTGTATGTAGACTGTAGCCATGTCTTTATAACAAAAGCAAACAATATATACACTGAACATTCTGGCTCATTGAATAAACTAAATATTATCTTAACGACTATCCCCAGGCACAAGTACCTCTGGGTCTCAATGGTTTAGTTCTGTCAAGGTGTTAAATCAAGACTATCAAACAAGACTGATGAGAAATGTATTACTTACATACTTTACTGCCAACTTAAAGCTGCAGCCACCAAGCTGATTTGTTGAATCTACCCTTGATATATGCTCTCATATAAACAAAATGTCAAAATATCAAAATTCATTTATAATTCAGGTATATATTGCCACAAGCACTCTTAATATGTTTTTGATATTGGATAACCTGATACTGCGTGCTCACAGTTAAAATAGTAATATCTACCTTTTTTAAAATTTGTGGTACTTGAGGCTTCAGTATATTAACGGCCTTCTTCCACTGTGACTTAATATTCCTATCATTTGGATACATATTTTTAAAGCAAAAATCTCTCAATCATTATTTAGATGACAAATTATATGGTCATATCAGTTAGATATAGGAAAGTGTGCACTGTGGTATTTCTAAGAAAGCAAGTAGTCCATTTCTCCATTTCTGGGTTCGATTGCGATAAGGATAGAACCATGGAATTCCCTTGGTAGGATTCAAGGGTATAACTGGCAAGAATAGTTTCGTTTGTAAATTAGGATGTGGCTAAAGCCTACTAAAAAGTATATTGATAAATTTTTAGTATTTGTAGTGAAAAATAGTTAGACTCTCACATCAAAAAACCTAACAATTTCTGAAACTGTTATCTGACTGTATTTTTCAAATGTTCAGAGTAATTCCTTGTGCATTTTTTTCACATAATATCAGCCTGGGTCATGGTAATACTATTATCTGGTATAACATCAAGCAATGGGAAAATAATGTGGTGAATGAAAAGTTGATTAGACACATTAAACTCAGGAAAATTCAATCAAAGATAATCCGTTTCAATGATGTACTACCATACATCTTTGCTTAGTTATGAATAAAAAAATTCTGAATGAAGCTTTTGGTGAAATTTCGGTTTCAAGATGAAAGTAGAAATGACAAAAACAGATTTCCCGTGATCACCTTAAGTGGAGAGATAACTATATATTCCGGAAAAGTTCTATGTTAAATCTTGGGCTCCTATGAAACTAATCAAAAGAAATCAGTTTAACCCTTCATTTTCAGTTTCAGTCTTGATATACGGAAAAGGAGGAAAAGGGCTGATATTACTACTTGAAGAAGTGATTTACCAAAGGGAGAAATGATGACTCAAAAATCCCTGTAGCTTCTCTAACAAACCCTGGTACCAGAGCAGACAATGAAATTGCTGGGGAGAGCTAAGAGTAGCAATGAATTCAATTCCTCCCTTTGTGGCCAAACTTAGTACAGATTTCAGAAATAACAAAATTTTAGGTGATATGGTTAAAATTTATGGGATATGGCAAAGTTTAAGGAGATATGATTAAGCATTTTTAATCCATTCCCAAATGCTTACTATGGCTATATTTAATACCAGGATAAAGAGGAGGATCAACTGGTTGCCCCTGAAGAAGCAGACCTCCCAACTGTACATTGTTAATAGTTGACAGAACACTCCTCCCTTGTCACAGTTACTCTAACACACACACACACACACACACACCTTGGATGCACAACCCTGCATAACCTGTAATGATTTAGAGATTGCATTTCTTGTAAGTGAGATCTTCCCTTGAATGGCTCCTTCACGTTATTCAAGTCTTAGAATTCAAACTTTATTTCCTCAAAAAGGCCACCTACACCCTGCCCCCGGATTACCAGCCATTCTTTATCCTTTTTGTTGTAGTTGTGCTTCATGAATAGCACTTACCACTTCTTGAATGGATCTTATTTATGCATTTGTTAATTTGTTTAGTGTCTCTCTCTGGGTCTTCTAGTTCAGAGCTCTGTCTCTAGTGCCTGGGATCAACTGAATTGTAATCGTTTACTCATGATAGAAGAGTAATCCACACCAGAAAGAAATCTGCTATCTAACAAAAGAATAGTTTCTTCTCTTTGTTATTATCGGCAACAGGTACAAGACAAACTAAAATAGGTTAATTCAATTAATGTGTTTTGGGTGCAAATCCCAGTCTGGTATTATCAAAGGCATATTTTTACATTTAACTATATTAACATTTCAGGGCTTACTTAATTTTCATTTTCATTTATATTTCATCCTTTTTTTTCTGGCAGGGAAGCCTAAGCTCATTTGTAAAATTTTTCTGTCCTATGAGCATACAATTATATTTTATCCAGAACAGAACTGCACCAAAAGGGCTGAAAGCTAGAGAAACTGTTCAGTAGATGAGACCTATAATACTGGTTCTGATTAATTCATATAATCACTCTATTAATTATCTATGTTTAAAATTCGAAGTGTTGGCTTATTGAGCATTCTTAAAGAAAATGTAATATCCCAAAACCATGAGGTGGAAAGGGTCAACAAATGCTTCCAATTATATCCCAATTCTTTTAGGAATGGTTTACTTCACCTTCTGCTACCTCTACCCACTCACCCTAAAAGTGGTCTGCTCCTTACTTACAAGGGGAAAAACACAAAGATTTCCTGCAGTTTGAGAATCAACTTGGGAGAAGTAGAAAAAACAGGTGTCTGAGTTGAGCAGAGCTGAGTTTAGTCCTGTCTCAGCCACTTACTGGTTATTTAAAGTTAAAAATTAACCTTCTGAGCCTTGGGCTTGCTGTTTTAATCTAGACCTGGATATTCATGATTCCAGTGTTCATTTAATGGATGTGTATTTGCATGTGTGGCCATATCCATAGTTCTCTAATAAAGACCTGGCCGATGCTAAGTACAGAAATTAGATGGATTACCTTGTGGTCTCAACATGCAATCATCTAGCACAATATTTTTGTCCATCTATGACACAAAATTTCAATTGTATACTTGGCTTATAGAATCTGGAGATCATTATGAAAAACATTTTCTACAACTCATGATTTATTTAGGTCACAAGTAACGTTATGTGAAAGTGCCATGGACTATAAAAGTGTATTTGGCATCTCAACACACATGGATTCACAGAAAAGATGGATGATACCAATGTCAGTTTTTCGTTCTGCAGTCCATCTGCAGACTTAGTGACTGTTGGTTACCTATTCTATACCTCAACTTTGTCATCTATAATGATAAGTTTCAGTAGTTAAAAAAAGTATGACAGAAAATGATTCATAATTCCATGAAATTCATAAAAAATACTAAGGTGCTAACGCAACAAGTATTCTAAAAACAGGATAGGATAAACTTTGTCAACTACCGAGGGGAAAAATAATTAACATGTTAGCATATGTCTTAGTCTCTTTTTTGTTGCTTATAACAGAATACTTGAAACTCAGCAGTTTATAAGAAAGGAAATTTATTTCTTACAGTTGGAGGCTGGGAAGTCCAAGGTTGAGGGGGCAAAACTGGTGAAAGCCTTCTTGCTGTGACAACTCTCTAGAGAGTCCTGAGATAATGTAGGACATCACATGGCAAGGGGGCAGACTGTGCTACCGCAGGTCTCTCTTTATCCTCCTATAAAGCTACCAGTCCCACCCCCATGATAACCCATTAATTCATTAACTCAAGAAAAGACTCATCCATTCATGGGCCCTCATGACCCACCTCTTAAAGGCCCCAGCTCTCAGTACTGCCACACTGGGGCTTAACTTTCAACATGAGTTTTGGAGGGGACAAATATTCAAACCATAGCAGTGTGTAAATAAGCCTTCCAAAGATATTTACTACAGAAAAATAAAATTACTCTCTATAGTAGGTTGAATTTTGACTAGAGTCCCCAAAATGTCCTGTTCACCTGGAATCTCAGAATGTAACATTCTTGGGAGACAAGGTCCTTGCAGATGCAACTAATAAGAATCATCAGATAAAATTACCCTGGATTTAAGGTGGGTCCTAAATCCAATAACTGATATGCTTTTAATAGGAGGAGAGGACACAGAGAGATACATACAGAGGGGAAGGTCCTGTAAAGATGAAGGCAGAGTTTGACGTGATAGTGCCAAAAGCCAAAGAATACCTGGGACCATCAGAAGTTGGAAGAGCCAGGGAAAGATTTTCACTGCGAGCCTTCAGAGGGAATGTGGCCCTGCTACATTTTGATTTCTGATTTCTAGCCTCCAGAACTATGAGAGAATAAATTTCTGTTGTTTTTAAGTCACCCAGTTTATCATAATTTACTACAGCAGCCATAGGTAACTAGTACACTTTCCCTGTACTCTCTAGGACTAAAACAGAGGAAGAGGTACAGCAGTTTTGTAAGTGTAAATAGTGATCTCAAAGCCTCCAATTGATAGAAGCACATAAGGACAAATAAAAATCAATGAGAAAACTTAGAGGTTGCAGTGATGGCTTCTGGTAGTAGTAAGCCTCAAACAAAATGTACTGTCCTCTATTTGGAGTTGTTCCCTCTTAAATCCAACGCAGATGTCCTCCAAAAGTGATACGTCTTCTAATCCAATCCTTTCAAGCAAGCCAGAAACTGATCTTAAAGTGGAATTGGTCATTAAAAAAAAGAAAAGAAAAGAAAATTAATAGGCTGGGTGCAGTGGCTCCTGCCTGTAAATCCAGCACTTTAGGAGGCTGAGGCAGGAGGACTGCTGGAGCCCAGGAGTTTGAGACCAGCATGGGCAACATAGTGAGACCCCCATTTCTACAAAAAAATTTAAAAATCTGCTGAGCATCGTGGTACACACCTGTAGTCCCAGCTACTGGGGAAGCTGAGATGGGAGGATTGCTTGAGCCTGGGAGGTTGAGACTGCAGTGAGCCATGATCATGCCACTGCACTCCAGCCTGGGTGATAAAGTGAGGCCTTTATATTTTTAAAAATTCAAGCGGTATATTGATATAAATAATTAATATTTGACAATGATATGTGGTCAATAGCAAAAGTATTCTGGACATTACTTAATTGGACATAAATCAGTGAGCAAATAAAAAATTATTTATGTTCCTGAAGAACTTGATTCAGATACTATATATTCTAACTTTTCATCAATAGAAATTTAAATATAATATCAATAACAAATTTACACAGAAGAAAATCAATTTTCTTTTGGTCTAGAGTGTATTACTATCATGACACTTGGCAAAGACCCTAATAAGTATACAGAGCATGGCTTGAGGTATCAGACCAGCATGATTAAAGATTATGTTTGAATTGTCTCCCGACACACAGAATTAACCATTTCTTAAGTAATACTAAACTCAGCTATCCTATTTGCTACACAAATATAAGCCATTATAAAAGCAACATTTTTGTTAATTTTCAATATCTCTATTTATTTTCTGTGCATATCGTTATGTAGTTACACTTAAATCTTAAATTTCAGATAGTCCTACCTTATTTAATTTTTTATTGTTAAAAAGTCATAAACTGTGGTATAATCCTCTTTTGATATGCTTAACAAAATATAAGAATGAAATATAGTGTAAAAAGTTCAAATACTTTTAAAAATTTATTTTTAAATAGTTTAAGAAATATATTTTGAAAATATATTTCACACAAATATGAATGTGTGAAATATCTATTCACACATTTTTACCCTAAATGTAGAGGAATCCTTTTGTTTAGAAAAATATAAATTGTATTAATAATTTCCCTTAAAGACTCTCAAAACCATAAGGATGATACATGCAGATATTAACTATTAGATATTACATGCTTAAAAGATGAAAGAATGAAAACATTAACTTCCTAGGAAACTGCAATATCAAATTTTTTTCTTTTGGTTTTTTAACTTAAGAGGTGTGCATTCATTACTTAATTAATTAGTCACCAAATATTCTAAAGGTGGGAACAAAAGGTTCTTACAACTCAGAGATGAATCTATTTATATTTGACTTTTTTTCTCAGACACTGGTCTCCTAACACTTTATAAGTTCAATGAGATGTGAATATAGATAATTAGGGTATTCCTATATAATCAGGTAGAAAGTGAATGCATTTGTGTCAGTAGCTACAATAATTTGAATTAAATGAATGAATGAATATAAAATAAATCATAAAAAGGCACTGTTTGGGATTGGTATAAAACATTGACTTTTAATACATAAATATTTATATTAAGCAGTTATATTACAAATGACAGAGAATTGTTATTGAGGTACAAATAGCTCAACAGTAAATATTAGCCATGACTAGGTTATAGGGTGTTTCTGGAATTCTTGCTTCTTTTTAGATTAGTATAATGCTCTACTCAAGGTGTAAAGTAAATCTGCAATAGCTAGAGCAAATAATAAGTGGTAGAAAAAAAAGGACCTATACAGAAGACCATATTTCATTACATGGTTTCAGAATAGCATTATGATTATGATGACTAATGAGAGGAGGAAGAAGAGATGTTTTAAATTTTAAAGTGCTTTGGTACGTTGTCATCTCTAATTTACAGATGAGGAAACAGTGTAAAAGCACATGAAGGGCTGCCTATATCTCATAGCCAATAAGTGATAATGGAGAAACTTAAATCCCTCTCTTCTATTTCTAAACCCTGTACTCTTTCTACTCTATTATATTCTGTCTTTATTCCCTGAAACCAGAGATATGTATTAACAGTATAATTCTTAAATACTACAGTTAAAATAGAAATTCCTCCAAGTCAGTTTTGAAAGTGCCACAGTATTTATAAAAATAAAAATCAGCTTCTTAAAATTATTGTTCTTTCATTTTCTTATATAAATTTAAAAAGAATAAAAACTTCTTTGAGTTCCCCTATATTCCTCACACAGAATTTTGGCAGTGATAATTTTGGCAGTGGCATGAATGAAAACAATAAGAACCTACAGAAACACATGGGAGATCAAATTCAGATAGGATGGTCTGAGTAGCATAGGGACATGGATGAAGCTAGAAACCATCATTCTGAGCAAACTATCGCAAGGACAGAAAATCAAACACTGCATGTTCTCACTCACAGGTGAGAAATGAACAATGAGAACACTTGGACACAGGAAATGGAACATCACACACTGGGGCCTGTCGTGGGGTGGGGGAAGGGGGGAGGGATAGCATTAGGAGATATACCAAAGGTAAATGATGAGTTAACGGGTGTAGCACACTAACATGGCACATATATACATATGTGACAAACCTGCACGTTGTGCACATGTACCCTAGAACTTAAAGTATAATTTAAAAAAAGAAGAAAAAATATTATCACATTTCACAGTTTACAGTCTAGCAGAGGAGAAAAACATTAAACTAATGTTTTTTCATTAGTTTATTTCATTAGTTTATATTTTTAAAATATGAGCACTTATTTGTTTATACCTGAGGTCTACTCATTATCTTTGACTATGCCATATAATTCCAGTCTTAATTCATTTGTACACATTACTCAGCTTGGCAATGCTTGATGTTCTCCTTTCTTATTTCCTCATGTCCTATGTTTCATGCTTTTTTTCAAGGCCCAGCTTAAGTTCAGCCTCTTCCCAGCAGTTCACAGAGATCTCTGCCTCCACTAAATATGTTTGGCACTTAATGATATTTTTTCAACAATGGTAAATGGGTTTCCTATTACATGAAACTTCCAACAATTGGTAATGGTTGTCTAAAGTACTGTCTTCAGAGGGACTCTGAGGTCAAGTTTTGTTGTAGAGACAGAGACAGCCATAACGGATTAGTGTTGTCTCATGGACAGTGAAGGAGAGACAGGGGATGCTGAATTTAGAACACTGACTTCACAACTAGACTGCCTAACTTAAAAAAAAAAATGTTTGTAGCATTCATTTTACAACAAATCCAGGTCTCGAGCATGCAATTTGACACTGAGAGCGCCTTATTTTATTTTTTTAAAAACCTGTATCATGTCTCCTCAAATATCATAAGATTCTTGCAGTCAGTACCATAGATACTTCTCTGTGCTCACAGCATGTAGTCATGCCTTGCAACACAGGCATCTGCTGATGACAATAAATTACCATTTTAGAATTCACTCTTATTACCATTATTTGTGAACTCCATTTATGTCATAGCTTCTCTCAAAATATTATCAATATTAAACCCATTTTATAAAAGCTTTGCAACATAAGCTATAAAATGTAAGTAAATATGTTGTCTTTATTATGACCAGATTCAAATTAAACATTAGGATATTGATAACACTTAACGATTAAATATATGCCTGCCAAATAATAAAATGAAACAAAGAGAAGATAAACAACTCCTTTTTAAATGAGTTTAAACATTTTTAAAAAATCCAGTCAGATGTGGTGGCTCACGCCTGTAATCCTAGCACTTTGGGAGACTCAGGCAGGTGGACTGCCTGAGCTCAGGAGTTTGAGACCAGCCTGGGCAACACAGTGAAACCCTATCTCTACTAAAATACAAAAAATTAGCCGGGTGTGGTGGCACGTGCCTGTAGTCCCAGCTACTCAGGAGGCTGAGGCCGGAGAATTGTTTGAAGCCAGGAAGTGGAGGTTGCAGTGAGCTGAGATAGCACCACTGCACTCCAGCCTGGGCGACAGAGCGAGACTCCGTCTCCAAAAAAAAAATCCAAGTTTGTGTATTTCAAAATATATTTTACATACTTATTATGTCCAAAAATTTTTATCTTTTTAGTATACTTCATTTTCCTGCACATAGTAAGTGTTGAAGAAATCCACGGCGGTTAGTTTAGACCTTATGTTAGAGAGATAGCTCCATTTTACATTCCCTCTTGCTAAGGAAGTGTATTCATCATATTCCATAACAGCTCACAGTTTGTTATACATTATCTGCTTATTCTCTGTGCCAATAAGACTGTGCTGGAACAGCAAATGAATTTGGTGCATTCATTTAAATGATTCTGCAAACCACAGGCTACCCAGTTGTCTAATGATAAGAGAGCCCCAAAGCCACCTGATCACCATTATACTCCCTTATTTTTTTGGATTTGCATGGTCAGTATGTCAGGATCTGCATACGGAGAAGAATGAGAAGTAAAAGTATACCTCAGACCTAATCATGAAAAGGGATTTTATTAATTTCGGCACCAGTGATGATGTGGCTAGGTTGGAAGGGGAATGGGATATAAGATCTGGAGTGCTTTATCTGCTCCAAGACCAATGCTGGTTTTGGCACTTCTCTCACTCTAGTGAGTTGCAAAAAAACAAGCAGGTGCTAGCAATCTGAGAGACCACATGCCAGCTACAGCTGCTTCAGAATGATTCAATTACATCTGCCTGAATAGTCCCAGGACATCAAACCAGTTGAAGAGATCCATAGGTTTCAAGGAGACTTTGTCTATCCTGATGTACAACTGTCTCTGAGATCATCACCTGCAAATTTCCAGGTTGTGATATAAAGTGATCATTCCATCACCAGGCATGAGAGAAAAGATGGGGGAATGCGATGTTTTATTCACTTGAAAATTAAAAATTGGTTGTAGAAAGCACAAAAGGCCCCTTTGAATTTAAATCTGAAAGTCACTGAGGCCTTATGGATACCTTGAAACAGCCCAATTTTGTGAGAACATTTCCCAAATCATTGGGTACAGCACATTTACAGAACATGCTCTTGGGATCCGGACTTCGCTCCAAACCTTGTTTGTACAAAAAGGGGCCAAGCAGCTGGGAAATTCTGGAGTGGAGTGTGTCCTCATTAGTTCCCATCTGCCACCAGAACTCAGCTCATGGCAAGTTTGGCTAAGTCCTGGTGTACTCAGGTCCAAATGTGGGTCAGTTTTAATTACACTATACAGAATTCAGTGTGCAGTTTTAAAATCCTTATTATACAGCACAGAGGAATGGGCAGCTCTCCAGCTAATCAATTTTTTAAAAGTACATATATAAAAATTTTAAACCAGGCTAGACAGACAGTGGGTGGAAAAAAAAATCTTTAAATGAGTACAAGGGTTACTTAAGAGAATTATTAGTGAAATTGGGTCATGAACAAGTTCTGCTTTAAAACTTGAAAGCGAGAAACAAACTGTTTTCATTGGTAAGATGGAAAACTTACATAAGGTACACAATGTGCCTGGCTCTTTACCATGGATAACAATAAGCCTGTGGCCAGGGTGTAGTACACACCTACAAGTTAGCTGGCTTTCCTGTAAGCAGAAATGTTGCCAATTTTGTGACTCTTCACTCCATCCCCTTTCAGTGTTTATCGCTTACGGCAAAGATTGGATAAAAGAAAAAAAATCACAAGCTACCTGGTAAATAGTGAAAAAACAAAGATGAGGAAGGAGAGTGAGAGAGAGAAAAGGACGGTACAAAGCACATGTGCTGAGTAGGCATGGGCATGGCTTAGGCATGGCTTGTCTCTCAGTGTCATCCATACAAATGGGGGCCAGAATCAACCCTTGTAGTCTATGTTCAGATTCCACCCTGTCCAAAAGCTTTATCAGGTTCAGGAGTGCTAAACACTAAGCCTTCAAAGACAATTGTCAGTAAAACACTCAGGAGTAAATACATCGGCAGTCAATGATTAGGCATTTATGCGCCATTTTTGATAGATAAAATGTCCCTTGGCACAAGTTCTAATGACAACAACAACAAAAAAACACAAAAACCTCAAATGTTCAAAGTATCTTTGGGCTTTTGACTGAGTTGTTACCAGGTTTATCCATTTAAAAAGCAGCATGGGATGCTAGGTTCAAATACCAGCATTGAATATTTACACTCTATGTGACTTTGGACAAATTGCTTATCCTCTCTGACATTTTGTTTTCTCACCTGCAAAATGGGGGAAATAACATCTTCCTCATAGGGCTGTTGCAAGGATCATAAAATATATATACACACACATATATTGGATATGTACATATCTATATATACATACATGCATATATATATACACACTCACATAAATGTGCATATATATATATAAAATTTGGAACATGAAAGTCACTCAATAAATGTTAACTATTATTAACCCAATTATGATGAACTGAATTTTATTTCCCAACCCCTCCAAAACAAAACATGTGTTGGAGTTCTAACCCTGAGTACTTTCAAAGGTGATCTTACTTGGACATAGGGTCTCTAAAGAGGTAACTGAGTTAAAATAAGGCCATTAGGGTGGGCCTGAATTCAATATGACTGATGTCCTTATAAAAGGAGAGAAACCTAGGGACAGAGACAGATACTTATAGAGGGAAGACAACATGGAGAGACACAGGAAGGAGATGGCCATCTATACGTCAAGGAGAAAGGCTGGAACAGATCGTTCCCTCACAGCCCTCGCAAGAACCAACCTGGCTAATAAACCTTTATTTCAGACTTCTAACTGTGAGAAAACAAATTTCTGTTTAAGTCACCAAGTTTGTGGTCCTTTGTAATATGCTCAACTAAATAAAAATTCCATTAATCATCAATATCTACCTTGATTCATCATGGTCAAAACTATACATTTGATGTTAGGCAGGTCTGTATTACCTGTGGTGAGTATAATCAATTCTATATATTATCTAGTGATTTTTCCATTATTTTAAAAGAATCATTTTCTGATTGCTGTTCAAGAAGATACTGCTGCAATATAAACAGCCTGGCAGAGGAAAATGGTTTACTATAATTAAGATCATCTAGTTTTTATTAAAGATAATTAAGGGAACATCATACATATAAATTCACAAATCCGCTTTTCTACTGTTGAGTTTGCATAGAAAGAAATCAGAAAATCTTACCACACTAATTTCCTTCTCAAGAAAAAATAAAACCTTACACAGCCATTTATACACTGACAACTATGCTCACTAAACCTGGGGCTGCTTAGATTACCAACAAGACCACTTTTAAGTCACTTTGATGCATGTGAAAGTAACTCATCAAGCATAGGTTCTTCATCATTTGCAAGAGACTGCTTTTAAGGATATCTGACTTTCAGAAGAGGGATGAGAGTTGTCTGGGTTGTGTCAACGGGCTTTCTATTGCAAGACACACCTCCATAATCAACAGACATTGAAGTGAATGTGAGCATCCCCATCTTGGTTTTCTTTAAACAGCCTTAGCCTTCTACAGAAATGCAGCATGTATAGTTAGAAATTATGAGTCTAACTATGTTGAACTGAGACAATCAACAGATATCACCAGAGCCATAACTTGACCAAAGTTAACTTTCTTAATATAAGTGTCCCACACTTCCTTGAAATTCCTATACTACTCATTATAACACTTTTTATATTTTGACAGGAGGAAAGAAGAAAAAATAATATATAGAGACTACTATGCAATAATATATAGGTGGTAGTGGTGCACAAAAGAAAGTATTTTGTATCCCTGACTTACTTTAATCCACATATCCACCATTAAAAAGGTAGGTGTTGTTACCACCATACTGTACATGGGAAAGCTTGAGGCTTAGTAAGGTCAGTCGACCTCAATGAGGTCACACAGCTGCTGAATAATGGAGCTAGACTTTTGGTAAAGGTCAGTGGGAAGAAATTCAAAGCTCCTAAATTCAAACTCAAGCATGAGATTTACAATCCAGATATCCTAAGTGCATCATTGGGTTCCAAGATGCTGATTTATTTAAAGTAGTCACAGGCTTGTTGAAAGCATCTGAACTCACATAAGCAGTAGATGTGTTCTTGATAAACCTAACTCAACTTATTCTCCTTATGAGGAAATCAATGCTATTCACAAACTCAACCTAAAAGGCTTTATTCAATTTAAATGAAATTAATCTTATTATAAGAACACATGAAAATGGAATTACCATACAATCTAGCAATTCCACTTCTGGGTATATACTCAAAAGCACTGAAAGCAGGTTCTCAAAGAGATAGTTGTACACCTATATTCATAGCAGGATTGTTTATAATAATGAAAACATGGAAGCAACCCAAGGGTCCACTGACGAATGAATGGACAGGCAAAATGTGGTATATACATGCAATTAATTATTATTCAGCCATAAAAAAGAAAGAAATCCTGACATGTACTACCACATGGATGAATGCTGAGGACATTATGCTAAGTGAAATAAGCCAAACACGAGAACAGAAATACTATATGATTCCACTTATATGACTACATAGGGAAGTCAAAATGACAGAGACAGACACTAGAATGGTGGCTGCCAGGGGCTGGGGGTGGGAGTGCAGAAGGAAATGGGAAGTTATATTTTAATGGGTATAGTATTTTAGTTTTACAATATGAAAGTGCTATATAGAGATGTATTGTGGTGATGGCTGTGCAAGCATTATAAATATATTTAATACCATTGAACTGTACACCAAAAAATAGTTAAGATAGTAAACTTCATGTTATGCGCATTTTTCCCCAATACAAAAATTGGGGAAAAATAATAAAAATATCACATGAAGGTCTTTTAGACTCAGTACACTGCTTCGTGATGTTTATAATATCTTCTAAGGCCAGGGAAGCAGAGGTAACTTTGTATAGAACCTTTGAATACAATCTATGTGATAATGCCCAGACCAGGATTCCTGCTCTCAGGCAATTAGGTGTTCTTTTTTCAGAGTGTGAATTCCAGTAGTGGTGATGGTGGTGGAACTGGGAGTTATAGACATGACAGTAGTATAGCTAAGATTTCTTCAGTACTTGCTATGTGCCAACCAGTGTACTAAGAATCTTACATGTAGTGTGTTATTAACTCTCAGACAACAGATACTATTATTTTCCCAGTTTTACAAATGAGGAAACAAAGGAACAGAAAGATTAGGTAACTTGATTGAGACCATACTAATAATAAGTGGTGAAGTCAAAAAGAACTCTATTGATATATCTTTGTCTCTCACTAGCCTGTATGCTCTTGAGAACAAAGATTTTGTTGTATTCATCTAGCCTAGCACAATTTCTAGCAAACAGCAGACATCCATTCACCATGCAGAATAAAATGAAATGAGGAAAGGAGAGAAGGAGGGAGAAAAAAAGAAATTATATTTAGGCATGCTATGTTCTCAATAAATGTGGACTTTCTTTATTTCCTTAACCCTGAAATCACAGGGGAACCTGCAATAATGCTCAGGAATCCTAGGGATTTCTCCCTCTTCAAGATTTCAGGCTAATTCCTGACACAGGACCCTCAAAAAGCTGCTACTATCTGTCTAGTTTAATGATTAATATTCTAGCAAATATATATTCTTGGCTCATCTCTTCATTTCTAATATTGAGACTAACAGAGAGATAGAGTTTAATCTACCACACTAAGGTTCACTGGAAAAAACTGATGTCCTTGATATTGGACTCTTGCCCACTGGTGTGAACTGAGGTAAAAGAAAAACTGTTCCCAGAGGAAAGGTAGTTCCAAGCCTAAAAGTCCGTATGTCATAAACCAGTGGTACTAAAATTTGAGAAGCCTAAACAAAAGGTTTTAATGCAATAGATACTGGCGTATTATGTAAACTGTGCCAATCTTATGTGACGGGCTTATGCCACACAAAATGGAACACTAGAATCTATCTAAAGCAAGTCTTAACTGCTCTCTTTTGACTCTACTCTTGCTTGGCTTTACCTCTATTTATAGTTAAAATTTAGTGAGTCATAGAGACCATAATTATAAATATGTATACAGTAAACACAGGGTCCATTACTTTTGCTTAGAAAAATAATTACAGATTTTAAATATTCTGATCTTAACTGACCCAAAGGAATTAAACACACATTTTATTTTTGTGTTTTAGTGAGATAGAGATAGGGAGGGAGAGAGAGAGCACAAGCCAGTGCTCAGGAAAGACGAGGCATTAACCATATAACACAGATGATTTGTTTATTTATATGCTGGAAAGTATTTCCAAGGTGACAAGTAACTTAGCCATGAATGCCTCAGCCTTATATGTATAATGGGAATAATATACAGACTTCTTGTAGTAAGTAAAACTTAGTTTAAAGCATATTGCAAATAGTGTTATTTCAATTCTTCATTAAAATAGTCAAAGAGGATCAATTCTTATACATTAATTTCTCATTTTAAGGACAGAATTTATCAGTATTCTCATCTCTGTATAACTGGCAGTATGAGAACTAAAGTAAGTCCATCAAGACTCATCCAAACTGTATAACAAGTAATAAATTTTAGGACACAATCCCTCTATTTCTAGCTCCGGAAATGTTTTATTCATAAATGCATTCATTCAACATTTACTGATCAATTACTATGAACAAGGCATTGTGTAAGAGGCTGTGGCAATCCTCTACTTACCTTTGTACTGTGTTTCCTACTTCCAAAGAGGATAGTTAAATTCATACCAAACTGATTTGTTAAAAATACAAAAAAAGGATTCCAAATGGGCCAATAGAAGGAAAAGATAAACCAACTCTAAGACTTCAGATTTATGTTACTAAATACCGACGGACACTCCTCAGCATTTAAAAGAATACATTAAGGAGAGTAATGGAAGTCATTTGAATGTTTTCAATATTAGAAATTTGAGCCTACTGAATAAATTAAATATCTTTAATATTGAGTTGCAGTTTCCTATTGCATTTATAGAACTTTACCTACTAGTAAAATATACAATCTATAATAGCCTATCTATATCAAATATATAGATATCTGTCAGAAAACATACAAAGCCATAACTAAAATAAATTTAATACCATTACCAGTAACATTTATGAAAAATACCAAGCATCTAGCATTTGTTAAATTAAAGAATAATATTCCATAAAATGTACATCTGGATTTTAGCCCCCCTTTTAGAATTACTATTTAATCTTCACTTTTTTTCTCTCTCACTTCTACCCCAACAGCAACAGAAACACATACACGAATTAAGAAATTATCTTACAATATACCCTTAAATTTTCTGAATATGCCCCATGTGTCCACTAATAGCCAAATGCTTTCAAATCTGTTCAGCTAAATGGATCAATAACTACATCCAGCCTCACATAGTGGGGCTGCCAACACGGTGAAATTGAGCCAAACACAAAATGTCTCTACCAAGACAAAAATTATTATCAACCCAGTTATCTGAAGAGATATACTCTCCCAGGTATTCTTTTGAGAAGTTGGCATACACATTATCTAGGGCAGTCAACAGCTACTAAAAAAATATATTTTGAGTCATAAAACAGAGGATTTAAAGAGAATATTTAGAAGCTAAAACCGGTGAGTTTTAGAATAAACCAATGTAACAGTTCAAGGTCTACATCAAGTAAGAATCTTTCAGAGTCAGTGTACACAAAATACGTAAGAGCACAAGCACACTGCTAACAAGCTTCTCTGTGCTCTCACTCATATGACACAGCTGCAAGCAACAATTGAGCAGGTGCAACCAAGCTTTTGAGAATTCCTGCCTGTTGCCCAGGAACCACAACACCGCATGGTTGAGATTTTAAACAGGTGCAAACATTTTTTTCCCATTCGTCTAGTGCTTGAGACAGTGCAGCAGACAGTACATCTGCAACCACTCCATACCTAAAGCAACCATCACAGAAAATAAACTCAAAAGCAGCAAAAAAAAAAAAAAAAAGTTTGAATAAAACAATAATGACAAAACTGTGGTTTTGCAATGGTCTGACTCCACATCACCATTCACTTTAATAATACAATTCCATAAAATAATCTCTTCACCAGATGAATGCTTTGTAATTAAAATTATTCTGCCTCATCAAATCTTAGAAATGTTTACCTGATTCTCACAAAAGAATAAAATAAAATATATGTATAAAATGTACTATCCTTTGAAACTGTCATTATCTGTAAGTAATCAAGAATTAACATGTTTACATTATGAAATCTATAAGCAATTTTAATACATAAAAATATAAATTCTTAGTTAATATATATATTTACACAGTTATAGGTAATTCATATACATACCTGTGCAGCTGTGGGGCACAAACTTGCAATTTATCAGGTATTCTGAAATGTAAAAGAAATATATAAGTAAAAATTAATTTACTAAGTTGAAACCAGTATTTATGTTGCAACAATTCCTGCAGAGAAGTAGGAAAAGTTTCAGTGCATAAAGAGGCAAATTATTTTTTATCAATATTTTCCCCATAGGATATTTCATATATCTGAATACACACACACACACACACACACGCAGAGTCCCTTAGCAGTGTATCATAAGCACCAGCAAGGGACTCTGACTCACCATGGCCTCTGAAACGCAAATGCTTTCGCTAGAGGACGAGGCAAACACTTTAAAATGATTTTTTTTTTTTTTGGTATTCTTCCAAGACTATTGCCTTCCTAATACAAATATGACTGCTGCTCTCTAAAATGAAACTACTCAGATTCATCTGCACTCAGTTTGGATAGAATGTTGGTGAGGAAGAAAGGCGCTTTTGTAGAGCAGTCCACAAAAAAATGCATGAATAAATAAAAGTAAACTTTGAATGTTCATTAACTTTAAGTTACAACAGCAAATAGAAATGAAATTGATTGCTACAAGAAGGAATGCTAACACCACATCAGATATAATGCAAAATGCCTCAATCCAACACACTTTGACAGAACTGCCAGTGAAGTAGGTATTGATACAGAAGACTATGTAAGTCCACATTAAACAAAAGTAGCAGTTTACAATTAGACCTGAAAAACATTTGGATTTAGGTGGAAACTGTATTGAAATGTGCAGCTTTGGAACTACTAGTACCCTTAAAAATATTTCCTAATTCTAGCCAGGTGCTGTGGCTCACTCCTGTAATCCCAGCACTATGGGAGGCTGAGGTGGGCTGATCACCTGAGGTCAGGAGTTTGAGACTAGCCTGGCCAGCATGGTGAAACCTCATCTCTACTAAAAGTGCAAAAATTAGCTGAGTGTGGTGGTGGGCTGTAACCCCAGCCTGTAATTCCAGCTACTCAGGAGGCTGAGGCAGGAGAATTGCTTGAACCCTGGAGGCAGAGGTTGCAGTGACACGAGATTATGCTATCGCACTCAAGCCTGGGAGACAAGAGCAAGGCTCCATCTCAAAAAAAAAATTCTTTTTGAAAGCAAACTGACATGTTTAATTTATATAGTTCTTCTGAGCACAGCTGATGACAGCAACACATTATAGTCAGTAAGTCTACTTTATAATACTTGTTTAAAAGTATATAGAGGTAATAATTTTGATGACGGCTCAATAAAATAGCATCTTCATATACTTCTGATGGAAATGTGGATTACAAAAGGGTTCCTAGAAACCCATTGACTACTATGTATCAAGAACTCAAAGTTCAATATTTTTACTCAGTACTTTTAGTCCCAGGAATCAAACATAACAGAAAACCAACAGAAGTTTATGTAAAAAAGATAATTTTTATGATCGTAAAAAACTATAAGCAACCTAAATATCTAATAGAAGAATAATTAAATAAAGCATAGCACATCTATATAAAGGAATATTTGGCAAAATTTAACAAAGTACTTTAAAGAATATTTTAAATTTTATGGAAAAATGCAAATTTATAGTATTATGATGCTAAAATATTATATAAACATATGGTACCAATTACATGAACAGTATGAAATTATATGAATAAGAAAAAGCAAAGAACAAAACACAGTATTAAGAGTGATTATATCTGGATAATAAGATTTTGGGTGATTTTTTCTTTTTACTTTTATAGTTAAATTCTCTACAATAAGCATTACTTTTATAATAGGAAAAGATAACAGTAGGCAGGGTAGGGGTAAAAGGAAAAGGTTATAAAATGCTATATGGAATTCATAAATGTAACCTTCCTAACAGAAATAAATTAATTCAGTCACAAATAAAACCCACTAACTGTGCCTACAGCGAGAAACACCCTCACTGCTTCCTCAAAGGGGCATAGCCAGGGTCTTTTATCCCACTGCTTTGGAATCTACACAAGTAATTCGATAACACATTTTTAATCATCTTAGTAAAACTTCTTTACTTATTATGCAGAGTGAAATGATGGCAAGAATAATTTAGGACTGCAAATCTCTTCAACCTAGTACAGCCTTATTCACTAATTCAGTAACATTCAGTGAGCATATACTACCTTCACGGTGCTGTGTTTGGCATTGCAACGTGCTAAAAGATAAATTAGGACACACCTTACCCTCACTGAGCTAACAATTTAAAAACACTAAAAAATGTCTAGACAGAGCTCACATAAAGATGTAAACACAATACACAAGGCATTTGTGACAGATTTGGTATACTTGAAAGCAAGAAAACATACACTAGGTTTATTCTTTTATATTTCTAAGCAAACACTTATCTTTAGGTAACAATAAAAAGTCATGTGTATTAGTGTCACCTATTAATGCACTAGCAAATTAAATATTTAAGTTTTTTCCTTGTGTGATCTATTTTTTGTTAATGGACAGTTACATAATAGGAGATTAAGTATGAAGGAATAGTGACCCAATCTGGAATGCAGATGTGTAAGATTGTCTCAGTTTATCTGAGGCCACATAAAACACATGCACAATTATTAACAGGCTGCAGTTATTTATTGGAAACCAAAGCAAACAAGTTAGTTACTGGTTAATCCTGCTAAAAGCACTGTTATGACACCACCACCAGGGAAAGAAAAGAAGATAGAGCAAACCACTTTTGTTATGCAGATAAAATGATTCAGCATAGAGATTCTCTCAATAGCAGTTCAGTTTCCTGGTGGCCTGTAAACATAATCAGCATTGCCCTTCTGAGACCAGTGTTGCAGGATGATTCCAACGCTGAGGTCTGTGGGGTCAGCCTGTGTGAACTGGTGATAAACAGTAAGAGAAGCTAAGAAGCTATTTGTGTGATCAATGATCCATAGACTGGGGCTCAGAGTTCTGGGAACCAGTAGAGTTATGAGGTAGGGTGGTAGTTAAGTGCTTAGCTTTTGCCATCAGACAAACCTGGAATCAAATTCCAGCTCCCTGTCTTTAGTTTTGTGATCCTACGCAATTTAAATTTTCTGTCTGTAAAATGGTGATCATGTTACTCACCCTATGAGGTCGTCTATGCAGGTTATATGTTTCAGCCATATAAAGGAACTAGCACAGTGCCAGCCATGGAGTAAGCATTTGATAAAAGGGAACTAATAGTGCTATCACAGTTGTATGAAAAGGGAAAGCATGTCTAAGCGAAGGGACTAAGCTAGGCAGGGAGAAAGGTGATAAAGGAGGCTTGTTCAAGACATCACCCTACAGTCCAGCAGCTCATCCAAAAGTCAGTCATGTGCTCGATGTTCACAGAACATTTCTGAATCAGGAAACGCTGCAACAACAGTAATAGCCACAATAACAATTCTAACCAGCACTTTTAAGCCCCATTCCTATGACCAAAAAGGAAGGCAGTAGAGTCTAAATAATACATGCAGCAATACTGCCGAACTTCTCTGGGTGAAAAATGAAGGATCATTTTTCCACATTTAACTGAAACAATCAGGGAAAGGAAAATAAGGACAAAATGAATGTAATTACTCAACTGGAATTGGACCAAGGTGCCGTGTGATGGTCTTAGCAATCACATGTACGCACTTATCACCTTTTTATGTATTCTAAGAAGATCCTGCTGATGACCAGAGCCTTATATATGAGGTTTGCAACTCTAAGTAAAAAAAATGTTACAGTCAGTTTTTTCCTTATGGCTGGGAAGACAGAAATGGATGCATACTGATGTTGTTCTAGTCCTTATTTGTGTTTTGATTTAAAGGACAGCACAGATCCTGAGTTGTTAAGTGGTGTGTCTTCAGATTCCCACACAGATCATGTACTTGCTAGAGTTGTTTCAGTCACGTTGGGTGAAGTTACTATTAGCACTATTCCAGATGCAGATATACTATAGAGTGTTTGGGGGTTTTTTTTACTATTTTTTTTATTTTAAAGTTCTTTTTATTTCGTGAATGGCACATCTGTGTTCTCCAGTGGGATAGGTCCAATTCTATGTTACAGAATACAGAAATATTTCATTTTCCCTTCATACTAGTTGGGACTGGCTGGAGATGCTCCTTAAGCCATTAATAAATCTACTAGCTAATTCACTTAGAGTACTAAAAAGGGTCTCACTTGGGCCTGGGGGTACAGTGACTCCATAAAAGAGCTCTAAACCTAAATTTAAACAAAAAGAATTTCACCCATGACTGAGGAAGCATCCACAGGACTATTTTACATGCTTTACATTTAAATTTGATATTTTGAGAGAAGACTATGTAATCCAAAATAATTTTATTTTATTTAATATGTATTTAGTTCTCCTCGACCCACTATAGAGCTGGATGTTGTATCATTATACAGTTATTATAAAATGTACACTTTTCTCATCAATAAAGCCAATTTTACTTTTGAAAATTGAGGTGCCTGGCTTCTGTGGGTTCTCTCAACAGAAAGTCCTATGAAGAGTAAGAACTATAAATTGTCAAGTAAGAACTTGAAAAATTTATGCTTATTTTGTAAAATACTGAGCTAGGTCTGGCCCTTCATTTTGAAAAGCTATCTGTCTATAAGAAAGAGGAAGTATGAGGAGCGCAGTTATCTATTTATCAACACTGTGAACTAGAAACAGATAAAGTGCAATAAAGAAGGAAAAGGAAATCATATGATAAACACCGTTAACCCAAGGGCACAGTTGATCTGTCTAGACCTTAGGTCAAATCAGCTGTAATAAAGCTACAAAATCCATGAAAAACTAAAGCTTATTTACAAAAACTGCCAAATTTGAATTTTCTAGTATTAATGGCTACCACTTAAAAATGAAACAATTTAATATCAAATTTCATGTACAAACATGATGAATTTGAACTCTCAAGTAGAAACCTGATCTACAATACACTAAGTGTTGATAATTCTATTTGTCCTATAATCCACACTTCACAGCATATTCTAGAGAAAACAGTTGTTGGGTTTTTATGACTTTATTTAAACTTAACAACTTTTAAAATAAAAGTTTAAGAGCTAATTAAAAAATGTATTTAAGAACCTAAAATTTAGAAAATATTAAAAATTATATTTTCGAAATATTCTCAACTTGAAGTTATGGCTATTGAAATCAAGGATTTATTCTCAGAAAATATGAAAAATTTACTGGCCTGCTTGTATACATCCTTGGGGTCTTAGTTTAGATATTATCTCTTCCAGAATCTGATATCCTGTGTCTAATCTTGTCATAATAATCATTTTATTGCACCGTAATTGTCTTTTACATAAGGCTGTAAGCTTGGGGACAAGCATTTGTGTCTTATTCACCATTACATCTGTAGTTTTTACTTAGCACAGTACATGATGTGTGGTAAATATGCCTTAAATATTGGCTAAACGAATGTTGCATGAATTGTGTTAGCCTGCATTATTGATTATTAAGAAAATTCATACTGCATAAAAAATTAAGGAATCTCATTTGTAAACAAGTTATTTCCAATATTTAAAGGACTAATCTTCCAATCTATTTTCTTGTACTTTTTCTACCTAGTTTTCCTCTTAATCAGTACAAACTTAAAATATGAGAATTTGAGTCTCAAATGGTAACACCAGGTTAGAAAGCCTGGTTAGTTTGGCCCCACAGTGGACAAGAGTGAGTCATCCAAATCCTACTTGTTAACAGATACTCGGTATGGGAAAAGCTGATACACAGAGTTCATTGAAAGAGTTCTGCAGTTCCTAACCAAGTATGTGGTTCTTATACTTTCTCTAAAAAACTTCCTCTAACTATAGTTCCTGAGACAGATACCTCCACTATTTTATTCTTTTGCGGGATATATGACAGTTTAAATTATTGGTGTGATTATTGGCTTATGGGTTTATTATCTCTTTCTTTCCCACTAGATTGCATACTCCATAGAGGCCACACTACTTTATTCACTACTCTCTACCCAGGGTCTAGTTTAGTGCCTGACACACAGTCAACACTTAATAGTATTTGTCAGATGTATAAGACAAATATGACTTCAAAAATATAAGCAGTAAATTTAGAACAGGAGCTTTCAATCAAAAGAGACTATAAAAGTAGGCAGCTAACAGCTACCCCTAAAAGGTGTTTTCATTTCAACTCTGTGGAAGCCTTGATGATGTAGAAAATCTTGTATTGTAAATTCTATTCAATCAAAGGCAAGGTAGAAAAACTTCAAAAGCAATTCTAGGTAGGATGAAGGTATAATATCTAGAAAAAGCAATGGAATCACAACAGCAACCACTTTCAATTAGAAGTTTTGGGTTTGAAGTAAAGCTTACTAGGTATGTGTCCTAGGTAAACTTACACACCATCTCTAATATTCAGCTTAATCATATTTAAAATAAGGGGATTTTATATAATATTTTTATATTACATAAAAATATATATTTTTATATTACATAAAAATATATATTATATTTTTATATTACATAAAATTTTATGTTTTTATGATGACTTAATGGGATTATATGTATACAAGTAGCAATTAGCATTATTTATGGCATTTAGGAGAAGGGGCTCAATATCAATTAGTTCCTTTACCTTGACTAGTCAGTGTCTGCACCAAGATCGAGTTATAACTTCATCAAGTAACCAGGATAGTACATTTTAGGTAGGAAAACATAGATGAAATAAGGGCTTAAATGCAGAAAAAAAGTAAGTAGGTATTAGAGTTAATAAATTAAAAAAACATGTGTAAGACAGAGTAGCAAGGATTTCACAGCAGTTAGAAATGGAAAAAGATTTCAACATGATACAAAAACTGCCAAGAAATCTATTAGCTTTTCCCTTAGGTGACGTAGTCTTTCCCTCATATAAATAAAATAATTGCTACTATTATAGTTGGAGAAAAATCAACTGAAATGTACATTAAACACATATTAGAGATTTAACATTCTTCACATCATTTCACATGCTGAAAACTCAACCTTTGTAAATATAGCCATGAACCTTATTATTTACTATAATAAAGTAACAGGATATCCTTTTCTATGTACTACTTGCAGAAGTATAAAAGGCAAATGTGTTCTCGCTTTTTAGGTACAATTACAAGGCAGCAGAATGTAGAGTTAGGCCAATTCTTTGCATTTTGTGCTCATCAGACAGGGGCTACCAACTCTGGAAGAAAAACCTGGTACCAAAAATACTTCACTGGAAATTCTATTTTCATACTTAGTTGCTTTCATTATTCTTACTAATTTGGTCAAACTTACATCAGCTCCCTCATTAAAATTGTTTTCTGTCTAAATCATTATCTTTTCTGTGTACGTATATGTGTGTATGTGTATTATTTGGTCAATATTCAGATAGAACAAGTCTGAGATGCACTGCATATCAAAAGCAATCACCCTATCCCCATACTTCTCAGGGAATATCTACCTGGTACCAATAAGCTCATCAAGAGTTCATTTGAATTCATACCCTTTGTCAATCACAGCTGATAAACTATGATTTTAATAGTCTATGTTCCCTACAAGACCATCGTCTTCATGAGGGCTAGAATCTGGCTTATTTTCTTTCTTTTGTGTCATCACCACCAAGTTCAGGACAAGGTACACAATATACAACCATTGGATACTTCATTCATTTATTCTAAAATGTTTATTGAGTACTTACTGTGACAGGCATTGTCCCAAGTGGTGGTGATTTAGGAATGAACAAAATAGATGGAAATTTCTGATCTCATGGGGATTATATTTGTTGTGGATCCCTGATAATCAATATATAGAATGACAGACAATTATCTGTGCTAAGGAATTAAAATAAAGCAGGGAAAGGGGAAAGTAAATGATGGGATTGGGAGTTGAGGTTGAAATTTTAGGTAGGGGGACCAGCAAGGAAATTATGGAAAGATCACATTCAAGTGAAGACCCAAAAGAAATGAAGGAGGGAGTTAGCCAGAAATGTCTTAGAGAAAAGGCATTCAAGTCAAAGGAATAGGAACGAGTTTCCTTTAAAATGCCAGGCTATATTCACATAGAAATGTTTTTATTAAAATATAAAGGTATAGGAAAGGCATTCAAGTCAAAGAAATAGGAAAGAGTTTTCTTTAAAATGTCAGGCTATATTCACACAGAAATGTTTCTATTAAAATATAAAGGTCCTAGAGAAACATTTCTGTGTGAATACATAAACACTATATACATAAAAGTTTTAAAATGTTTTATAAGAAAGGAATTTAGAAATCAAGAAGATAGAGCTAGGGTATTTGGCATTACTATGATTCTACCACAAGCCCCCATGGGAATTATTCAACTTAGTAATAACCTGAGAAATTTAGGGGTAGAAATAAAGTTTGCAATAACTGTAACCACTGAGAATGGTAACCTACTAATATATCTGGAATACCTAGAAGAAACGAATCCACTTTAGCAGGACACCTTCAACAACTCAGGTCACGTGGGAGTCTCACAGAGAAAGCAAAGACCAGTGAAAAAGAGTTCATATATCAAAAATATCAAACCCGAAGAAAGGTTCATTCATAAATGAGTCAGCAGATGAAAAACTGTAAATGAAATATAAGCATTAAGTTCAAAATAGGGCACAGTCTCAGGGAACTAATCTAAGGGCCAAAATAAAAAAAAAAAAAGAAACTATGAAAAAGGCAGATTTGATAAAAATACAGAGATTTATAGAAATAAAATTGTCATTAAAATTAATATCTGAAGTGAGAATGCATCATATTAAATGGAGCTAAAGGACGGATTACTGAACTGAAAGATAATTCCAAGGAATTTACCCAACACAAAACAGAGATAGAAAATATTTTTTTAAAAAGATTAGGAGATATAAAGGACAAAATAAAAAACTCTCACACATTGCTAATAAGTATTTGAAAATGAAAAAATAAAGACAAAAAGGCAATATCTGAAATGATGATGAATTTTTTCCAGAACTGATAAAACCTCAGATAACTGTAAAACAGCATCAAGTAGGTCCTTCAGGGAATATTCCAGAAGAAGGCATTGTTACAGGAGATGACAGCTCCATGCATGTTATTATGCCAGAAGACCTTCCAGTGGGACAAGATGTAGAGGTGGAGGACAGTGATATTGATGATCCTGACCCTGTGTAGACCTTGGCTAATGTGCACATTTTTGTTAGTTTTTAGCAAAGTTTAAAAAGTAAAAAAAAAAAAAAAAAAAATTAAATGGAAAAAATATAGAATACAGATGTATGGAAAAAGTATTTTGTACAGCTATACAACGTATGTGAGCTTCAGGCTAAGTGTTATTACAAAAAATTCAAAAAGTTAAAAAATATGTTTATAAAGTAAAACACTTGACAGTAAGCTAGGGTTAATTTATTAATGAAAAAATATAAAACTTTTATAAATTTAGTGTAGCGTAAGTGTCCAGTGTTTATAAAGTCTACAGTAGCATACAGTAATGTCCTAGGCCTTCACATTCATTAACCACTCACTCACTAACTTGCTCAGAGCAACTTCCAGTCTTGCAAGCTCCATTCACTGTATTAATGATAACTTAGGAGCAAAAGACTATACCATACAGCATAGGTGTATAATAGGCCATACCATCCACGTTTACCTAAGTACACTCTGTGAGGCCCACACAATGATGAAATCACCTAACAATGCATTTCTCAGAATGTATCCCTGTCATTATGAGATGCACGACTACATACCAAAACTCATGCGATGCAGCTAAACAGTTTTAGGGAGCAAAGTACAACTTTAAGTTAATATGCTAAAAAGACAAGACAAGACTAAAACTATCAAGAAATTAGAAAAGTTACAAAAAAGTAAAACCAAAAAATGTGAAAGCTGAAACATAACAATAATACCGAGCATAAGGGAAATGAAAAACAAAAATGTAAAGACAGTCAACAAAATTAAATGTTGCTTTTTTTTTAATGACTAATAAAGTAGAAAAATCTCTGGGAATTTTTATTATAAAAAAGAAGAGATAAACACAATGAAAAAGAAAAAACAAATCTATTTGGACATTTAAAATGATTACTGAATACTATGAAATACTTTATGCTAATTTGACTTAAATATTCAAGTTATTTTACAAGTGAGATAATATCAACAATTTTGTAGAAAAATATAACTTGCCTGAGAAGAACTAGAAACTCTGATTCGACAATTATAAATAAAGATATCCGATATATGGTTAGAAATTTATATAAACACACACATGCACACACACACACATATTACCAGGCCCAAATACATTTAAATATAAAATGTAATACACATTAAAACTCTGTTGAGGTCTATGTCATAAAAATTGGACCACAGAAAACAGGAAAGCACCTCAACTCTTGTAGAAGGCCCTTGAACACTGATATCAAATCCAGATAAAGGCATTATGAGAAAGAAAAATTATTTACAATGGTTAGGATTTAGAAGAGGTACAAGCTAGCCAAAAGAAACTCAGAAAAAGAAAAGTAACAATAGCTATTACTTATTTAGCTACTACTAAGTGTTTGGTAAGAGTTTTGCATATATTATTTAATTTGTATATCAGCCATATAAGTAGTTTTATTTTCTTTATTATCACAATTGTATAAAGAAATAAAAGAATGCTCAAAGAAAATAAATGGACTCAAAGTCATAAAATTAACAAGCAGCAGTGGTTGATAGAGAGAGACTCTAAAGCCCATGTACTTAAATACTACCTTCCACTACTGACTCACTCATCTTTCTTAATTATGTTCATATAGGATATTATGCTGTCTCCCTAACACTTACCAATTTTAAATAAAGTATAATTTTTGGTTTTTAGCAGCTTTGCTATGATGTTTCCAAGTATTGTTTCCTTCAAATTTATTGTATTTAGAGTTCACTAAGCTTCATGTCTTTCACAAAATTTGGGAATTTTTAATCTTTCTTCTTAAAGTCTTTAAATATTTTCTCTGTCCTATTCTTGTTCTTCAATACCCTACATGAGAGAATAGGCAGTCCCTCAGACATATACCGTCACAGCAATAATAATTTTCTAGCTATCCAAGAAAAAAAAGTGCCATAGTTGAAACTTTGGGACTTAAGTAGGGGGTTGTGAACACTAGTGACACCCAAGACCTAAGAAGGCCATTTTGAGAGGGTAGAATCAAGCCCACATGACAGACTTGCCAATGATGGTCCCAGCTCCAGACTTGGAAACGGCTCCATCCTCCTGCTATCAAAAACATCTACAAAGGGGCCTGGAAGAAGTCATGCACACTAATGCCTCAGGTGACACTCATTTGTCTTAGCTGAGGATCATAAAAGGGAGCTGCCACTTAGTTCCAGTTCCTCTTGGATGCTCTCTCAGAGCAGTCCTGCCAGCGCAGGGAAAAATAATTCAAAATAATCATTTTCAATAAGTCCAATGAGATGTAGAAAACACAAATAAACCACAAAATATAATTAGGAAAACAATTCATTAAAAAATTAGTTTAGTTTAAATATTATATTCCGTTAAAAAAAAAAGGACCAAACAGATATCCTATAGCTGAAAAGTACGAAGACAGAAGTGAAAAATTCAATACAGGGCTTCAACAGCAGACTCAATCATACAGAAACAGAATTGGTGAACATGATGACAGGTAATTTAAAATTACCCACCTAGAGGAACAAAAACAAGAAAAAGACTGAAAAAGAGTGATGAAAGTATGAGGAACCAATGGGACAATACCACGTGTACAAACATATGAATTAGGAATTCCCAGAGAAGAAAGACAGAGTAAGAGGACAAAAACTAATATAAAGAAATATTAGCAGAAAAGTTTCCAAATTCTGGGAGGCATATGGACATTCAGATTCAAGCAGCATAAAGGCTTCCAACAAAGCTCTAAGACATACTATAACCAAATTGTCAAAAGTGAAAGACAGAGAGCGATCTTGAAAGTAGTGAAAGAAAAGAGCCTTGTCCCATGTAAGTAAACATCCAAAAGACTATCAGTGGATTTCTCAACAAAAACCTTGTAAGCCAGGAGGGAATGGAATAATAGATTCAAAATGCTAAAAGAAAAACACCTGCCAAATAAAAACAGTATATCCACAAAAGCTGTCTTTCAAAAATGAAGGAGGGATAATGACATAACCAGACAAAGGAAAACTGAGGGAGGTCATCATCACAAGACTTAAAAGAAATGCTAAAGAAAGCTCTTGGAGTGGAAATAAAAGGATACTAGATGATAAAATAAAATTATGTGAAACAATAAAACTTACTGGTAAAAATAAATATATAGCCAAATTCAGAATACTCTAATACTGAAATGGTGGTATGCACATCACTTTTTAATTGGGTTATTTATCTCTTTATTATTTGTTATTAGGTATATTTTTTAACTTTTTATTTTAATATTTTTGGATACATAGTAAGTATATATATTTATGGGGTATATGAGATATTTTGATATAGGCATATAATGCCTAATAATCACATAAAGGCAAACGGAGTATCCATCACCTCAAGCATTTATGCTTTGTGTTACAAACAATCCAACTATACTCTTTTAGTTATTTTAAAATACGCAATTAAATTATATTTGACTAGTCACGCTGTTGGGTGACTTTCTAGCTATCGTTTTGTACTCTTTAACCATTCCCACTTATCCAGCTCCTACTCCCCATTACCCTTCCCAACCTCTGGTAACTGTCATTCATTCTACTCTCTATCTCTGTGGGCTCAATTGTTTTAATTTTTAGCTCCCAGAAATATGTGACAAGTTTGTCTTTCTGTGCCTGGTCTGTTGTTACAAATGACAGAACCTCATTCTTTTTTATGGCTGAATAGTACTCCATTGCATATATGGGCCATACTTTCTTTATCCATTCTTCTGTTAATGGACACTTAGGTTGCTACCAAATCTTAGCTATTGTAACTTGTGCTGCAATAAACATGAAAGTGCATATATATCTTCAATAAACTGATTTCCTTTGTTTTGAGTATGTATCTAGCAGTCAGATTGCTGAACCATATGGTAGATCTGTTTTTAGTTTTCTGAAGAACCTCCTGGCTGTTCTCCATAGTACCTATACTCATTTACATTTCCACCAACAGTGTACCAAGATTCTCTTTTCTCCATATCCTCAACATCATCCATTATTGCTTGTCTTTTGGATGCAAGTCATTTTAATGGGGGTTATATGATATCTCAATGTAATTTTGATTTGCATTTCTCTGATGATCAATGATGTTGAGCACTTTTTCATATACCAGTTTATGATTTGTGTGTCTTCTTGTGGGAAAAGTCTATTCAAATCTTTTTCCTATTTTGTATTTGCATTATTGGATTATTTTGTATATAGTTGTCTGAACTCCTTATATATTCTGGTTGTTAATCACTGTCAGATGGATAGTTCGCAAACACTTTCTCTCATTCTGTGGGTTGTCTCTTCACTTTGTTGATGGTTTCCTTTGCTGTGCAGAAACTTTTTAGTTTGATGTGATCCCATATGTCCATTTTTGCTTTGGCTGCTTACGCTTATGGAGTATTAATCAAGAAACATTTGCCCAGTCAAATGTCTTGGAAAGTTTCCTCGGTGTTTTTTTCTTTTCCCCCCAGCATTTTCATAGTTTGAGGTATTAGACTTAAGTCTTTAATTCACGTTGACTTGATTTTTGTGTATAATGAGAGAGAAGGGTCTAGTTTCAGTCTTCTGCATATGGGAACTCAGTTTTCCCAGCACCATTTATTGATGAGACTGCCCTTTCCCCAATGTATGTTCTTGCCACCTGTGTTGAAAATGAGTTCACTGTAAATGTATGAATTTGCTTCTGGGTTCTCTATTTTGTTCCATTGCTATATGTACTGTTTGTATGCCAGTACCATGCTCTTTTGGTTACTATAGCCCTGTAGTATAATTTGAACTCAGGTGATATTCCTAGTTTTGTTCTTTTTGCTCAGGATCGCTTTGGCTATTGTGGGTCTTTTGTGGTTTGCCACAAATTTTATAATTGTATTTTCTATTTCTGTGAAGAATGTAATCGGTATTTTGATAGAGATTACATTGAATCTGTAGACTGCTTTGGGTAGTATGGGCATTTTAACAATATTGATTCTTCCAATCCATGAACATGGAATATCTTTCCATTTTTTTGTGTGTCCCTTTCAATGTCTTGCAACAATCTTTTATAGTTTTTATTGTAGAGATCTTTCTCTTCTTCAGTTATTTCCTAGGTATTTAATTTTATCTGTAACTACTATAAATTGAATTACTTTTTAAATTTCTTTTTTAGATTTTCACTATTGGCACATAAAAATGTTACTGATTTTTGTATGTTGATTTTGTATGCTGCAAATTTACTGAATTTATTGATCAGTTCTAATAGTTTTCTGGTGAAGTCTTCAAATATAAGATCATCTCGTCTGCCAACAAGGAAAATTGGACTTATTGCTTTCCAATTTGGATGAACATTATTTCTTTCTCTTCTCTAATTGTACTAGCTACGACTTCTAGTACTATGTTGAATAACAGTGATGAAAGTGAGCATCCTTGTCATGTTCCAGATCTTAGGGTAAAGACTTTCAGTTTTTCCCCACTCAGCACAATACTAGCTGTGGGTCTGTTGTATGTGGCATTTATTATGTTGAGATACGTTACTTTTATACCCAGTTTTTTGAGAGTTATTTTTTTAATCATGAGGGGATATTGAATCTTAACAAATGTTTTTTTCCAGCATCATTTGAAACAATCGTATGGTTCTTGTCCTTCAATCAGTTGATATGCGGTATTATATTGATTGATTTGCATGTGCTGAATAATCCTTGAGGTCTGGGATAAATCCCACTTGGTCATGATGATCTTTTTAATGTGTTGTTGAATTTGGGTTACTAGCATTTTGTTGTGGATTTTTACATCAGTGTTCATCAGGGATAGGGGCCTGTGTTTTTCTTTTTTCTTTTTTTTTTTTTTTAATGTGTCTTTGGTTTTGCTATCAGGATGATACTGGCCTCACAGAAGGTGGTCACATTCCCTCCTCTTCTATTTTTCAGAATAGATTGAGTAGAATTGGCATTAGTTCTTTAAATGTTTGGTAAAATTCAGCAGTAAAGCCATCAGGTCCCAGGGTTTCCTTTGCTGAAGGACTTTTTATTACAACTACCATCTCATTACTTGTTACTGGTCTGTGCTGGTATTGGAATCATGGTTCAATCCTGGTAGGTTGTATATGTCTAGGAATTTGTTCATTTTTTTCTAGGTTTTCCAAGTTATTTACATGTATTAATAGTTGCTTATAGTAGCTTCTAAAGGTCTCTTGAATTTTTGCAGTATCAATTGTAAGGTAACATTTTTCAATTTTGATTTTATTTATTTGGGTTTTCTATCTTTTTTTCTTAGTCTTGCTAAATGTCTGTCGAGTTTATCTTTTCAAAAAACCAACTTTTTATTTCATTGTTCTTTTGTATTATTTTCTTCATTTCCATTGCATTTATTTCGGCACTGATCTTTATTATTTCTTTTCTTCTACTGATTTTGGGTTTGGTTTGCTCTTGCTTCTCTAGTTCTCTAAGATGAATTGTTGGGTTTTTTTATTGAAAGTTTTTCTACTCTCTTGATGTAGGCACTTATCACTATAAACTTTCCTCTTAGTTTTGATATGTTCTGCTTCCATTATCATTTATTTCAAAAAACTTTTAAAATTTCCTTCATAATTTCTTAATTGACCAACTGATCATTCAGGAGTATACTGTTTAATCTCCATATATCTGTATAGTTTCCACAATTCTTCATTATTAATTTCTAGTTTTATTTCATGGTGATCAGAGAAGATATTTGATATTATTTCAAATTTTTGAATATTTTAAGGCTTATTTTGTAGTCTTAGGTATCATCTATCCTTGAGAATGATCCATGTGCTAAGGAGAAAAATGTGTGTTTTGCAGCCATTGGATGAAATGTTCTGTAAATATATATTAGGTCCATTCAGTCTATAGTGTGGATTAAGTCCAATGTTTCTTTGCTGATTCTCTGTATGGATGATCTGTTCATTGCTGAAAGTGGGATGTTGAAGTTTTCAGCTATTATTGTACTGGGGTCTATCTCTCTATTTAGCTCTGATAATATTTGCTTTATACATCTGGGTGCTTCAGTGCTGGGTGTATATTTACTTACAGTTGTTATATCCTTTTGCTAAATTGACCCCTTTATAATTATATAGTGACCTTCTTTATCTCTTCTTATAGTTTTAGTCTTGAAATCTGTACTGTATGATATCAGTATATTTCAAGTATACTTACAAATATGATTACATTATTATAATGTTGTTTTTCTATGTACATAATATGTACAAAGTGCTAGTACTTTTATGCAATAATATTATTACCTTTACTGCGAGTTTTGTACCTTCAGATGATTTCTTTTTGCTCATTAACATCCCTTCCTTTCTAATTGAGGTACTCCCTTTAGCATTTCTTGTAGAACAGGTCTGATATTGATGAAATTCCTCAGCTTTTATTTGTCTGGGTAAGTCTTTATTTCTCCCTCATGTATGAAGGATATTTTCACCAGGTATATTATCATAGGGTAAGAGTTTATTCCTTCAGCACTTTAAATATGTCATGCTACTTTTCCCTGGGCTGTAAGGTTTCCACTGAAAAGTCTGATGCTAAATGCTCTGCTGTATGTTATTTGTTTCTTTTCTCTTTCTGGTTTTAGGGTTCTTTCCTTATATTTGCTTTTGGGAATTTGACTATTAAATGCTTTGAGATAGTCTTCTTTAGATTAAATGTGCTTGGTGTTCTTTAACCTTCTTTGTGCTTGAATAATTATATCTTTCTCTAGGTTTGTGAAGTTCTCTGATATTGTCCTCAGAACAAACTGTCTACCTCTCTCTCTCTTTGCCTCAATTTTAAGACAAATAACTGTTGCCCTTTTGAGTATCTTGTAGACATGCTTCATTCTTTTTTATTCTGTCCTTCTGTCTCCTAAATATGTTTTCAAACAGCCCATCTTCAAGCTCACTAATTCTTTCTTGTTTGATCAATTCTCCTGTTAAGAGGCTGCTGCATTCTTCAGTGTGTCAACTTCATTTTTCACCTTCAGAATTTCTGCTTGATTCTTAAAAATTGTGTCAATCTATTTGTTAAATTCATCTGATAGGATTCAAATTCCTTCTCTATGTTATCTTGAATTTTACTGAGTTTCCTCAATAATTCTGTCTAAAAGGTCACATTATCTCTGTCTCTCTGAGATTGATCCTTGGTGCCTTATTTAGATTGCTTGATGAGGTCATGTTTTCCTGGATGGTCTTGATGCTTGTGGATGTCCGTTAATGTCTAGACATTGAAGAAGTAGGTATTTATTGTATTCTTGGTGGTCTGGACTTGTTTGTACACATTCTTCTTGGGAAGGTGTTCTAGGTATGCTAAGGGACTTGTTTATTGTGACTAAATTTTTGGTCAATGCAGCTATGTCTACAATGGGGGCACTCCAGGGTCAGTTACACTGAGGATCTTACAGACTCATAGAATTACCACATTGGTGGCCTTGTACAAGATCTGGAAGAATTCTCTGGATTACTAGGCAGAGACTTTTGTTCTCTTCCATTACTTTCTCCCAAACAGAGTCTCTGTGTGTGTGCGTGCTTAGCTACCTGGTGCTGAGCTGGGGGAGACATAATACAAGTTCCCCTGTGGCCATCACCACTGAGACTTTGCTGGGTCTGACCTGAGGCCAGCACAGCACTGGATCTTGCAGAAGGCCCGCTATAATCACTATTTGGCTGCTACCTACATTCACTCAAGGCCCTGGGGTTCTACAGTTATCGGTTACCAATACCAGCCAGGCCTGTGTCCTTTTTTGCATGGCACCGAATTCCCCCAGCCCCAGATGGTTCCAGAGGTTCCCTCTAAGATTCAGGGCCTGGAGTAAGAACCTTTAAGAATCTACTTGGTGCTCTATTCTACTGCAGCTGAGCTGGCACCCAAGCCACAAGACAAGTCTTTTCCACAAGCATAGAAGTCTCTTCCCTTGGACACCACTGCCACAGGCCCATGGGGAGTACTAACAATGTTCATTCAAGACCCAAAGGTTCTTCAGTCAGCTTGTGGTGAATGCTGCCAGGCCTGGGACTCATGCAGGTGGTGAGCTCCCCTCTAGCCTAGGGAAAGTCCCAAAATGCCATTCAAGAACCAAGTCCTGGATTCGGGGACCCCAACAGCCCACTTCCTGCTCTACAACACTATGGCCAAGCTAGTATCTAAGCTGCCAGACAAAGTCCCCTTTTCTCTCCCATCTGTTTTTCTCAAGCAGAAGTAGTGTCTCCCTATAGCGACCACAGCTGGGAATGTGCTGGATCACACCTGAAGCCAGCATGTTTCAGAGTCTCACTCAATGCCCATGACAGGTACTGCCTGGATATTGCTGCTGATTAGGCAAGGCCCAGAGGCTCTTTAGTCAGCAGGTGATGAATCCTGCCAGGGCTGAGTCCTTCTCTTCAAGGCAGCACATTCCATTCTAGCCCAGGGTATGTCTAGAAATGTTATCTGGGAGCTAGTGCCTAAAATGGGTGCTTCAAGACTCTACTTTGTGCCCTATCCTACTGTGGCTGAGTGGGATCCAAGTTGCAAGACAAAGTCCTGTTTACTCTTCACTCCTCTCCTCAAGTAGAAGAAAGGAGTCTCTTTCAGAGCTACCAGTTGCATTGCTTGGGGTGAGAGGAGGGGTGGTAGAAGCCCTCCCTTGGCTACCATGTCTGGTGTCTCACTAGGTCATATGACCCTCACATCCACTGACTCCAAGCCTAGCAGAGCACTAGGACTTGCCTAGGAGTTGCAGTCCTTGTGGCTCAGACTGCCTTAAAGTTTATTTAGGACCCCAGATAATTTTAGCTCATAGTGGTGAAGTTTGTGGATTCCTGAGTTCCAACCACTGGGATGGACAATTTCTCTCCTGTAAATCACTTTTAAGTCTAGTATAAAAGATAAAATACAAAAAGTATCAAAAACAACTACAGCTAGAATATTTATTAATGGATACACAATATAAAAATGTATAAAATGTTATATAAATAAAGGGGGGGGCTGGGGGAAAAGCAAAGTATAGAGGTTTTGTATGCAATGGAAATTAAGTTATCAGTTTAAATTTGATGGTTGTCACTATAAGATGTGTTATATATGCCTCAAGGTAACCACAAGGAAAAAACTTCTAGTAGACACAAAAAACATGAATCAAAGCAAAAATTCAATAAAATACAAAAGAAGACAGCAAGATTGGAAGAAAGAAACAAAAGAACTACAAAACAGGCCAGGCGTGGTAGCGCGCGCCTGTAATCCCAGCACTTTGGGAGGCCAAGGTGAATGCAATATGAGGTCAAGAGTTCGAGACCATCCTGGCCAAGATGGTGAAACCCCGTCTCTACTAAAAATACAAAATTAGCCAGGCGCAGTGGCAGGCGCCTATAATCCCAGCTACTTGGGAGGCTGAGGCAGGAGAATCGCTTGAATCTGGAAGGTGGAGGTTGCAGTGAGCCAAGATCGTGCCATTGCACTCCAGCCTGGGTAACAGAGTAAGACTCCATCTCAAAAAAAAAAAAAAAAAAAGAACTACAAAACAGTCAGAATTTGTCAGTAATTATTTTAAATGTTAATGGATTAAATTCTCCAATCAAAATACAAAGACTGGCTCAACAGAAAAAAAATATGTAAAATCCAACAATATGCTGTCTATAAGAGGTTCACTTTAGCCAAAAGGATACATACCCAAAAAGTGAAGACATGAGAAAAGATAATCCATTCAAATGATAACCAAAGGAGAAAAGGAGTGGCTATAGTTAATATCAGACAAAATAGACTCAGTCAAAATCTATCAGAAGACATAAAGAAGGTCATTAAATGATAATAAAGTGGTCAATTCATTAAGAGGATATAAAAAATTGCACATAATACATGCACTCAACATTAGAGAATCTAAATATATAAATTAAATGTTAACAGAAGGGGAAAATAGACAGCAGTACAATAATATTAAAAGATTTCAATATCCCACTTTCAAAAATGGATAGATCATATAGACAGCAAATCACTAGGGAAACAGTGGTCTTTAAAAGTACTACAGACCAAATAGACCTAACAGACATATATAGAACACTCCATCTAACAGCAGTAGAATATACATTTTTCTCAAGTGCACATGGAACAGTCTCCAAATAGATCAGATGTTGGGCCACAGAACAAATTTTAACAAATTTAGAAAAAACTAAAATTATCTCAAGTATCTTTTCTGACTACAATATAAAATTAGAAATCAATAAAAGAAGAAATTAAAAATGAAAAAATAAAAGTGAAAAAATCACAAATATGTGGCAATTAAATAATACACTCCTTAATAGCCAACGTGTAAAAGAAGAAATCAAAACCAAAATCCTGAATTTCTTTAAACAAATGAAAATGGGCACACAACAAGAGGGAAGTACATAACAATGAATACCTACATTAATAAAAGAAGAAAAATCTCAAACGACTTAACTTCACACCTCAAAAATTAAAAAAAGAGCAAACTAAGTGCACAAAGTCATCAGCAATAAGGCTATATTAAAAATTAGACCAGAAATAAATGAAATAGAAAATAGAAAAATAATAGAAAAGATCAGTAAATCTAAGAGTTCGTTTTTTTGAAGATAGATAACTCTTTAGCTAGATTACCCAAGAAAAAAAAGAAAGAAGACTCAAATTTAAAATTTTGTAATGGAAAATGGATACATTAAAATGACAGAACAGAAACACATGGAATTATAAAAAGACTATATAGAACAATTATATTCCAACAGATTAGATAGCTTAGTAAAAAATAAGTTCCTAGAAACATACAAGATGCCAAGACTGCATCATAAAAAATAAAATTCTGAATAGATCAATAGCACGTAAGGAGATTGAATCAGTAATAAAATGTGCTCCCATCAAAGAAAAGCCCAGGACTAAATGTCTTATTTTTTGAGACAAAGTCTTGCTCTGTCACCCAGGCTGCAGTGCCATAGTGTCCTTGGCTCATGGCAACCTCCATCTCCCGAGTTCAAGTGATTCTCCTGCCTCAGCTTCCCAAGTAGCTGGGATTACAGGCACCCACCACTACACCCGGTTAGTTTTTGTATTTTTAGTAGAGATGGGGTTTCACTGTGTTGGCAAGGCTGGTCTTGACCTCCAGAATTCAAGTGATCTGCTTATCTAGGCCTCCCAGATTGCTGGGCTTACAGGCGTGAGCCACCGTGCCTGGCAAAAGAACTAGATGTCTTGATGAACAGATTCTACCAAGCTTTAAAAAATTAATGCCCATCCCTCTCAAACAGTTCCAAAATGTTTACAAGAATGACACACTCCCTAACTCATGTCAAGGCCAGCACTGCCCTCATACCAAAGCTGGACAAGAGTACTACAAGAAAAGAAAATTACAGAGCACTATCTCAGATGAATATAGATACAAAAGTCTTCAACAAAATACCACCAAATCAAATTCAATAGCACACTAAAAGGATCATACACCATGATCAGGTGGGATTTATCCCTGGGATGCAAGGATGATTCAACATACACAAATCAATAAATGTGATACATCATATTAACAAAATGAAGGATAAAAATCATATGACGATCATCTTAACAGTGTGGAAAAAGTGCTTGACAAAAATTAATGCTTTCTTGATAAAAAGCCTCAAAAAATTTGGTACAGAAGGAACTTACCTCAACATAATAAAGATCATATATGATAATCCCATAGATAACATCATACTCAGTGGTGAAAAGCTGAAAGCATTTCCTCTAAGATTGGGAATGAGAACACATACTCACTCTCACTATTTCTGTTAAACATAGTATTGGAACTCTTAGCCAGAGCAATTAGGCAAGAAAAAAATGGGAAAGGAAGAAGTTAAATTGTCTCTGTTTATAGATGACATAATCTTATATGTAGAAAAACCCTAAAGACTCCAGGGGAAAAAAAAAAAAAAAAACTTTTAAAACTGATATATGAACCCAATAGTTTCAGAATAGAATGTAAACATACAAAAAGCAGTTGCAGTTCCATATATTAACAAAGAATTCTCTAAGAAATTAAGAAAACTATCCATCTTAGTCTGTGGGCATTGCTATAAAAGAATACCTAAGGTTGGGTAATTTATAAAGAGAAAAAAATTATTTGGCTCATAGCTTTTCTGGCTGTACAAGAAGCATGGCACCAGCTCCTGGTGAGAGCTCAGGCTGCTTCCACTCATGGCAGAAGGTAAAGTGAAGCCAGTGTGTGGAGATTACAAGGCAAGAGAGAAAGAAGAGGCAGCTGACAGGCTCTTTTTAACAATCAGCTCTCATGGGAACCAATAGAGCAAGAAATCACTCAATACATCAAGGAGGACACCAAACCACTTATGAGGAAACTACCTCCCCTTAGGCCTGACCGCTAACACTGGGATCAAATTTCAACATGAGGTGTGTGGGGACAGATATCCAAATTATAAAACAATTCCACTTACAATAGTATCAAATACAATCAAATACTAAGAAATAAATTTAACGAAGTTGATGAAGGATTTATACACCGAAAACTCTAAGACACTGATGAAAGAAACTGAGGACAAAAACAAGTGTAAAAATATTGCATGTTCGTGAATTGAAAGAACTGCTGTTTTTAAAATGCCCATGCTACCTAAAGCATTTTCAGATTCAATGCAATCTATCAATATTAAAATGATATTTTTTACAGAAATAGACAAAATTCTGAAATTTGTTAGCCACAAAAGATCACAGACAGCCGTAGCAATCTTGAAAAGGAACAAAGCTGGAGGCATCACACTCCGTGATTTCAATTTGTCTTATGAAGCTATAGTAATCAAAATAGTTTGGTACTGGCATAAAAACAGACACGTAGGTCAATGGAATAGAATAGAAAGCCCAGAAATAAATGCACACATCTATGGTTAACTAATCTTTGGCAAGGGCTCCAACTATACACCATAAGGAAAGGAAATTCTCTTCAATAAGTGGTTTTTGGGAAACTGGATACTCAAATACAAAAGAATAAAACTGGATCCTTGTCTTGCATTGTACACAAAAATTAACTCAAAATGAATTAAAGATTTAAATGTAAGATACAAAACTGTAAAACAAAGCTTCTTGACACTGGTTTTGGCAAAGAGTTTTTGGATATTGACATGAAAAGCACAGGTAACAAAAGCAAAAATTAAAAAAGTAGTAACTACAACAAACTAAAAACCTTTTGCACAGCAAAGGAAACAAAAACTGAGAAGGCAACCTACTGAATGGGAGAAAATATTTGCAACTATATATCTGATGAAGAGTTGATATTCAAAATGTATGTAGAACTCACACAACTCAATGGCAAAAAAAATAATACCAATAACTCAATTTAAAAATGAGAAAAAGGCCTGAATAGACATTTTCCCAAAGAAGGCATACAAACAAATGGGCAAGAAGTATATTAAAAAGTGCTCAACATCAATAATCATCAGGGAAATGTACATCAAAACTACAGTGAGATATCACGTCATGCCTGTCAGAAGGGCTAAGAGATAAATATCTGCAAGAATGTGGAGAAAAGAAAACACTTGTCCACCGTAGGTGGGAATGTAAATTGGTTTTGCCATTATGGAGAATAGTATGGAGTTTCCTAAAAAAATTCAAAATAGAATAATCATATGATCCAGCAAGCCCACTTCTGGGTTTATATCCAAAGGAAATGAAATCAGTGTCTTTAAGAGATATCTGTACCCTCATACTTATTGCAGCATTATTCATAATATCCAAAAGATGGAAACTACCTAAGTATCCATCAATGGGTAAATTGGATAAATGAATAAAGAAAATGTGGTACATATACACAATGAAATATTATTCTGCTATAAAAAAACAAACAAACCTGTCATTTTCAACAACATGGATTAATCTGTAAGACATTATACTAAGTAAAATAAGCAAGATATAGAAAGGCAAATAGTCTGTGATCTCGCTTATATAAAATCATATACAAAGGTGAATCTCATTGCAACAGAAAGAGTGATGACTGCCAGGGAATGGTGGTGGAGAAAATAAGGAGACGTTGATTCAAGGGTGCAACCTTTCAGTTATAAGTTGAACAAGTTCCAGGGATCTAATGTACAGAATGGGTGGTGAAGAATGTGTGAATTAATTTGATTGTGATAATCACTAAGAAATGTATGCATAAAAAATCACAATGCACACTTTCACTATATACAACCTTTGTCAATTAAATATTTTTAAGTAAAAAATAAATAAAATTGTACTTCTGGTTTCTGAGATTCTGCTTATTTTTTATCCACTCTTTTTTCTCACTCCTTTTTAGATTAAACCCCTCCTCCATTATACTGTTAATCCTACTAATTTATTTATTTAATATAATACATTTCTCTGTTTTAAAATTTCTTTTTTTTTTTTTTTTTTTTTGATATGGAGTCTCATTCTGTCGCCAGGCTAGAGTGCACTGGCACCGTCTCGACTCACTGCAACCTCTGCCTCCTGGGTTCAAGCAATTCTCCTGCCTCAGCCTCCCGAGTAGCTGGGACTACAGGTGCCCGCCACCACACCCGGCTAATTTTTGTATTTTTAGTAGAGGTGGGGTTTCACCACATTAGCCAGGATGGTCTCAATCTCTTGACTTTGTGATCCACTCCCTCGGCCTCCCAAAGTGCTGAGATTACAGGTGTGAGTCACCGCACCTGGGCCATTTGGTTCTTTTAATAATTTCTTATTTCTCTGCTGAGATTTCCTATCTTTTTGTTCATTTCAACCATATTCCCTTTCATCTCTTAAAGCGCAGTTTTAATACCTGCTTTAATTTTCTTGCCTAGTAATTCCAACATGTGGGTGATTTTAAGATTGCCATCTGTTGATCCTTAAGAAAGGGTAACATTTTACTGGGTTGAAGTAATTATGGGATTTTTTGTTTGCTTGTTTTTGTTTTGTTTTGTTTTAAGATGGAGTCTCACTCTGTTGCCAGGCTGGAGTGCAGTGGCACGATCTTGGTTCACTGCAACCTCTGCCTCCTGGGTTCACACAACTTTCCTGCCTCAGCCTCCCGAGTAGCTGGAACTAAAGGTGCCCGCCACCACATCCGGCTAAATTTTTGTATTTTTAGTAGAGACATGGTTTCACCATGTTAGTCAGGATGGTCTCGATCTCCTGACCTCGTGATCCACCCACTTTGGCCTCCCAAAGTGCTGGGATTACAGGCGTGAGCCATCGCACCGAGCCAATTATGGGTTTTAACTTAGACATTGTCAATGTTAATTGTGGATACTCCAGATAGTGTCACATTGAGCCAAAGAGTGCTACTATCTTTGTTTTCACGGGACATTAATTTGGCTAATCTCATATTGAAAAATCTGTGCTTTTTGGATTTCAGTTTGGATTGATTTCAGTCTGCCCTGTGCATGTGCAGTTCAGGGGTCAGCCAAAGACTTAAGCCAGAATTTATACACACAATTTCTCATCTCTGTCTCTTTACTTTCCTATGTTCTTCCTCATTCTCTGACATCCCTGTTCCTTCCCAGAGTTCCTATAGCCTACAGAGAAAGCAATGGGCTTTCTCTTGGAGTTTAATTGTCCCATGTTGCCACTACAATTGGAGACGCCCTCAGAAAAAGCCTTAGAAATGTGAAACTCACTTCACCTCATGACATTGGCTTAATACAAAGTTTGAACCTATTTTGAACTATTTCTCTAGTCTCATCCATTCTCCAAAACCTTTAAATAGCTGTATTGTGTTTTGTTATGCTTTGCTTTTATTTTTTGTTTTTGTTCAGAGTTTATAGCTACTATTTGCAGGCCGGTTGTTTGATTGGATGTTTATTTCTCCACACAAGAAGCAAAATTCTTGTATCATTATTAATCCTGAGAACAGAAGGTTACAGAGAAAAAGACAACAGAAGACTCTAAAAAAGTACCAAGAGATACAAATAAAACTTGAATAATAAAAAAAAAAAAACCGAGAAACATGTCCCTGGCTTCTGGGAGAGGGCTGAACAAAGGCAGATGAAGAGGCAATAACGTAGGTAATAAGTACATTTACAGAAATATGTACCATCAAATAGGTAAGAATGCAAGCAAAATTTATATATAACAAAAAGTTTTGGAAGTAGAAAAAATGTTAGTAAATAGTTCGTATTGTCTAACAATCTGTCACCCAGGCTGGAGCGCAGTGACACGATCATAGCTCACTGCAGTTTCAAACGCTAGCCTCCTGAGTAGCTGGGACTACAGGCATATACCACCACACCTGGCTAATTTTCTATTTTGTTTTTTGTAGACCCAGGGTCTCACTATGTTGCCCAGACTGGTCTTGAACTTCTGGGGGATCAATCAATCCTCCCTGCTTGGCCTCCCAAAGTGCTGGGATTACAGTGTGAAAGGAAAATAAATCTTGGGGTCCAAAATCACTACGCTAAAGGGAAAACTCAAGCTGGGAACTGCTTAGGGCAAACCTGCCTCCCATTCTATTCAAAGTCATCCCTCTGCTCGCTAAGATAAATGCATATCTCATTGCCTCTTTGGCAAGGCTAATCAGAAACTCAAGAATGCAACCATTTGTCTCTAATCTACCATTGGCCTGGAAGCCCCCTCCCACTTGGAGTTGTCCTGCTTTTGCTTCGAGTTGTCCTGCCTTTACGAACCAAACCAGTGTTCATCTTACATATGTTGATTGATGTCTCATGCCTGCCTAAAATGTGTAAAACCAAGCTATGCTCCGACCATCTTGGGCACATGTTATCAGGACCTCCTGAGACTGTGTCACCGGCAGGCTTCCTTAACTTTGACAAAATAAACTTCCTAAATTGACCGAGACCTGTCTCAGATTTTTGCAACAGGCATGAGCCACCATGCCTGGCCTCAAAAGTTTCAAAACCAACACTCTTCATCAGATCCCAGAACCAAAGAAGGAAAAAACAATTGAAGAATTTATGTCCGCAGTTATGCCAAGATTTACACTAACGCATACCACATCTCAAAGATTGAGGAACTCTCTCAAGAACTGGCAATAATTAAGTTCCCAACCAAATTATATTTTCTAAATTAAAAATAAGCACACACCCAAATATAAAATTTTTTAAAAACTCTGAAGCTAAAGCACATTCACGTTATAGAAAAAGTGGAGTCCATATCTCTCTATTTTATAAATGCATTTTCAGACTTGATGCATTATAGGACATGGTAACCTCAAACAGCAAGGAAAAAATCTTATTTAAAACTCAGTAAGAATATAATCTCTGCAAGAAATCTATAATTTTAAACAATTTCATTAAATTGTTTTTTCCTTTGGTATACCCCTGCATGTAACACTATTAGGTTATAGTGAAAAACACCCTCAATTAACTATCAAAAAGTATGGTTCCACCATTAAGCAACTATGAGACTTTGGACAGGTCCCTTCACCTATCTAGGCTTCAGTTTACTCATGTGAAATGTGAGGCGAGAACAGATGGTTTCTGCTTTCCAGATGCAAAATTCTAAAACTACATAACCTTATTTCTAGGCTCTTCAATAATTGAAAGATTCTTGTACAATTTCTAAAAAATAGATTTGGCAAATTCCTCAGATCTCAGGCCCAAAGAAAATATTTCAGGAGAGATATATTATGCCTTTCACACAAGTGCAAAAAAATTAAAAATGTAGACTCCCACATACAATCTCAAGCAAATCATCAACTGACATGTGATGCTGTCTTATCTATAGAGATAAGAAGCTTGTTTACATCTGTACTTCAGGTGAGTGTGATAATTTTGTGAATGGTATGTTAAAAATAATTTCAAATTTGAGGATTAAGCAATGAGAAATGTGCTGTAAATTTCAAGAAAAAGATGGTGCAATATTGTTTAGGATTCTGAGAACTTTAGATCTATCTTCTTATAAAAACTTCTGCTTAGAAACAAAGAAATAAACAAAAACCAGGATAAACAATACAATGCTCTTTCCAACTTGCTGGAAGTACATTCACTCAGAAAAACATTTATTAAGCACCTAATTGGTACAAGGTGTACTGTCCTCTATGAGACACACACACACATAGAAAATAATTTTGTATCTGCTTTAGTGAGTTTGTAATATGCCAGAATAAATACATGCTAAAAGGCATATATACATAAATAATATAATGCATTGCAGTAAGAGGTAAGAGGTAAGTACTATGATAGAGGGACACAGAAAGTCCTGCGCCTCAGGTTTTACTCCCTGCAGGGCACTAAGCTATTTTGAATCAAACTGCAGGAGGTGGCCAACCACACAGCATGCAGTGCATCAGTACTATCCAGGGAAGAAAAGACTACTACATGGTTAAGAGAGCCTGAAAAAACAGAAGCAGAGAGGTGGACCTAGAAAACTAGCAAGTCAGTTGAAGGTCAGTATGTGCCTACCTGGAAAATAGGGTCCAATTACTGGGCAGAAGGCTAGGACCCAAGGGTGATTCTGTGCAACTGGGGGAGGTGAGAAAGGAGAGAAAGGAAGTGAGTATTCTGTTGTGGGAAGAAGGGTATTCCAAGATGACAACACACCAAGAGTATAACCATAGATGAGGGAATTCTGAATTTCTTCTAGTTTCCCATCTCATGATCATGTCAATATAAAAGGAAATTACCACATGTAATAATTTCTACTAGTCTACAGATTCTGGCAGGCTAAATTAAACCTGAAGATAAACACAAAATTATATTCCAGTTCCTACTTACAACTTCTGTCACATAAAGGGGTACTTACATAGTTCATATGTGCAAACTGAGTTGCATCCTTTCTAAATCGTTTTATTTAAATGTGAAATGTTTGGAATTGGGTATCACTGGTCTTCATTTTGTTTTGAAAAGGCAATATGAATGAATTAATCTATAATCATGCTAATAACAAAATAAGAATTTTAACTCCTTCCTTTGAAATGAAAAGACACATCCTTTAGCCAAGAGCTTCCAAGTTTAATTTACAATTCACAAAAATCTACAAACATAAATTACATAGTAGAAGTTTCCCTTATTCTTACTTGAATATAACTCTAATCATTTGAATATCAGTTTTAACAAAATGAATAAGAGTACAACAGAGTTCAGATGAAGCTCGTTTCTTGCCAAAATCCGTATGAATGCCAAATACCTTCCAAGCACAAATAAATCCTGCCCTCCATTTAAACAAACAAATAAACAAACAACAAACAAAACACCACATTTCCTAAGATTGGGCAATCACTACTAAGTGACTACTAAGTAGTGAGTAAGAGCTAAGGGAAACGGAGTGAACTTTAGGTCACCAGGGCATCCTACACTGAAAAACATGTGCTGCGCTTCTTCAGAAACAAGCTACAACAGCAGAAAGACAACGTACCTTATATCTTGTTTATAAATCTTACTTTATAAAGGAGAAAAAAGAATGGAAGAAAGGGAAATCATATTCCGTTATATCCTATTTTGTGCTAGGCACTTAGACAACGTTTTATCATTTAATTGAAACTTGAGTTGAATCGTTAGCAGGAGCAGAGAGCGGAACCCAGAGAGCCCTGAGCAGCTCCATCACCGCCCCCGGCCTAGTTACCCTCACCTCAGAAGGAGTCACAATCCTGCAGCCAGCAGGTCACCATCACAGCAACCACAACTCTGAGCAAAGATGCCCAGGCAGCCAACCCCAAGCCAGCACCCCCTGCAGAGGCGCAGGTAAGGGCGACCTCACAGGCGGCGCCTGCTGGTGGGGATAAGATCATTGCAAGGAAGATTTGGGGAACAGTAAAATGGTTCAGTGTAAGAAATAAACGGTTTCATCTATGGGAATGGCACCAACGAAGATGCAGTTGTACAGCAGAATGCCATACAGAAGAATAACCCCAGAAAGTACCTTAGCAGTGTAGGACACGGAAAGACTGTGGAGTTTGATGATGTTGCAGCAGAAAAGGGTGCAGAGACAGCAAATGTTACAGGCTCCTGTGGAGTCCAGTTCATAGCAGTATATAATGCAGCTGACCGTAACCATCATAGACGCTCTCCATGTGGTCCTCAAGCAATTACCAGCAGAATTACCAGAATAGTGAGAGTGGAGAAAAGAATGAGGGATGGGAGAGTGCTCCTTTAGGCTCGGCCCAACAATGACGGCCCAGCTGCAGGCGAAGGTTCCCGCCTTACTACACGCGGAGACCCTACGGAAATCGACCACCATATTCTAACCCTCCCTTGCAGGGAGCAGCGACAGAGGGTGCTATCAACCGGGGTGCAAAAGCACAAGGTAGGCCAGTGAGGCAGGATATGTGTATGGTTTATAGACCATGATTCTTCAGGGAACCTTCTCGCCAAAGCCATCCTAGAGAGGAGGGCAGTGAAGAGGGTAAAGAAAATCAAGATGAGACCCAGTATCAGCAGCAACCTCAACATTGGTGCTGCTAAAACCCCAGTTATTTATGTAGACGCCCAGAAAACCCTAAACCACAACATGGCAAAGAGACAACAGCAGCCGGTCCAACAGTCAAGAATTCTGTGCCCGAAGCAGAAGAAGGTTGAGTAAATGCCCGTCTACCATCTCCACCATCATCCAGTTTAGTCATCCAACAAGAAGAAATGAATATGAAATTACAGCAATAAGGAATGCAGGAAAGATTGGGGCTGAAGACCTTAAGTGCTTGCGTGCTTGCTTTTTGCCCACTGATCAGATAACCAGAACTACCTGCATTATCTATGAAGTATGGGGTTTTTAAAATTATTTTTACCTAAAGACATGTCTTTTTGGTAATAACAAAAGTTGTTGTTGTTGTTGTTGTTTGTTTGGTTCGTTTTCTCAACATGCCTTTAAAAGCTCTGAAATTGGTTCATATGTTCTCAGGTTGAGATTTTTAAGCACTTCATTTTTAATTTGTAATAAAAGTTTACAACTTGATTTTTCAAAAATGTCAACCAACTGCAAGCATCCATTAATAAAAGTCTTAAATAATAATAAAAAAATTTAAATTAAATCAAACGGGATTTTAACACCATATAATACAAAAAAGAAGTGAGGTTCGAAAATTCCAAGTTCCTTTTGTGATGCCACGTGTCACCTAACTGGTAGCACAACTTGATTGCAATCTGACTCTGAAGCTTTTCTTCATTCCCAGACATCTTATTTTTTTTGAAGTCCTAGATTTTTAAAGTATAAATTTTTTTAGGAATAAAGCTCTGGTAGGCAGGAAATTCTGCTGAAGCTGTTTCTGGGCAACTTGACTTTGCCAGGGCCTTTGCACTGATTGTGTTAATGGCCGCCTCCTCTCCAGATCTAGGGTTATGGATCACCTGTAACCACCTGTAACCTGTACAACAAGCTGAAGGAGTATTTGCCTAATATCCAATCCACAGAATTTATTTCAAAAATGGTGAGCTTCACTAAGGTGATAGCAACAGCCCGTCCACAGGCTGATCAACAAAATTTTGTCTTTGATCCATGGTTTCTGCTCCTTGGAGTCTCCCAAGGTACATTCTGCCACTGCCAGACCTAGAATCATAGTCTCCTTTCCTGCCAGCCTTCTCACCCTGCCAAACTTATCATATCTAATTATTTGACATCATAGATATTATCAATCCCTAGGCCTCTCTAGCTTTCTGCTCTTGCAACTCCTTTTACATTGTTTTTGTCACCTAGCACAGAACCCATACAGAAGCCATCACTATTCTCTTGGAAATATTTTCAGTTCACTTCTTGGTTTTCCTATCTTACTTACCAAGCTCTCTTAGTACAGATCTAAGATGAGAATTTTAGTACAAATAATTTATGTGGGGAACAACCCCATGGAACACTGGTAAGGAAGAAAGGATGAAAGGTGGGAAAGGGAAATAAGATAGAATGTTTGCAAAGATAACCATCAATAGTTCCTCAAAGCCTTGCTCTAGCATGTTGCTCTTCCCATCAAGAGGCAGAGTTTGTTTCCTGCACTCTTGAATCTGCATTGACCATGTGCCCTTTTTTGAACAATAGATTGCGGCAGAAGTGATGTTACGCTAGTTCTAAGCCAAGGCTATAAGAGTCCTGGCAGCCTCTTCTTTTGCTTTCCTTGGATGCAGATCCATGTAAAGAAGCTCAGGCTAGATTAGTGAATGATGAGAACCAATGGGAAGAGAGAGGCCCAGACAGACCCCAGACATTCTACACATTGCGCTGAGGCCCAAAACCCATAAGTAAAGCCATCATAGTCATTCCTGATCCAGACAGGCAGGCTTCCAGTCAAGTGCAACTACATGAGTGACCCAAGCTATTACTAATCTAAGCCTGGGCACACCAAAGATTGGTAAAAAAATAACATATCTTTGTTGTTTTAAGCCCCTTTGTTTCGGGGTAGTTTGTTACATTGCCATAAACGAAATGGGGACAAAGCCAAAAAAGGGTGCAATTACTAAGCAAGTTACTGCTATGGGAAATGAGTTTAGTCCTACTGGGATACTTTGGAAAACAGTATAGAACATGCTTCACAGTTATTCCATGTGAAGGGTAAGGATGCTAGTGTAATCCACTAACTTGCTAAGAGTTATCTGCTTAAGTCTTCTTCTAGTGACAGTTACTATTTGGTACTTAAAGCCTGTCCAACACTGTGAGCCAAACCTGCTCAGCAGCCACACACAAAAAAATGCCTTCAGGCAGACAGTCACAGTATCAGCAATAAGCAGTCTTCTGTGACGAGAGGTGAACAGTGGAAGGAAACAGGAAGAGCATCAACACAGGTGAAAACCCAGGCCTAGAGCAGTCCAGCTATCTGCTTTCTCCAATCCTAGAACTGCAACAGCTAAAGTGGGTCACATACACTCACAGATTATAACCACTACACATCTATAGCTTCTAAGCTTAGCTGGGCCCCAAATGTTGCTTAATAATCCTTCCATGTTTCCCTAATTATCTGTTTACTTTAGTATATTTTACATCTATTTCAAATTTTCCCACTTTTATTAAATCTCCTATTCCACTTACCCCGTCCCCTTCAGTATCAGCAATCTGCTCTCTCTCCCAATGAGAAAACAAAGGTCATCAGCTCAATTTTTTGCTACCTCACTTGCACTGCATTCATAACCATCCTTCCTTTCTTCCCTACTAATAGCACAGGAAAGGGTCAAGGTAAATGCAGCATTAATCTGGCACCTCTCCATCTCTGAACACCCCACCTTAGAACACAAGAACCCCTTATACACTTGCCTTTTTCTGTCTCTCTTATATCCCTAATGCATGAATCTCGAGTTATTGATCTGTTGAAACCCTACACCTATGGGTCTTTGCACCAAGCACTGTTCCTACTGCCTAAAATGTACCCTTCCCCAACTTTCCCATTTCTAGACTCTTCCCTGGCAGAGTCCTCTTCATCTTTTAGATCTCAACTTAGCTGCGACCTCTTCAGGAAAGCCTTCTTTACTTTGCTGCCCACCATTCCTCAAATCTATGCTTACCTCTGCCACAGCACTTTGGTCTTTTCTGAAATTGCTCATTCCTTTTTCTGATATCCTTTTCCTCCTCCTTTACCTCCCACTGAAAATAAGCTCCTCCAAATCAGGTATTTGCCTTATATATTTTTTAACCATAGTATCTACACCTAGAACATACTTGGGGATTAACAAATAGCACCAAATTTGAATAAATAAATCATCTCTTTTCCTTAAGTTACTTTCCAGAGTAACTTTAGTGGAAGCTGCAGGCAAGATTTATGTGTACTGTGGCCCTTCCTCTTTCTATCCTCTTTTTTCTTTTTAACATTCTAAGACGTATCATACAGGTCATGATAAACTGAGTCTCTTCTAAATTTGCATATAGTGAAAAATAACAGGTCAAAATGCATTTGCTTAGAAGCTCAGAAATCCATTGTTCAGTTAAAACTTGTTGCCTTGTTATAATGTTATGACAAAATAGGCTTCCATATTGGCTTTTAACATATAATTATTAATTATCATCACCAAAGTTTCAAAATTTCTTCAGTTTTAAAAAGATTTTCATAGGCAAAAATGCATATAGTACTTGTATACTCACAGTGAGCTTATTTAATAATATGTTTGTAGAAATGTAAAATCGCTTTCTGTTTTATGGTCAGATTTGATATGCCTATAAAAATTAGTTTTTATAGATATGGTTTCTACTTTCATCAAAAAATGAGCCATCAACTTTAAGAGAAATGAAAAAATCAATTTGGGTCATGGTAACTTCTAAGCCCTACTACGTAGTCCTCGAATTTGTTCTTAATAGACCAGACTCTCTGCGAAAGACTTTGAAACAAAGAACATATACTTTGTCTCCTCCCTACCATGTTCTTGGCAACTAGGGAATGTGGGACATTTTAAGTCTTTAAGATAAAATTAATCACACTGATTTAGAATAACTAAAATCTTGTCAAAGTAATTCCTACCTTCTCCCTTCCCCACCACGTTACCTTTAGGAAGAGGAGACACACTTGAGGAAGCTCTTAAAGGCTGGTCTTCAGGGAAATAAAGACATTGAAATTCCACTCCAATTATTTTTTATTTCCTGCCACCTTGAATCCAGAATACATGTTACATTATGAAGTGTTGTATTCTTGACTCAAAACATCCTTCCAATTAAAATTTTCTTTTTAAAAAAAATTATGTTAAAGCAAAAATGCAGAAAAGAAGGGTAAATAAGATTAGTAAACCATCTGAAAATTATTGCATTTTGTAAACTTTGGTAAAATGTATGAAGCAGCATGTTTTCCAGTCTGCTTTCTCGGACTGTAGATACCTGGGACATAATTCAGTTGGCCATCCCCTGTTCCCAGATCAGCTCAGTCTTTGTTCAGCTCCATCTTCAATCTGGCATATAATTACTTCTTCAGCTCCTGTGCTATTTGGTTTTAAGCACCTCTTACCCCCAAGGCCTCATGGCTCTAAGGGCTTGTTGAATTTAAACAAGCACATTTAAATCTTTGTCTTTAAATGAGTAAAATAAAAGTCTTAACACCTAACGCAGAGTACTCTTCTATCCACCTACACTCTAAATGTGCATGTTGTAATTGTCTACCAGATCATAATGAGCATCTATCCATCCTCAAAATCAGAGAAAGGAGGGCTCATTCTAGAGGTAAATTTACAATAAATGGCTTTATTCTTGATTAGCTATGTGTGTTTGGGGACACAGAGATTGGCACCTGCATAATTTAACTACCTGATAGGAATCAGATGATCAGGGACACCTTGGAAATAAAGGTGGAAAAACGACAGTGGAGGAAAAACAAAAGAAAAAACAAAATTGTTAAAAGAAATTAATAAAATACAACTTAAGGAATTTTAAGCTTTACCTCTCATCCGAAAAACACTGCAAACTCATACAAACTCATACACACTCACACTGATGCATGCACACATGCATGTGCACACACACATATGCAATATAATCACAGAAATGTTAAAACTATTTGTCTTTCCTGAGAGTCAGGAGATGGTGGATTCTACCACTACTGCTGCTGGCAAATCATAAATACCATCTATGATTTTAGTTTAGCCTGAGTAAATGAGCAATCATTACATTTCTTCCACATACATACTTTACTCCAAACACTGGTAGATAAGTATTGAATGAGACCCTCATTCAAATACACTGTCAAAAATGCCACAAAAAAGTATTATAACTATTAATTATAAGTAAAATTTTTAATGAATGAATAAATTAGTAAAACGAATACATTTTAATAGATAGGAGAATGGCACGAACCTGGGAGGCAGAGCTTGCAGTGAGCCAAGAATGCGCCACTGCACTCCAGCCTGGGCACAGAGTGAGACTCCGTTTCAAAAAAAAAAAAAAGAAATTAAAATTAAAAATAAAATAAAATAAAATAAAAAATTTGTTTAAAGTTCTGTATAGATTCTGGATATTAGCCCTTTGTCAGATGGATAGATTGCAAAATTTTTTTCCCATTCTGTAGGTTGTCTGTTCACTCTGATGACAGTTTCTTTTGCTGTGCAGAAACTCTTTAGTTTAATTAGATCCCATTTGTCAGTTTGGCTTTTGTTGTCATTGCTTTTGGTGTTTTAGTCATGAAGTCTTTGCCCATACTTATGTCCTGAATGGTATTGCCTAGGTTTTCTTCTAGTGTTTTTATGGTTTTAGGTCTTATGTTTAAGTCTTTAACACCCATCAATGATAGACTGGATATAGCAAATGTGGCACATATACACCATGGAATACTATGCAGCCATAAAAAGGATGAGTTCATCTCCTTTGCAGGGACATGGATGAAGCTGGAAACCATCATTCTCAGTGAACTAACACAGGAACAGAAAACCAAACAACACATGTTCTCACTTATAAGTGAGAGTTGAACAATGAGAACACATGGACACAGGGAGGGGAACATCACACCCTGGGGCCTGTCTGGTTGTGTGGGGGGGTATGGGAGGGATAGCATTAGGAGAAATACCTAATGTAGATGACAGGTTGATGCATGTGGCAAACCACCATGGCACGTGTATACCTATGTAACAAACCTGCATGTTCTGCACATATATCCCATAACTTAAAGTATAATAAAAAAATATATTCTAGAAAAAAGAGTTGCATCTGTATTGAATATGTACAGACTTTTTTTCTTCTCATTATTCCTTAAACAATACAAAAAAGAAAGTCTCAGCTAGGTTGGTAGGGAGTCCCTGAACCAGAGTTACCCATTAGAAGAATCTAGTGTTGGGCAGAAATGTCCTGGATCTGGTATTCCTGACATGTTCAGTCACTGGGTGGAAGCAGCTCCAAAGAAGGATGGTTTCGGTGTGAATGTTGTGGTGGATCCACAGGTATAGCAGTTGGAGGCTGTCAATTATGCTCTCCACAAAAGCTCCTCTTGAAAACAGAGCTGAGAAAGACACCTGCATGACCACTACATATGACTTTATTCCAGTTCTAGGAATCTATCTCAAGGAAGCAATCTAAATACCAAAATAATAATGATAAAAAGCTTTATGAACAAAGATGCTCATCACAGTCTTTTAAAAAATAATTGAAAGGTAGAAACAATTTAAATGTCCAAGCATAAGGATTGGCTAAGTAGCTATAGTATGTCTACTTTACCAAAAATGCTGTGGTTATTACAATGGAAAAATACTTATATTTTAAGTAAAATTGAAAATAGAGATAAAATATGGTATAACTTTTAAAATTCAAGGCTTTGAAAAGATACATATTTTAAGACTGGCAGAAAGTAGACCAATATGGTAGTAATAGGAAGCTTTTTTTGCATTTTTGAATTTTCCAAATTTTCTTTATTAAAATGTATGACCATTAGCTGAGGGAAGGAAGCATTCAAAATAAAAAGGCAAAAAAAGCAAAATAGTTAAAATGATTTAGAATCGAAGTAAGCAGGGAAATATGAAGCTATAGAAGAGAAAACAAAGATGACAATAAAAATATCTGAAGAATACTGTCTTAATAATTATGGGACTAGTTGTGGTGGCTCACTCCTACAATACCATCACTTTGGGAGGCCCAAGCAGGAGGATTCAAGGCCATAGTGAGTGATTATCATGCCACTGCACTCCAGACTGGGTGACACACCAAGACCCAGTCTCTAAAAACAAATTCTGGAAAACAGTTTCATGGCTCCAACATAACACTGAACAAAGCCAAAGATGGGAAAGGAAAAGAGAATGGTTTTATTTTAATTGTTGTATTGGGTTTCTAAATGAAAACTGATGTTTCATATGCTCTTCTATGACTATTCAGTATAGGTGTTTCACCGTCATTGTAAGGAGTATCTTCTGTATATGTAGGTATGTGTGTTCATTAGTGCATTCATTTTTCAACAGGTGATTGAACAGTTTGAGAGTAACCATTTGCCAGGTACTGTGCAAGCAAATCAAAGGTCACAGTGTAAAATGAGAAAGGGTATGTTTTGGCCCTCTATTCTAGAATTGTTTATAGAAAGTGCATAATTTAAGCCCATATGTCCCATATCCTAAAGATACCTGTCCATTAAATACAGTGCATTTCATTGCCTTTTCAGACTCTCTTCATTATGCACATTAGTGACAATGTAATTGCAATTTGATTAATTCACATAAACTAAGAAAGGAGGAATTATTCATTCATTTCTGATTTTTTTTTTTTTGGACCATGGAAAGTATCCTGAGTCCTACTATAGTCTGCCAAACCCTCTCAGGGTAGACCTCTATTTGCTTAAAAGAACTAGTTTCACAGACTGCTGTCATGCACCCTAATTAGACAAATGTGTTTTCCAGGTCTATTTGAAGGACATTCTGATGTAATGCATACCTATCTTCTTAATCTTCTTATTCAGCTTATGCATATTTATTTTCCTTTAAAATCCATCAATAAATGATCTGTGATCTTTAAGTAATTAATTTAATGATTACATGAATTAAAATAATGCACATTGCCTTAAAGGAGTTAGTATTTTCTGTTTATGTTACAATATTGGCCTTGGGTAAATATCATCCATTGCCTGAATTTCATAATGGTTCAAGGATAAACCATTTCCTCTTTGTAATTCAGTAAGTTTGTTCCAGAGGAGCCTATCGCTCCTCTACTCAACAATGAATGAAATGCATTCAAGGACCTTACGGGACCTATTCTTAATAAGATGGAATCCTTTCCCAGTTTGTTAAATTCACTGAATTTATAACTCATTGTTACTGATGAAGGAATTAATCCAAGCCTATTACCAAATTGATCTCCTAAAATTCATAGAGTGAATTTGGTGTCATTTTAAAAAAGAAGTAAAATAACAAAAATAAAAATACAAAGGATGTCAGTAAGTTACAGATAGGAGGGCATACCTCGTATTCATCACCTGGCAGACTACAGAAAAGTTTCATCAAAACTGTTTTATGCATCTGTGCAGTGCTAAACTCATCTGCTACCATCAGCACTAATAATGACAGGGATAACAATAATAATCTCTTACATTTACATAACAGTTTTTACTTTGGGAAAAGATTTTCACATACATCTCTTCATTTAGTTCTTATAATGACTTTGAGTATCTAACATAAATGTTTTACAAGTCTCATTTTGTGAAAGAGAAATTATAGTACAAAGAAGAGACTGACCTGACAATAACATTTAGCTGGAGTTAGACTCCTACTTCAGGTTTTTAAAATGCTTTCAAATCAATAGAATTCATGATTTGCAATGTTTTCCCAAATTCTGTAAAAACACGCTTAGAACCATAAATTTTCATCAACCATAACAGGCAACTGGTAAGCAGGCATGTGATAAACAATTGAGATGTTAGAAAGAAAGATATGTCTCTGATGAGTAGGGCAAAAGTGAATGTAAGTCAAAAGATAACTAAAGACTATAGCTTCTGGAATAATAAACTGGTAGTTTTATTTTTCATTTGTTGTTTCAGAAAGTGTTTAACTTTTGATACTATCACCACTGTAAAATATAATAGATTATTAGTAACAATAAATAAATCTCCATGTTGTCCAAATAGGTGTGCTTATCCAGGTCCACACTGTTCAAGTTTTATTAAAACTGTTTCATTTTAACCAGGTTCCCAGTATTGCATCTCCTAATACAAACACTGATATTTATCTGCTGATGATTGTTTTACTAACCAAATATTACATTATGCACGGTTTATCACATTATCCAGGGAGGTGACAATATTTCAGGAAAAAAATTAACAAATCAAAATAACTTTGAAAACTGTTTATATCCCATGTACAAAGGTACTGTCTATGCCTAGTTATTCACTACTATATCACTATGTATACAAGATATACATAAATCAGTTTTTAAATAATACCGACTTCCCCTTATAAATTCCTTTACCTATTGTGAAAGGAACCTAGCACCATTATGACACAGTTAAGCATTAGTCACAGTTTAATAAATAATTTAGTTATAGCCTCCTAGTCTATTATTATTATTTGGATTCTCAGAATGCATGTAATTACCTAAATTAGAAAATTTCCTTTGTACCAGGGATAACCAACTTTCTTTTATAAATAATGTTATTTTTGGTGATTTTTCAATATCAGAACAGTATAGTTTTAGATAAGGAAATTACTATAAGCATTCAAATAGAGATTAATCTATTTATATAATGCAAATAAACTTCTTTTTGTACACTTAAATACTGAAAGAATAATATATACATTCAAATATTTGTAAGAAATTCATATAGAGGGGAGTATAAAATACATATGGAAAAAGAGGTATGTCTGCAGAAGTTACTTTGTAGAGAAACATAGTGGTTAACTACGACCCTCCCTCAACTATCATGTCAATCAAATTAGCATCATAAGAAGAACTCCAGTTCTACTATGATAGAGTAGCTTATATCAAATCACCCCTCTCATTGAGGAAAACTATTAAAGCTGAATAAAATGAAATTATTTTAAAAACTATTTGAAGGCACCAGGCACCAACCAAAGTAATTTCAACTCAAAACTCAGTCGTCCATAAAGGAAGTAAACGCATTAAAGTAAGCCCTATGTTGTTTACTACTTTTCAAATTCAAGGCATTTGCTGTTTCCTAAGTAGAACAGGATGCAAGACGGAGCACAAAGCTCCAGATTAGAACATTAAGAAGTCTTGTAAAGAGAGGAGGGCACAAATTACACTTTGGAGCTGTCAGCATAGTCAAGACATGAGGAATAGAGATCCTGGATAAAATGTAAATGCAATGAGGTGAGGCCTGTATTCTTTTTCCACTTTTAACCCCTAAAACATTTCCAGTTCCTCTTTCTTGGAGTGAGAAAATCAAAAGAGAAACAAGCAGAAAACAGCAACCTGAATACTAGGACATTAAAAAGAATATTCAGTAGTCTTATACCAACGAAGCAAAAAACTGGATTTTAGTGACGACTTGAAAAGCACTCCAGAATTTTATTTGAACCTCTAAATGACTATTTGTAAAACTAAGGGAAAACCATAACTAGAGTAGCCATCACAAAGATGGAAACCCAACTGCGAATTGTCTTAATCCTTGATTAGATTAAGGTAAATTACCTTTATTCTAATAATCTGTGAGGAGAAAATTAAATCCCCATGGAAACATATAATACCATACAAAACACTCTAAATTTTTAATATGTAAAAATCATCAAACACGCTAGGAATTAGGATCAAAGAACCAAACAGAGAAAAAATAATAGACAAAAACATAAATTCAAAAATGATACAGATTAAAGAATTATCAGATACAGTCTTTTAAAAGAAAACAGTGATAAATATGGTTTCAGTGGTAGAGGAAAAATAGTGAGAATAATCAGAGAACTGGGATTTATATTAAAAACCCAAAGATTATTCTAGAACTAACAATAAAACAAAATTAATAACTCAATTGCAGCCAGTTAGACACAACAGAAGATCCGATTTGTGAACTTGAAAACAGGTTAATAGAAAATATCCAGAATAAAACAAAGAAATAAATAAAGATGATAACAAAAGAAGAAGCATTAGAGATATATAGGAAAAAGGTTAAAAATGTTTAACATACAAATATCTCTAGTCCTAGAAGGAAAGGGTAAGGAGAATAGGCAGAAATAAAATTCAAAGCAATAATGGCCAAGAATTTTCCAAAACTGGCAAAAGCATCAAGCCACAAATTCAAGAATGTCTACGAACCCCAAGCAGGATAAACACACAGAAACCAACTACAAAAAAAAAAAAAAAAAAAAAAAAAAAAAAGCCTATTTGTAAAACTATTTAAAAATATACAATAATCAAAAAGGCAATCTCAAAATAGCCAGAAAAATAAAAATGCATTACTTTGTAAGGATTAGTAAGTTGGATAACTGATTGCTCATGAAAAACAACTGAAGCCAGAGAACAAAGCCATGATATCTTTAAAATGCTTTAACTATCAACCTAAGAAAACCAAACAACAACAAAAACTAAATAACCTGATTAAAAAATGAGTAAAAGATCTGAATAGACATTTCTCAGAAGAAGACATAAAAATGGCCAACAGATATATGAAAAAAATGCTCAACATTACTAATCATTAAGGAAAAGCAAATTAGAACCACAATGAGATCACCTTGCACCTGTTAGGCTACCTTCAAAAAGTTAAAAGATAGCAAAGGTTGGCAAGAATTTGGAGAAAATGAAACTCTCATACATTGTTGGTAGGAATACAAATTTGGTACAGCCATTATGAAAAACAATATGAAGACTCTTCAAAAACTACAAATATAATTACCATATGATCCAGTAATTTGACTTCAGGATATATATCCTAAGGAACTGACATGAGTATGTTGAAGAGATATCTGCTCTCCCACATTCATCATAGCATTATTCACAATATCTAAGATATGGAAGCAACCTAAGTGGCATCAACATACAAATAGATAAAGAAAATGTGTTCAATACACACAACAGAATAATATTCAGCCTTAGAAAATAAAGAAATCCTGTCATTTACAACAACATATGTGGACCTGAAAGATATTATGTTACGTGAAATAAGCCAGACACAGAAAGACAAATACTGCATGATCTCACTTAAGTGTGAAATCCAAAAAGGCAACAGATACAGAGAGCAAAATGGTGGTTAGTAGAGGCTGAGTGTTGGATGATGATGAAGAAAGGGGACATGTTATTCAAAAAGCACAAAGTTTCAGCTAGACAAGAAGAATAAGTTTTAGAGATCGATTGCACAGCATGATCACTATAATTTATAATAGTGTATTATATATTTTAAAACTGCTGAAAGTATACTTTAAATGTTCTTACCATAAAAACATGATAAGTATTTGAAGTGATGAATGTTAATTAGCTTGATTTAATTCTACAATGTAAACATATATTGAACATCACATTGTACCTCATAAATATATATAATTACTTGTCAATCAAAAGTAAAATAAAAATAAAGCAAAACACATATATACACAAAAAAGTAAATACCAACCTAGAATTCTCTAACCAATGAAAGTATTCTTTTAAAAAGTCAAAATAAAAATATTTTCAGAAAGACAAAACTGCGGAAATATTTCACCAAAAGATTCATACTACAAAAGAACACTAATAGGCATCTTTCAAGTAAAAGGAAAAGCATCTCAATGATATAGAAATGCAAAATAAAAAAAAGTACACAGACAAGGTTAGTATGTGTACAAATATAGAAAAATAATAAAAATAATGTTTTAGGAATTAGAGCACTTGAAGAATTATAATTCAGGACAATGATAAGACAAAAAATGAAAGAGGGACAAATAAAAATCTTCATCGAAAAGAGATAAAAGGTATAAGTTACAGAAGAGCTCATTAGGGTAACCACTAAGAAAAATTAAAAATATATAATTAGCAAGTTAAAAGAGGGGGAAATGAAATAAAAAGGCTGATTAATAAAAAGAAGTTAGGAGAGAAGAAATGGGAAACATAAAAGTGGTAGAAAAAATAGAAAAGTACGGTAAGATGATAGAATTAAATCAACAAATATTAGTAAGTGCAGTTAATGTAAATTTAAAAGTTGCATTGACAGACAATGTCAGACTTCGAATTAAAAATCACCATTAATAATATGCTATTTGCAGGACACATACCTTAAAAATAAGTATACAGAAAATGTGAAAGGAAAAGTACTAAAAATAATTTACCAAACATCAACCAAAAGAAGGCTAATATCACTATACATTATAGTATCAGTCTAAATAGAATGAAAAGAAATAGTACAAGAAGAGCATTACATAATACCAGTTAATCTACTGGGAAGATATCACAGTTCCAAATCTGTACAAACCAACAACATAAGCTTAAAATGTAAAAATTGACCAAACTAAAAGGTGAAATAAACAAATACACAATCATGTTAGAAATTTTTGACATATTTCTCTCAGTAAATGATAGAACTTGGTAAAAAGTTGGTAGATAAATAAAGGTTTTGAACACCAAGATTTAGCAAATTTGATCAATTTATATGTACAGAATCGTGCACCCAATAGCTACAAAATACACATATTTGCAGGTGCACATAGAACGTGTACCAAAAGTATCCTTAAATTGAGTAATATAGCAAGCCTCAATAAATTTCAAAGTATTTATATCATATAGAATATCTTCTCTGACCATAATTGAATTAAGCTCAAAATTAATAACAAATGGTTATTATAAAATACATCAAATATTTTCAAGCAAAGCAATAGATAAACTTGATAAAAGTCAAAAAATGGTGTATTTTTGTAAAGAAAGACAAATATAGTAATAGTCCTCTAGAAACACAAATTTTAAAGATGGAAAAGGACAAATAATCTTAACAGGAATGAAAAAAATGGCGTATTCTTACGGATGCTATAGACATAGTACAAAGACAATAAGATCTGTTGAACAAGTTTACATCAATAAACTTGAAAAATTTGATGAAACGTATAAATCCCTTGAAAAACACATATTACCAAAATGGACACAAGAAGAAATGGAAATCCCTCATAGTACATCTTTTAAAAGACATGAATATTTGATTTGGAAAACTCTTCTGGACACTGGTCTAGAGAAAGAATTCATGAGTAAGACCCCAAAAGCACAAGAAACCAAAACAAAAACAGACAAATGGTACTTAATTAAACTAAAAAGCTTCTGCCCAGAAATAGAAATAATCAAGAGTGAACAGACGACCTGCAGAATGGGAGAAAATATGTACAGACTATCAGTCAGACAGAGGACTAATATCTAGAACTTACAAGGAACTCAAACAACTCAACAACAACAACAAAACAAATAATCCTATCAAAATGTGGGCAAAAGACATGAATAGCCATTTTTCAAAAGAAGACAGATGGCCAAGAAACGTGTGAAAAAAGGCTCAACATCACTAATTAAAGAAATGCAAATTAAAATCACGATGAGAGATCATCTTAGACTAGTCAGAACAGTTATTACTTAAAAAGACCAAAAATAGCAGATCTTGTCAAAGAACTGCAGAAAAGGAAATGCTTATACAATGTTGGTGGGAATATAAATTAGTACGATCACTATGGAAAACAATATGGAGATTTCTAAAAGAACCAAAAATAGATCTATTATTTAATCCAACAATCCCACCATTTGGTATCTAGCCCCCAAAAGAAATTATTATACCAAAAATATACCTATACTCATATGTTTATCATAGCTCTAGTCACAATAGCAAAGATATGGAATCAACTTAAACGTCCATCAATGGATGATTGGATTAAAAGTGTGAAATATGTATGCAATAGGATACTATCCAGCCATAAAAAAGAATGGAATCACATCTTTTGCAGCAATAAGAATGGAAGTGGAGGCCATTATTATAAGTGAAATAACTCAAAAACAGAGAGACAAATGTCCTATGTTCTCACTTATAAGTGGGAGTTACCTAATGTGCACACATTGACATAGAGGGTGGAATGATAAACAGTGGAGACTGGGAAGGGTGAGGAGGAAGGGGGTGGATATGAGAAATTATTTAATGGGTACTATGTGTGTTATTCAGATTATGAATACACTGAAAGCTCTGAATTCACCACTATGCAATATATCTATGTAACAAAATTACAATTGTATACTTAACTTTATACAAATAAAAGATAAACTAAAAAAATATTTCCACAAAACTTTCTGACTCAAATAGTTTCACAGGTAAATTATTTCAAAAATTTAATGAAAAAAAAAATTGCAACAATCATATACAACTCTTCCAAGGGTAGAAATAAAGGGAATACTTCCCAACTCATTTTATGAGAATAATACAACTATGCAGAGAAAACCTGACAAGAACATTAAGAGAAGGTAAAATTACAGGCTAATCTCTCTTTTGAATGCAAATAGAAATATCTTAAAGAAAATATTAAGAAAATCAAATTCTCTATGAAAAGGATAATACAATATCAAGTAGAGTTTATTCTAAGAATGCAAGGGTGGATTAACATTCAAAAAGAAATTAATTAAATTTACTAGGTAAACATATTAAGAAAACAAAAATCCTATGATCTCAATAAATCCAGAAATATATGTGAATATTCCTTGTGATTTATAAAACAACACAAAACAAAATAGACAACACAGAAACACATATATAAAACAACGAGATCAACTCAGCAAACTCACGAGTTGAAGAGAAGTTCTCTAGTGGATAAAGGAAATTTACAATTTTCAAAAAAGCGAAACCCAAACCTAGAACAAATGTTATACTAGTGGTCCTAGCTGTGCACACAGTGGTCCTAGCTAGTGCAACAAGTCAAAAATATTTGTAAGTTAAAGTTATATGGAATGAAAAGGTAGAAATAAAACTGTAGTTATTCACAGAAAACATGATTGTGTTATAAAAAATTCAAAAGAAACCACAAAGTCTAATACAATTAATAAGTAAATTTAGCAAGTTTCCTGGCCAAGGTGAATAGGTGAATCTCTCTCTCTCTCTCTCTCTCTCTCTCCCCCCCCACCCCCGTGTGTGTGTGTGTGTGTGTGTGTGTGTGTGTGTGTGTGTGTGTGTGTGTGTGTGTCACAGATAGACAGGTAGGTAGGTAGATAGATAGATATGAATTGTTTTCCTATATAGTAACAATACACATTTAGAAAATAAAACTTAAAATGCTACCAATTACAAGAGCATTAAAAAATCTAATTGTAGAAATGAATCTAACAAAAAGTATGCAAGTCCACTGTGCAGAAAACTGAAGAAATGAAAGAAGAATAAAATAAGTGGGAATTATAATACATTTATAGATTAGATATCAGTATTCCCAAAATACCATCTCAATCAAAATCCCAGCAGATTACATTTTGTAGAGATTAACAAGCAGATTCTAACATTTTTATAGAAATAAAATGGAACAAGACTAACTAAAAGAATCTAAAAAGATGAGCATAGCTAAAAGATTTACACTACCAGATATTAAGATTTCTTCTAAATGTTCACTATTTAGTCATGCATCATTGATGCAAGAGTAAATAAACAGATTCATGGGATAAGAGTCCAGAAATATATCCATGAATATGTAGGCACTACATTTATAATAAAGTTATTGCTGACGTACTCAAGGAAAGGACAACCTTTTCAACAAATGGCACTTGATCAATTTTTTAAAAAGAAAAAATGAATCCTGTCCATCCTTGTACCCATCTCAGACCTAACACACAAAAAAATGAATTTCAGGTAAAATGCAGACCTAGATTTTAATGGCAAACAATAAAGATTCTAGAATATAACAAAGGAAAATGTCTTTATGATATTGTAGGCAAAAGCTTTTCCATTTTTTTGTTTCGGTTTTAAACAGGATATAAAACACTAGCTCCACAAGAAGAAATTGATCATTGAGATACATTAAAATAGAAAACTTTTGTTACCAAAAGACAACTATAAGACCAGGCGTGGTGGCTCATGCCTGTAATCCCAGCACTTTGGGAGGCCAAGGTGGCCAGATCACCTGAGGTCGGGAGTTTGAGACCAGCCTGGCCAACACGATAAAACCCCATCTCTACTAAAAATACAAAAATTAGCTGGGCATGGTGGTGTGCGCCTATAATCCCAGCTACTCGGGAAGCTGAGGCAGGAGAATCACTCAAACTCAGGAAGCAAAGGTTTCAGTGAGCCAAGATCACACCACTGCACTCAAGCCTGGGCAACAGAGTAAAACTCTGTCTCAAAAAAGAAAAAATGACAATTATAAGACAGTAAAAACATAAGCCTCAGAATAAAAGTAGATATCTGTAATAAGTATATCTGACAAAGAAGTATGTATCAGAATATAAAATGAAATCCCAATAACTTAATAATAAAAACAGTAACAAACCCAACTGGAGAATGGGCAATACCTTTCAACATGCAAATCACAAAAGAGGATACCCAAGTGGAAAATAAACATAGGAAAAGATGCTTAATTTCATTAATCATTAGAGAAATGCAAACCAAAGCCACCACCGGCTACCATGTCACACATGCCTGAAAAGCTAAAATGAATAAAGACAGATAATACTAAGTGTTTTCAACAAGTAGAACAATAGGACCTCTCTTATACGGTAGTCCCCCTTTATCCATGGGGAATACACTCCAAATCCCTTAGTGGATGCCTGAAACTACAAATAGCACCCAATCCTACATATGCTATGTTTTTTTTTTTTCCTATACATAAATACTTATGCTAAGATTTAATGTATAAATTAGGAACAGTATGAGATTAACAACATAATCATAAAATAGAACAATTATAGCACTATACTCGTTATATGAATGTGGTCTCCCTCCCTTCTCTTCTCTCTCTATTTCCCTCTCAAAACATCTTTTTGTACTTAAGGGTGAGCCCTTCTTGTGATGATATGGGATGATAAAATTTGGGCTGCAGTTGAATACGGATAACTGAAACTGTGGAAACTGAAATCATGAATCAAGTGGAGGGGAGGGCATTACTGTGCTGCTACTGATAATGTAAATTGGTACAATAACATCGAAAATTATTTGGCACTATCTACTAAAGCTGAACATAAGCATACCAGCAATATCACTCCTCAGCATATACCCAGTAAGAATGCTTAAATATGTAAAACAAGACGTGTAGTAGAATATGCATGTGGCCACCACAATTCATAATGGCTTCAAACTGGAAATAAGCCAAATGCCCATCTATAGTAGAAGAGCTGAAAATAATAATAATAAAATTGTGATTATATTAATACATGGAAATATTATAAAGCAATAAAATAGTTTTAAAATCTGCAAGCACATGTAAATGCAACATAATATACATGAATCTCAGAAATGTGAGCATAAGAAGCCATATACAGAAGAATATATAATCACATAATTCTATTTCTGTATTTTTCAAAAATAAACTAATATTAGAAGTCATGATAGTGGTTATCCTGAGGAAGTAGAGACTGGAAAGATGGATAAAGGGATCTTTGTGGTCTGCTCACTTGTTTTTTATCGGTCTGGTGCTGCTTATATGAATATGTTCACTTTGTGAAAATTCACTTATCTATATTTTTATAATTTCTGAATTTTTAACTATGTTTTCCTGCATTAAAATACTTCGTTTAAAAATTATCTTTAAAAACAGTTATGGCCATAGAATTTCCATTGCTTTTATTTTTTTCGCTGTTTTCCTGTGACTTAGCTTTAAATATGGGCATAGTCACAGAAATGCGCATATGAGGTAAATAAAGCCCCAGCTTGCTGGCTGGAGGACACAAAGGGGAGCTCCAGGAAAACTAAAAAATACTAGTGAAAGAGCACAGAGACAAAGGGACTGCAGAAAGTGACCTTACAGGGTTATAAAATTCTGGGCTCATCTTTAGCTGTACATGCATGGATCTGATTTTAATCAGCATATGAATAAAATTGAGAATGAAATGTACAGATAGACCAATGCCTACATCCAAGATTGTTCACTGGTATACACACAAGAGACCTGAAAAGCACTGTAAACAAATCTGACATTGAAACCACAGAAGGAATCTTGTATCTTACAACCTGAAACTAACCAGGTCAATTGCCTATTAAAACAAAAATGTCAGCCTTCCCCACAGAATTTAAACATGACTCAGAATCTCATAACATGATATTAAGAATGTCTAAGAAATAATCCAAAATCACCAGGCACATGAAGAACTAGGAACATGTCAACTCACATGAGAAAACATAATCAATGGACATAAAATCTAAAACAACAAAGATGTTGGAACTGTTTGACAAAAACTTTAAATTTACTATTCTAAAAATGCTGAAACAAGCAATGAGAAACAGGCTTAAAACTGAAAAATAAAAATTTTTTAAAATACAACAAAATATTACTGGATGGTCTCCAACAAAATAAAGATAATACAGAAATTAGTCAATAAACTTTAAGATAGATCAACTGAAATTATCCAATGTGAGCAATAAAGAAAAAAAAGTGGCTCAGAAACCTGTGGGACAATAACAAGAAGTCTAGCATTCATGTCATTATATTAACAGAAGCAGAAAAGAAAGAGTATGCTATGTGTTGAATGCCCCCTCCAAATCTCATGTTGAAATTTAATTGCCATTGTAACAGTGTTGAGGGTCAGGACCTTTAGGAGGTGAGTAAGACAGACTAATGTCATTAATGTGGGAGTTTATTAGTTATCACAGGAGTGAGTTGTTGATAAAAAGAATAAGTTTGGCCCAATTTCCTCTCTGTCATGTGCTTTCTTGCCATATGATGTCTTCCATCATGAGATCACCCTTGTCAGATGCTAGTGTCATGACCTCAGACTTCTCAGCTTTTAGAACTGTGAGCCAAATAATTATGTCTGTTCTGTATTAATTATCCAATTTGTGGTATTCTTTTATAGCAGCAGAAAATTAACTAAGATTATAACTCTGAAAAGGCATTTGACAAAAGAATGGCTAGAAAATTCTCAAATTCTGGGAAATACATAAACCCACAGAGTCAAGAAGTATAGCAAACCCCAAACAGAAAGAAAAACAAAAACAATCAGTCTCTGGACACATTAAAACAGAACTGTTGGAGATTGAAGACAGGGAAAACTGTCTTGAAAGCATCCAGAGAAAATCACGTATTATCTATAAGGAAACAGGATTCAAATGACTGTGGAAGTCTAATCAGAAACCATGAAAACCCGAAGGAAATGGCACCCCTTTTCTAAAGCACTGAGAGAGCACAGAGAATTTTATATCCTGTATAAAAATACCCGCTCTAAAACGTTTGCTAAAAGGAAGTTCTCCAGAAAGAAGGCAAATGATACAACACTGCCATTGATATAAACACTGAACATCAGGAACGAAGGAAGAGGAAAAAAAGGGACAAACCTATGAGTAAATATAAGAAACGATTATTCTCTTGGGTTCTTTAAGACATGTTTGACAATTTAATGCAAAATTACAACATTATCTGATAGGGCTTCCAATGTATGTAGATATAATATATGACACAACAATAATGCAAAACTGGGAGAGTAAAACGACTTATATGGTTTTAAGATTTCTACATTCTATTTAAATCTATAAAATATTGATTCTAAGAAGAGTATAAAAAGATATGTATATTGAACAACTTTAGAACAACCTCTAAAAACAACTGTACAAAGAAATATCATCATCAGAACAATAGATAAATTTGAACTGAATGGTAAAAAATGTTCAAATAACCCAAAACAAAACAGAAAATGAAAAACAAAGGAAAACAGAAGAAACAAACAGAAAACAAAATATAAAATGAATGACATTAATTGAAATGTAACAATAATTACATTAAATGTAAATGGCATAAATATACCAATTAAAGACAGAGATTATCAGAATGGATTTTTTAAATGACCCAATTATACAGTTTTCAACAAATTTACTTCAAATATAATGAAAAAGGTAGGTTTGAAGAAAAGTACATGTGCTGCAAACTCTAATTATAATAAAGCTGGAATGGCTATATTAATATTGGACAAAGTAGATCTCAAAGTGAACAAAACTGCTAGTGATACAAGGTGCATCATATAATGTTAAAGAGTTAATCAGACAGTAATATATAATAATTCTAAATCTGTATGCCCTAACAACAGAGTTTCAAAATACATGGAGACATAAAAACTGACAGAACCGAAAGGTGAAATGGAAAAATCTACAATTATATTTGGAGATATCAACACCCTTTTCTCAGTAATAGACTAGTAGATAATTAGTAAAAACATAGAACTGAAAAAATTAGCTTCATAAAAAAGGGCACATGATCATTCAAAAACTTAATAGCATTTAAGAGATTATATTCCTTACCAAATTTTTAGCTCAACATGAGTAAGGTTTTTTTATATAGCCAACTACAGTTTTGGTGAGAGTAATGGTTAGTTCTCTAGAGAGAAATCGTATCAGCAGAGGCAGAAAGCTGAGAATGGGGGAGGTCAAATCTTTGTAAGATGGAAATTGAAAATAAAGTTATACAGAAATGAATTTCTGCTAATCTCACTGTGAAAGTGCAGTTTTCATACTTTTATGAAACAGGCTTGCTACTTTTTTTTAAATATTTGTGTAATCCAAATGGTTTTGACTTCAGTTAAGTTGAATATTTGATTTAAATATTTGTTTTTAAACCCCATTAATCAATTCTTTAGAATGTTATATAAAAGGTAGGTGGTTTCTGCTTAGGAAAATAATCAAAAATCAGAAAGTGGCCATTTTAATAATGTGAAATGATTTCACAAACAGAAAACCAATATTTTCTTGTAAAATCAGTAAAGTGGTTGGTAGGTAGCTATAAAAATATGTATATTTTTACTACATATTAATCCTTAAAAGAAATCAGGTAATGAGTCTGAAATAAGTTTAATGTGTCCTTCTTGTTTCTATTTTAATTACACACACACACACATATACACACACACTCTTACAGATAGCAAAATATGCTAAATAGGAAGTAAACATGGTACTGTGGTATGGATTAATAAGAAAGTCCTACCTTAGATAGCATTATCTGAGAAAGTGTTTTTGACTTTAAGAAGGATTCGACTAAGCAGTGTGAGTTTAAGTGTTAGTGCCGGTGCCAGCATGCTTCAATGAGAACACTGAGAATAAGTGAAAGTTGAATTGTCACTGGTCTCTTCCAAGCTAAGATAAGGTTTGGGGCACCTAAAGTGCACTCAACTGCAAATACTGTTAGAGGCCACTCATCTTCCAAGGGAAGTATCAGAGGAACATAAAACTTCATTGAGTTCTGGCTAGAACAACATCTTATGAAGCTAGGTAGACACCATGTTGCCCTAGGTGATACCAAGGAACAAAGATAAACAAAGGTGTCTTCACTTGCAGTTGCCATTGCTGCTGACAAAGCTCATCTACCCACAGAGTGGTGAATAGTAATTCTAAAGGAACCTTCTTGTCTGCCAAGTAGAAGTCTGAAGTTCTGTGTCATCCCATACAATTATCCCATAAAGAGCAGTTGAACCCTGAGGTGAAGGATACTACTGCCCCTACGGTTACCTGAAAGTTGGAGATCAGGCTTTGAGCCCTTCACCAACTCAGGGTAAACCAGCACAATTAGCCCTCCTATAACTATGAAAGAATTCTGATAACTCCAGCTCCAGAGACCCTTAGACAAGTTACTAAATGGCAGTAGACAAAGACAGGATAGCTGCACCTTCAGCTGTATACCTGAACACTCTAGCTGAAAATCAGATATATCTATCCATGCACTAAGTGGTGGAGGATCAATATAAACAAAACACAGTTGTCTGAGTTCTGTTTACAGAGCACATACAAAATTGTCTTTCTTTTTCTCTCCACATTGTTTTGCATCATTCCTAACCACTGAATTGAATTCACTTGTTAGTTGCACTATAGAAGACTATCGTGCAAGTCTTCTGATCTTGCTTTACTGACTTAGTAACAACCACTCTGTAAAGACTGACAAAAATCACACTGTTTCTTTTCACCCTGCCCAACACAAGTGGGACAAGTTCTCATTATCTTAGCTCTAGTACTTAACCTTGAAATCGTCCACAGAGATGTCTTCCATGCAAGATATTTCTCACTATAAGGGAAAGTTAGGGCACTGGTAAGTCATCATCTTCAAATAGAAATGATAGCTCCAAAGGGGAAAAGGAAAAACAACCATCATTCCATCACCTCTCTGACTCTGGCTTTCTAGGGCATCAGTTCTTCTGGGTAAAGTTAAACCAACCAACAAACAAACAAACAAAAATGGAGGTCGGGGGTATATTTTATTCTGTTTTGTTTTTAAAGAACTGACCTCTTTTCATAGATAGAGTGATGTAAGTGGAAAATAACCAGGAGAGGGTTTTAGTGAAAATGGACAAGGAAAAGGCAAATTTTGTGACATACTAGGTCTAATAATTGTTTAAATCTAAAGTTTGGTGCCAAATAGTGTTGGTTTTAATTAATAGATAGATCTGAAACACCCATTATCATGCTAAAGATTTAGTACTAAATGTGTTCTACTACTGAAAATAATACCAAGGTCTCTAACAACAAGATAAACACATGCTATATGGACAAAAGTATGTAAAAAATGCTAATCAAACTCAGCTCATAGGAGCAGGAGCTGAATGGAATGATCTTGTTCCCCCAAAATATACTTCCAATTCACTACTCAAGTTATTTTCCAATTGTCACTGGGACAACACAACAAAAGCAGGGGACAAACTTAAACCCTGGCCTTTTCAGTCAAACTAGTGGACAAATACTCAAGACAATAAACCATAAACAAGGAAGATGACAACAGAAAATCCCCCATATTCAGTTCACCCCTTTGTGACCAAACCCTGTTCTGCAGGTCTTCTGATGACTCAGACTTTAAGACAGCAAGGTAGACATCCTGGAAATAGGCCAATAACAATCTTCAACTAGGAAGATATACTGAAATCACTAGGGAAGCTTTTTTCAACATAACCTTTCCCTCCCTCAGCTGAGAATCATAGATTAGATGCAATTTGTATAATCACTTCGGTTTGAAGTAGGTGGATGACCTGAAGAAAATTAAGGTATAATGGCAGGCTTCCCATCAGCAAGTATGCTTCTACAAACATTCTGACAAGCTATATCTGGAAATATCCTGAGGATCCAAGAATCTTGGTTAACTTTATACAACTATGATAAATTGGGCACTACACCAAAAGGCTACTTGACTCTGCATTTTCCTCAATCAACAACATGTAAGGGAGAGGCCTAATATACCAAATCACCATAGAACAGCTTAAGGATGACTCACTTTGACAGGAAGAACAAAGTGTTTCACTGTCATCTCAGTGAACCCTGTTCATATTGACATAATGCCACACGGTTCCTAACATGCAACAATGTACACTGTTCCAGCAACATAGAGGCAGATTTGAGCTTTTGGATCCAAATTTTGTGAGTGAGCTGAGCTAGAGTTTTCTGTCTCACTTCCCTCATTATCATGGCAACAGAGGTCAAAGGTGGCAGTTAGGCTTTATGCCTGGAGTGCTGGCATACAGGTCCACACCTCTTCCAAAACAAAATTTGGACAATAGTTACACATGAAAATTTTGGGCTCTGCTTAGGTTATAAGGAAACCAAATCATACTGCAGGCAACTCTTCAGTTATTTTCTCTTTTATCCTATCTTCACCAGGAAATTTAAAGAGCTCTAAAACAGTTTTTCTCAAACTGTAGGTCACAGTGTCAGTGCTCTTGAAATTAAGATAGTGGGCTGTAGACTTTAAAGAAAAGTTAGGATAAGATAAAATAGGATAGGATAAGCTAAGATAGGATGGGATGGGATGAGATACTAGAGGACAGAATGGAAAATGCAACACATAGGAAAGGTAAATATTGTCTTATGAAATTTTGTTTTAATTATATGACTGCATGTAGACAGTGTCATGATTTAAATGTATTTATCTCTGTGGATTATTAGGAAAATGTATGAAAACCACTGCCATAAAGAACATCTATCTTATTGCCCTAATAGCATTTCTCTACAGAAATACTATTGGCTTTGTGACTGGGCAAATCTCTTTTCTAAGTAATTTCAGCTATTCATGGCAGAATTTAACGTCATCTCTTTCCCCTATCCACTAAATTCCAGTAGTGCTTCCTTTTCATCGTGACAATCACATGCTTTAAATGCTACCTAGGAGGAGTTATCACTGTCTAGAGATAAATATGAATCCATAGACAAAAGGGTGCTAGCTCAACTCATATCTGATGAGAAGCAAGTGTTTCCAAGTATCCTTTTGTATCTAGAGTTTGTCCTCCAAGATGAATGGAGGTCAGCTTTGATAGCTCTTATCTGGGTTGTGTACACTGTTCCAGCTACTTATTCTGCAAATTAAGTCTTCCTTTCCTAGCACCCATCAATCTAATACTAAATTCATTAGCAAAATGAAATGAAAAGAACACAACATACATTGCTATTAATGGAATTCCATGCATGTCACTCCCCACACATTGTACTAAAAATGAACTCATCTCTATTTGAGTGTCTCTACACAAATATCTGTGTTTATTAATACATAGCATTTCAGAAGTGACATTTTCCTTAAAGCCGTAAAGACATTTGCTTTGTCAAGCTCCCTTTTCAGGGAAAAACTTCAGGAATTTTCACTGTCAATTTATGTTGATTATTTACTCTTTGGTGGATCTGCTATTCTGCAGACAAAATCCAATAAGGAGAAATCATGATTTCCGTCTAAAGAATTTATTTTGTAATATTTTTTCTTACTTCCTGTAACTTACTTTGTGTGACAGTAATAAACAGTTCATAATGCTCCATCTACTATCCTCATCCATAAAATCTAGGAACAGTTCAACATTTAAAAATTTTTTAATGAAGACAAAAATCAGCTGGTGACTTTCTACTGGAGCACAAAATTAACACTTGCACTGGAGTGGGTGAGGTTTTCTTACTAAGAGCAGAATACAATCTTTATCTTATGGATTTAAAAAACTTAGTTATCTTTCCATAGCTTGAAATAATGGACATTTTGGGCTGGGCGTAGTGGCTCATGACTGTAATATCAGCATTTTGGGAGGCCAAGGTGGGCAGATCACTTGAGGTCTGGAGTTCGAGATCAGCCTGGCCAACATGGTGAAACCCCATCTCTACTAAAAACACAAAAAATTAGCCAGGGTGGCGGCACACACCTGTAATCCTAGTTACTCAGGAGGCTGAGGCAGGATAATCACTTGAACCTAGGAGGCGGAAGTTGCCATGAGCCGAGATTGCACCACTGCACTCCAGCCTGGAGTGAGACTCTGTCTCAAAAAAAAAAAAAAAAAAAAGGAAAGCTATAATAGGCATTTTGAAGACATCAGGAGAAAAAGAGAAATAGCTAGAATTCGTAAATTACCCAGAAGTGATAACACTGTACTTAGATTTTTCACATATAAATTTTCCTATTCCTGGATAGCATGGGACCAAACTATGTATAACCAAGTTTTAAGGTGACCAAAAATTAAAATTCATAAATACTCTGAATGTCTCAACTACTTTCCTTCCAGAAACCCAAGAAAAACTGAAGTGATTTCTCACTTCCCCTAATGAGCAATAATGACAATTAGAGATGAACAGCTAACCTTAAACACACTTAAAATAGTGTTTTTAAAACAGAATACCACACAGGTTGTTTAAGGCTTACCTTCAAACATTTCCCTCAATAAAATGTTAATAAACAAAAAAAAATTGACATAAGGGAAAAGAGAATCGGAATGAAGAATATCCTCCTTTACTTTTAAATGACAAAATGAACAAACATGAGAGAAAATACCATTTTTAAAATGAAAAGATCGCTCAAATGAGAGAAGGCAGATCACATAGTGGAATGTCTAAGGGGTAATCCAGGTGGATTGCCCACTGGAGTATTCAGTTAAAAAATACCCAAAGGAAAAAAGAAAAGACATTAGATATTGGGAAAGGTAAGTAAGTAAGTAAATAAATAAATAAGAAAAATGATGACAAATTTGCAAGGGACACCAACACCAAATGCGGTTTTTGTTTTGGTTGTTTTTGTCTATATACCAAAGAAAATCAGTCAGCTAGTAACAAGTAAGGAAATTCAAACAGTAGTTGTTGTAGGTCAAAAACAAAACATATATATCTACACACACCACACACACACACACACGTCTCTATTTTTATATACACACGCACACATATACACACACACTTGGAGACTCTCATGCCTCAAATATATTTTGAAGCATACAAATTTAGACGGTCTATATTTAAAACAATGGCAAATACAAAAGTCTTTCTTAATTAAAAAGCTAGCTGCAGATAAGTAACTAGCATCAAGCAGGTACCAATCAAAATAAAACTGTGCTCAGAAAGACTAACCTGTTCTTAAAATGGCCATTTTCACAAAGTACTGAAAGATTGGCAATGTGGCCAAATCTCCCCCAAAAAAGGGGGTTTAGAAGCAGCCCCTTTGTAACCAAAGGCAAACAGTGGGAATATGTATAAAACAGGAAGATCCACAAAAAGCTTTTGCCCTCTTGGTGAATTGAGTCTCTCTATCTAGGCTTCTTGTGGCATTAAATAAGCATCTGCAAATGCAGTAACTAGAATATATAATCTATTCAGATTTTCAAAAGGCTTTTGAGAAAGTTTCATAGCAAAAACTGTGCAAATAAATTTTGGGTAAACATGGAATTAGAAATACGTATTTTCACAAGCACAAAACTATGTTAGATATAGGAAGAAAATGTGAAGTGGAAATGATGAGAAAATGCTTTTATAAATTTTGACTGTGGAATTCAAAGTGTCAACTGTACATGTTTATATTTCACTATCCTTTTCAAATAGTAAAATATCAAACCACAGCATCATGGAATCCTAAAGAGCTGGGATGACTCCCTACGTACTACAGATTAAGAAACTGAGACACAGAGGATTAATAATTGCCCAAGGTTAAAGCATATAGACATAAAGAAGATTTTATAACACTTACAAATTTAAACAAAAAGTACCACATGAGCTCCCCTATGGGGATGTGTTGAGTATTATATTTCACTAGTGATAAAGAATACAAAACTGTTCACATAAATATGGCCTTTAAAACATGATCCCTAAACAAGAACCTTAAAAGAATTATAATACATTCCCTGAAAACATTTCAATGTGTTCTGATTAGAAAGATACCCAAAATTCTAGACATCGTCAGAAGTGCTTTGCATCTAGTCTTAGGGAGATCCAACATTTAATAGCTGGATATCAGAAAAAAATGCCTGCAAAGACATAGTGAGGAAATGACAAGGAGCTTAGTAAGAAAATCAAGAAAGCATGATGCCATGAAAAATAAGGGAAGAAAGCATTGCAATAAGGAAAGAGTGGTCAGCAAGGTCAAATGCTCACTGAGGTCCCAGTGAGAGCTAATTTGGAGAAGTGATGGAGGTCTCTGAAGCAGACAAGGTGAACTGCTGAATGGATTGGTAAAGAAATGGAAATAGAGAGTAGAAACATTTCTTTGAAGAAATGTGAGTGTCCTTCTGCAGGTAAAAAAAAAACATACACATGATAACTGGTCAATCTCTGAAAGTGTGGGCCCAGTGGTTTTAAGAGGAGATTCAGTAGTACCCACCATCAAACTTTTTTTTTTAACCATAATTCCTAGTCAAATATGTCATAAGCCCAGGAAAAGGCTCTTGAAAGAACTTAGAACTATCCTCCTTTAGTACAAAAAATAAAAGGCATCTGGTTTGCAGTAGGGTTGCAGACCTTGCAAGACTTCTGCATTTTGGTTTAATCAGAGATTTTCCAGAAGTCTAAAAATAATTATTCATCTTTGAAAAAATAAGGGTACCATACAGCTAGCTAGCTCTGTAATCCAAGGAAAAATCAATTATCTTAAAAGATGCCTTATGAGGTCATTGTTTCACATGATAAAACAAGAACATTAGGAGGACAAGTCTCGGTTAGAAGTCTCAGATCACTCTAATTGTTCTAATTGATGAATCTTCTTCAAGGAAAAAAGTGGGCTCCATTTCTGTTTTTAAAAATCTAGAGTATCTGTAATAGTGCAACTAATGACAACCTTCCCGTTGTTCTTGCCTAAGAGGAAACCCTATAATAAGAGCTTCCCAAAATGTCAAATAATACTTGTCTCATAACAGGGCTTCTTTGTTCATTCACCATGTCTCTTTTGATATGCACAGATAATAAAAGTTCATGTAAAACTAAAGGTAATATAGAGCAGAAGCCAACACTAATTCTGTATAAATATGTCTGATTAATAAGAATGCCATTGTTATGGTTATTTCGTAATGTCACGATTGTTACAAGAACAGAGGATAGAAGTAATCTTACTCTTACTGTTTTCGTTCATCCTCTGTCATCCAACCAGTTTGCAAATTTCTGTTCAATGGGAAAATGAAGGATAGACTTTTGTCCATTAATTATTTCTGCTGCATAAGTTAATCTCATAAATTGTGAAATGAGCATTAGATTCAGGGAAAAATTAGGGGTTTTATTTTAAAACTGAACTCCACATCCACTACAAAAATGAACACATGCTCCAGGCTTACTTTCTATGCTCCCTTTTCCACATGCACAATTGCTATATTCCTCTGGTGCTCATGAGCACATGAAAGATAATATTTGGCATGATAGCACTAAAATCTAGGTAAGAGCCTAGTATATTATACCTAAATTGTGGTTTAATACAACAACCATAAACAAGACTGTATATGGGATTTGGTCCCAAACATTAGAACCCCACCCTGGTGAAGTAATAAGAAACCCCACCCAGATGTGTGTATCTGGTCCCTTATTGGAAAGGAAATAGAAAACAAGTAATAAGATAACAGTGTATACTCACTGCAGATGGACAGCCTGATAGATTTTAAAGAAAATTCTAAGGCTGGTAGATAAGTTTGTATTGTCATTATTTTGCTTTTCTCTTTAAATTCTTATCTCCTAGATCCTGGTATTCCCCCTTGGGGCAGCAGTATAATATAAAAGTTTAACAGTCCATCTTAAATTTAGCTGACATTTTTATATCCTTCAAAACATACTTTTTAGATTCCACCCAAGAAGGAGATTATTAAATAGTAGCAGGAGACCAGTTAGTGGACCATTTTGACTGAACAAAAAACAGCACTGTGCCTTCTTTGTTGACAAGCCAAAAAACATTTATATAGTCATTATAATCAATTTCATAAATAAAAGGCTATTAATGACTGAGAAAAAAAGGGAAAAATTATATTTCTTCCAAGTCTCTTCATCCTCTCTTAAACTCCATATTAGTTTAAGAAAGTGGAGGAAGCTATGCATGAAAAAGAGTGTACTTAGTTGAGCTGGAGTCTCTTGTGAAACAGGTTCTGTCAGTCAGAAGGCAAGGGTACATTTCTGTAATTATTTAAGCCTATTTTTTTGTAGTAATTAGCCAGAGCTCCATTTTGCTGGAGCTGGCATCACTCACAGCTCACTATTTTTTTTTTCAATTTAGACTTTTCGTTCCTTTTTATAAAATAAATTTACATATTTTCAGTCTCTCAATCCCTTCTATGTTTTATTTATGAATATAGCCCTTCTTGATGGTAACTCTAATGTGAAAGAGGTAGTAATTAATGTCCCAATCTGCTAGGTTAATCCCTTTCCACACTCTCTATAGAGAAGTTTAAGGTAAGTAACAGTTTACAGTCAATATTAGGTTTAATTATGCTTAATGAGAGTTGGTGTCTCTGTTTACTAACTGCATTTAGGTGTGTGGATCCTAGATGAATTTTCCCTTGGCCTCATTCTGATTTGTTAATAGTGCCACTGTGTACTGTATACTCAGTGCTTAAATCTATAAAGCTGCTTCTGGAGAACAAAGCAAGTAAGGCACCTGTTTCAGTAGAAACATTATTAAACAAATGAGTGCAGTTTTACCGCAACCACATCTTTCTTTGGGAAGGGTGCTATTATTTTATAATGCTTTCCAAACAGATTCATGTAAAAGGCTAATTGCTGCCTAAATTCAAGATCCTAGGTTAAGTCTATACATATTAAAAAAATGTTTCAAACTAAGTACAATAATCAATGATGAGTATTTTAAAACTATGGAGTATTAAACACTTCTAAGACTTTCTGTATTAATCCTTCAATGTTTTCATTCCAAGTACTATAACTGAAAACTACTTTGACAAGTAGTGTTTTTTTTTTTGCCTTGAAAATGTCTTTTGTCTTAAAATTATATTTAATTTTGCTGTGTATAAGATAAAACTTCTGTTTCCTTACTGAAACTATAGAAATAAGCATCAAACTCAAACACCCTGGCCTCAAGGAAATCAGAGAGTAAGCCGAGGGAAATTTAGCAAACAGATTTTTAAAGAACCCCTTTTTGCTATATTTCTGTTATGGATAAATTCTGTATACAACTGACAGTGTAGTTTCTTTAAGTCCATTCATAGGCTAAACAATTTAGTAAACATTTATTCAGTACATACTTTGAGTTAAGCACAAAAATGAACATGACATACTCCCTTCTCTCAAGAAGTTTACCATCTAGAAAGGAGCCAGGCATGAGTTAAAAACTTTAATAGGCTGGGTGCAGTGGCTTACACCTGTAATCTCAGTATTTTGGGAGGCCAAGGTGGGTGGATCACCTGAGGTCAGGAGTTCAAAACCAGCGTAGTCAACATGGTGCAACCCCATCTCTACCAAAAATACAAAAATTAGCCAGGTGTGGTGGCGCACGCCTGTAATTCCAGCTACTTGAGAACCTGAGGCAGGAGAATTGCTTGAACCCAGGAGGCAGAAGTTGCAAGGAACCGAGATTAGGCCACTGCACTCCAGCCTGGGCAACAGAGTGCGACTCTGTCTCAAAAAGCAAACAAACAAAACACAAAAACACTATGCTACAATATGGTAAATCATACTCATGTATTAAGGAGATACAGAAAAGATCAGTTGATCTGTAGAGGATAAATAAGGCCTCTGCTGGTGAAATAGCAGTTTTTTCTGGGTCATGTGCAGACTATAGTAGGCTAAATGAACAGTAAGAGCAAAGGCAGAAAGCATGGCAGCCACAGTGTATTTAAAAGACAGCAAACAGTGAAGTGTGTATGGAAAGAACTATGTGCCTGGGTGGAGGAGGTGGGGGTGATGGGAAGAGAGATGGGAGTTTAGAAGTTAGGGGTTCAAAGAGTGGACTGAGACTGAATTAAGAATTTTCAGTGTCATCTTGTGTTAGCTTTTATGTAATATGAGGGATAGGAAAAGGTAAAGAGGTATCACTACTAAACAAGGATAAGGTCTGAATGAATTCCTTCAAATTAAACTGAATTCTTGTAAGCTTACTGATCTTTGAAAAACATTTTCAAATTTCAACCTCCCATAATGTAATTTGGAAGCCCTTGCATTTAGATCAAATAATTAGTTTGTGCCATGGGGAAAAAAATTCCCAAAATGTGTCTATCTGAAAGATGGGATGATAACGTATTAATGGAAGCTAGTAGAAAGAGAAGCTGTTAGGTTTATACCCCAGGGAATCCTGAGAAATCTGCAAATAATAAAATGTACTTCATGACATAAAAATCTGCTTATAATTAATTTCAGAAATTTTCTGCCTTTTGAAAATTCTCCCTTAGTTAATATATCATGACATTGTTTTTGCTTTTTAAATTTTAATTGACAAGTAAAAGTTGTATATGTTTATGATATACGACATGCTATTTTAACACATGCATTACTCCACATATTTTTGTAGTGAGAAGACTTAAGGTATACTCTCATAGCAATTTTTAAGTATAGAGTACATTTTTATTTACATGATATACAATGTATTTCTTCAACTTATTCCTCCTAAGTGAAATTTTGTACTCCTTGACCAGCAGCTCCCTGGTCTTCCATCCCAGCCTCTGGTAATCACCATTCTACTCTCCATTTCTATGAGCTTGACTTTTTTAGATTCCACATATAAGTGAGATCATGCAGCATTTGTCTTTCTGTACCTGGCTTATTTTACTTAACGTCCTCCAGGTTTATCCATGTTGTCACAAACAACAGCATTTTCTTTTTTAAAGATGACTTACATTTCATCATGTTTATGTATATTATCCATTCCTTCACTGATGGTTACATGATAATATCCATTCTGACAGGTGTGAGGTGATACTCACTGTGGTTTTAATTTGCATTTCTCCGATGATTAGTGATGTTGAGCATTTTTTCATATACCCATTGACCATTTGTATATCTTCTTTTGAAGTATGTCTATTCAGGCCCTTTGCCTATTTTTCAATTGGGTTATTTGTTTCCTTACTATTGAGTTGTTTGAGTTCCTTATATATTTTGGATATTAACCCCTTATCAGCTATATATTTTGAAAACATATTCTTCCATTCCTTAGGTTGTGTCTTTACTCGGTTAATCATTTGCTTTTACTTTTGCTTTTAGAAAAATTTAAAAAAAAGAGGCAAACATTTCCTTAAAATCCATAATTTTAAAAGAAAAGTTTTAAATCCATAGTTTTAAAAGAAAAGAATACCATCCAAACTACATAATCAGAAAGACTTTCTAAAGTTTAGATCCTGTTTTTATAGTATTTTAGAAATGTCTAAACACATGGCCTATGATAAATACTTGCCTCTTTTTGGAACATCAATTACTTCTTTGTAACAGTATACTGATTTCCTTTTAAGGCATAATCTCTTTCCCTTCCGGTATAGTATTGGTGAAATGGTAACTCCAGGTTCAAAGATAAACATGGGGAAATCAGGTAGATAAAAATAGAGAACATGCCAAAAAAAAAAAAAAAAAAAAAGAAGCACACGAGGTGAATGAAGAAAAACGTAGCAAATTTATCAGAAAGATTGAAATTGTTTAAAAAAGTTTCAATATTTTCTAAATATGGTGAAGATTTCTCCAGTTTAAATAATCATCAGTTTTTAAACACTTTCTATGTGTTAGGCATTAAATTCATCAATTTATTAATAATATCTCCAATCCTAATTATAACCCCAATAGATAGATGTTATTTTTTCCATTTTCTTTTATCGGTGTGTAGGCTTAAACCCAGAGAACTAAAGTAATTTGCCCAACTTTCAGTAAATAGTTCAGCCAAGACTGAATCTCAAATCCAATGGAAAATAAAATGGTATTTCCAGTATAGGAAGTACAAAACATATACCTATCAATAAGGAATTCCAAAATTACATCAGTCTGTTAAAAACATAAGCCACTCAAAGCTCTAGAGTCAACTAAGGTAGTAACATAATTCTGAAATTAGAATGAAAATGTTTACATAAAGTTAAATATTTTGTAAATATCTTTAAAAAGTACACTCAGACATCCTGGAAAAATATTTTCATGGGAAACATTTTAGGATAATACTATCTATTCTGTAAGAAAAGAGTCACTTTCCTGAAGAGTTCTTTGCTTTCAGTGCTGTTGCCTAAATTAACTTTCTGTTATGAAACACATCACGCTAGTTTTAACCTAGAGAATAATTTGAACAAAACCAAGTTAACCATTTCCAAAATACTTAAAATACAAAGAGGTGGTTGTGTACCTTTAAGATAATTATTCAGATGTTTTTAAGCATTCATCTCTCCATAGTATTTTAGATTTAATTTTGTGAATTTAGCAACAGAGAACACAGTTTAGCACAAAATGAGAAAACCTGTTCAGAAGTGAAGAAATCATCAAAATATTAATAGATTTTATTAAATAGCAGCAGAAAACGATATACTTGGTGTTATTTTCAGCTATATAAATATCTTATTTTTATCCAATAAAAAACATACTAAATTCCTCCATTTCAAATACTGATGATATCAGCAAAGTGTTCACACATCTGGATATCTTTCTGTGTTTACCTAAACTGACCTTTCTGGTATGTACTGTACTTTCTATCTCAGTACCTTCAGTGTACATTTGCAAAAACTACTTGAACAGTTTACATTTTCCCACACCATGCTACTTCAAATGGTCTTCAAGACTTTCAAATTACTGTCAGACACTGGGCATTTTGTAGGCACATACTTTTGCATTCCTGCTCAAGGGCAAAAAAAGGGAAAAGCCTAGATTCAAATGGTTATAAAGTCTCTTTCACCCTGATAAATACATTTAAAAAGTTGATCTCTGCTGGGCACAGTGGCTCACGCCTGTAATCTCAGCACTTTGGGAGGCCGAAGTGGGCCGATCACCCAAGGTCAGGAGTTTAAGACCAGCCTGGCCAACATGGTGAAACTACGTCTCTACTAAAAATACAAAAATTAGCCGGGCGTGGTGGCAGGCACTTATAATCCTAGCTACTCAGGACGCTGAGGCACGAGAATGGCTTGAACCCAGGAGGCGGAGGTTGCAGTGAGCCAAGATCACGCCATTGCACTCCAGTCTAGGTGACAGAGTGAGACTGTCTCAAAAAGAAAAAAAAAAAAAGTTGATCTCATTCTGATGCTAGAGTTGTATAAAATAAGTAAGAGCTTATGGTAACTCACAAGATATTATATAAAAATCTTTATATGTATGTATACCAATGTACTATGCATAAACACATTTGAATGTAGCATGCATATACATGCTATCTATTTAGTATATTTGAATGTATGTATTACAATAGACATATGCATTTACATTTCCACATTTATTCTGAAAACTTACAGAGAAAATACTTAAACTGTTTTCAAAATACAAATTCTAAATGAAATAAAATGTTCTTTAAAAACTGTAATTAATGGCTGTTATGTCAAACTGTGAACCAAAAGGTCAAACCTTATAATTTACAGTTTGAGAGGTCATAGCTCAAATTATAACTTTAAAAAACTGATTATTTGTAAGTAATTTGACAAATGCATCTAATATAAACTGAATGCATATAAAATATTTTTGAGAGTAAAAAGAATGTATGTCCAAGTGGACAGCTGATGGAGGAAATGTCTTTTACTGAACAAGGCTGAAGTCCAGCATAATGACTTGGAATGCCTTTGAATGAGCATGCAGGCTGGAAGGCCAAACAGTACACACATCCAAAAGGGAGCATAATGAACAATCTGATCAGAAGACAAAAATACTCCACATACACTTCCAATGAGAAAAAAAAGAAACACACTTCCATCACCTCCTCTTTTTTCGTCATTACTATACCCCAATTCACGAATGAACTCTGGGCTATTGATAAATAATCATCAAAAGAAATGATTGTTATAATTTAAAATTACTAGAAATTTCTACAATATTTCAATCTGGGATTTTCAAATGTCTATGGAGATCTTCTATATCATATAAAGTAAGCCAGGTTTACAAAACTGTTTACAACTTATCTTGCATGCAAATATTACCACATCTAGCTTCACCTCAAAGCCACCTGCTCCTTAAAACATAATCTGAAATAGTTTGGCCTCTCCACAATTTTTAAAGTAATCCACTATTAAGAAGGCAGATCATTGAAGATAATTTTCTCCACTGTAGACTCAGTTCCCTAACCCAAGCTAGAATTGAGAAGATTAGCAAAATAAGTCATTTTTTAACACATCTATGTCACTAATATTTATTTATGTGCTTATTATATCTCCCTATTAGACTATAAGCTCCACAAGGATATAGACTAAGTCTCTCTTGTTCAAGTTATCTATAACATCTACAATGTTTCTGGCACAGAGCTGACATTCCATAAATATTTGCTGGAAAATGGAAAGAAGGGATTGACAGAAGAAATGAGGGAGGCCTGAAGTTAGCTAATCTCCTCTGGTATTATTTGTGCAATTGTGGAGAGAAAAATCCCTAAAAATGTACAGTGCATTTAATCAATGTACCCATCCAACAATTCATTGATACATCTATCCTTGAAACCAAAAAAATTTAAAATGGCTTCCAAAAGTACACAATTATAGAATAAAATTAATTAAAACAGATGAAAAATGAAAGGGATACAAAGTATAGTGGGGAACAGGATATTTCCATATGTATACCGGTAAAGTCAGCTAAATCACTGGAAAGAGAAGGAATTTGCTTTTTAATTTCTCCAATTTAACCTTATTATAACTACTTTTATAATAGTGTTATAAACACTAAGCAAATATTTACTAGTTCCTTGTCTAACCATTACTATGGCAAATACTCTATAACCAGGTACCTTATATCATAAGCCAGGCAATCTGTTGGATGAGACAAATACTCAGTTATAAGAAAGTGTAATATGTATGTTATAACAGTAAAATTTTAGATTTTTGTAGGAGAGAAAAGTAGCATTCTCTGAACCAGCAGAAATATTTACATGGTAACTGCTGAACTATGATCCCAATACTTCATGTACCAAGAGATTTTTCTGATACATGTAAATATGCATAGTTCTTGATACACAGGGAAATATATGGTCTCAAATGTTACCAGTACAAATGAGACTTGCACATGTAAATCACAATATGATAAGAAAACACATTTGAAAAGCATTTTCTTGTAAGCGAAAGCTTAACTCTGATTCCACTTAGCCTGGTAAGTGTTTCTGTCATTCCGTGGGGCCAGCCCACACATACTGGGCTCTTGATAGTTCCTGGGCTCGACCATCTGGCCCTTTGTGTACTTAATTCTTTTTTAATACTGACGAGTGTATTAGTAACACTTCCTTGATCACTGGTAAATATACAGCCACCATACAACTAAGATTTTCCTTAATTCTGAAATTCACTAATTAGTTGTGGGTACGGGTTAGTATTACAAAGGTATGTTGAGTGGTACTACAATGAGTAATCTAATTCGCAAAAAGAAGTGTGTTAATTTACTTCCCACTTCATTAGAGGAATAAAAAACATCTTATCATCACTAAAGGATACAAAAAGAGACTTGGGTATTTTAGGGAATGGTAGACAGGGAGAAAGCATGAATGCAGCATTGAGGCAAGAAACACAAATCACCTATATATCTTGGACAATGTTCATGCTTTTTCTTAATACCTTCTGATTGCTTCATTTATTAGTGTGTTTCATGAAAACATTTTATTCAATTTAAAACAGGTTTCCAAAGAAAGCAAATAAGGTAAATGATTCCTATTTTCAAAAACTTACCATTCTACTGGTACTTAAGTTATGCATTAGCCAACTCTGGAAGCTGCATTAATCTTTTCAAGCCAATAAGGTCTCAATCAATTACTTGAGATAGCAGAATAAAATACAGGCTTAAAAGAGATAATGCAGCCGGGCGTGGTGGCTCAAGCCTGTAATCCCAGCGCTTTGGGAGGCCGAGGCGGGCGGATCACAAGGTCAGGAGATCGAGACCATCCTGGCTAACACGGTGAAACCCTGTCTCTACTAAAACTACAAAAAACTAGCCGGGTGTGGTGGCAGGCACCTACAGTCCCAGCTACTTGGGAGGCTGAGGCAGGAGAATGGCGTGAACCCGGGAGGCGAAGTTTGCAGTGAGCCAAGATCATGCCACCGCACTCCAACCTGAGCGACAGAGCGAGACTCCGTCTCAAAAAAAAAACAAAGATAATGCAATTTCCAAAGGTGCTACCAAGTCATTTAGAGAGAATACATGGTACAAGTATCAAAACTGGGAATTTATATATTTTAAGCCTTCCATAAAATATATTTACTTTTTTTCTTTTGTTGGATGAGAGATATTCTAATGCTGTTTATTTTTCCAGAAGATTCAGATTATTCAAAGTGTATCAGCTGATTGTTATGTGTGTTAATTCAAGCATTGAGTTTAAATAATCTTAACTCCCTAAAACTAAAGATTCTGTGTAAGGTTAGGCCAGTTGCCCTCATTCTAGAATCAAACCATGTAAGACCAGACAAAGGTCTCTTAGAGATTTTGGGGGGGTCCAGTCTTTCTCCTTTGTCCATGGACATGTTAGGGAAAGGACAACATTTCCTTATAGTACTTACCCCAAATAACTAAAATCTCAATTGAAAATGTATAGAAGTGGGGACTGTAGAATAGGTGTTAATAATTCCTTAATCAAACCTTATAACTAATGAAAAAACACTAGTTTATATGCAGAAGTAAACTGATGAAAGGATGAACAGAATAAACAAGGAGGAAAAGACACATTTTTAAATATGTAATTTAGAAACTGTCAAAAAAAAGTGGGACATGTCTTATTTAACTGGTGTATGAGAAGAATGGATGCTTTTACAGCCACATAAATGCAAGTACAAAAAGGTAATAGGAGCTTTGTGTTACAGTGGAACTTAAACTCCTCTGGGCAGTGATCAGCTAAGATGGAACAGAGACAGTTACAATGCAATGATTAACTAGTGGACAAAGCTATTATTCATGGCAGGTATGTAAGCAATTGGAGCAGCAATGTTGGAGGCCTCTTCTCATCAAGCAGCTTTGCCAGTACAGACTGGATGCCTGGAACCAGGAAAGACACAAAAACAATAAAACCTAGAGCCAGCTAAGGGAGATTCAATGCAATCCATCTCCAAATTTTAAATATTACTGGAAATCTACACTGAAGAATGTTTTCCCTTGGGCTTGGCATACATTGTAGTTATAGAATGTTGACCAACACTTACCTCTGTTTATCTTACTATGCAAAGCAATATGCTTAAAATACCTACTTGGAAATTCTCATTATATTACAGAAAAAGGAGATTCTAACATTAGTTGGCAAAACTTTTTGTTGATAGGTATGACCATCAGGTCATTACATGAACAGATGGTTAAAGTGAGTCCATTTCATTGACAGTACATATTGTGGGTCTTTTTATTCTGAACAACCAAACAAAACAAACACACAAGAGGTCATTGTGCCCTCCCTCATTTGGTTGGCAGCTTTATCTGTAAAATATGAAAATAAAAAACTAACATGGACTACAATCCTGCATGTACCATTGGTACCTGCATAGCACCATTTCTGCATAATATTTAATCAAATATTTTATTCATATTCAGAAATCCTGATATTTGTGAAGATGAAAAAACACATGAGATATTTTTAACTTTCAACTTCATGATCTCCAGTAAAAGTAGAAAAAATAATTGCATTTCATATTATTTGGTTTTTTGAGCTAGCCAGAAAACTAATAGTATACAAGAAAAAAAGGAAGTTACCACTCTTTATTTGTCTTCAGGTCTTTTAATGTAATCTCAGGAAAAAAATATATTGAACAAAAAAGGAAATTATCATGTTAAAATCTATTCCACTTTGAAAGGCTATATTCTCTCTCCCTCTCAGATAATTTTAAATATAAAAGCTGAAATGTTTATAACCAAATAAATCATCTAGCAGATATCCAATCACCAAACATTAATTTTGCACCATGAGGTTTCTTTAATCTCTCTCTCTTTCTCTCTCTCATAGACACACACACATACAAACACATACACACACACACACATTCACACACACAGGTTGCTAACTTGATTCTTAGTATGGTAACTTAATCTCTATAACCACTCCAAAATATACTTTACCTTGATTTTGTGAATAAAAATAAATAATCTTATGGGGCAAGGCAGGGATAAAAATTAGAAGTATATTTCTAACTATAAGAGCTAATAATAAAAAGAACAGCACTGAAAATTATATTGCTAAAATGTATCTGTACATGTGGCTGTGAAAACTTAGGTGCAAAGAGAATTCTAGTTAACTACCTTCAGAAAGAGCTAATGAAACATAAGGTTTAAGAGTACATCTTTAGTACTTCTGTACCTTAAAATACTGCCGAGTATTAATTTTTCATCAAGTTGTCATTTTCTCTGACATTTGGTTTTATTAATCAAGGCATTTATCATTAATTTGTAGAAAATATCGTAATTAAGCCAAATAAAATAAAATCCTTAAAAGGTTAAAATTAGAAAGCAGGTGAATTAGAACTTTGACATTACCCTATTGACATACAGGAGCTTTTTGGAAGTATGAGAACGAAGTTTTTTTCAGTGAGTTTGGTGCCTTGATCTTGGGGTTGGCTGGTTTTTAAAAAATGTTATAAAGATTTGATTTAAAGCTCTCTGACAGTTTTGACATTCAGGTGAAAGTACTGCTGCTGCATTTGGAACAATTTGCATATCCCACTGCTAAACGGAATGTTTGAGGTGTGCACTGGTGTAAAGAAATTAAAAACAAGCTATCACACATGCTTAAGTGTATGTATTCACAGAACTGATGGTTGGATCGCACCACCCCATCCCCCTCCAATGTAATCTGTGATTTACTCTTCTATAATAAATTACCCTACCATGTTAGTCTCTCTGGAAAATCTAACCATGCATGTAAGAAGCAAAGTAATTACAGCCCCCTCTTGTCTAAGAAGCCTCCTTCAATCCCTATGAGCTCTTTATACACAATGCAGCCACACGAGTCTATTGTAAACTTCTTGCCTGAAATTCTGGACTTCTGACTATCAGCAGCCACTAAACATCATCTGAACAGTTTCGTTGTCCCCAACAAATACAATTTTATTTCTTATAGTTAGTTGTAAAGCTCTTCCTCAGGAGAAATTGTTACTGACATTTTGACTTTAAGCCATTTGTCTATTTAACGAAAGAACACAGTTTAAAATTTGAGTTCCATATCAGTAAAAAAAAAAAAAAAAAAAAAAAAAGGAGGACAGAGGGACATAATACATAATGAAATAGAATGAAGAAGAGTTATAGCAATACTTAATTAGACTGAAATATTCAGAAAGAGTATAAAATTTCTACATCTTTTACTTACAATTTCGTATTATTTTTAGGTATACATAGAAAAAGATATTTAATGTGCTTAAGGACAATAAAAGAAAAACAATAAAATAAAAGAAAATTTGAGGTAGCAAATCCAAGACCTTAAATATCATAAGACAATTAAAGAAGATAAAGCCCATTCAGGAAAATATTATTGGACATTACCTTCAGCCTTCAGAGTCCCAAAGGCAATTCTTGACACTTCTTTTTATTTGTCTGTAGAAAAAAGAATACTTAAAATTGAAATCTTCCAAGGAAAACATTTGCATTTCTATAATATCTTTATGACTCACATAGCTGAGTTTGTGTATGCCAACTAATATCTAGTTTTAAAAAGAAAACTGAAAGCTAACATATTCATATGTGTACAGGTACTCAGTAAAACATGGCCCAAATATACACTGCATATACATTTTTGAGAAGGGATAGCATGGTGCTTGCTATAGTATCATAAGAATTTATCTTAACTCATAAGGATATTTGCATTTTTATTTTCATATTTTCATATTTTCTTTTAAGAAAAGTAAATCCCAAATTGCTTTTAACCTATTTACTTGCTCATTCTTATTAACAGAGAGTTTGCCAAGATCTATGATGTATAATGTACTGGTCATCACTGGTGAGTTTAAAAGTATGCAAAGATAAAACACAAGCCCTATTCTCAAAATAGTAGGTAAGGTTAAGAGACATTTGCATAAACACAGATAACCCAAAGAAAATAAAAAGAAAATGGGTGGAAAGAAATAAAGATGCAAAGGGTAACATGTTCAGTACAGTTTAGTACCCAAGGCATTGACATTAAAATGTGACTTAATATTCCCCATCTTAGCAGAAAGGCTAATAGTAGGGTCCTACTCCTATTTAGGTGCAAGGATGCCAAACAAATGGATGGGTTGCTTTTAAATTTCTTTAGTATAGAATTGAAGCTGGACAGGGAACAGGCAGGTTGAGGTTACTTTAAAGCCAATTTGGTGACTTTGACTATCGAAAGACTAAAAACAGCTCCCCTATTAAAAACTGAATTCGATGTTGTGTTCCCATTAGAAAATGATCTCTCTAAATTTGCTATGAATTCTCAATGATGACCTTGATGCCATATTTACTAATAATCTCCACAGAGATTTGGCGATTCAAAGTTTCAAAAGTAGTTGTAATAATGGAAATGCAATATATAAACATATGCTGATTCTATAATCTAGTACATCTACAGTAAAATGCCCATTAGAATTTTTAAAATCTGAGGATTTTGACTATATCATTAATATGCATGCACAATATTTTTGCAAACAACAAACCACACTAGTAAACCAAAACAAACCTAAGGTTTGGCTGCACTAATAGACAAATACGTTCCAGAAAGGGAATCTGACAGTCTTGTTATATTTGAGGTACATCAGCATTATTATAGTTATTCTGCATCTGCAAACTAGGAGAGATGCTAAAAGTTAGTAACTGCTAGGAGGAGTGAGACCAGAAGAATTAATGATGAAGACTTAGGATGATTAGGAACAGAAAAGAAAAAATGTTCTGATCATAGAGATAAGGTGGAGGACACCTTTGAGAAAATTAATTTGGCCACTACATGATATATTACCAAAGCTATTTTTGTTAATTGATTATCTGTCTCTTCCCTCTAGAATGGAAGTAACATAAGGGCAGGCACTTTGTCTTTTTCACTGTAACATCATTTTCTTGAATAGTGCCTGCCATATACTAGGAAATCAATGAGTATGTACTCAACGAATGAATGAACAGCCTAACCAATAAAACAGGCACTAACTCCGTATCTATTCACAGATGAGAAATTCAGGCTTAAAGAAATTACATCACGTATACCAAATTAAACTACAAACTCCTACAATGCATTGTTTATTCCTCCATTCAACATTCATTCTAGCAATAGGAGAAACAGGCAATAAGCAAATAAATTGTTAGATTTATAATGTCATATAATTAGTACTATGAAGTCAGATAAAACAAGATAATGGCACTGAGAGTTACATGACCTGATATTTTAGATAGATTTGGACAGGAAAGCTTCTCAAAGGAGGTAAGAATACAAGTAACCTGAATCAAATAAAGAAAACAGTCAAAACAAAAAAATCTGAAGGACTGGCCAGGTGCGGTGGCTCATGCCTGTAATCTGAGCACTTTGGGAGGCCAAGGCGGGTGGATCACCTGAGGTCAGGAGTTCGAGACCAACCTGCTCAACATGGCAAAACCACATCTCTACTAAAATACAAAAAATTAGCCGGGCGTGGTGGCGGGTGCCTGTAATCCCAGCTACTCGGGAGGCTGAGGCAGGAGAATTGCTTGATTCCCAAGAGGCGGAGGTTGCAATGAGCCAAGATCGCACCACTGCACTTCAGCCTGGGTGACAAGAGCAAAACTCCATCTCAAAAAAAAAAAAAAAAAAATGAAGGACCATCTGAATTGTTTTAGGATTAAATAACACGTATTTCCTTGCCTAGTATAATGGCCAGCATATACCAAACAGTGCACTCAATATTTTTTATTATATTGCTAGTATTTTTATAAATTGTGAATTTCCCCGCTAGATTACTTTGTCAAAGGCATTTACTGTTGTTTCCCTTAAAGTTCCTTAAATAGTGCCTAGCAAGAGCTCAATAAACATTTAGAGAACAAAAATAGAAAGACACAATTTTCAGTTCATTAATTAGAAAATAAGCAGACTACATGAATATGAAAAAGTCACCATCTTTCATATGCCTGAGTCAATCTAACTCTGTTAAATCAATTTCACAAAATATTTCATCTTTCCTAAATTAAAACAAAAAAGAAAAAGGGGAAAATGTATAAAATGGCTAGGCCCAAGAAGTCATAGATAACAAAAGAATAAGAAAGAATCAGAAGAAAATTAAGTTATTAACATGAGGTCACTCGCTTTACCATTTCCATGCTGTCTGACTCTATCAGATTAACACATTTTTCCAGTGCAGGGACATTGCCACACAGATATCTGATTCATTTATGTATTCCTAATGCAGGCACAAGCCTTGTTATATAACAAACATTCAAAAAAATCTTCGTTGTACTGAAATGAACTAAAATGATTTTTAGTAGTTTTGATGCTTTAAAGCTAGCTCAAAACAATAACAACAAACCAGGGGACTAAGAAACCTAAAAAACAAATTTACACAGAGAAAACATCAAGTATTAGGTTTGAGTCCTGCAGCAAAGGAGCAGAGAACAAGGTAGGTTCTTTCCAAAAAGTGAAATATAAGTGACAGTGTGATATTGGCATTGGAAGAGACAGATCAGTAGAAGATGACAGGGGGACTCAGGTATGAGGTAAATATTACAAGTAACATTTCCATGAACAATGTTAAGATAGCTGACTGATTACATGTGGAAAAATAAATTCTGTTCTCTAATTCTTATCAGCACTAAAATATAAATCAGGTCAGTAAAAATATAATATATAAAACAATCAAGGACCTCTAAGAAAATACATATGTATAATTTTCTGAACTCCAACATGGGAAGGACTTTCTAAGTACATACACAGTGGTATATAATATAAGCATAAAGATTTATGATTTTTACTTCTTAAAATTAAAAATTTTAGCCTGGGCAACATGGTGAAACCCTGTCTCCACAAAAAGTACAAAAATTAGTTGGGCGTGGTGGTGCACAACTGTAGTCCCAGCTACTCAGGAAGCTGAGGTGGGAGAATCACCTGAGCCTGGAGAGGTCAAGGCTACAGTGAGCCATGATCCTGCCACTGTACTCTGGTTTGGGCAAGAGAACAAGACCCAGTCTCAAAAAAAAAAAAAAAAAAAAAAAAAAAAGTGTAAGGCAAAAAATATCTTCAACAAAATTCAAAATTAAGAGGCCAACAAAAAATAAATATTTTTAAAGTGTATAATGTTCATTGGGCTAAGAGTCTTTATAAATAAATAAACATATTATTCTACTTTTTAAAATGAGCAAAATACATGAATAGGCAATTCACAATAGAATTGTGAGTTATCTTCTAAACTATGGAAGGCATTTATAAATATATTTTAACATATATAAAATATATTTTAAACTATATATAAAATAGTAATACTTATTAATTATTAATACTGAATAATACTATTAATTCTAAATAATACCTATAAGTAATAAGGTGAAATAAGAAGCTAAAATACATATGTAATAATATTAATCTGCAATAGCAATGAAAGAAATGCAAATTAAAAACTAAAATATTCCAGCATAGTGAACTGGTTAGATAAATTATATGTAATAGGATATTAAGTGTTCATTAGGCAAGTGAAAATATATAATACATCATTAAGCTTAGAAAACAGGTTATAAAATGGTAATAATGATAACATACCAATATTTAATAATTTTTCTCTATATAATATAAATACAAACTATGCACAACTTTTGGTCATATGCATATACAAGTATACATCTGTATGTACCAGGCGTATGTGTGTTTGTGTGTGTGTGTTTGCATGTATATGAGAAAAAGCATGTATGTGACTGTAAAAAACTTAAACTACATTATTCTTTGAATTTATCTTGATTATGACAGATTTTTTTCTTCTTAAAATTTATTTCCAAATTTTCTATAATAAAAACAAATTATTTTTATAAACATTAAAAGCACTAAAAGAAGGCACCTAGTTTATGTTTCAGGAAAGAAAAATTTAATGTTATATTATTAGAATTCTTGAATGTTAAGAAAGACATTTGAAAATGTCATTTTTGGTGAAACCTTTTTAACTGCATAGATTTTTTAAAAGAAAAAAATGTAAGGAAGGAAAGGAGAAAGGGCAGGTGTTGTGAGGAAGGGAAGAAAGAGAACAACAAAGAAAGAAAAGATTTATAAAGATAACAGCAACAACCCATAATGGTATCTATTAGGTTCCTAGCAACCAAATGTTAACTGGTAACATCTCTAATTAAATTTCAAAGAAAAGCACAGACTGGAATGTAGAAAACTTAAGTTGGAGGTTACATTTATACTGTAAACATACTTTTACAAGAGAAAATAGATAAAATGTTCATTGATTTCAATGATAGGACTACTGTATAAAGAGAGACAAAATATGCCATGAGAACATAAGATGCTCCAAATCAGTTTTGGAAGTAGGAGTAGTATAAATTTCAATTAAGTAAAAGTTTAAAGTAAGCAAATTTTAAGTAGCTATAAAATCATGTTCATTCCCATATAAGTAATACTTTTCAATCCATAGTCCTTAACATGTCATTCAAAACATATGACCCTACAACATATGAACTATAACTTCTGGTTAGTTGTTTCAATGGACATTATTCTGTATAAGGCCCTCCCAATGAGTAAAAATGAATAGAAACTGTTAAAGACCATTCTCTATCAATAATTACAGCAAACAAGTCTTCATTAAATAGAAATTTAAACATGAGGTTTAGTTGTATTTTATTTTAAAAGGCAAATGAAAGCCAACTGATGATCCTGAAAGACCATAAAGAACCTGTACAGTTCCATTGTCAAGAAGACAAGATACATTCCTTCAAAGACTTGAAAAGCCTTAATTTCAGTTCATCCATAATCATGCATCCTAAGGTGGAGGTATTCATTTTGGATTTGGATATCTTATTAGAGTTTTTAAAACACCAGGGAAATCTGGTAAGTTCTATGGTATATTCTCAAAGAACCCTTCATAAGATTGGTCTGGCTAAACCCCATACTAAAACCATCTGAAATAAAGTCAAATTCCATGGAGCTGGAGCTCGAGAGCAACAACAAAAGACCATTCACTGACTCAGTTATACTTACTCTTAGGTATTTCAGGTTCGCTTCTAAATAGAGGGAAAAAGTACAGAAAGATTAGGTACTAAATACTGTTTTTAACTCTAAAATACAATCAAGTTTTTTCTTTACTTTCTATTTAAAAGTAACCCAAGCCCTTCCTTTTATTATGTGAAGCTTCACTCTGTTTATTTTTATTTCCCAGGAGCAGAATGCCTTAAATAAATTCTAAAAACCAACACACCAACAAATAAATAAATTAAAACTCAATGACTATAAAAAGTACACAATCTAACCTGCTTAATTATTAACAGGTAAATAGAATGCACTTCTAAATTATTTACTTAATCCCCTTCAACTAAAAACTTTAAAGTTTTTTGCCTTGAAATGTATATCCTTTCTAAGGATCCATAAAACAATTATTTAAAAATCTTCTATTAAGCCATTTTAGTAAAAGCAATTTTAAAATACCAAAGTAAATATGCACTTAAACATCTACATAAGTTCATAAAAAATAGAAGACTTTTAAAAAATTTCACAGGTCAGTAAAATTATTTTTCTTCCAGCTTTCCCTAGTCTTCTGTCAAATATTTTACTCTACCATGAGCAGACATATTCAGTACTAAATTATATTAGATTGATATAATAGTTTTGAAGTAAGCATTTATAGAATACTCTTATTCCTAAGCATACCATAAGAAATATATAATTATGAAACTATGAAAATATTAATAATTTTGAAACTTCAAGAAAAAAAAATGAAAAAATTCAAAATCACCATTTTCTAGATAAGACTGGACTATTTTCACCAGCATAGCTAATCACTGAAGAATGACTGCTGCTTGATGCAAGTAACCATTGATTATCTGAAATGTTGGTTAGTTAAATGTTCTGGTTAGCTAAGGGTTCACCGGACGGAAAGTGTTTTTGTTTTTAGATAGTTTTAACAAAACATGTAAGATGCTCTAGTAGATTTCTCTGCCTTAGCAAATAGGGAACTATAATTTTATCTTTCACTTCAAATGAAAAAATTATGTTGCCTTAGAGGATGGTTCTTGAACTTTTGGGAAGTCAGAAGGGGCTCTGGGATGATGATTTAAAAAAAAAAAAAGAATCTTTTTTCTCTATAGAAGTGCATATGATCACGAAATTTTGTATAAAATTTCCAGGGGTCCAGAGACCCACATAAAAACCCCTTGCCTTCTAATATTACAGAATTCTAAGTACTTAAACATATGAGATTGCACCCATACAGTAACCCCCAGGACAAAAGGAGAATGTTTGAAGTTCCTTCTGAAGACATGCCTAACAATGAGCTATTCTGTTATGATTTGTATCCTTTCTTCTAAAAGGGGTGTGTGAAAACAATTCTGGATAATTCAGTCTTGGTTAAAGTTTAAATATGTTTCCTTTAAGGACAATTGCATCACAAGGTATTTGAGCTTTGAAACAAAATAGTGCTGCCTTAAAATCATTCCACATTTTAGAAGTGACAAAAATTTTCTTCCTATATTTTTGAAACAATAGAAGGCAGAGTCGAAGAGAAAGCTATTTAATTTTCATCTTTACTTCTAAAGATTAACAGATAATAGCAAATACATGAGCAGTCCCCATATTCAGGTTCTGTTCAAAGCACTTTTATTTGTATTTACTTATTTAAACCTCACAAAAACTCTAGGAGGTAGGTAATATCATTATATCCACTTTATCGACGTGTAAACTAAGGAACAGAGGGAGTAAGTAATTTGCCAAAGGACACCTTTTTACTAAGTGGCAGAACCAGGATTTATGCCCCCGTCAATCTGGCTGCAGAGTTTTGATTCCTACAGACCATGTTCCACTCCTAGAGACCATGTTCCATTTCCAGCTTCAATCTTTCATGAGTTCTTCAATCTTTCATTAGTTGATGGTTTTTCTTGTGTGTTATTATATTTAACACAAGTCTACCTCTTCACTACCATGCAAGGAACTTTCATAATGGTTTTCCCAGAAAAACTCATTTGGTGAATTGTTCATAAGATGCTGACAAAACTGGCCCCACCTCTGTGCAGCTGGCAGTTTTATACCATAGTAAATTTCCCAGAGTCAATGTCCAAAATTGAAAAAATAAGATACCACCAGTTCAGTAAATGTGGAATTATACAATGAAAGCTGACCTCTCATTTCCTTTTTGGAAACAGTTTTCAGGGGATAAATACGTGAATGATTATACATTCTAAAGGCAACCAAGACAACAGTATAAATGGGCAATATTATCATAATAACTTCTCAAAGGTAGGATTGTCTGCTATTCCTAATTCGTCTGATGAGAGGTACACCAGTCAATACAACTTTTACTTTCTAGTCCTAAATCATTTATATGAAATAACCTGTCAAAGTAAAATGCATACTTAGTGAGGGCCAGCAAGTGGCCAAAATTGCAGTATGAATATTTTCTTGAAATATCCTCTTGGCAGATTGTTACCAAAGACAGCAACCAATTTGTAATGCAGGATTTGCTTTTAGTGTACCAATCTTTATACATTGAGTAATTCCATGAAGAGCAAAGGCTTTAGATATAAATTCATTCAATTTAATTTTTATTGAATTACTCCCTAAAAATAAATGCAAACAGGCAGATACCAGTGAGACACAAGTATAAAAGGGCAAACTAAAGCAGAATGTTCAAAGTCCTAAAATATGGTTAAAAAGCAGGTATACAGAAAAGAAGGTACAACTCAAGGCAAATGGAAATACAAAAACAAGATAACATAAGGAAGAAGCTTGATAATTAAGGCAGTTTTTTGTTTTTGTTTTTGTTTTTTTAACATTAGACCTATAAACTTTTATGAAGAAACTCATTTCAATGCAGCCAAGCTAGGCTGGGAATGAGAACCTGGTTAATATAAAAGTATGCCTGGAATAAAATATCATCCTTTGCCTCTATCTATCTCTATAGCATCCTATACACCATAATAGAACAAATATTTGAAAATCATCTAGTTATTTCCTGTAATAGTTCCTAATCATTTACAGTATCAAGTCTTACACACTTGGTTTTCAAATTCCTCCATAACCTGGTTCCATTATATAACCTCACTTCCAAATAATGCAGAAACTATACTGTCTCACCCAATGAGATAAGATTTTAAATAAATATACATTGTTTCACCAAACAATTATTGGGTCTACAATGTGTCATGCAATGTTCATGTAGCTGAAATATTTTCACATATATATCAGGCTTTTCCTATGCCCTCAACATGTCCTTCATGATGTCCTTCCTATATAGTTCAGCATGAGGTACTTGTCTCTACTCTGTCAATTTCTGTTAAATTCATAGTGAACCCAAATTAATTTTAACTCGAGAAATGCCAGTTAGAGAAATTAAAGTATGATATATAATTGCACTGAGGAACCAGATTTAGAACCTGAGCAGCATTGTTTCTCAAGGCCGTTCTTGTCTTCATATTTCATGGTCAAAGGTCAACGTTGAAAAAGCTGATGAAAGCTAATAGTAAAACTCACAAGTCTGTTACCCAAGCAAAGCACCTGATCAGTATCTGATCCAAGCAAGCCAAAAAAGGAAAGAAGTTTGTGTATAACATCTGGCTTCAGACTGATATGAAAGGCTTCATCCTTTCAATTAAGGCATAGACTTCCCTATCTGTGATATAAAATATATTAGCAGCTATAGACTAGGAATTTTTACATTTAAGCCAAAATACAGCCAACAGAGTTTAAATTTTAAGTATTTTGTTAAACTAAATTAACTGAATTTTCAATTATAGATTTTAAATGCTTATAAATTTTCCACACTTTTGTTATAGACCTCTTGTTATTTTCTAGTTTCAAAAATGTCTCTCTGCATAAACTCATGGTTTTCAGGTTTTTCACAATTGCTTCAATAAGCATTACAGTAATGCTTTTTAAAACAAAACTATTTCCTTTGCTATATTACTGCCCACTTGACTTTCTTATCCAAAGCCAGTTTTGCTCTCTGAATTTACTTTTTTCTTTCTTCTCCCCAAAGGTGTATTGATATGGTACATACTCCTTCTATTTCCTGGTGCAATTCGAACATGCCATCCTCCCAATCATAATCCAGTCCATCTACTAACAACCTATTTTTCTTCTGTGAGGCTGGCATTGATGATGGAGATCATGGGGTTTAGGATGCCTCTTTTCAGTCATTCAGCCTGGCCCATTCGCAGTCCTAATCTTTTCCTTGTTAAAAATCAATTATATATTTTTAAAAGCTTTGTCCGTTTCTCAAATCCTCCCTCCAACAACAGGAGGCAGCTTTCTATAAATGTTCCTGCTCAGTTACCATTTTCTGTGAACAAGTCTCTGCTCCATCAGGATGCACAAGAACTACCCAGACCCAGGTACTGACATTCCAAATAAGCTTCTCTTTGGTCTTGGAGCCAAAGAACCAAGTACTAATTCCCAGTTTCTCCCAAACTTTCGCTATCTCAATGTATTCTCTCTTCTCACTCTTATTCCTATCAAGACACCTATGAATGGCCTTCTCTTTTATTGAACAACGGTTGATTCAAATACAATCAATTCAATAGCTCTCATTTTAGATATGAAACATACGTTTATGTTTAGAAAATACTAATCAATTGAGTACCTTAGAAAACAAACAAGGAGCTAATTTTGTGTCCTGTTCCCAGGCGCACTCTCACACAGACACAAAAACACACACTCACACTTCCCTACACCCAAATTGTTTTACTAAAATCCAGCCACACTACGCTTTTTGTCTTCCTTCATCAGGCCACACTTGTTTGGGGCTTTTGAACATGCTCTTCTACAAGGCTCTTCTCCCAGATCATTTCATGATGGCTTCCCCTTCTCATCATTCAGTCCTCAACTCAAATGGCACCTTGTTACTGTTCATCCCACCCTATCTGACCCAAGTCACCTTGATCCCACTACCCAGATTTATTTCCTTCACAGGATATCACTATCTGCAACTATTTGACTTATTTATAAGCTGATTCACTGTCGATTTTCCTACATTAGGGAGGCTATCTGTCTTATTCTCTGCCAAATCACTTGCCCCTAGGTGTCATGCCTGGCACATAGTAAGCATTGAGAGATCTGAATAACGAATAAATGAATTTACAAAAATCATTAGCCATAAATATTTTTCAAGTGCTTACAATGTAGAAGGTAATTTTTTTTTTCAGTTGAATCTTAGGCTGAAAAATGCTCTATCCCTCAGCATTAATGGGGCACAGTAAGTCTATTTGAGAGATGGGTCCAAGATCAAGTGGATGACACTTATTTTGAAAAAGTTCTAAACAAAATATATTGCTACCCCATTAGACCTAAAATGTCTTAATACATAAGACTAACAACATTGTTCTTCTCAGCTATTGTTTCCTTCACATTTCCCCATTAAAGTTTTGATATGTCTTTATGTCCTTTTATGATGTCAAGAACAATTGAATGGAACTGAATGAAAGTAGTTACCATGACACATATCCAATTTGGGACCTTTACTGCCAAAATAGATGGGTCATTCCTGACAAAACATGGGAATATTCAGGGTGAGACCAAACCCTGAATCTTTACATGTTCACTCCCTCCCACATTCATGCAATGTACAAATATTCAGACTATACCTAGCCTTAACAACAATTATAATGCCCTTACAGGTGAAAACATTCATTCATTTAAACAAGGACCTTTATCTATAAAGTGCCAAATAATAAATATTTTAGCCTTTGCAGGTCATACAGTTTCTGTCTCAACTACTCAACTCTGCCACTATAGTCTAAAAGCAGTCATAGGCAATAAACACATAAACAAATGACCATGGCTGTACTCCAATAAAATTTTGTTTACAGAAGGGGGTGGGATGCATTTGGCAAACCCTGATCTAACCCATCAGTGAAGCCTCCAAAATTTATATATGCGGAGATTTAGCAAGAAAATTTGATCAGAAAGTGTGTTGGGAGGACTTATGTTAGCATCTACTTTTCCGTGATACATATTTTGTTTTTATATGAAATATATGTGTATGGGGTGGGTTGGAAAAGATTACAGGAAACCTGAACCCCTCAGGTCACTCTTGTCACTGCCACCTAATCCTGCAATCCATTTGAGGGTGTTCTTGGCATTACATTTTGGCCTTCTATAGATTCATCAGCTTTCTCTGCATACTTTATCCATCAGATTATTTATATCGTAATTTTACAATTATTTTTGAAAAGCTATAACAAAGACTTGGTTGAAGTTCAAAATATACATTCCCTTTAACCATGCTAATTCTGCATTCTATTTTAAACATTATTAATTTTGTCAGGCATGATTTGTTTATAATAAACTCATATTTTTCATCACTCATGATTCCTTTGTCTTCAAGATGTTTATTGATTTCTCTTACAGTGTTTTATGAGAATGTTGTCAGATACCCTGCAAGTCATTTAACATTACATTTACATCTACTGTAACAATTCTTTCTCCCTCACAATCTTTTAGGTCTTCTAAATTTCCCAATTGGAATATACTTTTATCCAAAGTATAATAAATACACCTTTATCTGTTTCTGGTTGACAGTTATTTTCAAAAGGCATTTTAAACACATTATATGTTTTTTAAAATTGTGTTTTAACACCAAAACAGCCACACAATTAAACTAAAATTTAGTAAAGATTCTAAATGATAACACATTGATTTACACAGTCACAAGATACATTACATATTAATTAGTAATGTTATCATTTTCTACTCTCTATCTTATAGTTTCTTTAATAAATTCTACTGCCAATCAGCTTTCATTAAGATATCAGCCCTTCTAATCATGATAACCAATAAATTGTACTCTATGCTTCTGACATCCAATTCTGCTTTATCTATTCTGGCTACATAAATCTCTAAAGTCTATAGTGTCAAAATATTTTTGTAGCTTCAACTAGGGTTTGACAAAAATGCTAAAACTATAAAATCTAAATGTAAAGTTTACCATTAAATTATATCAGCATGTCATACAATCATGATTTTTAAAATAAAATGAAAAAGTACAAAAAGTGAGATTTTAGATAACATGATAAAGTCTGCTTCAATTTGATTCAGTATTCAATAAATAAAACCACTTGAGAATCCTAGTAAAAGTAAACCTTGAGATGGTTGAAATATCCATTTTAAATAATGGGAACTTTTAGGTAATTGTCTGTATAAAACAAGAATCAGGCTTTTGAGGTCATAAAATGCTTGACCTTCCCAGGTACAATGAATGCAGAAAGCTTACTACTAAGTTACACAATAGGGGTAAGATTGTTGAATCTATCTGAAAAATAACATTTTCAAAAGCTCCACAAAGTAACTGATTCATTAAAGAAATAATTGGAAAGATTATTTCTCTTTCCTCATATGAAGGAGAAATCACAAAACATTGCAATATTTTCAAAAGAGGATGAAGTGCTCACAGTTCACTTGTGAGGTTTCAATAGCTTTATTACCTATGCTCTTGCTATGTGTTCAGCATGCTGAAGAAAAGTATTTCCAAAATAACATAGGTTTCCTAATCCTTGGTTCCTGATAATATCACATGATAGGATAGGAGCTTTCAAACATAAGCAAGCTGACAGTCACTTGCTCTGTATTCAGAGGGACCAATTTTTCCCTACATACATGAATACAGCACAAATAATAGAGTGCCAAAAGTTGAGTGTAAGTGCAAACCCTTCAACATCACTCAGGTATCAACAAAATTACCTGTTTAGCTACATATAAAAGAAGTCAGGTACAATATGTTGAAGGGGAGGGAAGATTGGAATTGAAATAATGTATCTGCCTCTGCTAGTTAATCTGCATCACTGAAAAGAATTAAACCAACCTTGCCAAAGATAAGTCTTGTCTAGGTAGAAACTGTCTTATCAATGCCATCTCACCTACTCCCTGTGGTCTTCTTATCTCTCTTTCTCTCCTAAACTATCTTTTTTTTTTGTAATAATCTCTCTCTTCGCCTAAACTTTTCAACTTCTCTCTCTTTCTTTTTTACTCCCTCCACTAGACATACACACACTCTCTCTCTCACACACACACAAATACTGTATGATGCTAACTGCTAACTTAAAGGAGATTCAATTTTACCAATCAGATATGATTATTGATGTGACAGTACAGGAGTAAATATGTCAGCCACTGAAAAATTAGGGCAACATGATCTAAATCAAGTGCTAAATACATTAATCATATACATACTATGCATTTCTGTAGAACACTTATTAGGCTACAAGCAATCATAAAGATTAGCATAAATATCCTAAAATACCTATTAAAAGTCAAGACAGGCAGATTTGGCTGACATAGTTGTATCTCTCTTTCTTTTCATATAAAGAGATATTCAGTATGATTTTGCTAATTAAGAAGTGAAACAAGTTAGAATGAAAGCTATAAAGGGAAATCTCTGGGTGTCAGACAAAAAGAAAGAACTCAAAGCTAGAGCAGGAGGTGGAGCTGAACTCTTGGTGTTCCCCTACAGCACCACAGCCACATATATCCATATATTTGTCCGCAGTGTGGGGAAACAGACAAAGCCTGAAGCCAATGACAGGAGTGGAACAGAAACTGAGACTCACACTTATTAATGGATGTCCCCTCCTGCATCTGTAAGATTTACACTAGAAAAGTCTATAGACTAGCCTAGAGACAAAGTAATAAAGCTAGACATCTTCTTAGGGCTCTGGGTAATAAGTAAATAAATAAATAAATAAATAAATAAATAAACACATAGAAAATGAAACCCAGATACGTGCCATGGATGCCTTAGGAATCAGCACTGCACTAATTGGGAGAGAAAACTGAAAGCCAAAAATTAACACAAAAACCAATGAGGTTTTCCATAGACCACTACAGGCACACACATCTTGGGTTACACAATAGAAGGAAATACTAAATTACTTTGGAAGGACCCACAGAACTCACAGAGAAAACAACCTTCTTCAACTGAGAATGAGCTAACCATAGGATCAAAAACTGATACTCTTTTGTTCAATTCAACATCTATCTATTAAATGCTTTTTTAGGCAGATACTATTTTGGACCCTGAAGATACATTAGTGAATAAAACATAATTCCTGTTCTCAGCAAGTTTATATTCTCATGAGGAAGACAATGAATACAGAAATACAAAATATAATGTTCAGTACCAATAAATGCCACAAGAGAAAAGTAGTACAAAAGAAAATAGATGAAGAGATGGAGAAACAGATATGTTGAAAAAATATTTATAGAAACACTCTAAGAAGGTGATATTTAAGCAGACCCCTGAACAAAGTAAAGGAGTGAGTCATGAGGCAGAAGATACATCAACAGGAAAGAATAAAATTAGAAAAGACATAGAAGGTTTAAACTACATCATTTTGAACTAACTGATGTGTAAAAATTTCCCCCCTCGAACATTGTACATTCTTTCCAACTAATGTGTAATATTTATAAAATTCAACCATTATGATCTAAAAGAGGTATTAACAAATACCAAAGAATTGATATCACAAAATAAGGTATCTGACTGCAATGCAATAAAATAAGAAATTAAGACAAAAAGATAGATTAAAAAGCCCTATATATTTAGAAACTAAAAAAAAATTCATAAATATTCCATGAGTCAAAGAAGAAATCATAATTGAAATATTAATTATTTAAAATGAACACAATAAAGGCACTACATATCAAAACCTGTGGGATGCAGCTAAAGTGGTTCTTAGTGGAAAATTTATGGCTTTAAATGCACATATTAGATTTTTAAAATATGTAAAATTAATTAGTTAAGAATCTAATTTAGCAAGTTAAAAAATAATAGCAGAATAAATACATGTAAAAGGAAAGCCAATAATGATTAGAAGAAAAATTAATAACATGAAATAAATGTACAATAGAATCAACAAAACCAAAATTTTGTTCTTTAAGAAGAGGTGTAATATATTAGGGTAAATCCTATTTAGTATTCAACCCATAGTAAAACTTATGCTGATCAAAAAATATTAATCATTAAATATTTAAGAAAGAAATAGAGGCACTAATTAGAAACTTTAGGAATGAAGAGAATGTATCTCGAACAATACAGGAAAGATTTAAAATAACCTGAGAATATACTAAACAACTGAACAACTAAATGGCCATCAATTTACAAGTTTGAGTTTACAAACTCAAATGAAATAGGCAGTTTCCTAGAAAAGTGTAACATAAGAAGACTATGTAATTAGAAATAGAAAACCTGAATAAATTTATGATCAATAATTGAGAGAAAAAATAATCTCCTGGCAAGTTACATCTCACAGGGTTTAACAGTTGAATCCTGCCAAGTCTTTAAGGAATGGATAATCTCAGCCTTTTATAAACTATTACAGAAAGAAAAATAAATATCCAAACTTCATTGTCTTCTTATTTTTTTTTCAGAGTACTTAGTGTCTTAGTAATATTTTCACAACAAACAGCTTAAAAGTATGTAACAGATCCATTAATTTAGTCGTTAGGTCTAAACAACTCAGTAAGTATTTTTGTCCCAGCAATACAGCCCTATAGAAACAATAAACATAAATTTTTAAAAATTATTTTTACTTCATTCTTATATAGCCATCTTTAAGTTTATTATTATTGGGATACGTGTGCCTGTCAGGCACTGCACAACTTTTCAAACCTTGAAATCTGACTGGACACTGCCACACTTATTTCCTGTTCTATACTGATTTTCATGCAGTACCTGCTTTCTATGACAGCAACCACCAAAAACCAAGCTTCACAAAGACATGACACCATCAGGATGAATTTACTGAAATCCCATGCTAAAACTGAACTATTCAAGCTAGTGTCTGACCTGGTGTCTGACAGATGTTGAATATTGCTACGTTTCTCTTAAAAATTTTAAATAGCTCATGGCCCACCTGTGAGTTCACTGTGGCCCTACAGGAGTGCCTTGGAACAGAGATTGCAAACCATGGCATTATGGTGAGAAATGATTTATGTAAATTTTTAAGTACACAAAACTGCACCGAATGTTCATTGATAAGTGTATGCACATGTGCATGCATGAAATGAAAATATAAAAATAGCAAAAATATGAACTGAAAGCATATGCATTAACTTCAGAAGAGTGGTTACCTCTAGGGACAAAAGGTGGAACTGTAAACACAGGGAACTTCAACTATTTCTGCAATGATTAATTTCTGTAAAAACAAAATTCAAGCAAATATGGCAAACGCTAATTTTTTAAAAATATGGGTGATGGATATTTGGTATTTATTACATTAATTTTGTTCCTTATTATATTTTTGAAATAGTTCATAAAAGAAAATAAGAAATGATAAGCATCGTGAGTTTTCAAAAGCTTCATATAGGCTGCTACTTTTAGCATGCCATTCTAAATCCCAGGACATCTGGTTACTGTTAAACCTGCTTTTCTAGTTTCCATTTAGAATCATTAAACTATCCATTGGGAGTAGTCTTAACATTTAAAGAAAAAAAATCATATAAAGACCCCTATTTCCTAAGCTTCACCCTAAGTCACAAATGCTGCTTTTATTTAGTAACTTTGAAAAAATCTCAGCAGAAATCAGATACAAGTGCTTTCTATTCACTTATTTAAAATACACTTATTTTCTCATTTCAGTTATTGAAAATAATACCACAGTATGATAGAACATAACATGTATTCATTTAGTGCTATCAAAAACCCCACAAATCTCTGGTCAATTGCAAGAAACATACTTATTCTCAAATTTAGTATTAATTATATATTTTGTAGGATACTAACCAAGTCAAAAATGAAACTAAATTGAATTAACAGATGATTATGCCAGATGCACATTAAGTTGGTGTTAGTAATGTATCCCAGTTCCTCACATCCATCTTCCCTTTACCTTCTCCCAACCCCAATTTTTTAAAATAAAATTAATATTATTCATTAGAAGCAGGAAACTATAGAGGGAATGTCAGCAAATGTCAGAAGTTCCATGTATCAATCAAAGATCAAAGAAGTTCCATGATAATAACATGAGTTATAATAATAAATTAAAGAAAATAGCAATTATCCCACCTTACTCTGAACTGGCCAGATCATGGCATGTATCTTATATAATGAGGACACTGCCTCATCAAAAAGCCTAAAGAGAAAAACATGTAGAGTGGTGAGAAATATTTCTTTTCTTTTCTTTTTTTTAATTATTATGCTTTAAGTTCTGGGGTACACGTGCAGAACGTGCAGGTTTGTTACACAGTTATACACATGCCATGGTGGTTTGCTGCACCCATCAGCCTGTCATCTACATGAGGTATTTCTCCTAATGCTATCCCTCCCCTAGCCTCCCAGCCCCTAACAGGCTCCAGTGTGTGATGTTTCCCTCCCTGTGTCCATGTGTTCTCATTGTTCAAATCCCACTTATGAGTGAGAACATGTGGTGTCTGGTTTTCTGTTCTTGTGTTAGTTTGCTGAGAATGATGGTTTCCAGCTTCATCCATGTCCCTGCAAAGGACATGAACTCATCCCTTTTTATGGCTGCATAGTATTCCATGGTGTATATGTGCCACATTTTCTTTATCCAGTCTATCACTGATGGGCATTTATTTGGGTTGGTTCCAAGTCTTTTCTATTGTGAACAATGCCACAATAAACATACATGGACATGTGTCTTTATAGTAGAATTATTTATAATCCTTTGGGTATATACCCAGTAATGGGATTCCTAGATCAAGTGGTATTACTAGTTCTAGACACAAGTTAAAAACAAACAACCCAATCAAAAAGTGGGTGAAGGATATGAACAGACACTTCCCAAAAGAAGACATTTATGCAGCCAACAAACATGCAAAAAAAAAAAAAAAAAAAAAAAAAAAAAAAGCTCATCATCACTGGTCATTAGAGAAATGCAAATCGAAACCACAGTAAGATGCTATCTCACACCAGTTAGAATGGAGATCATTAAAAAGTCAGGAAACAACAGATGCTGGAGAGGATGTGGAGAAATAGGAATGCTTTTACCCTGTTGGTGGGAGTGTAAATTAGTTCAACCGTTGTGGAAGACAGTGTGGCGATTCCTCAAGAATGGTGAGAAATCTTAAACAGTAGGGGCAGTTGAGGCAACTAGGGAGGGTTAACTTGGAAAACAGAAGACAAAGAGAGAAATCTCCAGTATCACCATGTTTTTGATAGAGTATTATGTAGAGAGATAATCAGGTAGTTACAAATCACTGGAAGAGAAGAGCATGGATCTCCAGGAATGACTGCTAGATCCACAGTGTAGAATCTTTGGGGTGATTAAAATGTACTGGAATTAGATAGTGGTAATGTTTGTACAATGTTGTGAATATGCTAAACTCTACTCTTGAAATGGGTGAAATTTTATGGTATGTGTAAAACAAATTTTTAAGTGTTCATTAGATTCAGTAACATGATTAGTATAATCCAAATAATACATGAAAAGTCAAAAAGCAAACAATAAAAACAATGGTTTCCAAAGAAATGAAGTAATTTTTCAAGGCAGATTGAAATGTTAGGAAAGAGTTTTCTTTTTCTTTTCTTTTTTTAAAAAAATAGTGAAGGGCTTGAACAAATTTTAATGTTGATAACATGGAGTTTACAAAGAGACAAAGCATGAAGACAGAAAAGATAAAATTAATCAGTAGTGCAAAATTTCTAAAAAAGTAGAATTAGTGTTCAGAACATAGGTAAACAGATTAGTCTTTTTAAGTGGTATGTTAATTTCTTTTTACAAGACTTCATGAAAACAGGATACCACTAGCTAGTCCCTCTCAGCTGACCCAGGATATTTACGGATTTTATCTTGGGATGTTAAGCATGTATTTAGATGAAGGTGTCTACTTTTTTTTGACTAGATGATAACGTAATCTTCTGGGGAGAAGAAGGAGCAAAGGTAGAAAGGGCAAATAATTTGTTCAACATTAGCCAGCTAGAAAATGATAGATTTTATTTTTAAAACCATTTATTTTTTTAGTATATATTTAAGGTGTTCAGCATGTTTTGCTATAACTATAAATAGTGAAATGATTACTACAGTCAAGCAAATTAACATCTTTTTATTTTGAATTGATTATATATACACATGAAGTTGCAAATTAGTATAGATAGGTCAAATTTACCCATTACCCAGCTTTCCACATTGGCACCATCTTACATAACCATATACATTATGAAAATGAGGAAGTTGACCTAGCACAATAAAATAAACAACAAATTTTATTTGTATTTCATCAGTTTGTGCATGCACTCATTTTTTGTATGTCTTTGTATCACATATATTCATATAATCACCAACAAAATTAACAGAGCTTTTGTGCCATCACAAAAGAATTTGTGACCTCTTTATATGCCTGACCTTCTGAAACCTCTGAAAATAACCAGACTTAATCATAAGAGTAATGGGAAACTACCAAAGAGTATTAAGTGATAAAGTCACATGGCAGACTGTTTCATGTTTCCCTTTATCTCAAATAAAAACAGGGGTGCATAACTGAAGAAAGAGGCGGCATTAGAATATTATTTCAATAACTAAGGTAAAGCATGATGATGCAGAATAGAATAGTGACTCTAGATATGCAGAAGACTGGATAATTTCAAAGATGTAGATTCAAAAGAATCTGGTAGTTAACTGAATATAGTAGTCAGGAAGGGATCAAGTTGAGCTTATCTGACTTGGGTATCTGGGTTGGTGGTGATACCATTCACAGAGATGTGAAACATGAGGGAAGTGGCTTGGATGTGCTAAGTTTGTTTCTTTATATGTTTAATTACTTACGGGTTATTCAAATGAAGATGTCTAGAAGGTAATTGGTATTGGAGTCTGAGGTTCAGGAAGAGAATCGTGTTGAAGATAAAGATGGGGCTGTTATCAATCCATATATAGCAACTGAAGCCATAAAAATGGGTAAGATCAATCAGAATATGGTATCATCAAAGTCAAGAGAAAAGAATGAGGAGAAGGGAGAGAAAAGGATGGATGGGAAAGGAGGGGAGCGTAGGGGAAAAGGAGGGGAAAAGAGAGGAGAGGAGCAGGGAAATGAAAGGAGGAGGGAAAGGAAAGGAAGAGGGAAATCAAAGGAGGAGGGAAAGGAAAGGGAAGTAAAAGAGAAAGGGAAAAGGGAGAGGGAAAGGGAAAGGGAGAGGGAAAGGGAGAAGGAAATGAAAGGTGGAAGGAAAGGAAAGGAGGAAAATGAAAGGAAAGGAAAGCGGGAGCAAAATGAAAAGGGGGAGGGAAATTTTCAGGGGAAAACAGAAAGAATGGAAGGACAGAAGGATGGAAGAGAGGAAGGAAGGAACTTGCACAAATTGAGGGTACATGTAAAAACTTCAAATATCATGTAATCATTACACATAATTTGTGCTATATAAAACTTAATGCAAACTTATCAGCTTTTCTTTCTTAAAGGAAGAAATTTTTTTCTACATTTTTTTTTCTTACTGTTTTTCCATCAAAATTTCTTTATTCTTAGAAGGAATTTCCTCAAATATTTATATTCGATCCCAATATTTTTTCTAGAATGAAACATCTCTACTTTCTTGGCCCAAGAACTGTGGTAACTAGCTTGAAAACAGTGCTATATATTTGTTATGTCAGGAAAAAATATAGTTGAATGAAGTGTTCTATTTCCCATAAAGAAAAAACAGTTCCAAGCTACATTTAAGTTTTGTTTATACTACCACCTCTCCAAGCATTTCAGCTATCATTGTTTTTTAATTGCCTCTACAATATGCAGCCAAATATTTGGAGATATTAAAAGATATCAAAAGATATGTTAGCAACAACAATAAAAATAATAAACCAATTCTCAATGATAACTGAAGCTATTGCATAATTTAAATAAAATGGAAAAAGTCAGCATCAACTTTGAATTCATTGGCCTTTGTTAATTTATGTTGCAATCTTATATTTGTTTAAGGCATAACTCTGAATTCATTTAATGACCTAGACTATTTTGTGTTGGACTTTCATTTTTTAAAAAAATAGCAAAACAAAATGCCATCTTGTAGAGTGCTCTTTACCATATGAGATCCATCTGGCAATAACATGGAATATTTAACTTTGAAGGCACAGTTATCAAATAGTTGCTCTAAAGTGCCTATAAGAGGCAAATTCTTCTGGTTTTTCTTCTAAGGCATATTAAATTACTGATAACTTTAGTATAACAAATCTGAATGTAGATGATTTTAAATGTTGATTATGGTGCATTATTTAATATTTTAAATATTAACTAATTCATTTTCAAATTATATGTAAATTAGCAGAATTTTTCTTTTATAAAATTAAATATTTTGTATTCTCCCACCCCACCGCTAGAAGTCCTAAAACATAAACTTTAAGGGAAATATTATGATTTTAAAATAAAGGATTTAAAGTAACATTTTCCTTTAGTTTTGTGGCCTGTTTTCTTTTCCAGTAATACATTGAGACCAGTTCACCATGACTTACTAATATCCTTTCACATTTCCCAAACCCTAGAAACACTTAACAGATTTTTCTCTCCATAGGTTGGCTATATTCAAAAGAAACATTGGCCTATCAGGACCTCTCAGTATTGATGTTGTGGACAAGACCAAAGAGAATTTAACACTTTAGCTACTTTAACTTATGTGTGACTCATAACCATTTAACTCAGTGTTACTCAGCGTCATGCTGCCAAAAGTAATTTTCCAGGTTCCAAATGCTATATCCCTGGATACATTGTTCTCCAAAAGCAAACAAACAAAAAACCTCATTATATATATTTTTTAAAAAAATATGGTCTCCACTACTAGGTCAGCAGAGAATTCTGAGAATATATAACAAGTCCTATGACTTCAGTCCCAAAAGCTCTGGCACAGGAAAACACTATCAACTTCTTGCAATAACAGAATACCATCAATACTAGCAAGGACATACTTATGTCTACATTTAGGTGAACTAGCAAAATCTTTCATCTGATATGTACTAAATTCTTGATCATTAGAAAGAAAAAAAAGTATATCTGCTGTGGCATATTCTAAACGTGATGAATTTCCCACAAATCAAAAAAACAAATTTCTCACAAGTTAAAAAAAGGAGCCTATATTACAAACTATTACCTGTATTCTAGGCTTCTGAACAATTTTATTATATTCTTCAGTGTTTTCCAGGTTTGTTAAAATAAGCACTTTAAAAACAGGAAAAAATAAGCATCAAAAGATAAATTCTAGCACTCTACTCTTACAAGACAAAAAAGTCAGACTACTCTTTTATATCCAATGGAATACATGAATTGGACTTACAAGATAGTTGGAAACATACCACACCACATTTAATACACATTCCAGAATAAACTTCAAATAAAAACATGAGCTGTTGACCAATAGCAGTATTATAAATTGATAATGGGGAGCTTTTTTAAAATCACATATTAAAAAGAAGAATTGGGAACCATATGGAAGCAAAGAGCAATTTAATATACTTACACAAGTTTAGGGAATTTTTTAAACAGAAATTGGGAGTCAGGCAGTAAAGGTATACAAAATTTGTGTTTCAATATATTACCAATTAAATATTGAAATTTAAAATTGAAAGCATAACACCTACACTAAGACCAAAAAATTAAATAAATTCTTCATATAAAATCTAACAAAATATGTATAAGATCTATATGAAGAAAACTACAAAACTCTGATCAAAGGTATCAAAAAAGAACTAAATAAATTGAGAGATATTCCATGTTCATGGATAGTATGACTCAATACTATCAAAATATTACTTCTTCTCAATTTAATTTTTAGATTTAACATAATCCCAATCAAAATCCCATGAAGTTATTTTGTGGATATTCACAAACAGATTCTAAAGTTTATATGGAGAAGCAAAAATCTAGAATAGAAAATATTGAAGAAAGAGTCAGAATGCTGACACTACCCAACCCCAAGACTTACTATATAGCTACATGAGTCAAGGTAGTGTGGTATTTGCAAACATATAACTAGATCAATGGAACAGAAGAGAGAGGCCAGAAATAGACCCACATAAGTCTATTTGACAAAGAAGTAAAGGCAATACAATGGAGCAAAAGTCTTTTCAACAAATAGTCCAATAACTGAACATCCACATGAAAAAAATCTAGATATTGACATTAACTTCATAAAAATTAACTCAAAATAAATCATAGACCTAAATGTACAATGCAAAACTGTAAAACTTTCAGAAGAAAATAGGAGAACATCTAGTTGATCTTGGGGTTGGCAATAAGTTCTCAGATATAACACCACAAACCAGATTTATGAAAGAAATAATTGATGTTAGATTTTGTTAAAATTAAAACTTCCATATTTGTGAAAGACAAATCACAGACTAGAAGAGAGTATTTGCTAAACACATTTCTGATTATTGACAATTATCCAAAATACACCAAAAAGTCTTAAAACTCAAGAAGAAAAACAACTTGAATAAAACGTGAGCAAAAGATCTGAACAGACATTTCACCAAAGAAATGCAGATGAAAAACCTGCATAGAAACCGATCAACATAACATGCCATTAGAGAACTGCAAATTAAAGCAATGAGATACCACTAAACACCTATTAGAATGGCTAAAACTCAAAACACTGGCAACAACAAATGCTGTCAAGGATGTGGAGAATACAAACTCTCACTCATTGCTGGCGGGAATGCAAAATGCTATTTGGCAGTTTCTTACAAAATTAAACATACACTTACCATATGATCTAGTAATCGTATTCATTGGTATTTTGTTGAAAATTATGGTCCACAAAATCCTGCACATAAATGTTTATAGCAGCCCAATTTACAACTGCAAAAAAATTGGAGGCAATGAATATGTCTTTAAGTAGGTGAATGCATAAACAAACCTGTACATCCATACAATGGAAGATTATCCAGCACTAAAGAGAAGTGAGCTATTAATCATGAAACTATACAGGGAAACCGTTAAGTGCATACTGTTAAATGAAATAAACCAGTCCAAACAGCTACATCTTGTATGATTCCAACTATACGACATTCTGGAAAAGGCAAAACTATAGATACAGTAAACAAGATGTTGGGGTTTGGAAATGGGGAGGGATAAAGAGGTAGAGTACAGAGGATTTTGATGGCAGTGAAAGTAATTTGTATGATACTACGATGGTGGGCACATGACATCATGCATTTGTCAAAATCCATTAAATGTACACCCAGTGAACCCTAATGTACTATAGTTATAATAATGTATCAATATTGGTTCATTAGTTGTAGCAAATGTGCCACCATAGTTAATAATAGGGAAAAGCTGGGAGGAGAAGGGTGAATGGGCATATAGGAACTCTACTTTCTCCCCAGGTTTTTTTTTTTTTCTTTTTTCTTTTTTTTAAACCTAAAACTGCTACAATAAATAAAGGCTACTGTTTTAGTTAAATCCATTTATTTCTAACATTAAAAACAGGAAACATAAAACAACTAAGTTTAAGAAGCTGAGTGTGGTGATAGGAGCCTATAATCCCAGCAACTTGGGAGGCTGAGGTGGGAAAATTGCTTGAGCTCAGAAGTTTAAGGTGAGCCTGGGAAACATAGTGAGCACGCCCCTACTAAAAAACAAAACAAAACAACAACAAAAACACCAAGTTTCACAAATACTATGTTTTCAAGTGTCAGGTGACAGGCATGTTTCATTTTTTTCAATATTACCTGTCTAGTGAAATCAGAGATAAATATGTAGCTGAATTTTACTTACTGTGAACAATCAGGTGGTTTGAATTTCTCTTTTCAACAGTAGAAACAAATGTTTTGGAAATCAATATGGATTTTAAAAAGCTCCAAAAAACATTAACTCGTATTTATCAATATTATGTCTTCATTATTATATTGTCAGAACAAAAGGATTAAGATTATTTATAAAATTTTTAAAATGTGTGTTTTTATCTAGGAATATAGTCATTTTAAAATTAATGCTACTGTCAGGATGAAGGCAGGGAGCTCCGATACTTTTCAAACAACCTATTCTAGCACTTGAGATCTCTGCAGAATTTGAGCCTATATTGTCATGAGAACTTGGGATTTCAATAGATCTGCTCATGGTTTCAATCTCTAGTTGGTCTGCAAAGAAATTAACTCTGTGCTACTGCCCAAAACTATCCCCCAACTTTCAAGGTCTCCTGTCTTGAAAATATGCACATTTTGTCCTCAAAGAGCACAGAAACATATCTATAAAATCTGCACTGCTATTGTTTAAAATGACCAAAAAAAAGCCTTGCCTATAATCTCTGTATATGCAAGACTGAAGATTACATTATATGGAAGTATTCTGTAATCAAGAGTCTTTGGCCTTTAAAACAAAATATTTTTTTTTTCCTTAGAGGATAGCTATTTGGGGACTTAGAAAATCTGGACAACTCTCAGAAACAAGTTTTTCTTCCGTAGAACACACACTAGGGTTTGTGCCTCTTTTCTTTGTTCAGTTTTATACATGTATAAAGGAAAGACAAAAAACAAGAGGGTCTTTTCATTTTTCCACAGTTCCCTTTCTTGGGTGCCATTCCTCTCATTGTTCACAGATGAATATTCAGTGTATTCTTCTCACACAGAACACTCGGCCAGTTTTTCTTTTGCTCTATTTTAAAGGGCATAATATTTCTTTAACTGAGGAAGACATATTTATAATTTTGGATTAAGATTTTTATTTACAAATCATTTCATAGAAAGTTTCTCTAAATTTTTAGCAAGAGATATTTGGCTATATTTAGTCAGATTTATCTGTCTTCATTTCAAGGATCTCTATGGTACTGAAATTTCTGTTTAAAGAATTTTAAGTATGTTCATTTATACACAGTTCATGCAACTTATTTACTTATCCCCCTTCTGCATGTCAGCCATTTCTTTCCAAATGTTAAACAGAGTTTCTAAAAGTTATGCGTGTGTATGAGTGTGTGTATGTGTGTGTGTGGGCCTGTTTATGAAGGAGAAGCAGAGACAGAGGGAAAGTGGGCAGTCATTGTACTCAAGCCAACAACCCCATTTCAAAGGAGAGGGATTTTTACCCTGAAAATTTGTTTTCAATTCTTCACTTTTAAATTAATACATTTAGAAAAGTTTTAATAGAATGTGGCTGAACCTAACTTAAATAAAAATTTCCACCTCTTGGTTTTATATTTTTTGTTTTAATTAATTAGTCATTGGGTTTACCTTTATACGTTTTATCTGTATTTGTATTTATTATATCTGTATTTGTATTTATTTGTATAAATTTAACTGTATAAATTTTTCATAACCCCAAATATATCATGAAAACATTTAAATGTTTTCCCTTATCTAAGAAATCATACACACGTTTGAAAACCAAACAGTTTATATCTGACTACATGTTTAGTTACTATTACTATTTTGAACTTGGAATGGACTTATTTTTAAATAAGTTATTTGTAAAGAACTGAGATTTACTGCATCCTACCTTATGTCAGGTACTCATGTCTCGTCTCAAATCATGTTCTGAACATCTCTTTGCATTAATATAATTAACCCCAGTTTACAGAAGACAAAATTAAGAAACAGAGAGAGACTGGGTAACAACCAAGGTGATTCAGGACTTAACTGACAAATCTATCAACTTCTCTCTACCTCCACTGCTGCCTTCTTAGGTGACTGTAACTTCCATCCTGGACCACTGGACCACTGTATTCATCTTCTAACTGGATTCCTCACCAACTGCCCTGATAATTCTAATCCATTCTGCAACAGAAGCAGGTTTATTATGGGACTGTGTCATAATTTCCTGGCTTCCCATTTCATTTAGGGTAAAATTCTATAAGGTCTGTCTCTCCATTTCTCTTTAACTTCATTTTAATCTACTCTCTTTTTAGCTCACAGCATTCTACCCACATTAATGTCCCTTTTATTCCTAGACATTGCCAAATTTTTGTTTTCTTTTTTCTTTTTTGTTACTGCTTTCTGATCTACTATAAAATGCTTTTCTTCTATGGAGGCTTCAAACATACTATTCCTTGCCCTGGATTTCTGCATCACTTGATCCTTCTTATCATTTGAGTCTCAACAGAAACACCACCTCTCAAAACGGTCACCCTCTGCTTCTTGCCCAGACCTTTGTTAGTTACTGTCAGAGAAAAATAACTTCTTTATTTACAACGAACTAGTTTGCTTGTTTGTTTGTTTATCATCTATTCCTCCACTCTCTCCATTCCCTCTCCATAGTATACTGATATCTCTATGAGGACAAGAATATTATATTTTATTTACTACCCTCATATATTTCCTAGCACTTCAGGTACTGAATAAATATTTGCTGGATGAATGAAGTCTTTGCTTTCTCCACTCTAAAATGTGCTCATATTAATTAAATATACTCATAAAGTTTATTCACTTGGAGATATATATATATATATATACACACACACATATATATATATATCCATTTGTCCTTAGTAAAGCTTGAAATATGTGAAATGATGGCACTTCTTTTTTTCCCCTGAATATTATTTCTTGGTCAGAACATTATCTTCCTCCCTGGCAAAAATATATCGCGCCTTTATGTTTTAGTAAAGTATCTCAAAGAATCATATAACCATAGCATAATGGAGCTGAAGGGCACCTTAGAGCCCACCTACCCCTATCGTGCACCTGGCATCTGAGCCTATTCTACAGCACCAAGTGGCCACTGAGACATACGAGGCTGGAAGAACTAAGTACCATTTAAGGCAACACATCTAATTCTTAGTGTGTTTTAATAGCCTAATATTTATGTTTAGAGTTTTGGTACTAAGACATTCCAAGTTTCTACTGTCCACTGACTTTTCACTATTTGTTCCCTTTGATATTCATTTGAAATCTTTTTAGTTTAACCTGATTTTGTTGTTTTTTATTTAAAAAAAAAAAAAAAACAAAACTCGAGGTAACTTCTTTTCTGATTTAATGTAGCAATACCAGAAAATCCTTTTTGGGTTTAGTCTTTCAGATTGTTAGTAAACTTAATGATCAAAATAGGAGTATTTGTTATTTTTCTGCAAAATACTTCCATCTATATTTCTTTCTACTTCTCATTGTGCCAAGTATTCTGAGATTCGTTTACTTTTTCTTGAGGCATCTAAAAAATATTGATAAAATCAAGTGAAATATCCTTTATGACTTGAACTTCTAGAAATTCTTGTCCTCTATATATTTTATCAATTAATTTGCCAATTATGTCTACTCCTTTTGAATAAGGAGGAAACACCATTTTCTGAAATAAAAGAAAGAGAAAGAGGAAAAAAGGAAATTAGAGAATATTTTAAACAACGTGTTCTGTGTGTTTTTTAAATGTCATCAAACTCATTCTTCAGGACTTTACTCATAATAAGATGTTCAATGAATACTTATTTAACAATTGCTCTGTGTTCTATTACTTATCCCTTTTTCTCACCTATATGCTCAACTTTTTCATTATAAGCCCTTTATTCTTAGCATATAAACATGCAGGATCATCTCCCATCAAATATACACAAAAATAAGCATACAATAAAAAAGAAAGAAAATCCTTTTTTGAATATTTGCTCTGTTACCACTTTCTTCTCTCTTATTTCTAGTCAAATCTTTGAAGAGAGTTTTTACTTCTTTACCTCTCATTCTGTTTACAGTCCACTGAAAACTGACTTCTGCCATTAAAATATAATTTAATTATTCCCACCATGATCACAAATCACAAGACTGTTAAATCCAATTGAATACATTTTGACTTGACCTTACTTTGTATCTCAGATGTTTTGACATTCTTGACAACTCCTTTCTTTCGAAAACACTGTCCTCTCACTGGCTTCATACTTTTTGGCTTTTCTCCTGCCCTTCTCTCTTCCTTTGCAGGCTCTTCTGCTTCTTCCTGACCCTGACCCTATATATGGGTTCTTCTTCTGCTTCCCAACAGTCTCTTGCTCTCATATTATCCTTTTCCTTGAGTGATTATATTCACATCTTCAACTTCAAACATCATCTTTATTTTGATGACTCTCAGGTCTGTAGCTCCTGCCCTTATCACAGCTCTTCTATAGCTCTTCAGTTGGATACCTACTGCTGACTACGGAGTATCTTTAGCTGAATGCCCCATAGATACTTCAGCTTATGACATATCAAACTGCAGTTTTTCAATCTTCACTCCAAAGTGATATTTTTCTGTTCTTCTCATATCTGTTAATGGTACTGTCATCCACCAAGGGTGTTTGGAAGAACCTTGAGTTCAAGCCCTTTCCTTTGTTTCCCTACAGTTGCCCTGTAATCTGTATGCTGAGGGTTAAAGGCAGGGCTAGGAGAAAATATGTTTATATTAGATGAGATGTATCATCAATATTCAACTGGTATTAGAAAAATAACCATAAAAATGCTCCTGATAATAAGCAGCTAAAACATAAAGAACATCTTTTTGTAAGTAACCATGAACAATGTTTGAGAGGTAGAAGGATCATTCAACAATCTAAAAATTCTAAACATAATTTTACATATTAAAAAAACAGTCCTAGACAGGAAAGATAAATGTCCAATATAAAAGTAAGTTAATGAAAAAGTGTGGACTAAAATCTGGACCCATTTCTGTAATTTTTGTATTTCCTTGGTATTAGAAGTAACTTACTCCTCCCTGTCCCTGATCTACGTAATGGCAAACATTTTTCCTTGGTAGGAGATAAATCAGGTCATACAAACATAGAAAGCAAAATTTAAACAAAGTATATCTGTAGTATAAATTTCTGCTAGCAGAATGTACCCTACATTTTAAAAAGTGAGAGTTATTTCTCAGCTGCTGTCTAAATAACTTATACTATTTATGCTCCCACCAATCCTGTATATTTCTTATGTGCTCACAAACCATGAATATTATCTAATTTGTAAAACCTTGTCAATCTGACAAAGAAACTTAGTAGGTGTGTATACAAGATTGAATATTTTTATATGTTATTGGACACATTTTTATGAATTATGTTTTTATATCTTTGAACATTTTCTATTGGGTTATTTATATTTCTTGTTTTTGAATTTTCTTCTGTTTCTTGGATAAGGTTTTCTTCTGGAATATATTCTTCAGACTTTTTTTAATGGTATATATTTTTGTTCTGTATTATTTTTACAGTTATGTCATCTCATTTGAAATGTACAATCACTATATAGCCCTTAATCTGTATGGTTAAAAATTGTGTGAGTAAAAACTCTTTGCCACTCTCCCCCTCGCCCCAATCTGAATTCAGATTGACTTACCCTCTGAGCTTTTATTCCAGGACTAAAATTTTGCTTTAACAGAGCCAATAAGCCCAGGTGCTTACTTTCTCTTACATACCTATTCTCCCAACAATGCTTTTGCATCCCCTTTCAGGCGGTGAGAATAAATCCAGTAAAATAATTACATTCTATCACAATGTTAGTCCAGAGTTGGCAAGTAGAGGTTACATATGTACCTGTGCATATGCCTCTACACCAGCTTCCTCTTCCTGAGAGGACTGGGTATTTGCTATGATTTGAATGTATCCCTCAAAGTTCATGTGTTGGAAACTCAATCTCCAATGCAACAGTGTTGAAAGGTGGGACCTTTGAGAGATGATTAGGTCATGAGGGCTCCATCCTCTTGAATGGATTGATGTTCTTATCACAGCAGTAGCTTTGTTATAGAAGAAAGTTTGGCTCTTTCTTGCTCCCCATTTGATGAGCTCTTTCACCACGTGATGCCTTCTACCACGTTGGGATACAGAAAAAAGTCCCTCACCAGATGCCCAACACCCTTTTATAGGACTTCACAGACTCGAGAACTGTGAGCAATAAATTTTTCTTTATACATTACCCAGTCTTTGGTATTCTGTTATGGCAACACAAAATAAACGAAGACAGTATTATTTATTTTTTCTTTTGTTTTACATTTTACTAATTGCCTACTTATTCAAAAAGGTAATTAGTTTTGGTTAATTATCAAAGTTTTGTCTTTCCTTTCCTACTTTTCTGCCACTAAGCAAAAAACAAAACAATGAGCATTGACCTTTACCTTTCTCTGGTAAGGGAGTATGGAAGGTTTTCTAGTACTTTGTAAAAATACTGCTACTCCCATATTAACGTTGTCACACTTCTCAGTAATGTTTCTCTAAATTGGGATTAAAGTTGCTTTTTTTTTTTTAGGATTTTATCTAATAAATTTTTTTAAAAAAATTTCTGGTGGGAAACAATGTTAAAAATTAAGTTATATTAGTTGTCTCTCTCTTTCTCTGGCTGCCACTTTTCAAAGTTATGGAAGAAAGTTGTGTTCCTTCCTTTTGCTAATTATTGTTGGCAAGTTTTGGGGGATGCATGAGAAAAATTTTGTCAAAAGTATTTACTGAGAGAGGGGCCGAGTAAGAATGCAGAATAGAAGGCTACACCAATCATCCACCCTCTAAGGACACCAATTTAACAATTATCTAAACACAGAAAAGCACTTCATGAGAACCAATCATCAGGTGAGTAGGCACAGTACCTGGTTTTAACTTCATATCACTGAAAGAAAAACTGCAAGAAGGTAGGAAAGACAGTCTTGAATCACCAACACCACTCCTCCCCAACCTCTGGTAGTGACTGTGTGAAGAGGGAATCTGTGTTTGGCAGAGGGAGTGCACAGGGATTGTGAGAGAGAGTATCGAACTCAGTGCTGCACTGTCAAAGGGAAAGCAAAATCAGGCTGAACTCAGCTGATCCCAACCCACGGAAAAAATATTTAAACCAACCCTAGGACAGGAGCAAGATGGCAGAATATTAAGTTCCACCAATCATCCCCTCTGCAAGGCCACCAAATTAACAACTATTTACACAGAAAAAAACACCTTCAAGAGAAACAAAAATCAAGTGACCACTCATAGTACGTGGTTTTAACTTCGTATCACTGAAAGCAGCACTGTAGATATAGAAATAATAGTCCTGAATCACCGACACCAGTCTTCCCCAGCCATGGCAGTAGTGGTGTGGTGCTAAGAACTTCTCTGGGCACTGAAGGAGGAACACAGCAATTGTGAGGCGGTGAACTCAGTGCTGTACTGTTAGGGTAGAATGGAAAACCAGACCAAATTCAGCTGATACTCACCCATGGAGGGAACATTTACAGCAGCACTAGCCAGAGGGGAATCAGGAGGGAAGAGTGGAAAGAGCAGTGTCTTGTGGTTTGAACCCTCGCTCAGTTCACAATACAATAGACTGCAAAATAGATGTCTAAGGTTTTTGACTCTAACCCCTGATTCCCGGATGGTACTTCTGGGTCCATGTGGAACCTGGGGGTCCTTGCTGTCCTGAAGAGAAATGCACAGGCCTGGCTGGCTTTTCCACTTACTGATTGTAGAATCTCAGGCATTGAGCAAATATAGGCAGTAGCCAGGGAGTGGTTACATCAGGCCTTAGGTGAAACCCACTGCTGTGCTGGCTTCAGGTCTGACCCAACAGTCTTAGTGGTGATGGCCACAAGAGAGCTTGGGTCACTCTGAACTTTGCATAGCTTACAGCAGAGAAAGAAGGACTCTGTATGCTTTGGAGAAAATAAGGAAAGAGAACAAGAGTCTCTGCCTGGTAATCAAGAGAATTCTCCCAGATCTTAGCCAAGACCATAAAGCTGATACCTCTATAAATCAGCAAGAACAACAGTGTTATTAAGCTTGGGATGACTCTAAAGTAGATATTGCTTAGATCACAACACTTGGGTCTTTTCAAATATCTGTAACATCTTTCCAAGAAGGGCGGCTACAAATAAACCCAGAAGGTGAAGACTACAATAAACACATAACTCTTCAATGCCTGAACAAACATCTGTAAGCATCAACACCATCCAATGACGTGACATCTCCAAATGAACTAAATAAGGCACCAGGGACCAATGCTGGAGAAGCAGAGATATGTGACCTTTTAGACAGAGAATTCAAAATATCTGTGTTGAGGAAACTCAATTAATTTCAAGATAACACAGAGAAGGAATTCAGAATTTTATCAGATACATTTAACAAAGAGATTAAAGTAATTAAAAAGAGGCAAGCAGAAATTCTGGAGCTGTAACATACAATTGGCATACTAAAGAATGTCTCAGAGTACTTTAACAGCAGAATGGATCAAGCAGAAGAAAGAATCAGTGAGCTTGAAGAAAGGCTATTTGAGAATATACAATCAGATGAGACAAAAGAAAAAAGAATAAAAACCAATGAAGCACACCTACAGGATCTAAAAATAGCCTCAAACAGGAAACCTGATTATTGGCCTTAAAGAGGAGGTAGAGAAAGAGACAGGGGTAGAAAGTTTATCCAAAGGAATAATAACAGAGAACTTCCCAACCCTAGAGAAATATATCAATATTCCAAGTACAAGGTGGTTATAGAATGGCAAGCAGATTTAACCCAAAGAAGACTACCTCAGAACATTTAATAATCAAACTCCCAAAGATCAAGGATAAAAAAGGATCTTAAAAGCACCAAAAGAAGTGTAACAAATAACATACAATAGAGCTCCAACACATCTGGCAGCAGAGTTTTCATTGGAAACCTTATAGGGCAGGAGAGAGTGGCAGGTAATATTTAAAGTACTGAAGGAAAAAATATTTTACCCTAGAATAGTATATCTGGTGAAAATATCCTTCAAACATGAAGGAGAAACGAAGACTTTCTCAGACAAACAAAAGCTGAGGAATTTCATCAACACCAGACCTGTTCTACAAGAAATGCTAAAGAGAGTACTTCAATCAAATAAAAAAAGGATGTTAATGAGCAATAAAAAAAATCATCTGACAGTACAAAACTCACTAGTAATAGTAAATACACAGAACAACACAGAACATTATAATACCATAACTGTAGTGTATAAACTGCTGTCTCTTAAGTACAAAGAGTAAATGAACCAAAAAAAATAAATAAATACAACTTTTTGAGACATAGTACAGTAACATATAAGTACAAACAATAAAAAGTTTAAAAGCCAGTGGACAAGGTTAATGTGTAGAGTTTTTCTTAGTTTTCTTTTTGCCTGTTTGTTTGTTCATGCAAACAGTGTTAAGTTGTTGTCACCTTAAAATGATGAGTTATAAGATAGTAGTTGCAAGCTTTGTGGTAACTTAAAATTTAAAAAAATACAATGAATACACAAAATGTAAAAAGGAAGAAATTAATCATATCACCAGAGAAAATCATCTTCACTAAAAGAAAAGAAGAAGAAAGGAAAGAAGGAAGAGAAGACCACAAAACAACCAGGAAACAAATAACAAAATGGCAAGAATAAGTTCTTACTTATCAATAATACATTGAAGGTAAATGAATTAAACTCTCCAATCAAAAGACACAAAGTGGATGAATGAACAAACAAACAAAAAAGATCCAATGATCTGTTGCCTATAAGAACACATAATACCTATAAAGACACACACAGACTGAAAATAAAAGAATGGGAAAAGATATTCCATGCCAATGGAAAGTAAAAAAGAGCAGGAGTTGCTATACTTAGACTAGGCAAAATAGATTCCAAGATGAAAACTATAAGAAGAGACAAAGAAGGTCACCACATAATGATAAAGGGGTTGATTGAGCACAAGGATACAACAACTGTAATATAGGTACCAACATTGGAGTATCCAGATTTATAAAGCAAAAATTTTTATAGCTAAAGAGAGATATAGACCCCAATACTACAATAGTTGGAGACTTTACACCCCACTTTCAGCATTGGACAGATCTTCCAGTCAGAAAATCAATAAAGAAACATCAGATTTAATCTGTGCTATAGACCAAATGGATCTAATAGATATTTACAGAGCACTTCATCCAACAGCTGCAGAATAAACATTCTTTTCCTCAGCATATAGTTCATACTTAAGGATAGACCATATGTCAGGTCACAAAACAAGTCTTAAGACATTCAAAAAATTGAAATATTATAAAGCACCTTTTCTGACCACAGTGGAATAAAGCCAGAAATTAATACCAAGAGGAACTTTGGAAACTACACAAACACATGGAAATTAAACAATATGTTCCAGAATGACAAGTGGTAAATGAGTAAATTAAGAAGGAAATTTAAAGATTTCTTGAAACAAATGATAGTAAAAACACAACATACCAAAATCTATGGGATACAGCAAAAGCAGTACTAAGAGGGAAGTTTACAGCTTTAAGAACTTACATGAAAAAATAGAAAAACTTCAAATAAACAACCCAGTGATGCATATTAAAGAATATCAAAAGCAAGAGCAAATCTAACACAAAATTAGTAGAAGAAAATAAGTAATAAAGATTAGAGATAAATAAGTATAAAATGAAGAAAATAATACAAAAGATCGCTAAATGAAAAGTTGTTTTTTAAAAAAAGGTAAACAAAATTGACAGACTTTTAGACCCAAATAAGTAAAATCAGAGATGTAAAAGGAGACATCACAACTGACACTGCAGAATTTAAAGGATCATTAGTGGCTACTATAAATAGCTATATAGAAAGAAATAGAAAAATCTGGAAGAAATGGATAAATTGCTAGACGCATGCAAGCTACTAAAATTGAACCAGGAACATATGCGAAATCTGAGCAGACCAATAACAAGTAATGAGATCAAAACCATAATAGGAAGTCTCTTAGCAAATAAAAGCCCACTACCTGATGGCTTCACTGCTGAATTTTACCAAACCTTTAAAGAACACCAGTCCTACTCAAATACTCTGAAAAACAGAGGAGGAGGAAATACATTCAAACTCATTCTATGTTTGACAGTATTACCCTAATATTCAAATCAGAAAAGGGTACAACAAAGACATATTTTGGATCAAATGGCTTTGATCCAAAAGACAGTAACAAACGCTGGTGAGGACATGGAGAAAAGGGAACCCTTGTACACTGTTGGTGGAAATGTATATTAGTACAACCACTATGGAGAACAGTGTGGAAGTTCCTTAAAAAACTAAAAACATCTACCATAAGATCCAGCAATCCCTATAAATATATAGGGGTATATATGTATATATACACACACATATATATATGTGTGCATGTATAGTATATGTATATATACACACACACTAAAAAGAAAAGAAATCAGTATATTGAAGATATATCTGCACTCCCATGTTTATTGCAGTGATATTTACAATAGCATCAACAGATGGCTAAAGAAAATGTGGTATTTAAACAGAATAGAGTACTATTCAGCCACAAAACAGAATGAGATCCTGTCATTTAAAACAACATCGATAAACTGGAGATTATTAGGTTAAGTGAAATAAGCTAGGCACAGAAAGACAAACTTCACATGCTTAAACTTATTTGTGGGGGCTAAAAATTAAAATAATTGAACCATAGAGATACAGAGTAGAAGGATGGCTACCAGAGGTTGGGACAGATAGTTGTTTGGGGTAGTGGGAAAAGTGGGGATGGTTAATGGGTTAAAAATAGCTAGAAAGATTGAATAATACCTAGTATTTGCTAGCACAATGGGATGGCTACAGTCAAAAATAATTTAATTGTAAATTTAAAAAAAACTAAAAGTGTACAATTGGATTGTTTGTAATACAAAGGACAAATGCTTGAGGTGGTGGATACTCCCTTTACTCTTATGTGATTATTACTCATTGTATGCCTCTATCAAAACATCTCATGTACCCCATTAATATATATACCTACTAAGTACCCACAAAAATTAAAAATAAAAATAATAAATAAATATTCATAAATATTTTTTTCTGTGAATTATACGATCTCCTAGGCTGTTAGTCTGCTGGGAGATGTAGCAATGAATCAAAAAGTGTTCTTATGGATCTTAGGGTATACTAGTTAACGTAGAAGGGTTGCTCTAAATTTCAAAGTGTTTGTTTATCAAAGCATCTATGATTCTCAGTGTCTTTTTTGTTTTTTGTTTCCTTATTGTTTGTTTTTCATTTGAGTACTTTTCTCATTAAAACACTAGCTTAAGCAACATGTCAAGGAGTACTGTAAGACAATACAAAAGACAACAAAACAAGCTTTTCATTGCATTGCCTCACCCATAAACTTATAAAGTGGCTGTCACTTTATAAAAGCCTAAGAAAAGCTATTTCGTTGAAAACCTTATTGGCTGTCTTAATGACATCACATTTGTAGTTCTGTTATGAGGTAATAAATCATGGAAGGAGTAAGGAGAAGTTTAGCAACAGTTGTGATGTCTTACCTGCTGTGTGATGGGTCTCAGATGCCCTACATGCTATGCAAGTAGAAATCATTGCTTATTATTTTAATGTAAGATTGACTGGAATGCGACTAATTACATAATAGTTATACAAAAAAACATATTCTAGATCAGCTAATTAAGATGAGCAATATGATATACAATAAGATATGTTCTGTGCACAAATAAAGAAACATATTGTTTCTTTATTTATAGTAATAAGATAGGTAAATAAAGTTATTTTGGACTGATAAATATTTTTTTCAACTTTTAAAATTTCCAGGGTACATTTGCAGGATGTGCAGCTTTGTTACATGGGTAAATGTGTGCCATGGTGGTTTGCTGCACATCAACTCACCACCTAGGTATTAAATCCAGCATCCATTAACTATTCTTCCTGATGCTCTCACTTCCCCCAACCTAAACCCCTGAGAGGCCCCAGTATGTGTTGTTCCCCCTCCCCATGTGTCCATGTGTTCTCATTGTTCAGCTCCCACTTATAAGTAAGAATATGTGGTGTTTGGTTCTCTGTTCCTCTTTTAGCTTGCTGAGGATAATGGCTTCCAGCTCCATCCATGTCCCTGAAAAGGACATGATCTCATTCCTTTTTATGGCTGCATAGTATTCCATGATGTATATTTACCACATTTTCTTTATCCAGTTTATCACTGATGGGCATTTGGGTTGATTCCATGTCTCTGCTACTGTGAATACCGCTGCAATGGGCATACATGTGCATGTATCTTTATAATAAAATGATTTATATTCCTTTGGGTATATACCCAGTAATGGGATTGCTGGGTCAAATGGTATTTCTGCCTCTAGATCTCTGAAGAATTGCCCCACTGTCTTCCACAATGGTTGAACTAATTTACACTCCCACCAACAGTGCAAAAGCATTCCTTTTTCTCTGCAACCTCACCAGCATCTGTTGTTTCTGAAATGTTTAATAATTGCCATTCTGACCGGCATGAGATAGTATCCCATTATAGTTCTGATTTGCATTTCTCTAATGATCACTGATGTTGAGGTTTTTTTCACATGTTTGTTGGCTGCATAAATGTCTTCCTTTGAGAACTGTCTGTTCATGTGCTTTGCCCACTTTTTAATGGGATTGTTTGGTTTTTCTTGCAAATTTGTTTAAGTTCCTTGTCAACTCTGGATATTAGACTTTTGTCAGATGGGTAGAAAGGAAAAATTTTCTCTAATTCTGTAGGCTGTTCACTCTGATGATAGTTTCTTTTGCTGAGCAGAAGCGCTTCAGTTTAAGTAGATCCCATTTGTCATTTTGCTTTTGTTGCAATTCCTTTTAGCATTTTTGTCATGAAATCCTTCCCCATGCCTACGTTCTGACTGGTATTGGCTAGATTTTCTTCTACGGTTTTTATAGTTTGGGGTTTTACATTTAAGTCCTTAATCCACCTTGGGTTAATTTTTATATAAGGTGTAAGGAAGGGGTTCAGTTTCAATTTTCTGCATATGGGTAGCCAGTTCTCCCAGTACCATTTATTAGAGGGAATCCTTTCCCCATTGCTTGTTTTTGTCAGGTTTGTTGAAGATCAGATGGTTGTAGGCTTGTAGTCTCATTTCTGAGTTCTCTATTCTGTTCCATGGGTCTATGTGTCTGTTTTTGTACCAGTACCATGCTGTTTTGGTTACTGTAGCCTTGTAGTGTACTTTGAAGTTCAGTAGTATGATGCCTGCAGCTTTGTTCTTTTTGCTTAGGATTGTCTTGGCTATTTGGGCTCTTTTTGAGTTTCATATGAATTTTAAAATTCAACATCCCTTCATGTTGAAAACTCTCAATAAACTAGGTATTGAAGGAACATACCTCAAAATAGTAAGAGCCATATATGACATACCCACAGCCAATATCATACAGAATGGACAAAAGCTGGAAGCATTCTCCTTCAAAACCGGCACAAGACAAGGATGCCATCTCTCACCACTCCTACTCAGTATAGTATTGGAAGTTCTGGCCAGGGCAATTGAGCAAGAGAAAGAAATAAACGTATTCAAATAGGGAGAGAGGAAGTTAAATTATCTTTGTTTGCAGATAACAAGATCCCATGTCTAGAAAAGCCCATCATCTCAGTCCGAAACCTTCTTAAGCTGATAAGCAACTTCAGCAGTCTCAGGATACATAATCAATTGTGCAAAAGTCACTAGCATTCCTATACACCAACAACAGGAAAGCAGAAAGTAAAATCACAAATGAACTCCCATTCACAACTGCTACAAAAAGAATGAGATACCTAGGAATATAGCTGACAAGGGAAGTGAAGGACCTTTTCAAGGAGAACTACAAACCACTCCTTGTGGAAATTAGAAAGGACACAAACAAAAGGAAAAACATTCCATGCTCATGCATAGAAAGAATTAATATCACGAAAATGACCATACTGCCCAAAGTAATTTATAGATTCAACGTTATTTCCATTAAACTATCATTGGTAAATCTTTTTAAGAAAAATTTATAGTATAAATTAATAGTTTAAAGATGGCAATTTTTATTTAGATAGGTCAAGAAAAAAAATGCTGTCACAGAGAGATGTGAATTGAACTACCTATTGAGGAAGTATGCTATCATTAAGGCTTTCTCACAATTTCTTTCATATTCAGGATTTTAAAAAGTTTAAATATGTACAATTTCATTTGTATCACTGCTATAATTTCTTTATCAAATACGTGTTGAGTAAATGCTATGTTTCAGACATTGTGCTGGAATTGGAGATACAATGGTAATGAAATGAAGGATGGATCACGGATCTTACAGTCTAATTGAGGTAGAAATACAAACACACATACATATATACAACACACATGCACATACTAAATAATCACACAAATATATGAATATTTGCTTCAGAAAATGTTACTAAATTGTGGTTATTTCCGTGCTGGCAAGAAATACCCAGTTCCTTGAAATTTATATTTCAATGACTTCTTCCAAATTTAATCCTGTTTATGCCTAAGGATTTTTGTTGTTGTTTTTTTAATCTCTTAAAGTTTCAATCACACATTGAATCACTGCTGATTTGTATGTATGAAGTTACCAGGACTTCTAATTTTGTACAAAGTTTATATGTGCTAATATTTTCCATTAGTAAAGAAGACTGAAAGATGTCTTGGTTGCCTGGAATTTACGCCACCAAGGAAGAACCGTGATTAGTGTGTTTAAAGAGTTAGATCATTGGGTTAATCATGCTCTGCCATAGTATCATTGCTATCCTTTAAATAAATTTTTAAAAAAGGTTTAGTTAGAAAATTTGTTAACAAGATAAAATTAACCACAGACTATAAAGGAAAGTAATTTCAGCAGGATTATTTATTCTCCCAATGAAAGTTGAAAAATCAACAAACCAAAAAAGGTGTATATGTGACATCTACTTAATTTTTTAAATATGATTCTTTCCATCTTTTGTTCTTTGATCTCCACATGAGCAGAGACACATAAAATGGCAATGGGGCCAAGGGTGCTAGATGTCTTGGCATTCATTAACTATGGCAATTAGCACCATTTAGACTGATATGTTTCCAAGATGAAAGTAAGAATTGGACTAGACAAACAAAAAATGATGATCACACTTGTGAAAGTGGAACAACAATGACCAACAAGAAACAAAGAAGCAAAGCTCACCTTAAAAGACTTGGAATATTTGAAAAATTGATTATATGATAAGATAATTTCAACATAAGTACAATTCCTTGCAGAGTTATTAATGCTTCGGTAGCATTAAAGTAAAATGAAAAGACACCAGGGCAGTCTGCTTTAATAGCTTGCTGGCTTGAACCCTAATACATAATGTTCTTGTAATAGTTTATGGGTGACTGCAGTAAATTGGTAGTGAATGTTTTTCATTTTTTTGGCTCTTCATATCAGATCTTCTCTTGGAGAACATTTTGTTCTGAGAATATTATGAAGGCAGTTGATCTACTTTAGAAGTTGCTTGACAATTTTAATACAGTGTTAACTTTTCTCCCCTCCAGATTTTGTGCTTTTTTGTCCTTTGTACCCGACATCAAATTATAGTTTGAAATTCAGCAATTTGCTCAGTTATACTTTACCTACCCTGACTAAATATTTTGTAAGTGCTGCCACAAGAAAAGAAAAATCTAATTTTTCCTGATGTTGTTGTTACCCCTCTCTATTTATATAGCAGTTTAAATCTGCCCTTCATCTTGACAGAGAAAAAAATTTAGACAGATTAATTATGAACCTACATAATTCATTGACAAATAATTTATGATCATATTCAGGAGTTGTTTTGGGGCAAAAAGAAAATTGCATTGAATGAATTTTACCAAGTGAAATCATGGTATTTTAAACAAAATGAGGTTTATAATTACCTGGGATTTAGTGAACAAAATTATGTAACACAGGAATCCCTGAAGAATTTAGTGCATGTCCTATGTTTTAGTGCTTCAAGCAGCAAATATTATGTAAATACAATAAAAAAGGAAGTTTCAGACTTAATACATACTGAAATGGTCTCAATGTTAACATTAGACTCATGAAAAATTAGCAGACATCTGAGTACTTTATTTGTTCTTTTAGTCTTTGCTGTACCTAGGAACATTTGTTTCATATAAAAGTTATATTACAAAATTAATGGACTAAGGGTGGAAAGAGAATTTGAAAGAATGTGAAATAAAGTCTGAATATATATACTGAATGCAGGTGGAAGATGTCTGAGGAACATTAATGACAATAAAGTGCAGTCTCTTCCTAAGGTACACACATCCAAAACCAAAATAAGAGTCAACATGGTTATATAAAACAGCAAAGAAAATCTTGGTTGGACAGAGAACTCCGAAGAGGTAGTAAAAGGAAAAACTGAGCAAACTAGGGAAGACACACGCAGAGAAGAGTTAGAAATAATTAGAGAAGAAATAAAATGCTTCCACAAAAATAAGAACAACAAAAATCCAGAAGATAAATGCAGAACAGTCCAGCTAACAGAAAAGGATTTTTGAACTGTGCATGCAAGAAGCAGACAGCATGATTGGAAATGAAGTATTTGCTCTTTCCTCTAAGACTGGAAGGACAAGACATTCCTGGGCAGCACAACTCTGCCTAGGATTAGTTGCACTTCCTCAAATGTATTTTCAAGCAAAAAGCTGAAACCCAAATGTCTTGAGCCACCAGAGTACCCAGGCTCTTATGTAATACAGGCTTTAGTGTTTTATTGCTTATTCAAAAAAGACAAATTATATTTTAAAATTGATATATGTGTGAGCATGGTTATGCTACACCTATAGATTACCAAAAATAATACCAATTGCAGCCAACCAACAGTTTAGCCTCAGTATTTTCACAACAGTTCAAAATGTTTTGTTAAATCCCATGAAAGTAGCTTCAGTGACAAAGGTTTCAGATCTTTGCAAATGATAATTAATTCAGAGGCATATAACGGGAAACACTACAGTCAGGTCTAGACAGGTTTAGATAAACTAATGAGCCAACTAGTTATGGCAGCTACAGTTTTTAACTTCGAGTAAAGGAATCTTAAAAGCAGTTCAAGGAAGAAACATTTTCTTTCTTTTCCTTTTTAAAATATTTAATTGTCTTTTTCGAGGATGATAAAAGATAAAATCTAGAGACTTTATTGTACTGTACTCATTACATTCTCTCCCCTGCCTCATATGTAAATCCAGTTTGCTTCTTCATGTTTATTCATCTCTACTTTAAATAAACATATTGTACATATACTCTCTCTATACACACACACATATAATACCTATTCTCTTCCATTTATGCTTACATTGTACGTCTTTTAAACATTTATTGAAATATTTTTGTTGGATTGACTTTACATTGAAGAGCTTTATTATAAATGAAAGACTTCCCTTATATTAAACGAAACTTTCTTTTAATACCACTATGAGGCAGAACATTATTGCTATGGTATAACTTTGTAAGATCGAATGTCCTACTGGCTAGATCTGTGAGTTAATTTAAATTTTTACAGGCTGTTAGATGGAGTAAAAGGCAGGATACAGCCATGGACTATAGGTTTTTTATCCTTTAGTTACTTCTTTTATTTTTACTTTACATTAATGGACAAGTTTCATCTAGTCTAATTTTATGTACCACTTGAGTCTTTCCTCATATTTTTGGAATGCCATTTTTAATTTAGAGTGTTTTCTAAGTAAAAGTCTTAATTGTTCTTTTCCTGGATAATAGCTTGCATGAATACAAAGAACTTTATGTTTGAATTTTGGATTTAGTCAACTTGATTTTTCACTGAAATCAGGCCTAAACATATGAAGTTCAGCAGCAAAAACAAAATCAAGCTTACTTACTGAAAACGCATTGTCTTTCTATAACAAGCTTACTGTAAAGATGGGGGTAGTATGTATATTTCCATAGATACATATATATAGTATCTGTGTGTACACACATACCCATGAAGTTAAGAACGTTTGTAAAAAAAACTACACATATGCAACATTAGAAATATTGTTAAATGTTTATGTGTAATGAAGCTGTTCTTTTCAATGATGTCCTACATTGTAAAAGTTTTATTTAAAAATTTTTATATAATGAATGCAAACTTGAGTCACTGTTCAAACATGAATATTTTCTCAAATGAACATATTTGCATGTGTTATGCTATATAAACTGAGTTCTGTAAAAAGGATCCTTTTTCTTCTGCTACCAAGAAATTCTACTTTTACAATTCAAACAATCTACTCTCTTCCACGCTCAAAATAAGTCATCATTACTTAAAATATGTGGAGTCTAACAATGGAAATGTTTGTATATTTGTCAAACTAAATATTATGTTAAAATATTTTATACATTTCCACTGAGAATGCTCTTCTTAGTTAAAAATAAATTTAAAAAAAACTTGGAGACATTTTGAAAGTGGCTATTCCAGGTAAGATAAATATTTAATTTACTCCGTAGCATAATAATTTTAGGAATCCCTTCATTTTGAAAAATTATTCTGAATACTAGCAACATTTTGGCCTTTAAGACACTTTAGTAACAATTTTGAAGAAAAAGTTAAGAGACATTTGTTCAAAAGATTTGAATCTATGGAGATGGAGATAAAGAAACAATGAGACCAGCCCTGACTCATGAACAAATAGTGAGGTAAGGAGATAACCTTCAATGACTACTGTGAGACAGATTTAAGTGTTCTTTTGGAGTTAGAAAGCACTATATAAATACAGAGAGAGAAAAATTCATTTTAACTGGAGCATGACATTTAAATTGTACCTAGAAGGACAGAGATTGAAACCTTAACAGGTCGAAATGGAAGAAAGAACTAGGAGGAGGAAGTAAGTTTTCAACGTAGCATAGGGTTTCTATCTTTAAAAAAAAAATGGACAGTTTACTTTCTATTCATAGCTTACACAGTAAAACTGTGCTTGTTTCAACTTTGCTGGCGCTACACGACATGCCTAGATTCAATTCTGTTGAATCCCATAAACTCTATTTTTTTTGTTTTGTTTTTCATTCTGTCTTTCTATGCCTGTGCCCCATGTGTTCTTTCTCAGCTCTCATGTCTGTGTCTTTTTCAGTTCTGCATCACCTTCTTTTCTTCTACATTCCTTATCTCTGCTATCCCTCTCATAGTCATCTTCCCATCTTGATTGTCATAAGGAATTGAAATATACTGTACTTCTCTTAGACAAATCCAAACTTGAGTAAACTCTTCCACTATAGAGTTTTCAACAAATCCTTACTCTTTGTACTTCTTTCTTTCCTTTTTTAAATTGTTCCTTCCTTTCACTTAATTTCTTTGTAATCTGTCCAAATTTTATATTCTCCCTCCCCCACTTTTCTCCCTTTTCTCTCTCTCCTTTTTGATTCTTACATTACACTACTGGTGTACTCAGAGGGAAAAAATTATGCTAAAGTAAAGAAAATGTTCTTTACAATCAGAATATTTTTAACCAGTACTTCCAAGCATAACTAGTTCAATCATAAAAATTCAATTAAGATTTTAATGATTCCAACTTATATCTCTTTATCTCTATTTGAGTCAAATATTAAATGACTAGTACTTCAAAGTTAAATGTATTTTACTGTATAATTTTTGAAACTGGTATTTATATTTGATATCTATATCTCATTTCATAACTAAACTACATGGGTTAATGTATAACATATGGAAAGTTTTTGTAGTTTACCTCTTCTTGCAAGACTAAATGAGAGGACTACTGTTGGGAGAAAGCAAAGTTGGTCAAGGCCAAAAATAGGACTGACAGTGTTTTCTTTAGACTTTCCCTTTTTCTTCCTTGTAATAACCCCTAACTCCTAGATTCAATTTTTTCCTTTATTTATCCAATAAATATTTACTGAATCCTAACTATTTTCCGGGAACTATGGTAAGTGCTATTGATAGATGAATTAGGCATTCTTTGACATGGAAGAGTTTACAACCTAGGTGGAGAGGGAGAAACTGCAATATAAATTGATAAGGCCCATAATGGGACTAAGAACAGTCTACTATCCTGATTATACATCTGGTACTCAGAGACCTCTACTTGATTCCTTGGATTTTCCCCATACTTGCAACCCACCTTTTTATCCTCCTCATTAAAACTTAACTGTTATTGAGTCTCATTTTCCCTTAAGGCACCCCTTTTGGATTGGTGCTTTGGGAAAATAATCTCACAAATTAACTCACACTGGATATTAAAAGAGTAAAGCATATATCTCACATCCCTCTTGCATTTTAACAAGTCACTCCATTTGAAAAGAACTGTTTGCTAGTGATGGGAATTGCAAGAACTGTACAGTAGGCCATTAGAAAAGTAAGACTTTCCTCATACACTTCAATCACAACAGAGAGGGGTTAACTCTACCACATAAAACTTCCCTTTAGATGCCCTAACACTATTATTATTTAAACAACATAGCAGCTACATATTCACTAAGAAAATACAATTGAATTTAATTATTGTTAGTAGTAGTAGCTACCACTGGTAACTACTGTTACTAAAATAGAAATTATGTATCAATTTAAAATTATAAAATTTGCCTTATTCTTTTTTTTAACTTTGTTCATTACAAAGGTAAATTTGTGTCATGGGGGTTTGTTGTACAGATTATTTCATCAACCAGGTATTAAGCCAAGTATCCATTAGTTATTTTTCATGATCCTCTCCCTCCTCCCACGTTCCATCCTCTGATGGGCCCCAGTGTGTGTTGTTCCCCTCTATGTGTCCATGTGTTCTCATCATTTAGCTCCCACTTATAAATGAGAACATGTGGTATTTGGTTTTTTGTTCCTCTGTTAGTTCGCTAAGGATAACAGCTTTCAGCCCTATCCATCCATGTCCCTGAGAACATGATCGCATTCTTTTTATGGCTGCATAGTATTCCATGGTGTATATGTATCACATTTTCTTTAACCAGTCTATCATTGATGGGCATTTAGGTTGAATCCATGTCTTTGCTATTGTGAATAGTGCTGCCATGAACATACACATGCATGTGTCTTTATAACAGAATGACTTATATTCCTTCGGGTATATTCTTTGATATTATTATGAAGATTCACTTCAGATACCTGAAATAGCAAGGAATGGTTTTCTAGTTGGAAAAGCATGATCCCCACAATAAAAGTAATAAAATACAAGAAATATTTACATATATCAAGAAAAAATGATTCATAGGATCACAAAATAAAAATTATACAAATTGAGGAAAGCCTTATTTAATATAATGTCTTTAGGAAAAAAAATTGTATCTGTGGACCTGGGATTCCTCCCCTGTAAAATGAAGGGTTTAAATAAGAATAAACTCCACTTTCCTGCTTCCAGGCTTAATACATATGTGAAGGATTTGCATAAATATTTCTCAATTTTCCTATTACATGAAGGTAATTAGCTTTTATCTTTCTGACACAAGCTTAAAGTGTTTGTTCTTACATTAAGGGAAATTTGTCCATTTAAATTTATACTAAAAATATTGTGTTACTGACAAGGCAAGAAAAGAAATCAATGCTGCTGAATCACGCACTCTTATGGATATTCTGTCTCTTCCTATTCAACACATTTTCCTTTGGCAATCTCTTTTCATGACCTTATCAACTACCAATGTATTGATAGCTTCAAATTTCTCTTCAGGTATGAATTCTCCTTTGAGCTTGAAACTCCCATGTCCAAAGGTTTCTTGACTATATCCTATGGTGTGTAATGCAGTCCTTTGGATTCTGCATTAATAAAAGTAAAGTATTCTTATTTCACAAAATATTCTGTAAGTAATTACCCAATTTTGTTAATCAAGTAATATGGAAGACAATGCACACACACACAAAATAAAGAATAAGAAATGTACTACAAATATTCATAAAGCATTAAAATATGTCAAAATACTATTACAGATATATATAATAAAATTGAAAATCTCAGGACATAACCTTCTAAGAGAATATAAATTTTCAAAATTGACTCTATAAATGGAAAATTTTAAGAGGCCAATAAATTTAAAAATTAATTACAGAAAGGTTCCAGAAACAGGTGGTTCAAGAGAAAATTCTATTTAATTTCCTTTTTCAAAAATTGATAGATAAAATTCTATGTATTTTCCATGTATACCATGATGTTTTTAAGTATATATACCTTATAGAACAACTAATTTAGCTAATTAACACATGTATTACCTCACATAGTTTTTTTTGAGTAAACATCCACTCATCATTTTTCAAGAATACATATATTATTAACTATAGTCATCATGTTGTACAATAGATCTCTTAAACTTATTCCACCTAATTGAAATGTCGTATCATTTGACCAATATCTCCTTAAACCCCAGTTTTAACAGAAAATTGAATTTCATTAAGTTTTCAAGGATCAAAATAAACCCATAGCATAGTAACAAAAACAAAATATTTCCAAATTCATTTTCTAAGGCTAGCAAAAGCCTAAAAATGTGACTTCACAGTACAGCAAAGGAGGCTACTGAACACTGTTATTTGACTCCGTTGGATTAGGATCAGATGCAAGTGTAAAGCATCAGATTTTTAGAATTCACTATAAAAAACTCTAAAATAACTCATTACCATTTTCATATTACATATTAAAATAGTAATATCTTGGCTATATCATTTTAAATAAAATACATTATTAAAATTAATTTCACCTGTTTCTTTTTGCTTTTTAAAAATGTAGTCACAAGAAAATTTTAAATTGCATATATGGCTCACATTGTATTCCTATTAGTATTAATATAGATAATTTTGCTTATAAGGATATAAAACTTCTCAGCAAGTAATATATAACAATATATTAAAAATAATTTGTGATGACCAAGAAAGTTGAAATAGTTTTCCATTAGAATATCTACTAATATATTATATGATAAATTTAGATAATAAATATAAGTATGATAAAAACAATAATTTTGATAGTGCTGAAAATGCATGTAATAAAAATCAATCACAATTCTTAATTTTAAAACTCTTAATAAACTATGATGAAACTTTTTAACATAATGAAGAATATCTACCTATAAAATGGTTGACACTACACCTAATGGTGGAAAACATTAGTGGTATTCCCACTGAAGCCAAGAGAAAAACAAACTCTTGCTAGCCCTTATTATTATAATTTGGAAGCTCCAGCAATACCACCTAACATGAACTATAAATATGAGAAAGGAGTAGAATAAAAAAAATTAAGAAATAATTAGAACTTATAAATCAGCAAGCTCCTTGTTTACTATACGCACACACACACACACACAGACACACACACATACCAAAAACAGCCATTTAAAAGTGCAACAGAAAGAACAATCTCTTATTACCAATGATAAAAAATAAAAAATACATAGAAACTAACACTACAAGAAAAATGTTAGACTTATATGGAAAAAATGTTTTTCTAAGTAATGTTAAAAATATCTTGAATATATTAAGACATCTTACAGATAAGAAACCTCTATGTCAATTTTCCCCAAAACAGTTCATAAATTTAATGCAACCATTCTCAGAAGTCCAATAAAATTGAAGTGGGGCAGGCAGTGGTAGAGAGGCCTTGATTAAATAATTCTAAACCTCTTATAAAAAATTGGTTAAGAATAGCCACTAACCTTTTAAAATGAAAAATACTAAAAATAAACTTTCATTAGCAGGTTTAAACCGTATTGTAAAAGCCACAATAAATAGCATAGCCCCAGTAAACCATATAGAAACTGATAGAACTGAAGAGAAAAAATAGGCTGGAAATCAAATAGAAAGGCAAGAAACAAGCCCATTTGTAAATTAAGTATTTAGCATATGATAAATAATGCATTTTAAATCAGTGGGAAAAACATAGATTTTTTCAATTGATGGTGCTGAGACAACTGGTTAAATATTTAGAACAGAGTAAATTTAGAGCCTATCTCACACTGTATATCAAAATAAAATTCCAGATGGTTTGAAGAGTTATATGTAAACAATAAAACCATAAAAGAACTAGAAGCAAATATAGAAGAATTTTTAATCTTATCTTGGGTTGGAGAAGGTCTTCCTAAGCATAAAAGCAAAGGCAGAAGCCATAAAAAATGTAATATGTTTTTTAAAAATAGAATATTTGAACACATAAAAATGAAAGGTCTGTATAGCAAAAACAAATGAAACTAAAAGGCAAACAATAAATTTAGAAAAAACTATTTGCAACATATGACAGAGTATCATACAGCAGCTGAAAACAATGTCCTATGAAAAATAATTAAGGACCTGGGAAAAACAACTAGCATATAGTGTTAAACGGAGAAATTGTTATAAAACAGTACATACATTATTATAGGAACTTTGTAAAATACACTTACATTTGGGTATAATGACTTCCCACATATACCATGTTTATAATTTCCATGCTTTTATACATATAGTCCCCTTTGACTGAAGAGATCCTCCTTCCTTCCCTGTCTATACATCTCCTGTTCATCTTTCAAGGGTCATTTCTGACATCCCTTTAGACAACAAGAAGTCTTCTTTGAATTATCAGGCTGGAATATGTGGCCTTCCTTTGTTTGCCCATAGTACATTGTTGCACTATTTAATGCTATTTAATATTATCTGTTTACATGTATTACTCCACCCCTATGATTAAAGTTCCTCAAGAGAAAGGGTAACATTTTACCTCTTTCTCCTTGCTCATTTCCTAGTATTATATCTGTCAATTAGTACACATTCGAAAATATTAGTTTGAATTATTGCTAAAATATCTTCTAATTAAGATTATTCCAAAATGAAGCTAACGTCAATAGGGAAACAAACAACACAAGAGGCATCAAACTGTGTAAGAAGTGTGAAAGAAAAAAAAAAGACAACATAATGAGATCATTCTGTCCTCCTTTCGACGTTATACCACAAGCTTCCTTCAGGGTACAGCTCAATGAGTCATCCTAGAGTATTCTAGGTATATATTGATATTCCTAAAATTCTAAACACATGTACCATATACAAACTGTGTCCCACAATTTATCACTTGAAGTTTATTGTTTTTAAATGATTTCTCATTTATGAGTCTTTTCTCTCATTAGATGTTGATTTCTGTTATGTGAAGAGGTCATGCCTTATCTAGGCAGATATCCTACAAAGTGTTTGGCTAAGTACCCTAGTACTTTAATAAAAAGTCAATATGCATAAAATTTCTATATAACTTTAAGTAATTTTCTGTTTTTATTTACATACATCCCTTCATAATTTTCTAAGAAAATCAGGATCTACTCCAATTTCCTCATTGCCCGTCATCATCCAGAATGATGAAGAGATGTATATATTAAGAAAATATTTGTGTTTGCTGAGTAAACCTGGTATTATCTAATCAAAAGAACAGCTTCAGCTGTGCTTCTCCTAGCTGTGCTAGTCCACACAGCTTTCCCAGTTTTCATGAATTAGTGGAGGTAATGGTAAACCACTTTTCTAGTAAGAGTGCATAAGGATATTTAAGTGAGCTCATCCCTCTAACAAAGGAAAGAATAATTATCATTAATCATTATTCAACAGTACATCTTCTTGAACTAAATCATGAGAGGAGGAACTTATGATGTTTTTTATTAGTCAAAACATTTTCTATATAAGCCTAGTATATACAACGTGCCAAAATACAGAATTCTATTTACTGCTAATGTCGATTTACCACCACATTGCTTGATATAATTCAAAGTTTTCCAAGGAGCTATTTGACCTCCTTTAGACTGAAAATAAAATCATGAGATTTAAATTATTTAATGCCAAAAAAGAAAGTCATCCTTTTCTCCTTCTTATGTCTTTGTTTCACAAAACTATTATCAGACAGTCCATGCAAACAACTAAAAACAAAAAATTATATGGTGTAGTTAATTGAAAAAATGCTTTTGCTACACACAGAAATTGACACTAAGTGCTGTATTAGAAGGAAATCAGTGATTTTCAATTGACATTGCACAGGAAATCGTTTAGTGTCAATTGATATTAAATGGGTAAAATTGTACTGAATTAGTACAAAATGATTTGGTGGAAAAAATGTGCTTCCATTAGGTGACTTGATATTAAGTGGGCTCAAATGTAATAAGTTTTAGAGGTCACTAGTCAACAAAAATTGGGGCATGCTATCCAACCCTGAGTACATCAGACTGCTTGCTCTTAATACCCTTATCAAAAGATAAGTTAGTGTCATATTATCATGACAAAATTGTCTTCCTTTGGGCTTTCAAGGGAAGTGGGAAAATTCAAATTGTTTAAATGAGCTAAATTAGCCAGTGGTAAGAACCATGACTTCTTAGATATATCTGGTGGTCCTAATCCTTTAAAAATATAATTTTTTCTAGAATTTTTGGCATGAAATGAAAGGCAGTATAACAGCATGTATTTTATTTAATACGGTCCAGATTGAGCTTTCTCTATAAAATGGCTTTGACAGTAAGCACACAATAAACTATATTGTATTAGGGAGTGATATGATTATATATAATGAAGTAACCACTTTATTGATCTTTTAAGAAACCTATGTTTTTAAACCTGAGTAATGAGGAAAGAGAAGCGTGTGACTGCAGGAGACACAAGGAAGGAGAAAAGACAGGAAAAGTTACATTACACAGTCACTACAAGAACAAATTGAATAAAATATTATAGATATTTTCTGGGAACAGAAATGGGGGGTTGTAAGGTACAGAAAACTGTAAAACTAATTTGTTAGTAATACAAGGAACAATAACAATAAAACAGACATACTGGGAACACTCCACCCAACAACAACAGAATACACAATCTTCTCAAGTGTACATAAGGCAACTACCAGTGTCCAGGATAGACCACATGTTAGGCCACAAATTAAGTCTCCATATATTTAAATAGACAAATATCATACAAAGTATCCTTTCTGACCACAAAGGGATAAAGTTAGAAATCAGTAACAAAAGGAAAATAGTTAGGCAACATACTCTTAAACAAAGGATCAAAAAAGAAATCACAAGAGAAATTAGAAAACATCTAGAGATGAATGAAAAAGTGTTATCCCATATCAAAACTTAGGAAACACAGCAAAAGGAGTGCTAAGGGGAAAGTTTATAATTATAAATACTTACATTAAAAAACAAACAAGATCTCAAATAAGCAACCTAACTTTACAACCTAAGGAACTAGAAAAAAAAAAAAAAAGAAATTAAACCCACAGCTAGCAGGAGGAAAGAAATACATATTAGAGCAGATGAAAAATACAGAATAGAAAAATAAGATAAAACCAATAAAACCAAAAGTTGGTTCTTCAAAAATATTAACAAGATTGACAAACCTTTGGATATACATACTAAGAAAAAAAGAGAAGACTCAAATTACAAAAATCAGAAATGAGAGGGGAAACACTACTACTATTCTACAGAAATAAAAATGATTATAAAAGAGCACTATGAGCAATTGCTAGGCCAAGAAATTGGATAACCTACTTGAAATGTAGAAATTCCTAGAAAAACAAAACCTACTATAACTAAACCACAAAGAAATAGAAAATCTGAATAGACCTATAACTTGTAAGGAGATAGAATCAATATTCAAAAATCTCCCAATAAAGAAAAGTCCTGGACCTGATGGGTTCACTGGTGAGTTCTACCAAATATTTTTAAAAGGGCTAAAATCAACTAGAGGTTCCTCAAAAAAACTAAAAATTGAGCTACCACATGATCCAGTATTCCCACTGCTGGGTATGTACATACCAGCAGAAAGAAAGGAAATCAGTATATCAAACAGATATCTGCACTCTTATGTTTGTTGCAGCACTGTTTAAAATAGCTAAGATTTGGAAGTGTCCATCAACAGATGAATAGATAAAGAAGATGTGGCATATATACATAATGAAATATTATTCAGTCATAAAAAAGAATCCCTCTCAAACTTTTCCAAAAAATTCAGAGAAGGAAACACTCCCTGGTTGATTCTATGAGGCCTGTATTACCCTAATGCCAAAACCAGACAAAAACACAATAAATAAAAACAACAGACCAGTATCTCTATGAGCACTGACAAGAATTGAAAATCCTTAACAAAATGTAGCAAACCAAATTCAGTAGCATATTAAAAGGATTTTACCCTATGACCAAGTAGGATTTGTTGTTGAAATGCAAGGATTTTTAACAGATGTAAACCGATCAACATAATATACCACATTAACAAAATAAAGGGAAAAAACAATAATCTTGATTAATGCAGAAAAACTACTTGACAAAATCTGACATCCTTTTATAATAAAAATCCTTAAAAACTAGGAATAATAAACAACCTCAACATAATAAAATCCATATATTGAAATCCCACAGCTAAAATAATACTCAAGAGTAGGGACTCTTCCTCTGAGATCAGCAACAAGGCAAGTACTATTCCACATAGTACTGAAAGTCCCATTCAGAGCAGCCAATAGGGAAAAAAGAAATGAAAGGCACCTAAATCAGAAAGAAATAAGTAAAATTACGTTTTTTATTTGAGTATGACAACAGGTCATAGGCAATGACAACAAAAAACACAAATTAGGCTTCATAAAAATTAAACATTAAATGCACATCGAAAGTCACCATCAACAGAGTAAAAATGCAAACCACTGAATGAGGGAACATATTTGCAAGTTTCATATTGAATAAGGGGCTAATATTCCAAAATATATAGAGAACTCCTAAAAACACAACAACAACAACAACAACAACAACAAAAAACCTGAATCAAAACTGTGCAAAGAACTTGAATAGATTTATTTCCAAGAAAGATATACAAATGGCAAACAAGCACATGAAAAGATGTTCAACATGACTAATCATTTGGGAAATGTCAATCAAAGCTACAATGAAATGGAATCTCACACCAATTAGAATTGCTTCTATCAAACACACACACACACACACACACAAGTTTTAGTAAGGATGTGGAGAAGTTGGAACCATTTTATGCCTTTGATAGAAATGTGAAAAACATCATGGCAGTTTCTCAAAAAATTAAAAATAGAACTACCATATGACAGAGCAATTCCACCTCTGGGTATATATTCAAAAGAACTGACAGCAGGGTCTTGAAGAGATATTTGTTCATATGTTCACAGCAGCCATATTCACAACACCCATATTTACAATTACTAAAATGTAGAAGCAATCCAAGTGTCTATTGGATGGAAAAATGGATACACAAATTGTGATATATATACACAATGGAATATTATTCAGTCTTAAAAAGTAAGGAAATTGTGACATATGCTACAACATGAGTCAACTTTGAGGACATTATGCTAAATGAAATAAAGCCAAACACAAAAAGACAAATACTGTATGATCCAGCTTATATGAGGTACTTAGGGAAATTAAAATCACAGAGACTGAAAGCACAATGGTGGTTGTGGGGAGGAAAAATGGATGCTGGTGGGGAGGAAAAATGAGGAGTTATTCTTTTATGTGTACAGGCTTTAAGTTTGCAAGATGAAAATAATTCTGGAGATACTTGGTGGTATTGGTTTCACAATAATATGAATGTACTTAATGTCACCAAACCGTACAGTTAAAATTGAATAAGGTGGTGAATTTTGTTATGTGTATTTTACTCCAATAAAAAAGTTGAAAAAAATGGGAGAAAAGCTTTTTGACTTTTTTTTCTTTTTTTCTTTTTTCGAGAAGGAGTCTCACTCTGTCGCCAGGCTGAAGTGTAGTGTCGCGATCTCGGCCCACTGTAACCTCCGCTTCCCGGGTTCAAGTGACTCTCCTGCCTCAGCCTCCCGACTAGCTGGGACTACCGTCTTGCTCTGTCTCCAGGCTGGAGAGCAGTTGTGCAATCTCGGCTCACTTCAACTTCCGCCTCCAAGGTTCAAGCGATTCTCCTGCCTCAGCCTCCCGAGTAGCTGGGACTACAGGCGCGTGCCACCACACCCAGCTAGTTTTTGCATTTTTAGTAGAGACGGCATTTCACCATGTTGGCCAGGATGGTCTCCATCTCTTGATCTTGTGATCTGCCCGCCTCCGCCTCCCAAAGTGCTGGGATTATAGGTGTGCGCCACCGCACCCGGCCACTTTGTGATTTTTTTTAAATGTGACCTGCCCCACCCAAAAAATACATACATAGGGAACTTTTCATGGTAATCACTGGGCTTGAAGAGACAGCATTAACTTTTTTTTTCTAATATGGCCCTGAGACTGAAAAAAATACATATCTGTAGGGACTCTAACCCATATAGAACTTACGATGAATGTCCACAAAGTAAACCAAGAACATTCCTCCTAGCATTAGCAGAAAGCATTCTAGAATATAATTTAGTTTCATCATAGAGGAAGCTTACAGTGAAACTGGAGCTACAGTCTTTAAGGTTCAGGAGAATGATTTGCTGATTCAAATGGACAACAGAGAAATCTGATTAAATAATAATATATTTATGATCATTACTGTTTATTGAGCTTTTACTAATACCGAGGATAATCTTGAGCATTCCTCATTAAATATCATAATCATTTTGCTTAACAATCTGGTAAGGTCCACCTATTTCAGAAACAAAGATCGTGAGATTAAGAAAACTGACCAAAGTAACAAGCACAGTAAGGTGTTAAACCCATATCTATCTGAATCCAAAGTAAAGAAATTTTTTTTGGTGGAAGGGGCGGAGGGAGGAGGTGGAAACGGAGTCTCACTCCCTCACCCACGTCGGAGTGCAGTGGCACAATCTCGGTTTAGCGCAACCTCCGTCTCCCAGGTTCAGGCGATTCTCCTGTCTCACACTCCTGAGCAGCTGGGATTACAGGCATGCGCCACCATGCCCAGCTGATCTTTTTCCATTCGTTTTTAGTAGAGGCAGGGTTTCACCACATTGGCCAGGCTGGTCTCAAACTCCTGACCTCAAATGATCCACCAGCCTCGACCTCCCAAAGTGCTGGGATTACAAGCGTGAGCCACCATGGTCGGCCCCAAGTAAAGAATTTTTAACTAGATAATTTGGACTTTCAAAACTGGGACAGAGTTGGTAATTTAAAATAAAAATCCTCTTGCAAGAATATCTGAAGCTAAAATGTTCCAAAGCACAATTGGAGCTGTAAACAAGTTAGTAGTCTATAAGGAGAAGTATAAATACATTCTAAGAATTAATCCAGGGGGAGGAATGTGGTTTAAGCAGTAATTGATAGGTGAAGATGAGCACAAAAATCAGGAAACACATAACTGTACCTATAAGTTGCTATTTCTTTAAATCTTGCCTTGAGTGTTATTTTTAAATAAATAAATATGCTAGAAAACATTTATTCTTTGAGGTTTTAGTACACAGAATATTTTAATTTCCAAATACCACAAATGAGGTCTAAAACATGATTAAATAACTAACTCCATTATCCTTACAACTATTCAAACAATGAAGTTTCACACGAGTGATGCCACCTCCTACACTGTCACACATTACAAAGTTATAGTCACAGGTTTTTAAAGAAATAACATTGGGAGGCTAAGGCAAGTGGATCACGAGGTCAGAGGATCGAGACCATCCTGGCTAACACGGTGAAACCCCGTCTCTACTAAAAATACAAAAAAATAGCTGGGTGTGGTGGCAGGCGCCTGTAGTCCCAGCTACTCCGGAGGCTGAGGCAGCAGAATGGCGTGAACCCGGGAGGCGGAGCTTGCAGTGAGCCGTCGCGCCACTGCACTCCAGCCTGGGCAACAGAGTGAGACTCCGTCTCCAAATAAATAAATTAATTAATTAAAATAAAATTAAAAAATAAATAACAGCTTTTCCGGGTTAAACTTCCAATCTCAAGCCTATTCATGATGATAAATGTCACAGGGTCAAAAACCTACAGGGAAAATCTATGTTAGCTCTAAGGTGGGTTAACCAGTACATACTGGTTAATCCAAAATGCATTTATTAGGAACAAGGCAAGTACTACACACCCTTCATTTTGAAGATACTCATAAACTCAATTAACAATTTCCAATAACAAAGCTTGTCCCTTTTATGTATAATAACATCACAGAACTCTATGATACAAGCACATACAAAGCAAGGTGAAAACTGACTTGGCCATACAGGTTTACAATCTAACTAGAAAGCGTAAATATCACAAATAAATAGGTGTAAATACAATCAGTACATTGATAAACATACTTTATACACTTATGCAGTAAATACTCAAAAACATAAGCAATGAAAATAACATAGAATACTTGTTGAATGGACGAAACTCATCCCAGTGAAGTTTCCTGAATATATTTTTCCTTCAATTTTTATTGTAAAACCAAAGCTAAATTTTCCCTAAACAAGTTTGTCCCTAAATATAAACAATGCATCCAACATTATAGAAATCATCAATTTTTAAAAATCTGTTGCTCGTAAACTATTAACATCATTATATTCAAAGGAAATGTTAAAATTAAAATTTTAATATTTTAATTCTAAATACTATCATCAACATTTGCTTCACACATCTGCAATATGAAAGTGGTAACATCTAAAGATTTAACATTTTAAAATAATATTTTCACCACCTTTTAGCCATTGTATTACATCTAAGTTATGCAATTTTTTACCCTTTTATTATTTTTTTTACACTCTCTCCCTTTACTGGAGATTATTGCCTTCTTCTCTGACATCATAACTAGATAATATCTCAATGACCTGTTACTGTATCCTCGAATAAGATGAGATAGCATCTCCAGTAAGGTCAGATATGAGTCAACCATGTGATATGGGTACTGAAAAAATCCAATTAAATGTTAAACTGACCTGACAGAATAACAGTATCTAGAATAAGGGAGATGACATTCCCACTCTCATCAGCAATGGTCGGATGGCATGATCAATACTGTGATACAGATGACCCAGAAGCACAATAATATTCTAAGAAGGGGGAAAAGGAAGGGTGAAAGACTAACATCATAACATATTTGGAATGGCAGAAAGAATCAAGGGTATTACATGTTGACTGTGCGATTAGGAAAACAATCAGGATAGAAAACGTTTCAAATGTTTGAAAACTTCAAATGAGACTACTCTATACGTTCCCAAGGGATATACTCTTAATAAAATGATGGGTTGAGAATACTAGATATAGTTTCAACTCAAAGTAAATAAGAACCTCTCAACATCAGAATTGCTCGCAGATGATGTGTTGCTTGAAATATTAGTCAACATAAAGAGACTGGAGGTGTTTATGCCAAAAGTGGGGAGTTGGCCTAGATTACCCTTAAAGCAGTTATACAATATGATTCTATCAGTCTTCTCAAAGCTCAGAATTAAAATACTTAATAATGTTGAGTGGTGGATGTTTTTCCAATGTGGCCTGGAATCTGCAGTTATCAACCTACAATTGTCTGATTTTTATCAGCAAAGTATTAAAAAGTTTTTCATTTTCCCAATTTAAGAAGTTTATGCACTGGACATTGCTTTTCAAAAGTTATTTTTTGAATAGTGGTGGTAACCAAAGGTTGTGGCTTGGGGGGTGTGGAGAATGGGGACATGTTGGTCAAAGGGTACAAAATTTCAGTTAGACAGGAGATATAAATTATGGCGATCTATTTTACAGCATGATAACATATAGTTGGTAATAAATAATGCACTACACACCTGAAAATTGCTGAGAGTAGATTTTAAATGTTATCACCATATACACACATACACACACACACACAAATGATAAATATGTGAGATGACAGATGATAATTAGCTTGATTATTTCACACTGAGTGTGTATATATATATGTTAAAACCACTTTGCTCACCATAAATATATACAATTTCATTTGTCAATTAAGAATAATAATAAAGTTATATACATAATTTTTTTAATTTCAAGTGGTATGGCTTTATATAATTCTGAATGACTCACTGACTGATTGAATCATTGTCATTCATTCAACAAATATTTATTCAGAGCCTGGTATGTGCCAAAGACTGCCAAGTGGCATACAAAAAGAGAGAATAAGACAAAGCCTATGCTTATAATATGTCAGGGTAAGCAGACACCCAAAAATAATCATTTCCAAAGTGTAAGATCTTATTCTAGAAGCCTGTGCTCTGGGAGCACACTGGAATGGCATTTAACTTTCCCAGGAGAATCAAGGAAGACTTCACTGAGGAGGTGATATTTGAGCCGGGCTTTAAAAGATTAATAGGATTTCACTAGACAGTAAGGGAATGGAATGATATTTCAGGCAGAAGAAGCATTATGTACTCAGAGGCATGAAAGTACATGGTGTGGTTAGTGAAAAAGGCAAGAAATTTGGTAAAGCTGAAATGTGAGGCATACAGCATGGAAAGAGTGAAAAGAAGATTGACAAAGTAGATCATGACTAAATATCTGGGGTCAATATAAGCCATGCTAAGGTGTTTGGGTTTAACCTTGCGCACAAAGAAATGTTTTCAAGTAGAAAGGTGACATGGTCACATTTGCAGTTTAGACAATATATATGCATCATGTGTGAGAAACTCATTTCTATAAATACTAGTTTTTGCCTTGAAACATTTCAGGGGTAGTGGAATCCTCAAATTACTGGCACCAGCAAGGGTAAATTAATGGGCACTAGATGGCGACATAGAGTGCTCAAGTCTTCATAACATCAGTTACTATTTCTGAGCCTGTATTTTTGACTTAAATAATTCCTTTATTCAAAAATCCCATTAAATGAATATGTACTATTTAGACTGATTGGCATGAAGTAATAGACTACTGTAAGGGGAACATGCATTTTTTAAAAGAGGTAAAGCCCATGTTGGTGCATGATGGAAAAGGCAGTTGAGGATTATAAAAATATTTGGAGAAAATTAAAAATACAACCTTGAGTTCAATGGAATCTTAAATTTCTCTTTCAAAAGTTGCCATTTGTTTTTAAATAATAATAATACATACATATGTAAAACACCTAAAATTCATAAAGTAATTTTATATTCACCATCTCTCCTCTTCTTCAATTAACACCATTACAATATGGACAAACATTACAATTCACATTTTACAAGGAATGAAACTGGGGCTCATGTAAATTATTTTCCCAATTTATATGGTACAGTTAATAAATCATAGTACCAAAACCAAAACTCTAGTTTTTGGATTACAAATCCAGTCTTTGGTTCACTTTGTCATGTTTCACAACTGAAAAACAATTGAGAACTAGGACAAGATTAAGACAAGGAAATGATAGAACCAAATGATTCTAATGCCATTCTGTGATAAACAGAGAGGAAGAGAATGCAAATGCTATAAATTGGATTGTATATTCATTAAGCCCATGGTTTCTAACAATTATTTTGGAAGAATTTATATGTCAAAGAAAATTATGACCAATATTTAGTTATACCAAGGAATTTACATTGGAGAAGCTCTATATATTTTTAATGTTTGGTTGATAATATGTTAACATGATTAGTAAGAAACACAAAAATAGTTTGTAACTTAGGATGTAAAATGTTCCAAATAACTATAAATTCCTTATAGAGAAGCAGTTCTGTTTGCCCCATGTCATCACGCCTTTAAAATTAGACACAAAAGTTTGAATACTCAACAGTAGAATTGTTTATTTAGTAGTGTGGAAGGTCTCCCTCTGTCTATTTCCTGAGGGAAAGCGGCTACAATGAGCCTGCTTGAATTATGAGAATAAGGTTTTCTTTTTTAAAGAGTTTATTCTAACAGATAGGGGGTAACTTTTATTTCTGCCTTCCTCTCTTGCCACTCCATCTCCAGCTAAGAATCCAATCCCTTAACAGCTGTCCTCGTTTTTCTTGTTGTTGATGATACTCTCCACCAAGACAAACTAAACCAGACTGAGACCATGCCATTTTAGCATTATGAAACAAGAAAGAAAGCAAAAGTCATAAGCAGAGCAATACAGGAATTTGAGATGTACAGAGGAATTGAAAAAAGAGGAGCTGATAGGAGCATTCTCTTTCAAAGCTCAATTTAGTGTTCCAACTACTTAAAACCCTATCACAATATACTCTATGCTGTCGGTGAAGAAAAATGCCAGTTTTAAAACATTATGTTCACTTTTTTATAAAAGGTAAAACATGTTAAGGTCCATATGTAAAATCTTTCCAACAGATCAGTTCATCTGCAAATTAGTAGCTGAAGTCTGCTCAAATGCAGAGGAAACTTCCATTTAGGTCTTGAAAAAGAATAGAGCTCATTTTAAAACATCTTTATTTATTTGTGCAACAATGAGTTTAGAAACAAAGTATCCAGTATATTTTCCTAGAGTTAAAAAAAGAAATATTTTTATTGAGTACATTCCAAAACAATTAAATTCTCTTACCCCACCCTTTTCCCCAACTGAATAGTTTTCGTTTGACCTTGAATTACCCACTTACTGATTTACAAACTGGTCAAATTCAGCATATATACCCACACTCATACAAAATGCATTCAGGTTTCCCTTTTTGGATTAAAAACTAAAATTTTATTTTACAGTGAAAGTTAATTTGTTAGGTAAGACCCAATTAAATCAAGAAAGAGAAATATAAACTTACTTCTTCCAAATTTGAAAATTATCCATGAGATCTTCACCAATAAGCTACATCTTTTCCATGCGTTATGATCATACTCCATTTTTTAAACCAAATACAAAAGTATGCAAAGAGAAAGGGGACTATTATCTTTGATCATAAGTGTTGATATCCTAAATTAAATCTAAGATTTGGGGCCTTATTAATACAAAGGGATAAAATAATTAACTGAAGATGTCATTAGTAAAAATTTTCATTAACTTCTATCTCTATAATTTCTGGCCTTTCCAGCTTTTGGTTGCAGCTTTCTAGAAATGCATGTCCTTTTCCTAGCCTTAGCTCTGAAAATATTGCTTCTACCCATAAAGTCATGTTGACAATGCTTTAAATACTGAATTATAAATTTTCTATATAAGAGTTAATGAGCCTATTTCATGTTTTAACACTGAAAACATAGTCTAAGAGTTTACAACGTCTTTTAATAATTTGTTTAAAAAGCAGTTGAAGGTCAGGCATGGTGGCTCACACCTGTAATCCCAGCACTTTGGGAGGCCGAGGTAGACTGCTCACTTGAGGTCAGGAGTTTGAAACCAGCCTGGCCAACAAGGTGAAAACCCGTCTCTACTAAAAATTTTAAAAAATTAGCCGGGTGTGGTGGCAGCCATCTGTAATCCCAGCTACTCGGGAGGCTGAGGCAAGAGACTCACCTGAACCCAGAGGCGGAGGTTGCAGTGAGCTGAGATTGCACCACTACACTCCAGCCTGGGCAGCAGAGCAAAACTCTGGTCTCAGAAGAAATAATAAAATAAATGAAAGTAGTTGAAACCAGAAAAAAAGAGAGCATCTAACATATAGGAGTAGAATTTTGAGATACAAAGTTTTACTCCACATTTTCTTTGTCACTAATATTCCCCCACTATTCCTTGCATTCATAAGCCCTTATTTTCAGAATTTATTGTCTCTTATGGTTTTAATATGTGTCCCCTCCAAATCTCATGTTGAAATATGGTCTCCAGTGTTGGAGGAGGGCCTGGTGGGAGGTATTTGGATCATGGGGGTAGACACCTCATGAATGGCTTGGCACCATCTCCTTGGTAATAAGTGAGCTCTCACTGTGAGTTCACATGAGATCTGGTTGCTTGAATGCATGTGGCACCTCCTCACATCCTTGCTCCTGCTTTTGCCATGTGAAGTACCTGCTTCTCCTTTGCCTTCTGCCATTACTGTAAGATTCCTTAGGCCTCCCCAGAAACCAAGCAGATGCCAGCACCATGCTTCCTGTACAGCCTGTAGAACTATGAGCCAATTAAGCCTCTTTTCTTCATAAATTAACCTGTTTCAGGTATTTCTTTATGGCAATACAAGAATGGCCTAACACACTCTCCAAGAAGTTTCAAATCACATAAGACTAAATGTTGGTATTCTTACTGCCAGCCAACCAGTGTAGGTTCACCCTCTTTTATTTTGCAGTGAGAAGAAAAAAAAAAAAAAAAAAACTAAATTCAGACAGCTGATTTTGATTTATAGATACATTCATTTTATTTATAAGTATCAGGCATACTGTTTTCCAAGCTTCAGACCTCCAATGAGAAAGCAAAGCTTAATGTGACTCGGTCTTATTACCTGGCTAGTTTGAAAGGCAAAATAAGTGACAGTGAAGAAATAAAAGCTAAACCAGATGATGTTGGTTTGTAAACTTTAATGACTACTTATTAAACTTTTGCAAAAAATGAAATTGGTTATTATCTGTATCAGTGATTTCCAATGGCGGCTACTGTAAGAATGGCTTGGGAACCTTTTAAAACATACCAATGCCAAAGACCTGCCTTACACCAATTAAATCATATTTGGCAGTGCCAAGTTTAAAACATACCTGAGATAGTATTTTACTAAGACTGTTTAACAAAGTTATCAAGAACACAAGCTACTTTCAATCTAAACTTCATTTTCCTCATCCCCAAAATGGGCAGAATAACTACATTATGTGGATACTGTGAGAATTAAATGAAATAATGCTTAAGAAGAATCCAGAACAATGACTGGCTCACAGTATGCACTCACTTGTAGGTGGTATTGCCATTACAGCTCCTGCTGCTCTGCACTGGTAAAACCGGTAGGTGTTACAGAAAGGAAATGGTATGCCTATGAATAAGGAAAAGGAAGAACACTCTTTAAACATCAATCGCAGCCAGCAATGTGCTATACCCATGAGACAGGATATACAGCAGCAAATCATACTTAGCATTCCTGTGATAGATGTTAACCTTAATGAAGTATCTTCATGCCATACGCAGGACCACAAAAGCCTCTGCGGGACCCAACATACAATTTCCTGTAATAACTCGTGAATCCCATTCATTAAGTTAGTCACATTGAACATTCTTATTCAATTTCTCTATATCTAATGCCAATAAACTACAAAACATGTAGTATATGTTCCTATTTATATCTGCATGTAAACATAAATACATATTTTTACATAGATATGAAACATTAAAAAACAAGTAATTTTTTGTCTATATAATTTTCCTGTAGTGGCCGAATTTCCTACAATAAGCATACATCATTTTTATAAGTAAGATTACATAGCTGATTTCATTTTAATTAAACAAATAAAAAGTCATATATTTAAAACTATGAAGACACTACACCTTTCTACAATGAATTTATTAGAAGTTTATTTACAGATATTGTTATTGTCTGCACTAACCTTAAGACTCCTTAAAGAAAAAAAAATGGCAAACAGTAAAATGCAATCAATCCAGTCAAATTCATGGTGTTATAAAGTTCTTCAGAACAGCACTAACATGGAAGAGTTTTATAACAGGAAAAGAAAAACCAAATAAGAGAGAAAGAGAATGTAAATAAATAATTTAGCCCTCCCTTTTAAAAAGTAAATATTTTCAGAATAGATTATTTCTTTAATTATACTACTGACATATTCTTTCCCTAAATTCTAATTCTGATCCAAATCTTTTTCTCTACTTCTTTTTTCTCCTCATATTTTAAGATTATAAGACTGTTCTCAAACTGTTGGCACCTGCTAGATCACTTGATGAGGGTTCAACAAGCATGTGGACCACCAGTTTTAGTTGGAGGAATGCCATTGTTTACAATCTTTCATCAAGGTACCTCTAACTGGCTCAGTGATAAATTGTGTGAGCCATAGATCAGGTGAAATTTTTATCCAGAAAAATAATTTTAAAATCTCTTTGTTTTTTTACTGAATCAGAAAATCATGACATACTTCGAGGTCACTGAGATTAATACTGAATTCGAGATGGCTCTGTCAGGTAGTTCTAGATAATTTGCAACAAGCATCAACCCAGAGGTTATGAAAAGGTTTCTCACTGAAGACTACCTTCAAAATGTAACAAATGCTAAGTCAAAAATTCTATTACACACAAACCTAAAACGTTGAAGGTTTTAACTTGGAAGATGGAGAAAAAATGGATTCTTAATTCATCTTTTGACAGCACTCAGTCCTATAAAGTTGTTAGAAAAAAAAGTATTTCTTCATGTTTTGCACCCGGAGATTATTTTTAAAAGGGCTTAATAATGTGGCATCAATTATTTCCCCCCCAAATGAGTAAACACATCAAATTTTGGGTAAGAGTCATGTTCTCAATGATCATTGAGCCATAGGTACCAAAATTTATATTCTAAAGAAATTCTGCTATCTTGTCCTCAACTAAAAATCTTGTTGATCTTAAATTAATAGGTCAAGGCTACTTAAGGATTGATATGTATGACTTAATAAAACTACTTGAAACTATAGGAATAGTTTTTATAGGATTAACAAGTATTATGAAGAAATATTTTTTCATTTTTTCATTCATAGTTGCAAAATGTAGGTTATGAAATAACTTTAAAAAACAACATTTCCATTCACGTAAAAACCTCCCTCTCCTTGCTATGGGCAAGTCTGGTTCTCCATACTGTCACAATGACACGTTCTCAATCAACATCACAGCTCAGGAAATAATTATTAAAAACAAACACACACAAATATCTATTATAGAGTATGGGTTTTCAGTGATAAGAAAAACAAACGTCATCAAGCATTTCTTCACATATTCACAGAACAAATGCCAAGAGCTTATTTAGACCTTCCAGCTTAAAATTTAATTATCTGCTACCACATACGTTAAATAGTATCTGTTTTTCCACAATACAGTAATATGTTGATATAATGCAAAATCCAACAATTTGGTATGATAAAGGAATTTTATCAATACTTTTTCTGCTTTCCCACTGAACATATTTGTCATCATCTTTGAGGCTGATTTACTAGTTTTGAAGCAATCCTGCACATTACTTGTAACTGTTTTTGCTATGAGGAGTACAATTCTGAATGAAGTCTTTGTAGTTTTGATCTTTTCACCTTTAGTAATAAAAGTCACCTATTTTGTACCAGAAAACAGTAAAATGGCAAAAACAAAGTTTCAATAGCTTCCTTTGATTATTTGACAAAGTTTGAGAAAAGACAACATACTTGGAACCAGAGAAACCAGGAAGAAAAAGGACTGCTGGTATTTGTCACTGGGCTTTCTATTTGTGCTTCTTAAGCCGATTGTACGAAATCCTTCCACTTGCATGCTCACTTCTCCCAGCACTTATTAAATGTACATTTTATTGCCCCAGAAAACTATTCACTATTTATACTTACAATCATTATTGTAAATTATTGTTAGAATTTTCATATTTTTATATTTTAATGAATCTACTTTAAACTACTGATACATTTTTGTGAATTGGAAATAGAAAGGTAACAATGAATAATGCAAAATTTAATAAATGTAAACAATCTGCAATTTATGTAAAACATATTAACCCAGACATACTATATATACTGTATCCTCTTAAATGACGGTTGGTTGAGATAAACACAAGCAAATCAGTTTCAGGATCTAATTTGGTGGTGAACAGCTTTCACTATACTAAAGTTAACTTCATGCATAATGAAACTGTTTACAAGGCCTGCATTCCACACAATGACCTGGAATTGTGATAATTCCTCAGTCCCAGAGATGCTATATTCATGATTTTGTAATAAACAAAACTAATAATTATTAAGAGCTAAGAAAATTTTCTGGCCAGGCACGGTGGCTCACGTCTGTAATCCCACCACTTTGGGAGGCCGAGGCAGGTAGAACACGAGGTCAGGAGATCGAGACCATCCTGGCTAAGAGGGTGAAACCCCGTCTCTACTAAAAACACACAAAAAATCAGCCGGGCATGATGTCGGGCGCCTGTAGTCCCAGGTACTCGGGAGGCTGAGGAGAATGGCGTGAACCTGGGAGGCGGAGCTTGTAGTGAGCCGAGATCGCGCCACTGCACTCCAGTCTGGGCAACAGAGCGAGACTCCGTCTCAAAAAAAAAAAAAAAAAAAAAGCTAACAAAATTTTCTAAATTAAATCCTAAATCTTTTCTTAATTGGATCACATCTTCACATACACACAAATCTACTATTTCTATCTCAATTCAGTTAGCTTTATATTCCTGACCTGGTTTGACTCAGATAGAAAAGTTCCCACACAAGCCTATGCAACAACTCATTTTGAGACCATTTCAAGGTCTGCCTATTTAATGTAGTTTAAATCCTATGTCAAAGTCAGGGCCTTGGGTTTATATGATTTATACTGATAAATCATAATGATAATCATAATAGTATCCCAACAGAAATGTCTGTCATTTCAGGTAAGATAAATAATCTTGACTAAATTAAAACAAATGTTGAGGTGATTATCACTATGTACATTTCAAAGCAACCATAAGCTTCACAAAATGAATCAAATTCACAGTCGCTACTCTCACAAAGTTTATGTATTAAGGACTATTGTGAAAGGTCATCCATTAGTCTTTTCTCACACAAATAGGAAGTGAAACCAACAATTTGCCCTTTGTTTATAAAGATGTGACTATTTTTAAATTGTTATTTACACTTAAATTGAGCATTTATTTAGCACTTGTCTTAAAACAGTAATTTTTGGATGATATATAAAACAGTATTTATTAAAGGCTTCTATGTAAAAAAGGATTTATAGCAATCCATGCATGTATTAGCTTGCTTCTACAACCTCACCTTTCACAGGTACACATACTTGAACCTCCAAACTTACTCCATTCATACTGAACTATGTGAACGATATGCAAACCCGTGAACCTGTCATATACTTTTTTTTTTAATGCTAAGCTTGTTAATAAGCTGTTTCTCTTCTTATAAGACACTTAATACTTGTAACTCTGGCTAATTCCTACTCAGCTTTTCAGTGCTCTGTTAGCCATCATGTCCTGTAAGAAGTCTTCCCTGACTTGGGTTAAGTGGCCCTTCTTGTGACTCTATACCTCTCTGGTATATATAGAGAGAAATTATCACTCAACAGCAATTATTATAGGATATTGAAAATGTCCAATGCCCTGCCTGACTCTCCCACTATACCATACATTCTCAAAGAAAAGGAGTATCTGGTGGTTACTTTTGTATTTCTAGCACCTAGACAAAGAACAAGTATTGACTAAATATATTTCAGAATACAAGTTGGGTATTCCTTATCCAAAGTGTTTCATATTTCAGATGTTTTCAGAGTTTAGAATATTTGCATACACATAATGAAATATTCTTACAATAGAACCCAAGTCTAAACACAAAATTTATGTTTCACATATACCTTATATATGTAGCCTGAAAGTAATTTTGTACAACATTTTATAATAATTTTGTGCACCTCTCAAGTACAGTTAGGTGTGAAATTGTCCACTTCTGGAATCATGGCAGTGCTCAAAAAGTTTTGGGCTTTGGAGTATGTTATTTCAGATTTTCAGATTACGGATGCTCAACCGGTATAAGGCAAACTGTTTAGTCAATGTTATTTCTCAGAAGAAAGACTCTCATATTATGAGCCACACTTCCAATTACTTTCTTATAAACAACAAAGCAGTATTTAGGAAAGATTTATTAGCAAGAAATGACCTCAATTGGTATTGGTTTGTCACAGCTTTACAGGTCAATCGGCTAGAATAGTTAAAAATAGAGGCAAAATAAAATGTAATACAAGTTTAGTTTTTATTTCTGGAAACTTTTTTCACAATTGCAAATGTTAGATGCTGATTTAAATATGCCTCGCAAACATCATATAAAATAGCCAAAAGATTATATCGTTATATAGTAGAGATCATAAATATATGCTTAAAGAACAAGTGTTGAAAAAATTCCCATAAAGTTATGGAAATGGTATTTGTGTCTTCTGATGAAATTTTAAGTGACAGTATCAAAGATGAATTTAAAACATGTTATAACTGAAATAACTTAGGTAAAACCAAAAATGATGTGGTTCAGAAAACACTGAAAAGGTACTAATTTTATAAATGTATGTGAAGAATATGAATAAAACTTTCACAAAGTTAGGATTGAAAATTAATATTAGTAAATTAAAATATTATTTTATATGACTAGTTAAAATTATGCATATTTTATGAAATTATAAGTAAATACTTGTCTCTCATATCTAAAGCTCCCTTCAAAAGGGTTTTTTATGATAAAATATGAAATTCATTAACTTAGACTTACATTATTTAGGGGCATGTATGACATTTGATAAATATATGATTAAGTGAATGAATTAAGCTCTCTTCATCTTAGAAATCAAAACTAGAATTATATTATCAAACACTTTTATGTTTGTTTATATAAAAACAATTTTAATATATTTTATTAATTATGATACTTTAAGAATATATGCATTCCTATGGGTCCTCTGAATCTCTCAATGATTTCTTAACTTTTATTTCACTTTCTATAATCCCTACCATAAATATGCAGTCACATACCATCTCACGCATACAGGCTAACTGGCATGTAAACTTAGGGAACTTTTTACCAAAACTTTTATGTGCATATGACAGTTCTGATTAAAGGCTATGATCAATATGTCCACTGATACGGACATATGGTTAAAATATCACTGTGTAGTTTTCTCTACAGAAAAGGGTAACAATAAAAGGATGGTAATTAGATGAAAGCTACTCTACAACTCTATTAGAAACAACAGAAAAACAAAGTCAATCCAAAATCATAAGAAGACAAAATTACAAATTTTTGTTTTTAAAATAATGATCTACCATTTTTTAGCACAATCTTCAATTTCAGGTGTAAGCTTCAATTCCAATACTCAGAAATTCCAAAATGCTGTTATTTAAATTATTAATGACTTAACAGAAATTTTACCCCAATACTAAAACTTAAAGCTTAAGGTATCTTGGCTAAATATTTTTGCTAGGTACATTCACTCAATAATTCATTCAGACATTTAGATAATAATTAAATGACTATTAAGGTCCTATTATATTTTGGGTAGTATGTTAGTTCCTATGGTGACAATGAGAAGAAAAAAGCAGACACAATTCTGTTTTCATATTACTAATGCCTTGTGGGAAACAGACATTAATCAATAATCGTAAAATTATTATATAATTATAAATAGATTTTGGAAAGAAAAATGAGATTCCATGATAGCATCTGAGGAAAAAAAAATTGACATGCTTGGGAATATTTCACTGAGAAAGTGATGCTTAAGCTGATATGATAGATGGGCAGGAGTTTAGAGACCAACAAATTAAAGCTAATAGGGGCCAGGATTAATATGAAGAGGTTCTTTTTTAAATGAATACATAGATATTCATAGGAAGTAAGAGCTGTTGATTAGTAAATTGTTGGGACAGGAATTAATGTTGTTACAGTTATAATAGTTTGTTCTCCTAAAATAGTTTGTTCTCCTAAACTGGCGAGAAATCATTCTGGAAATGCTGGCCATAGTATCTTTGTGTTTGACAAACCCGTTTTTTGTAAGACAAATTTCAGCAAGTTCTTTTTCCAAAGAATTATCATACATTTAGAATTATACTTTCTGTCTTCATCTAGTTTCACACTGCTATGAAGACCTACCTCCGATTGGGTAATTTATGAAGAAAAGAGGATTAACTGACTTAACAGTCCCACAGGCTGTACAGGAAGCATGGCTGGGAGGCCTCAGAAAACTTACAATCATGGCAGAAGGTGAAGGGGGAGCAAGCATGGCTTACCATGGAAGAGCAGGAGAGAGAAAGTGAAGAGGGAAGTGCTACACACTTTTAACCAACCAGATCTCGGTGAGAACTCACTCACTATCATGAGAACAGCAAGGGGGAAATCCGCACCCATGATCTTATCACCTCCCACCAAGTCCCTCCCCCAACATTAGGGATTACAATACAACATGAGATTTGGGTGGGGACACAGAGCCAAACGATACCAGTGAAATCCTAATTGATGAGACTTTAGCCACAATTTAATGATATATAAAACTTTCTAAAGATAAAAGTGTGGTTAGGCACGGTGGCTCACGCCTGTAATCCCAGCACTTTAGGAGGCCTAGGTGGGCAGATCACGAGGTCCGTCCAGACAATCCTGGCCAACATGGTGAAACCCTGTCTCTAATAAAAATACAAAAATTAGCTGGGCATGGTGGCACATGCCTGTAATCCCAGCTACTCGGTAGGCTGAGGCAGGAGAATCGCTAGAACCAGCGAGTTAGAGGTTGCAGTGAGTGGAAATTGCGCCAGCGCACTACAGCCTAGGTGACAGAGTGAGACTCTTTCTCAAAAAAAAAAAAAAAAAAGTGACTAGACCACAGTACTATCTCGTATACTAAAGAAATATGGAGTTAAAGAGATGAGATTATAATTATGCTCTAATAATAAATGGAAATTCATCTTCCTGCAAAGTTTAACTAAAAGACAAATATCTTGTTCATGAAGAAGCTTGTCAAGTTTTCATTCCTATCACTGATTATCCTACACACACACACACACACACACACACACACACACAAAAGTGAGCTAATTTAAGAAATCATAAATTTAAATTACTGAGAGTTTTGTTATCATGTTTGAGGTATATCTAATTTTCACTATAAACCATAAATGCTATTATAGGAAACTCAGAAAATGCAAAAAGCTAGAAATTTCAGAAAATAAAATTATTCAGAATCCCATCACTGTAAAATGAGCACTGTAAACATTTTGATGTTTGAATTGTTTTTATTAATAACAATTTTCTTTAATTGAATTTTTAATTAATTTCAAAAATCTTTATAGCTAATCAATCTCTATGGTCATTCAGTTTTTTGTACTCTTCAGTTTTTTGTACTCTTCACTAAAACCCACAGTGAAGGCTAATCTGAATGCTGACATCACTGCCTATAATTCTCTCTGCTGTGGTTTAGCCATTTTAGCTCCCCTTTCAAGAATAGTAATTCACCCTGAACTAAATATTGTTAACCACAGATAAAGAAGTACAAAACAAAGCCTATGTTGTTTTCCTGTGAAATCCAAACGAGAAATAGTGACTTTAAAATATTTGATCTATCCCTTTAAAAGATGTAACACATTGGAGACTATAAATCTTCTCCCTATGAATCCAACAGAGCTTTTCTTTTCCTTCATCATTGGAAATGTTTCTTGTTTATTTGTTTTGCTTTTATTTCAGTTCAAAACCATATAAAGTAACTGAATTGGTTTTAGGTCAAAGCTATGTATTTTTGGGTGTCATCAAATATTAGAACCATTCAGAATGGCAAGATGCCCACATCCTGAGAAGTAAACAGGGATGGAAGCCAACCATAACTCCAATCTCTCTCAGAGCGGTGAGTTCACTAATCAGCAAGAGCTTATTTAAGTGGAATAGTGAGAGTACTTGCTCAATAATTTGATATAAATTTCTTTTTTAAATGAATGCATATAGTTAAATTTGTGTAAATTAAATATGTGTATATCAACTTACATTTATTGAAGAGATTCTACTGTATTTCATCCTAACTTTCATTAGAATACATATACATTCTATAATTTAAGAATTTCCGTATTGAAACCTGCGAATAATTTGTTCTCTGCTTATATTATTTGAATGCCCTATAAACCAGTCTGATACTTAAATTCTGAATCAAACTTCTAAGAGATTAAGATGATAATATCCAGAAAAATAAAGAGGAAGAAAGGATGAAAACAACAGAATGTATTGGTATTAGGACACGTTGCAAAGATTTTATTGGGTTTAGTTTGTGGTTGGTTTATCACTACATTGCAAAAAACTCTCCCATAAACTACGAATGATTGCAATTTCAATTAAATTGGGCTTTCATGCTAAATTGTTTAAATTAGTTCTTTACTCTGTAGGCATAATCGTAGCCGACTGTCTCCCATTAATCAATATCTGCTTTGTAAAATTAAATATTCCAAATTTTAACATGTGAGGCATTGAAAAATACACAATGCTTTTCACACACCCAAGACAGAAAGCCTATGACTCAACTTATGAAGACACAAACTATAGAGAAATAGCTGTGAAAAAATACTTCTTATTATGATAAAAATATCAAATGATCTGTTTATAGGGAGCAATAAAAGCCACCATGTCAACTTTCAACATAGGTTGTTCTTTTTCATTTGTATTTCTGGGAAAGCACTGAATAGTCATCCAGTTTAATTATTCTTTAAACTTTTTTAATTTAAGCTCAACAATTTGAATCATAGCAAGTTTGTAAGCTTCTCAACTAACGTCTTAATATTAAAAATGAAGAACTTAGGCTTAGATAGATGGAATGAATTATCTCACATTTTTGCACTTACTCAGTAGCAGCATTAGAACCCCAACTCAAATCTTTTCCCAGTCAAGTATTCCATCAGAACACTACAGCATGTTCTATTTTGAGTCTCTCTAGGCTAAGACTACATAGTTCAGTGAAAATTAGTAATGCATAATTAATTATTTGCCAAACAGGAGGAATATTTAAGGTTAACCATTATCGTGCAAGCAACAATTACTTAGATAATACAAAATCAACTGATTTGACACTCTGATTATTATAAATCATAAAACAAATAAAAAACTAGGAATGGCTCCCAGGTTGGTCCATAGTGGGATGATTAATATCCCTACATGTATTCATAAAAGTAACACAATAATTTTGATTTTTCTTAGCTCTTTATGCTTTTCACACTCAGTATTTTACTCTTATAGTGACTTACAGGCATCAGGAAAATGCAGAAATTAATTATAAGAAGGGTTAGGACTTGCCTCAATTCTCCTGCTAATTCATGTAGAAGGTCTTCAACCTCAGGTCTGAGTTCTTATAGAAATCAAAACTTTTATAGGAGTCCATGTATTCCTGACAGCAGACAAACATTCCAGGGGCTCCTTGAGACAAAGCCATGTACACAATGAAGGTCCCAGTTTGTTGGACTTCTTTCTCTTATCACTAATATATATAGCCACAGAGTAATTTTAATTTACAAACTTTTGCTCCCTCTAACTTACAATATTTTGCTCCCTCCTGGTAACCTCTCTCTCTCACTGACCACTAGCCTTGGGAGAAACCAACTGTCATGTCATAAGGACATTCAAGCAGCCTTACAGAGCGGACTTTGTGGTCAGAAACTGAGACTTCCTACCGAGAACCATAGGATTAAGCCATTTTGGAAACAGATTTCTCTATTCGTTAGATGACCACTGACCTGGCCAATACCTTCACTGCAACCTATAAGAGGCTCTGAGTTAGAAGCACCCAGTAAAGCAGCCCCCAAATTCCTGACCCACAGAAATAGTAAGATTAATGTTTGTTGTTTTAAGCTGCTAAGTCTCTGGTAATTTGTTATATGACAATAGATAGCAAACACCCAGTATGAAAAATCAGGGTTAGCTACTGAATCTGTTTCTTCACCGTTACAATGAGATAATAGAGATACGAATATCTAACATATCGCATTGTTGTAAAGATAAAGAATTTTAAAAACACTGTCCCTAGAAGACAATAAAAGCTCAATGAATGTCATTTTTTATTTTTCTATTAATATTATAACTTTATCATTATCAATCACAGAAGTTTACCATGTTTCATAATCTTTTGCTGGCTCATGTTTACTTCATTAGCTAAGCAAGTGAAATTCATACACTAAAATAAATACAGAGCATTGAAATTAATTATAGAAAACAATACAATAAACGTATTATAAGAAAACACTAAGAATATTTTCATAGCTTTGGGGTAGAAAAATGTTCCTTAGCATAATCCAAGGTAAAGAAACCTCAAAAAGTTGAGAGATATGACTACATAAAAACTGAAAACATCTTTAGAGTAAATAATTCCACATAAAAGTTAGAAGTCAAATGCCAAAGGGTGAAAATATTTTATATATGTCAAAAAGGGAATATCTTTAAAATACAGTCTTACAAAATAATGAGATACATATAAGCATGTATGGGAGTATGTAAAACATTTTTACAGCAGAATAAAAAACATGCAAGTAAGTGAATAGAAATTTCACAGTAGTTCAAATGACTAGTAAACATATAAAGAGATACTCAAAAAATAAAGGAAATACAAAATGAAAAGGTCATGGGTATCACTTTTTACCTTGGCTTAGACTGAAAATGTTTAGTATCAATGAGAGGGTAGAGAAACTAACACAATCCTGTGAGAGGTAAAGCATTTCTGAAGAGTATTCTGGCAATATGCATCATAACCCTATATGTGCTCACTCATGCCCCTGCAACCTGGCAATGATTTTATCCTAAAGAAATAATCATACAAGTCATGCATGATTTGCAAAGAGTCATGGGCACTGATACACATAAATACTTGAAAAACAAGCATCTTCATATTTTTGCATTTTAAAAAGTTAGCTTATAGAATAATATGTATTATATGTTGCCATTTTTGCATTTTAAAAAGTGTCTTCTCTTCAAAAGTCATTTTTAAAATACCAAACTATACTAATGGTTGCCTGAGGGTATGTGGATAGCATCAGGAGGATCTTCTGTTTATATCCAGAAAATAATTAATCATAAAGCTACCTAGATCTTTAGTAGCCAAATCTTACCATCTCAGTTTTGTTATACCATTTACGTAAGTGGTTATCCATATTTCATTATAGGGTGTTTGGGCTTAATATGAGAAAAGGAGGAGCAAAGAAGTAGAATAAGAAAGAATTTATTCTCTTTTACTTAGCCAGAAAATTTGGATTGAGACATAGCTACTTAACAATAACAGGTTTGTGTCTAATGAGAGCCTCAAGGAGTTGGAGTCATTCTGTTGCAGCATACTTTGAGCTTATCTATTCCAGAATATATGTGCTTGTATAAATTCTCTGTTTAGAATAAAAATAATCTACATATTCTAATTACTTAAACATATTTTTCAAAATTATTATAGAGTCAAAACAGTCAACACCATTTCATCATCCTTCTGTCTTCTCCAACACCCCTGGTGGATGAGCTGCTATTGCAACTGTCATTGCAATTATTGACTGCAATTTTTGTCATTGCATTTATTGATATAGGTTTAAATCCATTAACTTTAACTTCGTATGTCTTTTCTGTCTCATGTGTTCTTTATTTTTTTTTTCTCTTGGTCTGCCTTCTTTTGAATTAGTTGAGTATCCAATGTTCCATTTTATCTCTATTTTGGCCTTATCGTTATATCTCTTTATTTTGTAATGATTATTGTAAGGTTTACAATATGTAACTTTAACTTATCAAGGCTACCTTGAAATAATAATATACCACTTCATATATAATATCAGATCATTTCAACAACACATTTCTATTTCCCTGCTCCAATTATTTATGTAATTTATGTCAAACATCTACTATATAACCCACAATACACTGTTAATTATTTTGCTGCAAAGAGTTATCTTTTAAATAAAATTTTAAAAGAAAAAAGTATGTTATATTTACTCATGTATTTACTATTTCTGGTACTCTTCTTTACTTTGTGTTATTATAAATTTCCATCTTACTTGGTTTCATTTTCCTTCTTCCTGAAGAACCTCCATTAACACATCTTGTAGTGCTTGTCTGTGGGTGATGATTTCTCTTTCCAAAAATCTTAATTTTATAGAATTCTAGGTTGACTTTTTATCTTTCAGCATTTTAAAAATGTCTATATTAGTCCATTCTCACACTGCTAATAAAGATATACTCAAGACTGGGTAATTTATAAAGGAAAGAAGTTTAATTGACTCACAGTTCAGCACAACTGGGGTGGCCTCAGGAAATGTACAATCATGACGGAAGAGGAGGCAAACACATCCTTCTTCACATGGCAGCAGCAAGAAGTGCTGAGCAAAAAGGGGAAAAGCCCCTTATAAACCATCAGAGATCACTCATTATCATGAGAACAGCATGAGGTAACCACTCTCATGATTACATTACCTCCCATGGGTCCCTCCCACAACACGGGGATTATGGGAACTACAATTCATGATGAGATTTGGGACATAGTCAAACCATACCAATGAAATTCTAAGTCTTCTAGTTTGTATTGTTTCTAACAAGAAGTATTTAATATTTTTGTCTTCCTCCTGTATGTAATGCCTCCATTTCCTGTCTCTTTTGGGGATTTTCTTGTTATCAATTGTTTTCAACAATTTTAGTATCATGTGTCTTGATGCCATTTCCTTCATTTTTCTCCTCTTACTTATAGTTGAAATCTCTAGATCTTTGTAAATATAGTTTTAGTTAAATCTGAAATATTTTCAGTGGCCAGGCATGGTGGGTCATGCCTCTAATCTCAGCACTTTGGGAAGCTGAGGCAGGCAGATCACTTGAGGTCAGGAGTTTGAGACCAGCCTGGCCAACATGGCAAAACCCCATCTCTACTAAAATTATAAAAATTAGCCAGGCAAGGTGGGGGTTGCCTGTAGTCCCAGGTACTCAGGAGGCTGAGGCAGGAGAATTGCTTGAACCCAGGAGGCAGAGGTTGCAGTGAGCCAAGATGCGCCACTGCACTCCAGCCTGGGCAACAGAGCAAGACTCCATATATATATACACACACATATTTATTTATTTACTATATATATTTTTATTTATTTACCATATATACACACTATATATTATATACTACATATAATATATATACACTATATACACAAATACATATATATAAAAGCCTTTCATTATCCAAGTAATTTTTCAGCCTTCCTTCCCCACCTCCTTTTTAGGACTAACATACATGTTAAACTGCTTTGTAGTGTCCCATAAATCTCTGAGGTTATATTTGTGTGTCTGTTTCAATCTTTTTTCTCAGATTGTGTGTGTGCTTCAGATTGGATAGTTTCTATTGCTATGTCTTCACATTCACTAATCCTTTTTCTGTAGTATCTAATATCCTGTTATACCAATGTAGTAAACTTTTTCATTCCAAATATATTTTTCGTCTCTAAAAGTTCCATTTAGTTCCCTTTTATGTCACTCATTTCTCTCTTCATCATAGTCAAGTTTTCCTTTAAATCCTTGATCATATTTATAATAGCTGTTACAAAATATTTTTCTTCTAATTCCATCATCTCTGTCATTTTTGAATGTTTTTTCATTGGTAATTTTTTTCCCAGTTACATATCACATTTTCCAGCTTTATCATGTAACGTAAATTTTATTTTGATGTCATTCATCATAAACTTTTTGTTGTTGGACTGCTGAATTTTGTTAAATTTCTTTACAAAGTATTAGACTATTAGACATTTTTCTGGCAGGCTGGTTAATAGTTTGCAATCAGTTTGGTTCTTTTGAGTCTTATTCTTAAGCTCTATTAGGGCAGGCTTGTTAGGCCCTACTGAAAAAGAATTATCCTTTTTGGGATCTCTTTTCCCTGGCTATTAACAAAGTCTCTCCGCTTTGGCAGAAAAAAACTCAAACACTTCCCATCCCCGAAAGCTCTAGGAGTGGTTCACCTCTTCAGCTCTCTGGTTGTTCTTTGCTGGCCTTCTGGAGGTTTACCCAAAGTATGCACAGTTTAATATTCAGCATTCAATAGGCTCAAGGCAATCCTTTTGCAGATTTCTGAAGCTCCTTGTCTGTATATCTCCCTTCCTCCAGTATTCTACCTGCAAATTCTACTGCCTCATCTCCCTGAATTTAAATTTCTATCTCCTAATCTCAGTGTGATCACGGTGCTCTGTTTAGGTTTCCCTTCTGTACATTATGATCAGGAAAGTATATCCAAGCTAAAATTTTTTCTATGCAACAGAAGACATTAATTTCAAGTGTATACCTCTCCCTATTATGTCATACAAATTTCAGGGTTTATGTCTTTTATATGGTATAAATATAAATATATACCATATTTATATGGTATATAAATATATGCCATATAAGATACATATTTTTATATATATATAAAAAAGACAACCATGTCTTTTATACGGTATCTGGTTATGTTGTTAATATTTTGAAATAAAATACCAGAATTATATTTATTCAGTGTTTTATCTTTGAACAACCTGAAAATTGTATAGCAATTCCTTATTTTCTCACCCAAAACACTGATATATAAAATACTATTTAAGACAACAAGATCAAACAAGGTCATTTACTATCTTCCTTTGGGCATACCTATATTCTAGCCATGTTGAACTTTGTATCATTACTCAAACAACCTCTTTAACACCCATTTTCTTGATTCTATTTTTAAGAGAATGAGATCTACGGTAAACTGTCTTAAGTTCAAATCCTGATCCAACTAGTTTATAAAGCAAGTTATACTTAAAGCATCTTTGACTTCATATTACTATGTCCATGTAGAAATAATAATATAGAATCTACCTCAAAATGATTGTTATGAAGAATAAAGGAAACAATATATAGTCAATGAATGTGAGCTAATGTTATCACTTACAAACTTTTCCCCTATTTCTTTATATGCAAACCCTATCCATAATTCAATTTCAGTTAACATGCCACCTCTACAGGAAGGCTTTCCCCAGATCCATGCTGAGAGGATTCTTTCTTAAGATATTCATCACAGGGCATTTATGTGATTTATATTTTTCTTCTTAGCTTCTATACTAAGCAATTAAGTTCTTGAAAGGAGCTTCCATGTTTTACACTCTCTTTTTTCAAAAAAGGTATCCCACAGTGGATAGTAAATTGCTTTGTATTTAGTAGGCTATTCACAAATACTTGCCTTAGAAAAGAAAATTAAACAAGACTATATGGGTGAAGTTTTTCAAATAACTTATGAATCTCCCTAAATCAACTGCCATCATTTTGTCAAATCCCTTGTTTACACCAAGATATATATGTTTTCAAAATTTTCTTAGCTAACAACCTAGTTAACTTTATCAGAAAAGGAGAAATGAGATTAGTATGACATGACTTGTTCTTGGTAAAATAACACCTTGGTTTCTACATGCTCACAAATAATCTATTCAATATTTCAGAATTTTGCAGGAGATAAAGTTAACTCTATAGGTTAGATAATTCATCTTTATTTTATCTTTAATATTTTATATATTTGCTTGTGTCTATTATTTTATATCTTCCAATTCTCCAAATGTGATCATTTCTGGAAGTTATGATGTTCAGTTAAAAAAAAGTATAGACTTTGGAGCAAAAGTCCATAGGTTTGGATTCCAGTTGCTCTGATAGACAGTAGTATGGCTTGAAAAAAAAATATTTACTTTCAGTTGACACAATATTTTCTTGGGGTATGGTGATTATTAAATGAGAATAAGTGAAAACGTATGACCTACCACCTACTGCTTAATACTTGCTAGTTGCTTCCTTTTGGTTTCCTCACCTGTAAAATGCAAAGTCATCCCTGTTTACTTTTCAGGATTCCCATAAGGATTCAGTGAATACATACATTGTGATGCTTTGAAAAACACACATTATATAAATATGCAAATTTTTTTAAAAATTATGGTCAATATCATTCTTGAATAAAAGTTACCAAACTGGATTTTGATTGTAAATTTGCCAAAATAGTCTCCTATTAACCAATTTATTGATTTCCATTCATTTCTTCTAATTTGAAGATTATTCTTCTTGGCAAAGAAAAATATAGGCAAAATATTTGTTCATCATCTCTCCCTTCTCTGTGTCATCTCTGAACGTTACGTCATATTCTCCTAAGTAATGCCTCTATCTATGCAGTCTGGGGTGACTTTTCAAATCCCTTCTAAAAGTTTATGATTCTAAAAGAGTAAATTAGAGTGTTCTTGTACACACACAAAAGAGGGCAAAAAAAAAAATCAGAACAGATTTTCACAAACAGCTGAAACTATTTAATATGGGTATCCTTAAAAAAATACAATATTATGAGCAGTAAAAGTCAATTATTTATTTTATGTCGGAAATATTTCAGTGTGATTATATCTGAGTGCATCTTGAATTTTTTTTTGTTCAGGCTGCAAGCATTGGTCCTTTTTACCAACCACTACAAATTATGCACCCTAAACATTATGCACTCTATGCTATAAAATGACAATATAAAAATATATTCCAGTCTACATTAATTGAACATAAAGTACATTCTGATACTCAGCTTAGACTAACCATAACACAGAATTTGTCATTAAATGTTCAGTTCACACACATACACTCAAAACTGATCCAACAACTCCTATTATGCCAGTTACCAGCATTGCCAGCCCCTTTGCCCTTCACTGCCTGGAGAACGTCCATCAGAAACAGGGAAGCAGAGCAAACTGCCACAATGCACCATTGATGTTTGAGCAAGGCTGCCCAAGCAGCTGCAATAACAGGGCAACTCTTCAAAGTGTCAGCATTGAAACTTACAATTCTCTCTCCCATACACTATCAATGAAAACCTTTATAAGCTACAATCAATTACAAAATAAATCTTTGAGACAAATCATGTTCTTTCTTCATTTCTTCTCTCCTTCTTTTCCTCCCAAAACCAAACGTCCTTGGTTCAAAGAAAAATTCAAGGAGAAATTTCCCCCCTTTCTATCTTGGTCTCTGCCTCTCTTATGTTCTAAAATTTCCCTCAAGGAGGTTTAAGGATGTCTGCTAAACACTTTTGTTTACAAGACAAGTTCTAGGGTTTTTTGTTTGTTTGCTGTTGGGTTTTTATTGTTGGAATGTTTTTATTTTAAAAATTCAAAAGTCACTTGATATTTTGAGCACACTCATACTAGATTTTTGGCAAAGCATGTTTTTGATTATTAAAAGACAATCTAAATTCTGAAATGCATGCACCAAATCACATAACCTCCATATTTTTGTAAACCACAACAAAAGTGCCTCATATTAGCTACAGATGAATAGCTAATGAGCCAGCAAACAGTTAAAACATTCCGTGAGCATAGATGCACTAGCCATGCAAAGTTTTTGAGGGGAGAAATATATTAAGTATTTAAAAACTACTTAGAATGAAGGGAAACTATTCTTTGTTTAACAAAGCAACTATGTTTAATTTGTCTTAGGATTATACCTACCAAACCAAATGAAAGTTTATCTGTCATTTTTTATTTCTCCTTAGCTATCAATAGTTAATGCCTTTTTAAATTTTGTAACATATATTTAAGGTCTTAGAATTGTAGCAACAACTTTTAGATTCTTCATCATTGCTTTTACCATTCAAACAGCATACGAAAACCCCTTCAAATATAATGTCAAGGTATAACTCTAATTCCTGCAGATAACGAAAATATATACACTTCATCATGAGTTAATCTACTACCTGAAAAATCAAAGTCCAAAATACTTGGTATCTTAGTTCAAGCTGCAATAATAACAAATTACCACACACTTGGTTAAACAACAGAGTTTAACAAAAAAAAAAAAAAATGTATTTCTCACAGTTCTGAAGGCTGAGAAGTCTGAGATTAGAATGCCAGCATGACCAGGTTCTGGTGAATGCCCTTGTCCTGGTTTGCATATAGTAGTCTTCTCACTGTGTCCTCACATGATGGAGGGCCAAGAGATGGAGGTGAAGCAAGCTTCTATAAGGGCACTATTCCCATCTTGAGGGCCTCACCTTCATGGCTTAATTATCTACCAAAGGTCCCATGTATAAATGCTGTCACATTAAAGATTAGGTTTTCAATATATGAATTTTGAGGTGACACAAACATTCAGCTCATAGCATTTAGAAATCTGTTAGAATTTTTAGTTATTTCTCATTATTGTCAAAGCAACACACACACACACACACACACACACAGTTTACCAGTTAAATAGGACCACAAAGTTTATACAAAATACAGCATCCCGTATCCAAAACTTTGACCCTCTGCCAAAACTCATTCTAGTGTTTGCCTCATTTCTAAATAATATGCTTATACTGTTATGTTTATTTATAAATTTTAGACATATTAACTTCCTATCATGGCAGAAGACTTAGTTCTTTGACACTACCTCATTTCCCTTTCTTTCATCCTTCCAGTAATCAGTGAAGTAGTATTTTTGAATACATTTGGTACCTTGAGTAGTAACAATATTTCCTTCCTAGAGTTAATATTGTCACTTTGCCCCCCCATTCCCAATGTTTGCAACAAAAATGTAAAACCTCTACAAATATAATATTTCACACTCTTACACATGAAGAATCCTATTCTAATTTTTTTCCCTTAAGACATCCCTTTCTGGAGTTCTCCATTGTCTAGCTCAAGTAAAGACTGCTTATTTTTAAGATCAATGCACCGAAGTTATCCAGGAATTTCCCTTCATGTTTCTCATCTCATTTTAATCACCTGTTTCCTGAACCCTCTATCTTGGTCTTTCCTCCTCAGTTTTTCCTCATTTGGATGTAGCATATCCTTGAAACAATTCCTGAGAAAGCAAATGTGGGGGGTATATTTGGAGAGCAATGTGTCTAAAAATAAAAAATTTTTTCTACCCTTATACCTAATTGGTAGTTTGGGTGTGGAATTCGAAGTTAAGAGTAATTTTCTCTCTTATTTATTTATTTATTTATTTTTAATGAGACGGAGTTTCGCTCTCGTTTCCCAGGTTGGAGTGCAAGGGCAAAATCTTGGCTCACTGCAACCTCCACCTCCCAGGTTCAAGTGATTCTCCCGCGTCAGCCTCCCAAGTAGCTAGGATTACAGGCATGTGCCACCACACCCAGCTAATTTTAAATTTTTTAGAGATGGGGTTACACCACATTGGTCAGGCTGGTCTCGAGCTCCTGACCTCAGGTAATCTACCTGCCTCAGCCTCCCAAAGTGTTGGGAATACAGGCATGAGCCACCATGCCCAGCCTTCTCTCAGAATTTTAAAACCACATCTTCTAGCTTTGAATGTTGTCATTAAGAAATCAAATACCATTCTGGTTCTTGAGCCCAATGTATGGGGCCTATATTTTCTCTCTGGAACTTTCTATTATCATCTATTGATTACTGCTATTCTGAAATTTTCCAATTATGTATCTTGGCATGGATTTGCTTTCACATTTTTATGGGCACTCACAAGACCCTTCCAAACTGGAACCTTGTGTCCTTTAGAGCTGAAAAATTTTACTATATACTTTTATAACAGTTTCTTCCCTATCATTTTCTTTGCTCTTGCCTGCCTTCTGAATTTCCCATTAATCAGATTTGTTGAATCATTTGTCTGATTTTATCTTTACTCTCCTATTTTCCATTTATTTGACTTTTTTTGCTCTATTTTCAGGAAAATTTCAATCATATAAAAGCTATTATTTCAGTTATTATAAGAGTGCTTATTCTCTGGTTATTTCTTCTTTTTATACAATCTTGTCATGTTTCATAGAAGCAGTATCTTCTGCTATCTCTCTGAGTATATTAATTATACTTTATTTTTACTTCAGCTACTGTTTTCCACGGGACATACTGCCTCTAATTCTTAAATAGGTTCTGGAGTATGAACTGTCTTGTTTCTCATTGATACAACACTCTCCAGTCACATGTATTCAGCTTTCCCAGTTCTGCCAATTCCTCCTTTACATCTTCCAAAAGTTGGGTCTCTTTAATATGTTGCTTCCTCTTCCTTATGCCTGTGGATTTATATATTTTTTAGTCTTTTGCTCAAATTTTTAGTCCCTTACTAGGAAGTAGCAAGGAAAAACATGTGTTCAATCACCAAGTTTAACTGGAAGTCTGCTGTTAAATTTCCTGAAGATGTTAATCCTACAGTTATAATCATGCTATTCACAGGGTCATACAATCATAGGGCTCTTACTATAAAAAGGTTATCAGAGATCATCTGATTCAACCCTCTTATTTTAAAAGTAGGAAAATGGAAACTCAAAGAGGTTAAGTGATTTGTGCAAGATTATTTAAATAGCAATCCATACATTTGGTATTTGACTTGCTTTCATTACCATAGTGCCTCCTCAAATAGATACCCCCTTAAAGTAGTGACTCACCAAAGACTCCCAGACACATTCTAAGGTTAACACATTTGAATAAGCCAGTCTAGCTTTTGGATATGAAATGGAGGAAAGCTGTCATTAAAGAAAATCTGGGAAACAATGTCTCCAAAAATAAATATTTGACTCTGGACATCCTATTTTCTACTAGCAGAAATTCCCTAATCAATACTCTACATGAAACTTATTCCCCTTATTCAGCTTCAGCATAACACACTTATTCTAACTTTTACTCTTTCAGGTTACAGAATCACATCATGTTTTCTCAAAGCAAGGTAAATTTGTGTTTGAAATTCAAATGAATCTTTTATATCTTTCCTAAATTTCTACCCTCACTTCCTTCCTGACCTCTTGCTGCCCACCAAACTCCTACTCCTAAAATAGTCCTTTTTTTTTCTGCAAATGGCACCACCCAGGTACTCAAGAAAAATATCTTGAGAGTCATCCTAAACTTCTCTGTTTCTTTAACAGCACCCAACTTCCATCCTCCACCGATGGAGTACTCAAATCTTATCAATTCTACTTCCTAAAAATCTCTTGAATCTATTCCTCTTACGTTCCTCATAGCTTCACAGTCGCTGTTTCAGTTCATGCCCTCACTATACTTCACCCTGATTTCCATTAATTGTCTTCTAACAGTCTCACAGTCTCTGGTCTGCTTTCTTTCTACCCCTTCTTCCAGACTCAATTGCTGAAGTGCTTTTTCTCAATAAAATTAAGAGGTCATTTCCTCACTTAAAACCCTTTAGAGGATCCCACCTCATTTCTGGCTTCTTAGTATGGCATATATAAGGCACTTCATGATAGGCACCTACTTATCCCTCCACCTTCGTCTCCTGTGGCTCTTCACCTTGCATGTTATGGAACTAGAAATCAGAAAATCAAAAGTCTCCTCTTGGGTTTTGTGGGGAAAAGAAAGAGAGATCAGACTGTTACTCTGTCTATGTAGAAAGAAAGACATAAGATACTCCATTTTGTTTTGTATTAAGAAAAATTCTTCTGCCTTGAGACATTGTTAATCTCTAACCCTATCCCCAACCCTGTCCTTGCAAGAGACATGTGCTGTGGTGACTCAAGTATTGATGGATTTAGGGCTGTGCAGGATGTGCTTTGTTAAACAAGTGCCTGAAGGCAGTATGCTTGTTAAAAGTCATCATCATTCTCTTAATCTCTAGTACCCGGGGACACATACACTATGGAAGGTCCCAGGGACCTCTGCCTAGGAAAGATAGGTGTTGTCCAAGGTTTCTCCCCATGAGATAGTCTGAAATATGGCCTCGCGGGAAGGGAAAGACCTGATCGTCCCCAAGCCTGACACCCGTGAAGGGTCTGTGCTGAGGAAGATTAGTAAAACAGGAAAGAAGGCCTCTTGTAGGTTGAGATAGAGAAAGGCATCTGTCTCCTGCCCATCCCTGGGCAATGGAACGGCTTGGTGTAAAACCCTGTATGCTAAGCGCCAGTGCCCTGGGCCCACTTTCCTTTCTCTATACTTTGTCTCTGTGTCTCTTTCTTTTCTCAAGTCTCTCGTTCCGCCTGATGAGAAACGCCCACAGGTGTGCAGAGGCAGGTCACCCCTTCGTCTGGCGCCCAACGTGGGCTCAGCATACCGAGGACCCGTGCCGGCACCGGTCTCTGAGTTCTCTCAGTATTTATTGATAATTATCTTTACCATCTTTTAGAAAAAGGGGAAGTGGCAGGATAATAGGGTTATAGTAGGGAGAAGGTCAGCAGAAAGACATATGAATAAAGATCTCTGTGACATGAGTAAGTTTAAGGAAAAGTGCTGTGCCTTGATGTACATATGCAAACATTTCCATAAACATTTTCAGTGCATAAAGAGCAGCATTGCCACTAGCACGTCCCACCTCCAGCCCTAAGGCGGTTTTCTCCTATCTCAGTAAATAGAACATACAATTGGGTTTTACACCAAGACGTTCCATTGCCCAGGGACGGGCGGGAGACAGATGCCTTTCTCTATCTCAACTGCCAAGAGGCCTTCTTTCCTCTTTTACTAATTCCTCAGCACAGACCCTTCATGGGTGTCGGGCTGGGGGACGATCAGGTCTTTCCCTTCCCACAAGGCCATATTTCAGACTATCTCATGGGGAGAAACCTTGGACAACACCTCGCTTTCCCAGGCAGAGGTCCCTGCAACCTTCCGCAGTGTATGTGTCCCTGCGTACTTGAGATTAAGAGAATGGTGATGACTTTTCACAAGCATACTGCCTTCAGGCACTTGTTTAACAAAGCACATCCTGCACAGCCCTAAATCCATCAAACTTTGAGTCACCACAGCACATGTCTCTTGTAAGGACAGGGTTGGGGGTAGGGTTAGAGACTAACAGTGTCTCAAGGCAGAAGAATTTTTCTTAGTACAGAACAAAATGGAGTATCTTATGTCTACTTCTTTCTACATAGACACAGTAACAGTCTGATCTCTCTTTCTTTTCCCCACATTTCCCCCTTTTCTTTTGAATAAAACCACCATCGTCATCATGGCTCGTTCTCGATGGTCGCTGTCTCTTTGGAACTTCTGGGTATACATGCAGACTAACAACAGACAGAACAGGCACACAAGGATTAATACGAAATTTACAATAGTAGTACTTCTGATGCTCTTAACCCAAGTGACAGGGTTAAGATTTGTGAGGCCATCAGCAACTCCTGCAATTGCCTCAGTTTCTGGTACCAACACAGAGATCACATACTTCACAAGGTAATAAAATATCACAAAGCAAGTGTACGCAGGGCGAGATCACAGGACCACAGGATGGGGCGAAATTAAAATTGCTAATGAAGTTTCCATACGCACTGTCATTGATAACATCTTATCAGGAAACAGGGTTTGAGAGCAGACAACCTGTCTGACCAAAATTTATTAGGCAATAATTTCCTTGTCCCAATAAGCCTGGGAGCGCTACAGGAGACCGGGGCTTATTTCATCCCTTCAGCTTCAACCGTAAAAGGCGGTCACCCTCAGGGGGCCGTCTATAGACCTACCCTTAGGGCGCATTCTCTTTCTCAGGCATGTTCCTTACTGAGAAAAAGAATTCAGCGATATTTCTCCTATTTGCATTTGAAAGAAGAGAAATATGGCTCTGTTTCGTCTAGCTCACCAGCGACCAGAAATCTTATCTCTCTTGTTCCCTGAACATTGCTGTTATCCTGTTTTTTTTCCAAGATGCCCAGATTTCATATTGTTCAAACACACAGGCTCTGCAAACAATTTGTGCAGTTAATGCAATCATCACACGGTCCTAAGGCGACATACATCCTCCTCAGCTTACGAAGATGACGGGATTAAGAGATTAAAGTAAAGACAGGCGTAGGAAATCACAAGGGTATTGATTGGGGAAGTGATAAGTGTCCATGAAATCTTCACAATTTATGTTCAGAGACAGCAGTAAAGACAGGCATAAGAAATTATAAAAGTATTAATGTGGGGAACTAATAAATGTCCATGAAATCTTCACAATTTATGTTCTTCTGCCGCAGCTTCAGCCGGTCCCTCTGTTTGGGGTCCCTGACTTCCCGCAACAGGGTTTATATTCACACTGGATTTTCAACACCAAATGCCAACATGCCAACTGTCCCTTCCCCTGTCTTCTCCCAAATAAAGGAATCCAACAAAAGAGAGTGAAAAGATTAAAAACCAGTTAAAACCATTTAAAATTATGAAAGTGTTTTTATCATAATATTTTATATTTATATTTATAATATTTTATCTTTATCTTTCAGGGATTATAGTCTGTTTAAATATATTGGTAGTACATTAAATTCAGTATTCAGAACACTGAAGATGTAAATTAAATATGTGACCATAACAATAATAATTTTATCATGTGAAATAATTAAGGAATTAACACATGATTATAGTAAGGGCCAAATCTAAGAAATGTACTATACCATACCACTAGACTACACATTTTTAGTAGACATGACTGTGTCTTAATCATCTTTACATTCCCTACTATGCCAGATACTATCCCCAGCATAATAGGTGCACAGTGAATTAGTAAATGATTAAATAAAATTATAAATAATATCACACCCACAAACCCATGAAGCAATTGTTTGTCTACTACTTGATGAGGCCAATAATTCAATGGTATTTATTATTAGTTGGTAGATTTAGTCAAATGTCATGAGTACCTATGAAAAACTTTATATATATACACACATTTTTCAGCAGATCTTCATATGGAACATCAATCTAATCTTTATTTGGGCATATGTTAAATCATTCAATGGATAACATAGTAAAAATTTTCAACATAACAGAAAGACATATGCTATTTGAAAAATCAGTAAAAACAAAAAAAAAGATGATTCTATTGTTGGTATTCTTATCTTCAGATTGTCCTCCACAGCACATCCCTCTGATACAGAGAAATAAAAACTTTCTTACCTAGAACTTTGATCAAGTTACTGCCTTTTATACCACTATAATGATATTCAAACTGCCTTCAAAGCAAACTAGAACAGAAACATTGCACACGCACATGCACTTGAATTGTACACTTCTTCTATCATACCAACTTCATGTACCATGATATGCTCGCCATTAATATGCACTAAAGCTAACCTGCTTGCCTGCTGCAATTTTATCGTTGCAGCAAAACAATGGTGGTGGATTAACCCATCACCTCAAGTTAGCAATACATCCTGGACCAGTTACAGATATGCATTAATCCACAACTTAAAATGTAAAATATCAAGGAGCTGGGTCAATACAGGAATATGAGTCAAGAACAGAGTACTTCAAACATATCCAAACTGAAACTGGTTCTTTTCTCTGCCTAGAAAGGTACTTAACAATGGGTTCTGAATATCATGTTGACTGACAGGTATGTCATATAAAGAAGGAAATCCTCTCAAATCTTACCTCCTTAAAAATATCAGGTTTAACAAAAGTGTATGATGTGTAGATCCCTACTGGATAGAAGCCTGAATACCTAACCCATTATATAAATAGTACATATAGTATAGTATGTAAAGGCTGTGATTTTCTGGGCTGCTGCCTACTTTTTATGTTTTACTGTTGTCTTCATGTAACTATATGGAAATGGTGTATCTCAGGAAACAAAATGGGTGAAATTTAAATCAACAAACTAAGGATAAACAGTATAGGTCAAAAAGAAGGATACATGTTAACAATATGATGACACACAGCAAAATAAAGAAAATATATGAAGAATACACATCTGAGGGCAAAAGGCTGAGGACAGTTGAAATTGATAGAATACGTAATGACTGAAATAAAAGCACAAGAAAGAGTAGAGAAGAAACTTGAACAATAGTTATAGATAGGAATGAACTGTGAGGATTCCAATGCCATGATAAGGCATGATGTAGAACGACTGTATTTCTTTTATCCAACAGCTTCATGACGGGTAAACATAGACTATAATCCGAAGAACAAATAGGCTTAAATTCCATTACAGGCCCAGAAAGTGACCAATAGTGATACTTGTAATATTTAAGAAAGCAAATGAGCACTTAACTTTAGATTATGCCATTTAAATTTTTTTTAACTTGGGAAAATGTTTCAAATTCCACTTTGCTGCCTACTGGCTTTATTTTTTAAAAAATTAGAGAAATGTCATGTAAATCACTGTAGAGAGCATTGCATTGCTTGTTTGAAAAAAAAAAGTTGATAGTTTGATAGTGCATTCATTCTTATGCCACCAGCACTGAATCAACCATTATAACATTCAAACCAAGAGGAAACTTTCAGCAGTATTGATGCTGTCTCCTACTCTGAAGCGTGAGTCTCTTTTCTATGAAGAGCACATGCTTAGGGAGGAAAACAGGATATGAAATTATACAAAAATGTGTGTGCTAGCATTCAGAAAGAAAGCAGGTAAAAGCTTAATTCTCCTCCAAAAAAAAAGCAGTTTCTAAATGTGGATTCATTAATGAAAACTTACAACCTAGCAGTTAGCAGAAGCATTTAGGAATGGAAAGCATACAGTCAATGCCAACTATTAGAATCAGTGTTCTACTACCACCCAACTATTCCAGCTTAGCTAACAGTCTTTTTTGTCAAGACTTTTGTTTCTTTTTCCTTTGTTTCCTCTGTTTTCAATTGGGAGAGAACTGTGTGCAGCTGAGTGTTCATTTAAGTCAGAAACACACTGGCTAGATCTAGGTTCAGTGTGGGTGAGTATTGCGTAAGCATTCCACACACCTCCACCAATACGCCGCGAACTCTCCATATCCTAAGCTTTCTGATAGTATTCAGCTGAGACTACACATGGTGCTTTTACTTATGTTACACATACGATCTCAGGTCTCAGCATGTACTGACATACGTAGTTACCATCAAACTTGCTCTTCTCATAAATCCTGAGAAAAAAGGGGAGGGTGGAGGTAGAAAATGGACAGAACTTCTCTGCTAACCTAAACAGAACTAGTATGCATTGCTGCTAAAATATTCCAATAGCTGGCAGCACTGATCCATAATATTATATTTGTAATATAAGTATACATAAACCCTACAACAGATGATCTCAGATTGTCATTGATAATGATGACGGCTAATTTTTTTTAGTATGTTACTTGTACCAAGCATCACTCTAGGTACTATACATCTCATTTAATCCTCATACACACACACACACACAAATTCTTGTTGGGTAAAGTTATTTTCATCTTCATTTTACATAAAAGGACATTGAGATACAGAAAGAAACTGGTTACATTGATTTTAACATATTTAACTTATTTAAAGTTAAAACATGACATTATTTACCAACCTTTTGATGTAGGGCCAATGGCTGTCACTGCCTCTTGATCTGCTATGTAAAGTTTCACGTCTTTCTTCTTGCTTAAACTGCACCATGATGTATCACCTATGATTTCCTGTTTTGGATTACTTAAACTCAGTGACAGCTTAAAGGTACTTGGAAAGCAAACTGAATGAGGGATCCTTCCAGGCTTTTTACATTTTTTCACCCCTACCTCAGGCAATCTTTCACAGTTGTCTAGCCCGCACCTATTTAAACTGCAATTTGTTTTAGCAACTCACCTTTAAAAAGTCTTTCTAAAGCACCAACTTAAATTTTATAAAATCAACAAGTCTTTATATTTTTGAACTCATATTTCATCAGTTTGCATAATTAAATTACAATTGCACATTTATTCGGCATAAACAAATTTGAAAACAAACACAAATGACGCTAGATAAGCGGAGCAGCAGGTAAACAGATGAACAGAAACATACCATTTTTTCAGAGTATTCTGTTGGCCAGAAGCAGGAATAACCTAAAAGGGAGTCGACTGTATACCTATCATTTCCTAATTATAAATAGTACTATTTAATAGGTATACTAGCTTTCTGGAAGAATGGATTTACAATGGAAAAATACAAACAAATTTAGCAAAGAGGTTCACAATAATACCAAAATTCTACACTAGAAAAGTAATACATTCCTTCTTATCTTTCTTTAATTAGAAATTGTAGGAGACTTCTTCACTGACAAAAACTAAGCACAAAATTCCACCCCAAACTCAATTCAGCATAAGACTCCTACCCAAAGCATAAATACATACACTCACATACAAAAAGAAAAACAAATTTTAAATTAATAAAGAAATTAAGGTCTTATGAAAGAAACTTTCTCCCTACTAGAGAAAACCATCACCTCTTGGTGGGGAAAACTCTGAATTTAAAGTTCAGGTTCAGGCAATTACTACTTATTTGATGGGGTAAATCACTTCACCTCTCTGAGCTATCATATCCTTTTCTGAAAAAAAAAAAAAAAAAGAAAATAATAATGGTTCTCTCCTTCTCACAAAACTATAGTCAGAATTATATAAAATAAAATATATAAAGACACTGCAAACTATCTATCATCTTATACATATAAATTGTTATTACTGGAAATCCTAACTTATATTTTCGACAGAGAATTTCAGAGTCAAGGGAGGTCATTTCACAAATGACAAGGCTGTGCTTCAAAAGCCTAAATTACTTTCCTACTTACAGTGGCATGGATGACAGAGCAGAAATAGAGAATTCTTGATTAACCAGGAAAAGAATATCATAGGCATGGGTGTGAGATCAACTGGAGATTCAAGGAAGCTAAAGTGCCCAGAATGAACTACTGCTGTAATGTAGACTGTGAGCAGAGATAAAATTCCAGAAGCCAAGGAGTGTTGTACAGTAAGTCCTGGCAGTGAGGATATCCTTTGGTGAGGATAGTAGAGAAGAAATAGAAAAATTAGTCAAAAAAATTTCGGCCATACCAAGTAAGTATTCCATCCTACACAGTAAAATTTTGATGCCTTTACAAACTAAACAAAATAGGGAATTTAAGATAATTCCCGTGTTTATGCTGTTTCTTTCCACTGGTCAGAATAATTAACCATAGGTTAGGAAGTTAGGAAAACAATAGGATAGACGTCAGTGAAGTTCAAGTGCTTTAATTGGATTCCTTTGGGTACAGTTTGTTTCCCTTTTTCTCTGGCCATTAATCCAGCAGAGGAAAGTGATCTAACACAGCACCATGACATGAAGGGACGGACCCTGAGAGCCTGTCTCTCTATGATGACTGTTCTTGTGCATCCAGGCCGCCTATTGAAACTAACAATGCCTGCTGCTGCTGCCGAAGAGGATCATCCAAACTCTGAAAATGAAACACATCACACAAAGGGATGAAAGAATTCTTATTCCACAGGGTTTAGCTTGCAGCTGGTCATGCATGCCAGAGGGATGTGCCACGAGGATGACAAAGAAGCTTCCAAAGAGAATGGAAGGGGCAGCCAGCCGGACATTTTGAAATACTTAGAAAACTATTCTTTTGAAACTAAGGCAATAAACTAGACTTCTTTATGGCAGAACTTGAGAAAGTCAGGGTTTTTTTTTTTTTTATCTCTGCAATTCACCAACATTTAAACATTCTTGTGAGTAAAAGAAACTTGAATAATTCCTAACTGGTTATACATTTTTGAGGATTTCCCATTTATAAGAAGAGATCATATTATATAATTGATTATTTTTTCCTCTGGGTTGGAGCTCAGTATCACTCCAGAGTTTAAAACTGTATGGAAGAATAGGTGTTGGACTTTTCTGTAATTGATGTAGATACAATGTATAATAAATACGCTTGTTATACAAAGTAGCATGCTGGTTAAGACCACAGACTTTGAGGTCTCAGTGATGAAACTGAGGGAATACTCATTGCATGGCATCGGGTCTCATGGGCTCTAAGGATCCCAAATAGCTGTGCCAGGTAAGAGTTTGCCCACAGGAAGTGCTCCAAATAGAATTAATAGTCATAAGAACCTGCCCTACAGCTGCCATTGCTCTTGGCCACTCAATTGGTCACAGCAAGGCATAATCCAGCTCTTAAGCTGCCTTGGATATCCATGTTTAAAGAGTGTCAAAAGCAGCACCTAAAGTTTTGAAAGACAATGCTGCACTGGGGCATCGGCCTTTTCTCATTAAGTTCACTCATTCATAGTAGTCTAAAAAGAATACTGGCTCTCCCTCCCTGGCCCTTATCCACTACTGTTCCAAAAAGCTCACCTTCTTCTGTTTACAGGATAAATGCGAGAGGCTCCTTTCATTGCCCTTAATGGTATACACAATAGACTTAGCAATCATTTCTACCAATTATATCACTGACTCATATGAACTCTGCATAACCAGATGTGTGACTTTGTGGACGTTATTTAATCTCATTTAGCCTTAGATTCCTCATTGGTCAAATGAAAATAGTATCTGTCTTATGAGACTGTTGTGAAGAATAATAAGATAATATTTACCTCACAGTTTAGTTATAAGCACAAAGGGTGATTCAATAAATGTCAGTCATTAACAGTGTCATTTTCTATAACAGGAGTAACAAATAGTTCATGTAAGAAACTGAAATGAGAACTGGAACACAGTATCAAAAATATTCCCCTATCTTGTCAAGATACTATTATTGATTCAAATATTCTGTCATTTATTTCAGGTTAAAACACAGTTTAAGAAAAGCATCGCTTCCTCAAAAGATTTTGTCAAAGTGAAAATAACTAATTGGGAGAAATATTTCTTTTCCATGCATTCAGCTTGTTCGTTCTAATTAATCTCCTTCAAACTACTGTAAACAAGTTCTTGTTAAAAGTGTTTTAACTTCTCAAATGGCTACTATTATACAATGTTTTATAGATAAATCTTTGGCATTGGAGGGTTTCCCTAATTGTTCTGATATTTCTTATTCCCCATTCCTACCATCCACTTGCTCAGAAGCTCTTGCAACCTCTCTCAAAGACAGAAAATAATTTGAATGAAAACCAATACTAAAAAAGCAACGTTAAAATATATTTGAGAAAAAATGACTGTCACTCTAGGTCATGCTACAGGTGCTGTACCATTCAATGGCACAAAATTAACTTTTAGCCCTAAGTCCATTACCAATGAATTCTAAAGACTAAAGAAAGCACTGGGAAATAAAAAATATTTGTAAGTATAAACAAAGATAAGAGATTATAATGAGAAAAAAGTGTACATAAAGAGATAATATTTATAATATAATTTTAAATTAACCCTATACAATAAAATTTAACTAATAATAAACCTTTCCCTAAGAATTATATAATATTTTAAATTCAAACTTAATACTAGTAAATAAACTAAGAATTTACATAAACCCCTACCATTAATTACTTCTTTGCATCATGAAACTTTGCTCCCAAAATTTTATGCTAATTTTCCATTTAAGTTCTAAAGACAAAAAAAAAAAAGAAAGAAAAAAGAAAACCTTACTATTTCATTCTAAAAGAATTGGTCCATAATTAGTGAAAATCTAAGTCATTTTTCCCACCTTTCCTTTCAGCAATGCCCATCCAATCAATCACTAGATCCTGTCAACTCTTTATTTCCACTATTATAGCCTAGAATCCTAAATAATCTAATTATTTCCAACCTCTTACCTCTTTCATCCATATTTATGCTTCAATAATTACCTTCTATTAAAAAGAAAGGCTCAAGGAATTTCCCTCACCTCCTCAAAAACCTTAAATTGTTTATAGAATAAAATGTATCACTAAGCATAGCATTCAGTCTTTCACAGTGTGGCACAGAACTACAATTAACAGTAATTAAATAAATGTAAAATGTATTCATTAACTGCCTGATAGGTTCCACACTCCAAACTTGATAGTGGGTTGGTAGTGGTGACAAAGATGAGCTCAACACAGTACCTATTCTCAAAGAAGCCAGTTTAGTAGGGAAGCAGATAAGTAAACTAAAATTTGTAATGCCCTTTAGTGAGTACAAAAAAAGGTAAGTAACTACATGTGCTACTAGAATTAGATGGTAAGTCCCAACTCATTGAGGAGAAAGGTAAAATAGAAATATGTTGGTTTTCTGCTTCTGAAAATGATGAAGTAATAGAAACAGCATATACTTCCTGCCTTAAACGACTAAAAATCTAAACAAAAGATATAAAATATTTGCTTGCAGACATTGCACAACACGCACAGCACAGCAATTGCTGAGAAAAGGAAATTAACGAGGTTATTCCCGCCATTGCTGTAGCATACTATCTTGAGAAAGTTACCAGACCATGACTCAGGGAGGTAGAATCCTAACAGAGACTGCTTTATCCAGGGCCACGCTAATAGCTGGGAGTGGAGCTGGGCCTCTGATAGGAATCTTTCTAACTGCAAAGTCCCCAGAAGTTTTAATTTTTACTCACCTCTACCTTTCTATTTTTTCTTTTACACTATAGAAATCATACTTCAAAATTTAAACACTAATTCATTCAGTGAATCTCCCCAATCCCAACTGTCCCCAGTCACAATGCAAATATTACCATCCTCTAAATATTGTATTACTTTGTGTTTACTGTTATATAACATAAACTTTCCTGCTATATTTAACAATAATTTTAACGTGAACTAACATTTATTGAAGCCTTACTACATTATTTTACGTTGGTAAGAACACTTAAAATGAGATCTACCCTATTAGCAAATTTTAAGAGTACAATATTTTTAAGTGTGCAGTATTGTTGACTACAGGTACAATGCTGTACAGCAGATCTCTAGAACTTATTCATCTTGTTTAACCGAAACTTTATGTCCATTAATTAGTAACTTCCCATTTTCCCTTTCCTTCAGCCCTTGGCAACCACCACCATTCTATTCCTTGATTCTATGAATTTAATTATTTTAGATACTTCATGTAAGTGGAATCATGTAGTATCTGTCTTTCTATGACTGGCTCATTTCAATTAGTACAGTGTCCTCAAGTTTTAGTCATGTTGTCTCATTACAGTATTTCCTCTTTTTTAAAGACTGAATAATATTCCACTGTATGTATATACCATTTTCCTTATCCATTCATCCATAGAAGAACATTTAGGTTGTTTCCACATCTTGGTCATTGCTAATCTTTTTCAGATCCTGATTTCAATTCCTCTGGATAAACAACAAAGTATCAATAGAAGTGAAGTACATCAACATGATAAGGACATATATGAAAAGGCTACATACCAGTTTTCAATGGAAAAAAAACTGAAAGCTATTCCTCTAAGATCAGCAACACGGCAAGGATGTTCACTCTTGCCACTTCTATTCTACATAGTACTGGAAGCCTTACCCAGGGCAATAAGCCAAGAAAAAGAAACAAAAGGCATTCAAATTGTAAAGGAAAAAGTAAAACTGTCTAGTTGGTAGAGTCTATGATTTTATGTATAAAAAATCCTAAAGACTCCATTAAAAAACTGATAGAACTAATAAATGAATTCAGTAGAATTGCAGGACACAAAATCAACATACAAAATCAGCTGCACTTCTATATATTAACAAGGAACCATCTGAAAAAAAATTAGAAAAACATTCCCATCTAAAATAGCACCAAGAAGTATAAAATACTTAGGAAGACAATTAAGGATATTAAAGATTATATACTGAAAACTACAAAACATTGATGAAAGACATTCAAGATAGAAGATATCCTGTGTTCATGGATTGGAAGACTTTAATATTGTTAAAATGTCCATACCCAAAGTGATCTATAAAGTCAATTCTACATTTCTGTAATTCACATGGAACCACAAATACCATGAATAGCCAAATTGATCTTGAGAAAAAAAACAAAGATTGAGGCATCATATTTTATTGCTTCAAAATATATTACAAAACAAAATAATCAAAACAATATGGTGCTGGCATAAAGATAGATATATATACCAATTAAACAAAATATAGGGCCAAGAAATAAATCTACACATAAATGATCAACAAATTTTTTACAAGGGTGCCAAGAATACACAATGGGAAAAGGATAGTCTCGTCAACAAATGGTGCTAGGAAAAACAGCAAGATAATAAAATTGGATCTTTATCTTACAACATACACAAAAATAAACTCAACATCGATTAAAGACTTAAATATAAAACCTGAAACTCTAAATCTTTTAGAATAAAACATACAGGAAAAGCTTCGTAACATTCATCATAGTAATGATTTCATGGCTGTAACATCAAAAGTACAGGCAACAAAAATAAAAATAAAAATAAACAGTTAAGACTATACATCAAACTAAAAACCATTTGCACAGCAAACAGCATAGTGAAAAGGCAACCTATGGAATAGGAGAAAATATCTACAAACCATATACCTCAGTGATTCCCAAGCTTTTTGGCACCAGGAACTGGTTTTGTGGAAGATAATTTTTCCAAGGACAGGAGGGTGGTTTTGGGATGAAACTGTTCCATCTCAGATCCTCAAGCATTAGTTAAAGCCTCACTTATGAGGCTCTAGATCCCTTGCGTGCACAGTTCGCAATAGGGTTCACATTCCCATGAGAATCTAATGCCACTGCTGATCTGACAGGATGCAGAGCTCAGGCGGTAATACTCACTGGCCGGACACTCACCTCCTGCTGGGCAGTCCAGTTCCTAACAGGCCAGGGACCATTATTGGTCTGCAGCCCGGGGTGCGGCGGGTGGGGAGGAAAACTCCTGATATGTCTGATAAGGGGTTAATATCCAAAATATATAAAGAACTCCTATAATTTAAGAACAAAAAGAAAAAAAACTAATAATCCAACATTTAATAATGGACTATGGAATTTGCTAAGGTCTGAATATTGCCCCTCCACCAAATTCATATGTTGAAACTTAATTGCAATGTGATGGTATTAAGAAGTAGGGCTTTTAGGAGGTGATTAAAGCATGAAGGCAGATCACTCATGAATGGGACTAGTAATTTTAAAAAGGGATGATGAGCTGTTTGCCCTTCCACAATGTGTGGGCAAAGAAGGCACCCTCTATGAAGAACAGGCCCTCACCAGATACAGAAACTGCCAGTGCCTTGACCTTGGACTTTCCAGCCTCTAGAACCATGAGTAATAAATTTCTGATGTTCATAAATTACCCAGTATTTTCTTAGAGCAGCCCAGACTAAGAGAGACTTGAATAAAGATTTCTTTAAAGTAGACATACAAATGGCCAAGAGATACATTTAAAAATATTTAACATCACTTATCATCATCAGAGTAATTCAAATTACAACCACAATGAGGCATTGTCTCACACCTGTCAGGGCTGTTAATAAAACAAAAGGCAAATGTTGGCGAGGATGTAGAGAAATTTGAATCCTTGTACACTGTTGGTAGGAATGCAAAATGGTGAAGCCACTACGGAATATAGTCTGAAGTTTCCTCAAAAAATTAAAAATAGAACTGTTATGCAATTCAGAATTCTTACTTTTAGGTATTTATCAAAAGAAACTAAAATTAGTATCTTGAAAAGAGCTTACCACAGAATTTCTCTAAATGCTGCACTTGTACCAAATCATTTAATCCTCAGGACAACCCAATAGGTACTACTTTTAGCTTCAATTTGTAGATAAGGAAACTGAAACCCAGGCTAAATAACTTGCCTAAAGTGAAATAAGTAGTGAGTTTCAGAATAGGAATTCAAAACAGAAAATCTGGCTCCAAAGTCCATGCACATAACCTCGTTGTTTCCCTATCTGAATCACCTAATAGACTTCTTTATAACTAATCTTGTTATGTGTATATTTCATACTATCTAGAACAATGTGTTATTGCTAATAGCTAGTCTATGTTGTTTTTGATATGAATGAATGAAGAAAAGAGCAATATGAAGCTATGGAGGAATAATCACACTGAGTGCTAAGCCAGAACTCTGGTAAACCATAACTATATATAAAATGTGCCGAAAATTCTTTATGAGAAATTATTTTTCATCCTCACAACTCCTCAGAAATTTTATCCACAAGTAACTAAAGTTTTCACAGGTTTCACTGATAGGATCTTCACTCTTAGCTAATTTCAATATTGGAAAATCATAGACGATTATTTTATATCTATTTTTAATGACTGTTATGACACATATTTCATATATTTTAGTCTACATATAGAACATTATCAGTAACAATGTGTGTGTGTGTGTGTGTGTGTGTGTATATATATATACATATATATGAAGACTGAGATAGAGAGCGGGGTAGATGATATGGGGGTTGAGGTAGTTGGGAATGAAGAAACCAGCAATGGTAAAAACAAGATAATAGAAATAAAAACAACTAACATTTTCTCAAACACCCACCAATAGCTAGGCACCTTATTAGGTCTTTTAAGTTCATCATCTCACCTAGTCCTCACAACAACAATGAGGTAAAAATAAGTTGAACCCTGAAATTTTGATATTCCTTTTCTTTAACAATAGATTGTATCAAGTGAATTAAAAGAATGTATTTGCAAAGTGAATAACCATTTTATTAAATTAGAGTAGAAGCTTAAAAGTCATTGGACTGCTATAATACATGAACTACATTTTTTTCAATTAGTGCTTTCACCAACTTTATAAAAAAAGTCATATAAAGGGCTGACAATCACTATTATTCTGTTTATACTGATACCATCATGAGTTCACATATGATTAATATTTATTCCACATAAACTTATTCACAAGTTAGTACACTGTTCACTAAGAAAATATGGTAAAGTTGTCAGATTCTTGAGGTAGGGCACGATAATAAGTGCTAGAATCAATGCACTGTATGAATTGCCTTGAATAATTCTCTAGGTGTTCAAGAAGTTTCCACTTACTCTCCAGGTCTAATGAGTATTACATGCAATAATCATAATTAAAACAGAAGTAATGGAAAAATGTGCACATAGCTACAAAATACCATAATCTCAGAATTAATCTTCAGTCCCTCAAGTCTTTTTCATTTTTTATTTATTATTATTATTATTTTTTGAGATGGAGTCTCCCTCTGTCACCCCGGCTGGAGTGCAGTGGTGCAATCTCAGCTCACTGCATCCTCTGCCTCCTGGGTTCAAGCGATTCTCCTGCCTCAGCCTCCTGAGTAGCTGGAATTATAGTTGCCTGCCACCATGCCCCACTAATTTTTGTATTATTGGTAGAGATGGGGTTTCACCAAGTTGGCCAATCCAGGCTGGTCTCGAACTCCTGACCTCAAGTGATCTACCCACCTCGGCCTCCAAAAGTGCTGGGGTTACAAGTGTGAGCCACCATGCCCTGCCTGTAGAGTCTTAAATCACAAATGTTTATCAAGAAGTTTAAGTTTTGTTCATTAATTTAATTCACTCCATTCTTCGTAAAAACTCTGATATGCTAAACCTTCAATTATTCAATTGCATATTATCCATACTTTAAAAATAATTGCTCAAGTGACATATCACATGACATGACATGACATGACATTATTAATGGATACTAGTAATAGAGTGCCTACTATGTGCTGGGGAAAATATTAGTTGTTTACTATATGATCTTATTTATTCTCCATCATTCTAGTTTGGCTTTCTTATCTGCATTTTACAGATGAGGAAAATAGCTCAGTGTTACAAACTGAATGTTTGTGCCCAAATGTCTATGTTGAAACCATACTCCCAATGTAATGCCACTAGCGGATGGGGCTTTTGAGAGGTAACTGGGATTAGATAAAGTCATGAGGTTTATGGGATTAGTGCTCTTATAAAAGAGACCCCCAAGAGCTAGCTTGCTCTCTTTCTACCAGAACCACAATGAAGAGTTAGCAGTCTGCAGCCCAGACGAGGGTCTTCACCAGAACTCAACCATGCTGGCACTCTGATCTTGGACTTCCAGCCTCCAGAACTGTGAGGTTACAGCAGCCCAAATTGACTGAGACACTCAGAATAAGCTATCCATGGTCTTACAAAGATCAAGCATTGTATTAGAACAGGAACTCAAATCCACCTCGGGCTACCACAAACAATAAGAAAATTTTGCAGACTAGGAGACTATAAAGTTAACATACAAAAATCAACAGCCTTAGAAAATATAGAAGAAAAGAGCCTGTTTAGTATAGTAAGGCTGTAAGAAAGTAAGCAAGTACATAAATAAGTGAATACAATACCAAAAGGTAGACTTAATAATAAATGTTTAAACCTAAAGCCAAAAGGAAAATTAAAACATTTCAGCAAGACACAACAGTTACTGGGCAAATGGAAATAAAAAACAGATTCTTGGATAAAAAGATTCACCCTCAGAAGAACATTAATTGTTGTGATGTTAATTCATAAATTCCTTAAAATTTCAATAAAAATGCCATCAGGGATTTTCTTTTTCCTCAAGATCTGCTAGTTGATTATAAAGTTCACTTGGAAGAACAAATAAGCAAGAAAAGCCAGAAAACACTGAAAAAGAGTAATGGTAGGAGCAGGGAGGGAAGCTAACATTTCAGATATAAAAACACATTATAAAGCTTCTATAATTAAAATAATGTGATAATTTTCACATGCATAGACAGGTCAATGGCACAGAATAGAAGAATATAGAAATATGTCTGATTATATAGAAAAACTTACTACAGGGTATCATGCAAGTACTAGAAGAAACATTGATGAATTCCCTTACAAACTGAGATTGGGAAAACTGTTTCTAATTATGCTTCAATGTGATAATATCCAAGAAAGTCAACTAAACAACGGCGTATTAAAGGCAAATACCTTTTTATCAAATAAACATCATTCTCTCGATTCTATGTAAAGTAATATCTAAAATACCCCTGGGAATCACATAAATCTCAAAATTGTTGAGTAGAACAAACTTTAACAGTTTCTGTTCCTTCATCATCATTTTTAAACCCCAGCAGAAAGATCATAGTAATATCACCAAAACCTAAAAGAGCCTAAAACACACATCTGTAGGGTTTGGTTGGAAATAAACTACACTATCCTACATCCAATTCATATCTAAGACTTTTCCTTGCATTTCAGTACAATGATGCTTATGTTTTAAGAGGGATTACAATCCTTGAATATCTCAATCCATAATTTATATTAAAAAATGTATAAGTAATTTATATGTGCTAGAGGGCAAGGGCCCTTAATAGATACTTAGATTTATCCTATAATTAAAAAATAATAATAATGCAAATGTATGTCAAAGCTCTGTAAACAATATTTTCAGAAAATTTGTTGTGGAGAAGGACCCCTGGTGTCCAGCTGGATTTAAGCCAGTCTATAATATAGCCGTTGACTGCATTGCCTTCAAGTCTATTATCAGACAAATCTTTACTTACCTTGAAATGTTTGACTTCACCATAAAATATATCAAGTTTCTAAAATTTGTAAAGATTATATTTAGGAATAAAAATATTGGTAGTGTTACATTATTTCCAAATAAACACTCTGAGAAGCATGATACAGATTCTTTAGAAACGGAATACACCATCACTGACTGGCAGGAATGTATCTCAGACACAATAGTTACGGTGTCTGATTGGTGTCTCTGGAACATATAGATAGCATTTACATTTATAAAAATAAGTACTATATTCACAAGTGGCTTCTGGAAAAGCTTCTTTTAAAAACCAACATTAAAATGGCACATTGGCAAGAGACATCACAGCCTTGCTATATACTAACATTGCCTTGCAAATGAAAACCCTGTACTATTCCTTATGATCAGGGTTTCACCCATTTATTTGGTTAATCATTCAAATGGCTAAACAGACCTCTAATTTGAAAATAAAAACCAATTGATGCAATCACAAACAAGTTCTAAAATTGCGGTTTATAAAAATTGAAATCTTGTTCTAAGCCAAAACACACACACAGTTACCTTTTCCTAATCAGAGCATTCATTTCTCCTCATTATGATCTCACAAGCACATTAAAATCTTATTAACATTAATTACTTCTGAGCGCCTATGCATGAGCAGTGACAGTCGTGAGTGTGCGCGGGTCTGGATCATATCTACATTTATATACCTTGCTGCACTTTGCTTATAAAACATGTGAAAATATTTCTGCTAACACCAATTAGCTAATTTCACACACACACAGATAGTAAACTGCTGTCTCACTGCACAGCCTATCAGAAACCAGTAAACATATGGACAAACGGACGGGAAAGAAAGCAGAAACACCTCTTGAATGTGAAAACTAAAATGCCTTGTACTTGAGCCTGAATTCTTAAGGTGAAAACAAGTTGGGAGGACAAAATAACAAAAACAGAAAATAATTTTAAATGATGAAACCAAGCATTCTATTTTCTACACAGATGAGTTCAGTGATAAAATGACAGAGACAAAGAAAAACTGGCAAGCTAACAGGAGCAAACACAGGAGAAATACACAGAAATGAAAATGTCCTTCTTTACATGTGTACATGCACAAACACACATATATCTGCTCCTCTTAAATATGCTCATATTGTAATTTGAATAAAAACAATATAAACTTTACTCTGACCATAAGGTAATAGCACACTACATTTCAAAGTCAAACAGGTCTATCCTCACAAGCAAATAAATATTCCTGCTCAAACCAAATGCTTTCTGGATTCTACTTATACAAAGAACACTATATACAGGAGCCATTAATACCTACAATGGAAACTCAAAGTAAATGCAAAAACCTAGGCAGTTATAGCCACAAAGCTACATATAATTCTTATCTCTTTGCTTCACAATCTCCTCCTCTCAGAATACAACTATTTTATCATTCATACATATACTCCATCAATTTGTGTCCTTCTTTGCCTCATCATATGTCCTTCATTAGGAATATTATTAAAGAATAACCATTGATCATCACATTCACATTTTCTTTTTCGATCCATGTGCCTATCTTCTCCTCACAGCCTAGAGTATGTAAATCCAAAGTCCTATTAGATACCACTGTATCTATGTAGCCTTTCTGCCATCTTTAATTTCTTTGTTGCCATCAAACTATACTGTTTCACGAAGAAAATACCAAAAAAGTCTGTATTCCATAATGAAATTTTCAGTGAGGAAAACACTTAACCTCATTGGATTATGATACCTATGTTTGTAAACAAAAGCGAATAATAAAACTTAAACCTAAGAGTATTATACTTATTACATTATTTTAGAACATTTGACTACAAAATAAATACAGAAAGAATATGATATATTCAGCCATCCAGCACAATTCATGTTAAGTTGATATACGCAGTTAAGCTATAATTATAGCTCATGCTATAATTCCAATTTTCTACCTATTGTCCAGCAGGCTCACTGGCCTATAGTACAGCGGTCAGTGACCCATGGCAGTATAGGTATGCATCATAGAGACAGGCTACATAACAAAAGCCTAAGTGCTCTCTCTAGAGTAGAGTAGGATATATATTGGAGAAGAAATGGTAGGGAGCAGAGAGAGGGTTTCTAAATATTTTTGAAATAGTATTAAAATATTTGACATTGGTATTAATATAAAATGCAAATGGTAACCAAGAATATACTGTATTTTGTTTTAATTTAGTATTATTCAACGTGCTCATAACTGAACAAAGTTTAGTGGATACTGTCTGTGAAAACTAAAACTTGCTAATATAAGGACTATTAGCTAATAAAGTGTTAAAAATTTTCATAAAGGATAGTAAAATAATGCTAGATGCAATAAAATGGTATTTAAAGATGAGAAAGAGTTATTTCAAGTAATTTCCAGTTTACCATAACAATTTACATATTAAAATTATCATCCTTATGATGTTTACATAGACTTTGTATAGGTAAGTAGCAACCGTCACAGTAATAATATTTACTACTTGTAAACATTCTGACTTAACCAGGCTTAGCATACTACATGAAGAATGCCCTAAAACAAAAAAAAGAAAAAAAAAAAAGCCTAGAGAACTAAGAAAATAAAAAGTTGAAAACCTAATAGAATTAGTGGTTACCTGTATCATAACACAATAGCACTCTATGCTTTAAAAAAATGGATTTTTAATTAGTAAACACTGAAATATTTGTTTATAGGCCATTTATAGCCCACCAAACAAAATCTTGGCACCAAAAATTAAAGTATTACCAACAATTGCCAAATGAAGGTCAATCCATTTTTTTAATATCTAAATTAACAGATCAGTGGAAAAAATATGGGACTTGTTTTTTTAAAAGTTCAATTTATATTAACATTTTCAAGAATACATTGCATTAAAATAGATCCCAAATGATCAGAAAATTATGGAAAATCAGGAGTGAACAAAGAAACAATCTTGAGTAAATATAAAAAGTATCATCATGTTAATCAGTTAGCTATGCTGCAGAAAGCATCCCAACAATCCACTGACATATGGCCAAGATAGAACTAGCAAAAAGTGCACAAATACATTGAGACTCAGAACCCACCTTCTCTTTCATAAATGCCCCATCACAAACTGCAAAGATTAGGTGGCCAAATTTCAACATCAAAGATTCACTTGGCATTTTGAACCAGATCTAAGAATCATGGTCTTTATTTTCCAGTAAAAGCTAATAAGCTGAGACTTACTTAACTCTTTCCTGTTTTGTTTTGTTGCTGTTGTTGTTGTTGTTGTTTTGAGCTTCTCAAGGAATACTACATGTGAAAACGATAGTTCGTCATTTCCAAAAAAGATACTCATCCAGATTGTCCTCCAATCGGTGAAATCTGAGATGTCTAAAAAGTCTTCTTTGTGAAAGCCTTACAAATATATCCAAAGATGTTGAGTCCCATATGGCTCTGATAAATGAAACCCGTTATTGTGAATTTCAAGCTCTTCCTTAAATCAAAACACTATTGGGTGAATTTGGTGCTCATGAAATAAAGCACTAATTGCGTGGCCTAACAACACTGAATCCTCTGCCTAGCAGACATTTTAAGTTGTGCCAAATTGGTTTTGGGATGTGAACAAATATCCTGGAGCCAGACTCTCTCACATGCACACACTACTCCCTGAAAGTAAGTTGGACACTCTTGGAAACTGCATTAACTCTTTCAGGCCACCAGGAAACCTAACTCTCACTAAAGGAAAGGCCTCTTTTAAGATAAAAACAAGTCATTTCATCTAAAGTTAAACCTAAGAAAGAGGTAAAAGAGCAAAAACTAATTCGTGGCTAGTTAAACACTAAAATGTCCACAGCCGTAAAATAGTCCCTATACCCCAATGGATGCTTTTTCAGATGTATACAGAAAACCTTATTTGGGCATAATTTCCAAGATATTAATAAGAGTTGTGTGCATTCAGGAAAAGAGAATTCATTTTAAGCTTAATATGCCACATTTGCCTCAGGCCGAGTGATAAGAAACTTTTGTTTCTTTGGTAATCACTCTCAGCTTATTATATCAGGAAATTTCTTGAGTTTTTATTTCACCACATGAAATATGATTTCCACACTAGAAATTTTTTTTATGGTCTTTTTATTCTGGTTCAGAAAGATGCCTACAAACATGAAGCTGAGTATTTAAATGGCAATTAATGTAATCCCATCTCCCTTGCTCTCAAATTTAGGAGTTTATAAAAACAATTTTTAAAAGCACCTAAATATAAGAAAAATGTACAAAAATGGGCTTTGTATTTCTTTCTCTTTTTTTTTAGTCTTAATTTCTTCAGCAGTAATTTCTTAGAAATAAGTTGTTTACTTTGGTGGGGCATTTTAATTAAGCATTTTATTTATAGTATGATGAAACTACAGCATTTCTTTCCCCTTTTATCTCATTAATAAATATCCTGGATTATATTTGTCCCCAGGATTACCTAAACTAACTACAATTTTACACTTTTAGGTCACTGTCATTTTGTTGCTGTCATTCATCTTTCACCTTAAAGGCTTATGAAGATATAGATAAAGCAAAAACTACTTTTTGTAGATGGAGATACCTAAATGCTTGTGAAAATGGTATTTTTCAGTCATTTCTAGTTTAAGCCTTCTGTATTTCTTAGAGAACCATATTTATTTTGTGTCAATTGGTGTGAATTTAAGAGTATTACTAGAACCCTATGTTCCACCTCCAACAAAGCTTTATATTCTAACAATTAGCCTGCATGTGCTGCTGCCACTGACTTTTAATAATACATAAAAAAAAAAAAAAAAACTACCCTTGTCAGCCAACCCTAAAAGGAAACTAGCTGCTATTTGCAAGTACACAGGACACAGTTGTAAATCAAATGTGTGTAGCTGCTTCTGGCTTCTATTGGTTCAAACTGCAATTCTTAGAATGGAATACAGGCTATGGGTATGTCTATACAAAGGATCTCTACCTGATTTTCACTGGGGTTTTGGATCTCTGAATAATTCATATATTTCCAAATCAAAATTTAGAGGATCTGTTAGAGCACTGGTCTGTGTGTTTACTATGTCTGATGTGATGGCATCACTTCTAAGTTCTGTTGCATATTTAGTTAGCTGCTGGTAACCAAGTAAAACTCACATTCTAGTAGAACTTGTTTGGTATCTAGAACCTGACTAAGGACACTAAGGGGTAAATGGTAATATTCAACAGATACCACATTAAAAAGTTTTCAGTAATTTTTAAGTCAACTATTTATCATATCAGTGAGAAGTTGGTCCAAAACATATTCACAACTTAGACAGAGTGATACTAGGGCCAAATAGCAACTTTCCCCTGGTGTTCAAGCACAGAGGCTAACTGGGACAGTTATAAACTTTATGGAAGTCTAAAATTCTGATTCATATTTCTACCATGGTCCTCCTTTCCAACCTAAATCCATCTAATGATATCAATTTAGGAGGAAAAGGTATCAAAATTTAGCTTATGTTCATTTCAAATACCTCAGATAACCGTAATTAGGAGGTAAAGATAAAAATGGCCTATCTTTAAATAGGTGTCCATCACATTTTTCACATTTAGAGCTCTGCCATGAGCTCAGAATTACTTATTCAATGACATTTCCTTTTTTTCAGTTATATCTTCATTACTTACATGATCCAAATAAAATAGAGAAAAAAGGCTTAACATGATGCACACTGTCCTTACAGTTCAGCTAATTCTAAATGGTTTTAATAGTCTAAATATATTTAATAACTAGCCTCTACACCTAAGATTATCAGCAGAATACTTTTTTAGATGTTAAAAGACAGTAGCCAAAGGAGAAGAGGAAAGAAGAGGTGAGTAGGGATATTAGGGGAGCATATTTATCAACAAAAAAAAGCTGGATTGTCCAATTTCCTCACTGGAGCAATGAATAACCTAGTTCCTAGTAACAACCCCAACACTGAAAACTGCTGTGTAACCGTAGGCAAGTTATTTAACTTTAACTGGCTTCCACTTCTTAATCTGTGATGCAAGCGTAATACAGCTTAAGGCACCAACTGCTTCCTGCATCCCTATACTGGCTAGTATCTTTTAAAAATTATTTCCTGGCCAAAACCTCACCCACATGCCATCAGTTATTTTCCCTCCTTTTTCCTGTCTCCTTTGCCTCTGCAGGGAAATAAAATTAGCAGTCAAAGTTAAACATGCCCAGTGGGCAAGACAGACTTTGGTTTAAGGAAAGGGATGGAGTAAGTTGTGTTAAAGCGCTATTTGGCCCCAAAAGGTTCATTGTTGGGATACTACCTCCCACAACTAGCTCCACTGGAATTTTTCTCAGGAAAATGGAGAACTGTTTTAAGATAGACATGCCCTGTAAGCTGGTCTCAAATCAAAATAAATTTAGGATATTCAAAAAATGCCCTACAGGATTTTCCCTGTGGAGCCTAAATAAATCACTGACCAAATTTTCCAATTCATGCTCTGCTGCTAAATGGGACTTTCTGCAAAATCATGTTTTAATTTCTACATCTGAAAAAGGACTATAGTTGAAGTTCTTCACTTTGGGTTTTCATTCTTCTCTCTTCTCTGATAGTATTCTGAAAGAATGCCATTTGAGAAAAGACCACTCTTAGAGAAGAAAATTGAAATATAATCCCAAATTTCAAATAAACTTGAAACTCTGCTAAAGACAAGACTATATCCCCGGTTGGTGATTTTGTGGGTCTTCTTTTTTAAAAAATGAACCTTTTAATACATAGAGAGTTGTTAAGAGTATCCCAAAAGTGTACACATATCTAAATTTATAAAATCACTATTTTCACACCTAAAGGATATATTTCAGTGCTCCTTTAAATTGTGACTGCCCTTACTGCATTTTATTGCATGTTAATAATTTGCATATTATTAAATGTATGAAAATATATAAAAATTACATTTTTAGCTATTCATACAGGATAAGTGAGAAATTGTACAAGTTTGTATACTATATGGCATACACGTGCTGTCTTTTTGTACTATGAGGCATTGTTTTTTTCAGACAAGAACATCAGGAATGCTCAGGAGTCAGTTTTTAGATTTTATGAAGCACTGAGGAATTGATGCTGTTAACACTTTCATTGAAATTAAAATGCAAACCAAATATTTCAAGACCAATAACAATGGATATGCCACGAAATTGTTGTGTTTCACAGTGTGTCATAATAGGTAAAATTGGAATTTTCCTTCAAATAATCTGTCCCATCCAAGAGTTTTAACTCTCAAATAAAAATACAAACAAAAGATTATTCACTTCAACCGATTTCCCTAGAGGATTATGCATTATTAATTCCAAACTTTACAAGATTTAAGAAATTACTAGACTGATTAAGTGTGGCAAAATGGTTTGTTCCCTACAAAGGAAACAAACTGAAATCCCACAAAGTTTAATTAGCATTTAGTGGCTCAACAAATAGAGGGACAGCCTGATTCTGAAGAGTAACTGCAAAGCAGAGTCAGAAATTTTATATACTACTGGTTAACTTTGCTGTGAAAATTAGAGTGAACCGGAATTCAATCCCAGTTCTGCCACTTACTAGATCTGCAATCTTGGGTTAACCACTTAACCATTCTAAATCTTTCTTTCCTCATCTTTAAATAGGGTTAAGAAATACCTCATAGCAAAGGCATGGTGGTTAAAAGAGATGCCATAGGCAAAGTTCCTTAACAATTCATTAACTATGATTATCACTACAATTTAGACCCCTTCTGACCATTGAGAACACATGAATTCTACATCCAGCTAAAAACCATTCTTCAATAGAAAAATTTTTTCAAAACTCAATTTACATGGTCTAAGCAACAATTATGATAGCATGTCGGGGCTAATGTGGTGCCCAAAGTTAGACATTATCATTTAACACAATGGGAACCTGGTAAAAGATTTACTGAATGAGGGAAAAATATAATAGGATGTAATAGAAAGAACAGAGACTAAATCTTGGCTTTGACTCTTAGCAGCTGTGTGAATTTGGCAATTTTTTCTGTAAGCTTCAGTTTTTTCATCTAAAAAATAGGCAGAAAACCAGTGTATGCAACAAAGTTGTTGTATGCAAAGATTAAATTAAACAGTTTGTGTGAAAGGTGCTTAGTAATAGCTCACTTCCTTAATTTTGGCATCATAGGACAAGAGTTCTAATTGGTTTTCAAGCCTAAACTTTATTCTTATATGGCAGTATCAACTCTGGCCTCCTACATAAAGTAAGATTATGTTTAGTTAAGGCATAATCTGAGAGATGAGGATAAATTCAGGTGTGACAGTAAATATATTTTAACAATATACCCTAGAAACAAGAGTAATGATTCTCAAACCTTGCAATATTGTTAGGATCTTTGGGGTAGTTTTTGCAAAATATAGTTGCCCAAATACCAGTCTAGAGACTCCAATTTTAGATATGTGGGAGTAGAACCTAGGAATCTGTGTATTTTAAAATCCCTTAGCTGATTACGACATATAATAATCAACTAAAGTCGAGTTTTCTGAAGTATGTGGGCCAGCTACAACTCAGGATGCCTGAGTTCCATTAATAATGGAGCCCAGAAATTTGAATTTTAACAAAAATCTGAAGAATATCTTGTGTATACTAAAGTTTGAGAACCACTGGACTAGAATATAGTACAATAATATTGAAAAGAATTTTTTTCATATTTGGCTATTTAAACATTTTCCTTCTATTTTTAAATAAACATTACTGTCAAAATTTATGAATGATGGGTAAAAATTTTACCTAAAGAAAATATTAGTTTTAGGGTACGTATTATCATTATTACTACAGGTTTCAAAACCAAAACGGGAAATAGAGATAACATTTTAAGTCATCTACAGAGGGTCTACCAGCACAGAAAAGTATTTCACCTAGGAAATGCCATGCGTTTCAGTGTTTCTTAAATGTGTGTGTTTTGCTTTGACTTAGTTTTTTATTATCCATTCCTTCTTTAATTAGAGCAGTAATGCCAATACATAATATTTGTATACTACTTTACTATCTATAAAGAAACTTCATATATATTAACTTAATCCCTACAATAACCTTGTGAGGTAGATAGGAAAGGTAATATATATTATCACATTTCCGCCAATAAGAAAACTCTTAAAAAGTTTATGCAACTTTCCCAATCATAAGTTTGCTGGTATTTCTGGTGATATGTGGACTGAAACCTCTAGATGTAAATTTCATGCAAAACTGTGTGAAATTTAAAACTTAGGATTCATTTCTAAGCGTTGTGAATCAAACTCAAAATAGCATGAGAGTCTCTAAACTGCAAGTAGGCCATAGTCCTCTACCAACCTGTGGGTTCATCTTACTATATAAGTTCATTGTACTTTATTTATTATATGGTTAAAGAATAGAAGGAGGGTGGAGCTCAATTAACCAAAAACAAATGAACAAAAAAGTGAAAAACAAATAAAAAATTGGAATACTCATCCATTATAATACTATTTAACCTGCCTACTTGCAATTCAATCCCCTATAAGCCCCTTTGCCTCAGTTTCCTCTTCTAAAACATGAAATATCAAATGGCACTTTCAAAGGCTAGCAATTTCCTTCTCAGCTATGATGGTACTTTAAAAAGTGCAACTAAATATACAGCTAGAATAATACTGACATTTGCCCAGTCCCTACAAAAATCCTGTCAAATCAACTAGTCCAGTCCACTCATTTTATACATAGGAAGTAGACCTAAAAAAACTTATGTTACCCCAAATAATAGCAAATTTGTTGTAAAGCTAGAATTAAAAAAAAAAAATTATCTTTACATCAAAGTCAATTACAATACACACTTGTGAATAGGCAATGCCTTGTTTTCATAATCAAAAAGAGAAAATGGTCATTTTAATACAAAAGGAAGAAGGTAATTTATAAAGGGATGTTTAGGCAGGAAGTGGTATCAGAAGCTGTTTTTCCAAAGTAAAAAGGCTCCAAATTTATTTACAACAAAGAAATGTGTAATATATATATATATATATATATAAAATATACATATAATATATATATAACACACACATATATATACACATGAGAATGTTATAAACCAGCTAGACATAATCATTTGTTTAGACCTCAAATATTTGTATAGCTCTGTGCTGAATGCCAATAGAAGGTTCTGGAGGATGAATAAGACACAGACGCTATCCTCAAGAAGCTCAAGGTTTAGTTGGAAGATGTGCTTACAAACAATGGCAATACAATGTGAGAGCTGATATTGCTAAGTTATGCATATAAACGTTGCTGTGGGAATGTGAAAGAAGGAGCACCTCAGTGTCTGAAATGACTGAGCTTAAGTGAATATCTCTGACAATCCCTGTCTTCTCCATTTCCAATTCTAAATTAAATGCATCCCTGTTTATGCCTAGAATTGTTAAAGAATTTTTTATATATACACTGGTAGGAGAAAAGTAGTAAAGTGCACACATCCTAACTTTTCCTTGAGTAAAAACAATTTTGGAAAACTAAAATATATTACAGAATTTTGGTACAGCTACTACGAAATCAGGGTCTGAAACAATTTGCCAATTTTTTGCAAATGTCCTGTTCTTTTTTTTTTTTTTCCCACTGACTCATGCATCAGTTACTTGCACAGCAACAGGGACACAAGGTGGCACTGTCGTGCTGACATTCATTTCAGGGCCCTTTCTAAATGGACAAATTTGTAAGAGGCAAAATAGACCCTATTGTGACAACTAACACGAGTTGTAATACTGGCCGCCTTCTGGGTCTACCAACATTAACACTGGCCTAAAGAGGAGTATTTTGCATTTCATGAATATCATATCATGCCTATATAGAAATAGGACATATTCTCTGATGATTTCCCCAAAATGTCATGTGTGTATTCATAGAAATGTCCAAAGGCATAGAGTGCAGCTTTGCCATTAGGAAGTCAGAAGTGAACTGCTTGTTATTGGCAAGGCAGTGGACGCGGATCGCCTCTCCATCTAGTGGCCAGTGGAGAGGAATGGAGCCATAGTAACCATGTTGCACTTCATTCCATCAAAAACAGTCCTTTTACCAAATCACCCATAGGCAATTAAGTCCGCTTGTCTGACAAACAACAATTTTTGGTTTATGGCATTCATTCAATCATTGAACACATTCAATAATACATTATGACATGTAGTTAAGCTAAGAAAAATCATCACAAAGTTAAGGTGCCTGTGCTCTCTCAAGCCACATAAATGTCTGTTATTCTTCCCTTATTACCCACTCTAACTTTTCTCCATTTATTTGTGACTTTTAGACAGAAAATGCAAGCAAGATTATCTACATACATAACTACTTAAAATCATATGGTCTTTAAGATGAAAAAATATTTTAAAAAGCTTTTCCCCTCATTTTACAAGAAGGAAACTGAGAGACAGAGAGATGGTGATTTACTCAAAGTCACAAAATCAGAACAAAAAACCAGACCTCCAGATTTAACCACTTTAAATCCTTTTTGGTATTGATTAATACCTCCTGATTCCCCAGGAAATGCTTTTTATACCACACCATAAAGTTTCTTTCAACATACCAGGAAAATAATTTCTTAAAATGTTTTTTATTCATATATTTTCAGGCTAAGGTGATATGAATGAAACTATTGTGTATAGGCCCTACCACATCTTCATATCCATAGGTATATTTTGAATGTGTTATAAGATCACAATTATTTTTATATTAAGGAATTATATTCATTCAACATTTAGAAAGCAAAAAAGCAAGTGGGGTAGGGAATAGGTGGAATGTGCTGGTCAAAATTACTATACAAAAAATGGTTTCAGAAAGCCATTATGTGAAACAAAACCTGAATCCATTCAGACTGCTAGAAGAGTTGTTTTTTGTTTTGTTTCATATAAATTATTTGACTTTATTTTGTTTTTAAAAAGGAAACACACGTACATTTATTCAGCTAATCACTTCATCTATTTTAATTCAGCATGTGATGCAGTTTGGGGGCATGTTTTGGAAATGCTTTGTTGGTAAAGCTTCTTATCAGAACAAATTAAATCTGTCCACCAACTATAAAAATCTTCTCACAACTCCGAACCCAAGAATTAAAGGGCAAAAGGTATGAAGGAAACTTGGCAGTGGATGTTCTAGAAATGTGAGATGTTTTGACTTTCTCTTCTATGATCTTCTTTGGTGGTACCACTGGAATCTGCCTTGGAGTGCAGAGGGAATTTAGATAGATATGCTTTAGAGAGATGCAAACACCAATGCTGTACAGATAAGTCAAATGCCTTTTAACGGGAGTTAGGGAAAAAGTATTTTTATTTCATTATACTTCTAAGTTTAGAAGCTTCAAAAGCACCAATCCCTCAGCTACCCTCAGCTATACCCCTGTACCCTCAGCTTTATCCCTTTACATTATCTCAACTTATCTCTACTTGTTTCTTAATCATCTCTAGTTGTCTCCCTTCTAGAAATGAGGTGAGGGGATAAAGATCATTGTTGATTTGGAGAACTAGAGAAAGTAAGGACTAATATAAAAAGTAAGTTATTTTTGCCTTACCTAAAGCTAAGATAATAGGTAAAAGTCACCAAGAAGATGGAGAAATTAGTAAATATGTTCAGAACCAGAGTGTATTTATTGGGCCAAGAAGAATTTTAATGTGTCCAGTATTTAAGAAGAAAAAAACCCAAAAATTTTATAAGGTCACCCTTAAAACGTATTTGTCTAGTCTATTTAAATAATAAAAGAAAGGAACATTTTTCTCACCGTTTAAATGTCCCTAAATAAGGTATTTTTGTTTATTTAAAATGACAGCCACATAGTTTTCACATACACATATATATATCAACCATTACATAGCCTGGAACATTTCTAGTTTTCTGCTAGTAATAGCTTTTTTTTTTCTTTTTTTACAAAGTTTCAAGTTGCTACCTGAAAAAACTGACAACATTAATTTTCTCTTAATTACATTCCATTTATAGGAAAGAAGCTCATACTATAAAAGGAATTGCAACAACAAATCACAATTTGATTACAACAGTAATTCACAGAAAATTTTTGAAAAGGTAAAAATGGCAAATATCTAAGCTAATTCAGTAAAAAACAAAAAAGTAAAGCCTTCTAAAAATTAGAGAAAATTAAAATTTAAATAATTTTAAATGTTTGATTTTAAAAAGTTTAAATTAAGAATTTTCCCCATAACAAAATAGTGCTACTATGTATAAGATTCATAATTATTGCCATTTCTACATTTTTAGTTACAACCAATTGGGCATCTTTTTGATATCCCAAAATCTCAACCTCATACCATAATTTTATATTTATTGAATGTAAATCCTTACATTAGTAATGCAATATAAAAACTTCCAAATAGATTGACCTTTTAAATGCATAATATGAACATTAAATTCATCATATCTCAAGACACAGAAGTATTCAGTGCCAAAATTACTTCCAATACCAAGAAGGTAAACATATTATGCTATAATTACCACATTTTCTATCAGAGTTTCAAAGGTAAGACTGAATATTCAGAATTAGTAAAAATATGTTCTTCTTCCCTCTGGAAACTAGATGAATCAATGAACTCATAGTTCTTGTTCCTTGTCTCAGTATTCTCACTTGAAAATCAGTAGCCAGCTTTCCCCAAGTTAAGACAATTACAAAGGTTGCATTGGTTAACTGAAGTACAAAACACCAGGGCTAGAGTTTCAACTGAGTGTCAAAAGATTCCAGAAAGGCAAGCTCCGTGTCCTCAAGCTGATTACTTTCAAATGAACTATAGAATTACCAAAAGGCTTGATCCTGGAGTATAAGAGACGTTATGAAGCCAAAGTCAAGCATAATTTTTCCACAGTTTAGTACAGAAATAGCATGCCACTTATTCGTTATTACAGTTGAACAGCTAGAGTGGCGAAAAAAAAAAAAAAAAAGCCCTTTTTCTTATAAGCCCTTGAATACTGTTTCTAACATAGGCTGTAGTGGTTACTACATACATGATAGTAATTATAGATAGCATATTTCTTCCCATAGCCTCATCAGCTTGCCTATGCTGAATGAGAACTAAGGGAGCTCAAGGATATTTTGATATATTAAACATAATTGTCATCAACATTATTTGATGATTAATGTGTAATATCTATGTAATAGAAAAAAAAAGAATTCAGGCATTCTCGAGAATATCTAGGATATGTGTATTGCCTTCAGGCTTTTGGTAAAGAATAAAATTGATCTTGCTAGTTTATTTGACATTGGCTGTAGTTCCTGGCGATTATGCAAAATGCTAGAATTTATTTAAGCAATGGAAATATATGAAATGGGTTTTTCAAGAAAATTACAAGTTTCAAGTTTTGTAAAATACCTACACACCTATATATGACTTGAAAGCTTGGTGTAAAGTATCAAATGTAAATGCTGACTGTATTAGCATTGCAAATAATCCATAGGAATTGTATAAAATAACAAAAATGGCTTACACAGTATGAAAAAAACTATTTTAAAGGTTTGGTTTCTAATTTAATAATAACTCTGGCAGGTACACAATTGTCCAATTGCTAGTGTTTATTGTCCTTGATGGAGGGTAAACTGTTTCTATATAGGTAACACTTGATTTTTAAAATGTCCCTGAAATAGTTACATAGCCATGCAAATGAAAATATTTAGAGTTTCTTTTCAGTGCTTTGTGACTTCTCATGGTAACTTAGAGCTTCACTGGTTAAGAAAGTAAGGGATGAGGATACTATTTTACTTATGTTGTACAGTAAAATATGTTTCCCACCAAAAACGTAGCCTGTTAAAATATATTTCTAAATTGACCTCCAAGATAAGCCAGGTTTAACGTCCATTTTCAACATTTAGACTTTTGAGGCCACCCTTGAAGCTGAAGAACCCGGGAGCTAGCAGCATTCAAAGAATATCAACACCAGTTATTCTTTTGCCAGAAAAGATCACTAGTTAGCAATATTAGCCAGGTGCTGCTGCTTCAACATATCTTGCCAGATGTTGGGGTAACACGTTTGCTCAGGGCCCAAATTTGGCTTCCTATGTGGCAGCAGGACCGGCCACTACTGAGAGTTGGGCAAGTCCATGAACACATCCACTGATAATTTCTATATTTATAGAAAGCCAGAACATGTGTAGATAATCACACAATTAGATATTTATGTAGTGCCAGATTTTATGAATACGAGAATTTGTTAATTAGCACAAGGACTAATCATTAAAATTCAAAAATAGATAAATAAACAGGAATGCCATTTATTTGTTAACATTTCATGGGGAAAGTATGCAGCTGCTATCCTTTTGATGAATATAGACTTCTGGAGATAAAAATGTGCAGAATAAAAAATATCTGCAATTTTTGAAACCCTAATGAGTAAAATTCAATAAATCACTATATAGCCTTTACATTAAAAATAATCATAGTGATTTAAGTTAAAAAAAAAAAAAGAAAAAGTTTAAACTGGCAATGCTTAGCATTTGAATTATATGGTCTGGTATTCCTTTTTTTTTTTTTTTTTTTTTTTTTGAGACAGAGTCTCACTCTGTCACCAGGCTGGAGTACAGTGGCACGATCTTGGCTCACTCCACCTCCCAGGTTCAAGGGATTCTCCTGCCTCAGCCTCCCCAGTAGCTGGGACTACAGGCGTGTGCCACCATGCCCAGGTAATTTTTTTATTTTCTTTTAGTAGAGATGGGGTTTCACCATGTCGGCCAGAATAGTCTCGATCTCCTGACCTCGTGATCTGCCCGCCTCGGCCTCCCAAAGTGTCCTTTTTTTTTTTTTTTTTTTTTTTAAATCTACTGTTTGGTCCTTTTCAAAGAGCCAAAGCTGATTTTCATCAGATAGGAGTTAAAAAGCACACACACGTCACTCAGTACCAAATTGTTTTAGCTACAGGGCATGGCAAAGCATGAAATAACAACTTTAGAGCACTTCCTCATGTGGGTGTGTTAGATAACTGTCTGCTCCAACATTAAAATGAAACACACTGTGACCTGGCCAAGACTTTGGGGATCTAAACAGGCAGATATCATGTGCTGATAGGAAGAGCCCACTCTAACCAATAAGGCTGATTAATGAATTTTTCTGGCACTCTGTAGCGCTCCTGTGACACAAGCCTTTCAGCTTTCCAAATCCCTATACAGTAGAGTACAGTGGTTTTAAGTTTATTTATGTACATTTTATAATGTCCTTCTGTATTTAGATTGTGACAGTCCCTTCCAGAAAAGGCCAAGATTATTTTTCATACTAAAAATATTTTAGATCTACTGAAGGTTAAGAATTATAATGCAAAAGAAAACAGACACATTCTAAAAATTAAACCAAACATAAAAATGACTACATTATTACTTGCTTTTATTCTTGCTAGAAGGTTAAAGGAAATTTTCATTTTCTCTTGAAACTCTCTCCATTTTTTGTTTGCTTGTGGTTAACATAAACATACATGAAGTGAAATTTTTAAAAATATTGTATCTGAAAAGAAGCTGTGATGTATTTATCCACACATGTATGCCTTCGTGTCATACATGTACATGTATGCACAGATATCACTACATATATGTGTGTACAGAAAAAGAGAATGACTGATAAAGACATAGACAAAAGATTTCTATTGATAAAAACAGTAGAATTTTATATGGTCCTCACAAAGCTCACATAGAAAATGACAGGTGCATGAGACATGCACACTTTTAACATACAGTATTAGTTTTGAAACAAATTTTTGGGTCACAGTTGGAAATGGCATAAAGTATACATAAAATTGTATTTGGTAAACAAAATTATTGTGTACCATATTAACATAAAAGACTCTCCTAAACTTCCCCTTAGACCTTAGGGAAAAAAAATCTGACGAGACCTGATTGAGCGTACTTAGTATTTGTACTACTCTTGGCCAAAGCCAGCCTATCCAGTTTAAAAAAACAGTTCAGGCAAGATAAGCAAAATGAAAGTCTCAGAATAAATTTTTTAAAAGAAGAGGTGAAAAAGTCTTTCAGCGCAAAAGTTCATCACCTTCCTGAAATAATGGATTTTTAATAAACATTTTACTAGGTTTGAACCTTGAGAATGTGTTTGGGAATCTGCTCTAGCGTCCCAGGTGGGTTAAGAATATTGCTTTATGGACTTCTTTGTGTTGTCAGAGAGGCCTAATGGAATTAAGGGGGGAAAAAGTCTGCCACTTCTATTAAATAAATAATTTATTACAAAAAGATGATTGTTATTATCAAAGATCTCTACAGATCAGCATCCATTTTCTAACATTGCTCTGTATATGCCGAAACATTTGCGTGTCTATGTGACTCAAATTTTACCAAATGAATAGCAGTTTTACTTTGACAAATCTGAAATAAAATTCCATTAAGAAGTCCATTTCAAATGGACCTTATTAAAATAATCCTTTCAATTTTGAAGAACACTATTCTGGGAAAACTCTTCAACAATGTCTGCTAGTTTGAAATGTAACTTTTCCCACTATAAAAGGAAAAAAGAAATAAAGGAAAAGAAAGCACCACAAAACTGTATTTGAAATAAAAATATATTATTTATGCTCCCCAAAATGTTAAATGAATACTTACAGTTGTTGTGCAAGATGGCCTGATATACTTCATAGCTTCCACTTTGTAAAAAGATGGCCAGCCCCTCACTCCACCCTCCCCAAGCATAAATAAACAGTAACATACTAAAAGGAAACTGTCCTAGGATAAAAACTGGTTGTTAAGAAAGTTCGCATTCTTACTAACCAAAGTGATATTCCTATAAATGTAAAAGCCCATCTGCAAAATAAAAGTTAGAAAACAGAATACCTTGTTTAAAAATACATCCCCCAGATGCAATGTTTCTATGTGTGTGATGACAAAAATAATTACTCAATTCTTACCCACCCTCAGCAACTACCCCTCACCTTATGTCCAATGGCATTAAATAAACATGCTGGCAAAAAGTATTCAACCTGCTTCAAGGATTTAAACTGTAAATATGGACTTTAAACTTCAACATAAAACAAAGAACAAGAGTCTCACTTTAGTAATACCCACACTGGCAATGCAGCTAAAACTCATTGGCAAATAACTAACAAAACCGAGTTAGCAATAAATAAGGACAACATGATATATAGACAGACAGATGGAATTGCATAAACAGACAAGAAAAGCAAAGAGACAAACATACGGAAGGGTCTGTTTTAAAAGAGTGAAAGATTCTGATTTATTTGGTACTTTAGTGAGAAAAATAGATTTGTTTGTAATTATTTTTAAAGTAACAAAACTGAATCACAAGGGCACACCCCTAAGTAAGTAGGAAGAAAATTAGTAAAGGGTAGGCCTCCTACAGATGTTCTAAATTTTAAGCTAGCACTAGCTCTGTCAAACTTAAATCTGCAAATTAAAATTCAAGGAGGAAAGAATAAAGGCATTGGGGGCTAAAGGAGATGACAGAGGGGGCATTGAGGAAGCAGGAAATTTTTTTTTTTTTTTTAAGAAAGTTGTCTGCCCTACCTTCTTCCCCAGCGCTGAGTTTCTCTTCTTATAATCGGTGTCTCCCTGGAAGTACAGTGTGAGTGGTAATGACTGCCTGCCTCCCTAATGAGTCCATTTTCCTGCTCTTGATGTTGTGTATATACACACACTGCAACCTACCTTACAAACCACAGAGACGGGAAGAGAGAGAGAGAGCAAGAGAGAGGAGGGAGGGGGGAAGAGAGGGAGAGAGAGACAGAGACAGAGCAAGCGAGTAAGAGAGAGAGAAGAGGAGAGAGAGAGAGAGAAAGAAAAACAGAAAGAAACAGAGAGAAAGGCACAGACAAAGCCCTCCTACCAGACAGCAGACAGCTCTCCTTCCCCTATCCAGCAAAATGCAACTCGTCTAATGCAGCAACAGGTTCAGTATTGCCAGGCTAACAGAGTGAAAAAGGTATATTCTCTATATCATTATTGCTTGCAAATAAACAGTTTAAGAGCAGCTGGCTCCACCTTCTTTATTTATGCTCCATTATGAGGAATGTATTGTTTCAGTTCTAGCAGTACATGTAATTATCATAAATACATTTTTTGCATATAAGCAGGAAATAGTGAAATGCACAGCTTATTTATGCAATCTTTTAAATTTATTTTTTAATGTGAGAAGAATGTGAACAAATCAGCTCTGACAAAAGCCTAGTAATGATTTTAAAGTCAGAGCAGTCTTAAAGGAGGCTCTGTAAGAAACAGACTCCATACAATAGGAAAACTAATCTCAGACGAAACTGATAACTGCAAAGAAGAAATCATGGCTCAGTTAATAAATCAAGACCATATACAAAATTGCAGACTTACAAAATTACAGACCAAAACAGAATTAAGCTTAATTAAGTAACTAATAGGCTAGGACCCTAGAAGAAGGGAGATTGGCTTCTCATTTGAAGCATCTAGCTGTACAAACATCACAATGCAATGTACTCTGTGTGAACAGGTGCAATGCGTATAGTACATAGTGGTACAACGACAGAAATAAATCCCATAAGAAGCTACCATCACAATCAGGACAAGATTTCATAGAATATAGGACTGAAACTACAGCAGTTACCCTTAATCTTTTATTAGGAGGGAAAAATAAAAATAATCAATGCTTCTAAATAAACTTGCCTTAAAAGATTTAAAAAAAAAAAACAGTTTTTCTTTGTCTGATACTTCTAACCAGATTTTTCCTATATTCTAGTTCCAAAATTACGCTGTTATTATACTCCTCACCCCATCATATGCTTCCCACCCACTTTCCCCATTCCCAGGTGCCCTTTCTCCTGTAAGTGATATATTTGCAGCTATAGAATTACAAACATCAGAAAACAGAACTAGTTTTAAGCCAGTCTCCTCATCCCCCAATTTTTAAAAACTAGACTCTACTTGATGAGTCATATCTCCTTCTAGCACTATATCTATCTAGACACCCATCTCCCTTAATATATTTCTATACAGTTTGGCTATGTGTGATTTAGATGGGACTTAAGAACATTATAATACAGGTAAAATTTTCTAAAGAATATTTACACACAAATAAAAAATGTAAGTGCATTTGACTTATTCAAACCCTGCATTTTGGCAACAATAATCCTAAATATATTAATTGTAAAAATCATCCTTTGTATGTGGTTTTGTGTATTAACATGCTTCAAAAATTAGAATATGTCTCTCTGCATAAACAAAACTACCTTGAAACAAAAGCTTCAATTCCTTTGTTTAAAAAACTCAGTTTTCAATTAAAAATTAAATAACTTTCAATATATAACTTATAAATCAACTGTATCTTCACCTTATTCACAAAAATCTTTAAGAATGTCAAATAAATTTTGGGTCATATTTAGAATACAGATCAATATTGCTTTAGCTATTTTCAGGGTGGATAACCTACAGCATAGACATTAGAATGCAATGGCTACCTATACATTATACAAACTATCTTGGAAAAATTTCTAGTAAGAAACTAAGAGTCCAGACCACTCTAGTCTCATTGTAATCCACCAATTCAACCTCTCTAGTGCTGCAGTAGTATATTACCCTCCCGAGGGTGGATGATTAAGCGGAGACAAACACACACTAAAAATAATTTAACAGTCCCCGACTTCAGGTCACTTGTCTGTAGAGAAACTTTTCCAAAATATATTTAGTGTGCCCAAGGTACCAGCATGTATCTCCTCCTCACTATTTGGCCTGGCAGCTCTGCTTTTCTACTATTGCCCTATTGTTTCTCCGAAGATTTATTAAAATGTGTTAAGAAAAATGTCAATTAAAAAACACATAAACCTCAGAGTTTGACAGATGGATTTGAATTAGATATTTGTATTTTCTGAATTTTTAAAATAAGATTCTAGGTATTTTATTTTGTTTCATTTTGTTTTCATTAAAGGAGAAGACAATATTTGATTTCTACCAGGAGGAATCAAAAGGAACATAAAGGACCATGAAGGCTCTTTTCAAAAAAACAACCTGAGAGCTAAATTTAAAAGGAAAACAAATCTTTTCCCTTAGTGAAAAATGAGACCGGGCACAGTGGCTCACACCTGTAATCCCAGCACTTTGGGACGCCAAGGCAGGCAGATCACAAGGTTAGGAGTTCGAGACCAGACTGGCCAACATGGTGAAACCCTGTCTCTACTAAAAATACAAAAATTAGCTGGGGGTGGTAGCACGTGCCTCTAGTCCCAGCTACTCGGGAGACTGAGGCAGGAGAATTGCCTGAATCCAGGAGGTGGAGGCTGCAGTGAGCCAAGATCATGCCGCTGCACTCCAGTCTGGGCAACAGAGCAAGACTCCGTCTCAAAAAAAAAAAAAAAAAAAGAAAGAAAGAAAGAAGAAGAAGAGGAAGAGGAAGAAGAAAAATGTACAACACCTCAAAACTTTTCCCATGTCTGTACATTTTACTAGATTCAAAGCACAATAAGTGGTACATTGTTAGTACTTACTGGAATTCAAGATATTCTTTCCCTAGTTGGGACTGGAGACAATAAGGACTGAAGAAATCATTGTAATTGACTACCATACTATGGAAGTTATAAAGTTATTAAATTAAATTGCTTCATTTGTTGATATGTCATGGGGCAATTTGGTTCTGTAGAAAGATCCTAAACTGAAAGTTAAAAATTGGTTCTATCCCAACTTGATCTATAGATTCAATTCAATCCCAATCAAAATTCCAGAAAATTATTTTGTGGATAAGAACTCACTGATTCTAAAATTTATATGGAGAGGCAAAAGACTCAAAATAACCAACATAATATTGAAAGAGAAGAACAAAGTTGGACAAATGAAACTACCAAACTTCAGGACTTACTATAAAGCTACAGTAATCAAGAATGTGTGGTACTGGCAAAAGAATAGACACAGCAGATCAATGGAACAAAACAGCCCAGAAGAAGGTCCACATATGTATAGTCAACTGATCTTTGACTTAAAAGGAAAAGCAATACAATGGAGCAAAGATAGTATTTCCAAGTGGTGATGGAACGAATGGACATCTACATGAAAAAAAAATAAATCTAGACACAGACTTTACACTCTTCACAAAAATTAACTCAAAATGGATGGATCATAAACCTAAATGTAAAATGCAAAACTCTTAAGACTCCTAAATAGGAAAAAATCTGGATAACTCTGAGTTTCACAATGACTATTTTAGATACAACACCAAAGACATAATCCATGAAAGAAATAATTGATAAGCTGGATTTCATTAAAATTAAAAAGTTGTGCTCTGCAAAAGACACTGTAAAGGTAATGAAAAGACAAGCCACAGACTGGAAGAAAATATTTGCAAAAGATGTATCTCATAAAGGACTGTTATCTAAAACATGCAAAGAATTCTTAAAGCTCAACAATAAGAAAATATTATAACCTGATTAAAAATTGGTCAAAGACTTTAACAGTCACCTCACCAAAGAAGATATACAGATGGCAAATAAATATATGAAAGGGGCTCCATATTATATGTCATTGGGGAAATGCATATTAAAAATAACAGCGACATCCCACTATACACGTAATAGAATTGCCCAAACTCACAGCAATGACAACATCAAATGATGATGAGGATGTGGAGCAACAGGAACTCTCATTCATTATTGGTAGGAATGAAAAATGGTCCAGCCACTTTGGAAGACAGTTTGGCAGCTTCTTACAAAACTAAATACATATACAGTCCAGCAATTGCACTGGTTGGTATTTATGCAAAGGAATTGAAAACTTATGCCCACACAAAACCTACACACAGATGTTTATAGTAACTTTATTCATAATCGCCAATACTTGGAAGAAATTAATATACCCATTAGTAGATGAATGGATAAAATATGGTACATCCAGGCAGTGAAATATTATTTAGCGCTAAAAAGAAATGAGATATCAAGCCATGAAAAGACATGTAGGAAACTTAAATATATATTACTAAGTGAAAGAAGTCAATCTGAAAAGATTGCCTTCTATACACTGTATGTATCTATACACTGTATGATTTCAACTATATGACATTCTGAAAAGGCAAAACCACAGAGACAGCAAAAACTCACTGTTTGCAAGAGTTTAGGGTAGAGAAAGGGATGAACAGAAGAACACAGGATTTTCAAGGCACTGAAACTACTTTGTATAATACAATAGTGACAGATACACGTCATTATTTTCAAACCCACAGAAGGCACAACACCCCAAGAGTGA